>NC_090932.1:96843313-97468313 GCF_040938575.1 Ambystoma mexicanum
TCTAGGATGGGGCGCCATCCTCCCGTCTTCTTCTTCACGAGGAAGTATCTCGAGTAGACTCCGGAGCCCCGAAGCCTCTCTGGGACGAGTTCGATGGCGCCCTTTCTGAGCATCGCCTTTACCTCCAGGAGAAGTTGAGGGACGTGAAGTTCTTTCCTGGCCACGGGGGGGACGCGCGGGCACCTTCTTTGAAACTCGAGCGCGTGGCCCCGGGCCAGGGCGTCCAGCACCCAACGGTCGGTGGAGATGGACTCCCACACGCTGACGAAGCCCGCCAGCCGGCCTCCCACCGGGGTGCTTCGGTGGGGGCCCGACCCCACGGCCGGTTCAATCCTGCTTGGACGCGGCCTTGCCGCCTTGACCTCCTTGGCGACGACGGCGGGGTCCGCTAGACTTGCCTCGTCCTCTGTAGGCCTCTTGCGACGACGAGCGGGCCGCTTGACGGTAGGAAGCGAAACCGCCGCCGGAACCTTTGGAGGCGCCCTTGCCTCCGCCGCTCCGAAAGGGCGTCCGTCGTTGCTGCAGGACTCCAAGGGCCCGGGCCGTCTCAGTATCCGCCTTGATGGCCTGAAGGGAATCGTCCACTGTCTTCCCAAACAGGTTGTTCCCGTCGAAGGGCATGTCCAGGACTCTGGTCTGTACGTCCTGCCGGAAGTCCGTAGCTTTGAGCCATCCACGACGTCTAAGGCAAACGCCGTTGCCCAGCTGGCGGAACCCAGTGTCGGCGATGTCCGTCGCCACGGTGATGGCGTGGTCCGAGGCCACCTCACCTTCCTGCAGGATCTCCAGGGCCTCCGCCCTCTTGTCGTCCGGCAGAAAATCCAGCAGGGGAGCTATCTTGTACCAGAGCTCCCTGTCGTAGCGGGCCACGATAGCCAAGGCGTTGGCCGCTTTAATCGTCGTCGCTGCCGACGAGATGACTCTACGTCCCATAGCATCCAATTTCTTTCCCTCGCCGTCCGGCGGGGAAGTCGATGTGGAGGCCGCACCCCCCCCCGCTTTCTTCCTGGCTGCCGCGGAGACGACGGAATCCGGGGTAGGCTGCGCCCGGAGGCATAGGGGGGCCGTGTCCGGGACCCGGTACTTTTTCTCGTACCGGTCTCTTCTAGCTGGCGTCGTGGAAGGGTTCTTGAGGAGGGAAAGGCCCTCATCCCAAATGTCGTCCAACAGAGGCACTGCGAGGACCGTCTTCCTCTTGGCCTCGCGCCGCTGATAAAGGAAGCCTTCCTTTTTCTTCTCCTCAGGGCAGAGTTGGAAAAGCTCGGAAGCCCTGGAGATCATGGAGTGGAAAGATCCGATCTCGTCGGGCGGAGAAGCCCTGGTGGGAGGCGACGACGGAAAATCCTCGGCGTATGCCTCGTCGTCCGTACCCGTCGCTGCCGTGTCAGTCCCCGTATCATCCCCTCGGGTGGACGGGGAGGAGGGCTGGACGGGGCGCGACGGTTGAAAAGGAGGTGGTGGATGGATCCTTCTTTTCTTGGTAGGGGGAACACCAGAAGGTCCTGGTTCTGGATCCCCCGACGGGAGAGGTTCCTCCGTCGGTAACGGTAGCCTCGTCCTTATCTCGGAGCATAAGGACTGTATGGCCAACAAAATGGCCGCCGAGTTGTCTTGCGGCGCTGGCAGAGGGGAGTCCGACGGGCGAGCAGGGGCCCCGTCGGTATCCTCGACGATGTCGTCGTCGTCACCTGCGTCGGGGTCCATTCCGACGGGCTGGCCTTCTTCCACGCCTAGGCCGTGGCTTAAGACCTCGATCAGCTCCTCTTCTGAGGTTGAGGCCGAATCTACGACGACGCCCTGCCCCCCCTTCTTCCCCACGGAGGGTTTCACGGGGGTCCTATCGATGGGCACAAAAGAAGACTCCCTCCGAGGAGGCAGGGAGATTCTGGGCCCTGAGGTTGCCACCATTGGTGCAGCCACCACAGGCTGAGCCAGGGCCGCCGCGACCGTTTCGATAGAGGGCTTGGTCGGATGGATCAAGGCCTTCACCACCTTAGGTGCGCTCACCGCCTTATCCTTGAGGGAGGGGGCACTGCCACGCTCCTCCTCTGCCTTAGAGCTCGACCGGGGCCTCTCCAGGAGCTTCGCCGGGTGCTCGGCCTTCCTCTTACCCGACCCAGAGCGTTGGCTCGTGGTTGATGGTGCCGGGGAGGGTGCGCCCTGCCTGGCGCCCGTAGAGCCCGACCGTTCGGCGCTCCCGGTGCCAGCGGACTCGCGGTGCTTGGCCTTATGTTGGGCCCCCGTCGCCAGGGCGCCCTCAAAGGTCTTAGAAGACCGCTCGGATTTCTTCTTCTCGCCAGACGGGCTCTTACCCTCCAGCCAGTTGGCGAGACGTTGATGGCGGTCCTTCATGGTCCGTTCCGACATGTTGCCGCAAAACGCACAGTCCTTCTCCACGTGCGTCTTGTCCTCATGAAGGCAGTAAAGGCAGAAAGAGTGTTCGTCCTCCTTAAAGACGTTCTGCAGCTGGCATCCAGGGCAGACCCTGAACAGCTTTCCGGGCGTCGAGCTTCCCTTCTCCTGGGCCATCTCTTCTGGAGTCCTCCGAAGTGTAGCTCGACGAAATCTTCACCCTTGAGGGGCACAGATAAATCCGACACGGGTCCCCGTTGATCGGATGTAGGATCGGTGGAGCTTGAGGCTCTTTTGACCGAAAGAATCGAAGTTTTTTGTGAAAAAGCGCGAAAAATAGCACTAACGCTCGAGAGCAATAGCACGAGGATCCCAACACATGAACGTGCGGTAAAAATCTGAAGATGGCTGCCAGAGGCGGTGCTTAGGTAGAGGGCAGTCATTGGCTGTGGTCAGTTTGACGCAGAGACCAGTGATTGGTTATTACTACGAAAGACAGATCAGAAACGAAACTGATACTGGTTTTTTCTTTACCGAGGATTCCCAGCCTGACGACGGGGAATATTCATGAGCATGTGAATCCATGCCAGACCCCATGCTGGAGAACTCTTGGGATGGCAATGGGATATTTAGGATACATTAGTACCCAGCTTCATTAAGTGTAGAATGCAAACTTTATCCAACAGTAAAAGCCAGAGTTCTGTGCGTGGTTCTCCCCAGAAAAGTGCTGCAATACCCTAGGCTGCAACTGGCCATCAAAACATTTCACCCACTCATCCTCCACCACATGATTTTCTCACAACGGGGCATGTTTAACTTACTCCACGGTATCTCTGCTTCTCCAATCCAGCCTGTGTAAAGATATTTGTCTGTTTTGTCTCTTTTTCCCTGGTTGGGTATCTTGGATTGAGCCTTTGTTTTCCTTTCTAAATGATCATTTACTCACAGCCATTTTTTTCTAAAAAGTAAAATATTGCCATTAGGTAGCTGCTGCTTTTTGTGGGTGCCAATAGCAATAATGCCCGAGTGGATGGGGTGTACTAACTGGTAATGTTCTGCTGCCCTCACACACTGCCAATGGGCTGTTACCATCCAGTACAGCTACCCACTCCAAGCATTAGTGGCCTCACAAAGAGCTTATCACAATAAGACTTGTAACACAGGTAAGTTCCCTTTAATAATGAAGAGTCTTTTAAAATGCTGGTGCCATAATTACAATTGATAATGACCATGAATGTCCATGGTCCAGCAGATCTTTTTCATGAAAAATCCATACTTCACATCATGGGAAGTGTTAGGTAGAATTTCCTTTTTGGATATAATTCTCAGTCCCCAGGCACTTTCTGCTAGTCTCCTTTTTTAAAATCAGTTCTCCTGAGTGAGTGGGAACCTTTTTCCACACTCACCCAGTCTTTTACTTTGCCTTTGGGAACCTTTTTCAACCCTTTCAGGAGTTATGCTTTACTCCAATTTTTAAAGGGATCTGCAATTTATTATTGCAGCACACAGCACTTTTTATGCAGTGTTGCGGGGAGCTATTTCAGCTGCCCTTTTTCTTTTCCTGGTAATAACTAATATTATGAAGGATAGGGGGATACTTTTATCCTCTGACTTATTGTGTGGAATCGCAGCTGCGGTAAAGGACACATGGGTCACCACTGACCTAAAATGGTGCGGTCTTTTTTTTGTTGTTGCCAACTCTTGATGACTTCTACTTGGGTGGGGGAGGTCCTACTAGGTATTTTGTCTTTGGCAGGCTTCCTTGCGAAAGCCCTCCAAGGCTTTCTGCGTGCCTGAAAGGACAGTAAGTGGGAGAGGTGACCAAAATGCCTCTGGTATTTGTCCTGCAGTGTGTGTGCCTGGATCCAGTATCTAACTGGGAGACTGGCTGTCTTTTTGTAAACACCAGCCCCCAGATTTGCATGAAGGCTTGAATGGTGATTGGTGAATCCCAACGGTTTTCCTGCATAAAAAGTGAGGGTCCTGGATCAAAAGGCAGTCTTGACCAATGGGAACAAGAATCAAAAGGAGGACGCCAGCAGCCAATTCCAGTGACCGCCAGAGCCTACTGAATGACCGCTGCAGCTCGAGCCCTCTCTTCTGATCGACAGGGAAGACCCAAACCAGACTACGCCCTCCCTTCGACTGGTGGGCCTGCCCAGTCCCGAGAACACCTGCATTTTGAGCTGTCCCTTGAAGAGCTGCGACCGTCCGTGGCTGCAATTCCTCAATTCCCTAGGACCTGGACCATTTTGCTGTGCATCTTTTCCTCAACGCCCGGTTTCACCCCACAGTGATTCTTTCCCGCTATGGGAAGTCTGCTCAATGAGACAGAGAAATGGTGAGAAGTCTGCAGTGTTACAAACATTGCTGAACCGAAACATGCGTCGAATTCCAATGAGCCAGTATCATGAAGATCATCTGCTGGGCGTCCCATCACAAGAAGCTGACCGTCCCATCACAAGAAGCTCACCATCCTACCACATGTGAACTTTATTAAAACTGCCTAATGGGAAGGGGCTGAGGGGGAATTCAGATCCACTCAACTGGAGGTTAATCTATCACAAAAATGAATGGGAGTGATGGGCCAGGCCCCATCGGCATTAGCAGTGTACAGACCAACCTTATGGATAGGGCTCAATCACATTGGACTATAGTCGCGACAGGCCAACGTTCGCTGGCACATTGTTTGTGTTTTGCAAGTGACAAGGTGCTGAATGAGTCAAAAGTGCAGTACGTTTTCAGTTTTTATTATAATAAAAGCATAAAACAGGCACTTTGGGGCTTGAAGTACAAGTTGGATTCCCTAAACATCTCTCCCTGAAACTTTGAGGGGTCTCAACTCCCCAGCGTAGACTCTCTACTGCAACATGTTGTAATAATGTGTCAATTCACTAGAGCCAGGGTTCTCCTACCATTTGGTCTAGCCCTAACCTAGAGAGGGCCTAAAAGCTGAAGTCTTGGGGATGGGATGTACAGTATCTCTCAGAATTTCTAGGTGATCTAGTGCGGTAATCTGCTCTAGGGCCCTTTACCTCCAAACAACTGTCTCTCAACCTTTTCATCACTTCATGTAGGTGTGTCTCTCTCTCTCACGCTCTCCCTGTCCCGCCTCCTTCTTTCCCTGTCCCGCCTCCCTTTCCTTGCCCTTTTCCTTGGCCCGCCTCCCTCTCCTTGCCCTTTTCCCTGACCCGCCTCCCTTCTCCCCCTCCCTTCTCCCTGCCTCGCCTCTCTCCCTGCTGCCCCGCCTCTCTCCCCGTTTGACACCCTGCCGCTAGACACTCCCTGTCCCACTGCCCTCCTGTCTCACTCTCCCTGTGTCCGTTTCTCTGACTCTCCCCCTCACCCTCCCCTGTACTTCGCCGTCTCTGCTCGTCCCTCACCCTCCATCTCCATTTCTCGTTGCTGCCATTCTCCTGTCCATTGCTCTTATCTCCACTCTCCTAATCTCTCCACTCTCACTACAAGCCATCTTCAGTTCTCATCTCCCACTTCTCCAGTCACTTCCCTCCAGCTCCCTTCTGACCCTAGCTGCTTCCCTCCAAATGCAACGGCCCCCAACACTACTCAGCTTCTACCCCCTGCCTCAATTTCTTCTTTCTCACACCCTTTCTCTCTCCAACTCCTCTCTCCCTCACAGCTACTCGCAACCCCAATCCTTCCTAAAATACCTTCAATCACTCTCTCATATGCAAATTGGAACCACTCGTTCAGCCACAACACCTAACCTTCAACTCGCCCCAAATACGCAAAAAGTCTCCTTCCTACTCCACCAGCTGCACCCTCATCTCTGCTCACTTGGTCTCCTCCCAGCTATGCCGACTTCACCCAAACACCTCCCAGTATAAAGTGAGTCTGGTGGCTTTTTATTACTCCCTCCCCTCCACTCTCTGCCTAGAAGAATCCCTCTGCTTTCATTGGTTACCAGAGTCAGCTTCTTCCCTGGGCCAATGTATGTCCGAGCTATCCCCTTGTGTGTCGGAACTTCCCCTGGAAGTCTTCTTAAAGCCTTCCAGCCCCAACCAAAAGTGTTACTGAACATTGCCAACGCCAAAGGAAAATGATCCCAACACAAGAACATTTACCTAAAAACACAGAACTCCTGGGTCACATGATGCATGATGTTGCAGGTTGTTTTGGGGGAGGCTGCCCATAAACGGCAGGTCAATACTCGTCCACACCCTGCATGCTGCCTCCCCTTGCCCTACAGATGTTATCATAATGTTCTTCTCATTCTGCTCCTAGAACTACAGCACTGCATTCTGGATACAGAGTAGATTACAGTTAACAAGACATTTCACGTTCTAAAATGGAAAACAAAGCCTCATTTAATTCAGTAAGGTTGATGACCAGTTTGGCTGCTCCTGTCTCTACTTTTGGGCGATCCTGCATAAAAACTGCATACTTTTGCACCTTGTGTTGTCTGTTTGACTCAGCAACACCATCCCAACAAGTGTTTACCTGCATCCAGAATGCCCTGTGCAAGGATTGCCCCAAACTTGGCCATCACATCATCGTGTTTATCGTTAATAACTTTGGAATACAGCTGTCGGAACTGGAGAACCTAAGGGGACAGAATAAGAGCAAGGATATTGGTAATATCACTTTAAGCAACAGAATGGCTGACAGACGACAAATGTAAGATCCATACAAGCAACATGTTTGCAGCTCAGCACCTTCATATTTGCACTGGAATAGCTAGCAACGCTTTGTAGAGCACAACAGTAAGTAACGCTGCGGGGACAGATGAGAAATATATATGCACGCAGATCTCACTGTCATGTATCCCTGAAAACAACTGGAAGATTCGTTACATGCAGAAAGGGGTAGTAATGGATCTGTAAAGAGAGGACTGTGTGCTTTGTAGGAAGTGTTGCATTTTATTGGATTGGCAGCTATTTACAAAGGTGAAGCGAGCAAAAGCTTTTGAGACAGCATAGGGCCAGTGTAGTGAGAACTGCTCTCCTAAGGAGTGATAGAGATGATGCTTACAATAAATAAAAAATAAATACAAGTAGGAAGAGTAGCAAACATGGGCTGCAGTGAATTTAAACCACTGACAGTGTAAACCACATGATCGCCGAAAGTATATTTTTAAATCAATATTATTTTGTGCCACTGTACATTGATCGCTACTGACTTCACAGCAGCCACTGCTTCCCATTGGTGCACTTGAGTGAAGAGGATTGGAATACAAATCATGCTTCAGGGAAACGTACGCTACTCTTCCAATACGAAGGCCCAACAGTCCCTCACAATATTTTGCTAGGCGAGCTTGTTTTCTAATCTTTGCTTACAAAATAAGCTGATTTACTATGCTACCTCGATGTCCCATTTCTTTCTCAGGCCTGCTAGGGAGGTTTTAAAATGCGCCTCTGCAAGACTCCTAGCTAGAGATTTTTCTATTATTTGTTTTATTAAAACCTTTCAAACAATTTAGAGCATATTATATAAATACACAATACATTTGTTCATGACAACACACATCATCATATAAGCATTACAAAAAATAACTCCTATACACGCTTGAATTTTTTAAAACACCCCCTTTAAAACACATGAGCAATAAACAAGATTGAGTTCTCCTAAAAAAAAAAACTTTTAAAAACTAGAGTGAAATAGTTTGCACACCAGGATCCTGCTGTATGCTTATTGCAGTTCATCTGGAGTGTCCTTTCCGTGTTCAGTGATCATGCTTCGAGCTTTCAAAGGCAAAGTGGCAATTATTGCCCCAACCAACACCCTGCAACATATTGGGCAGAACTAGACAGGTCTCTGGCACACCCGTGAGACCCATAATTAAATTATCCATGAGACTGAAGGGATTTTTGTAGATATTTAAGGCAAGTGCTCAAGGAGATTAGAGTGGGGCTGTACATTTCAACAATTCCATTCCTTTGTTGCCTTAAATTTGTCAATAATGTAGGATTTTCGTAATGCATCTCTTTATTGCTAAACAGCACAAACAGGCGAGACAATGAAGTAACACCCCTGCAATGGCACAGCACTGTATAACAACCATTTATGTCGAAAAATAAAAAAAGAACATAAAAGGACATCTCAAACCGCGTTAGGGATACTTCTTCAGAATCCATCAGTTGAGGGGGTGTGAAGAGACCCATCTAAATGGGAAAACAGGCTGTCCACCAAATTAGACCAAAACTCACTCATTTAGTATGTTACAGGCAAGTCATGTTTGCACTTTTAGGAGGAGATCGGCTGGTGGAAAAAGTAGAATTAATCCAAGACACGCACTGTAAAATACACCACACTTACCCTAAACATGTATATACACATTTATTTAGTATTCAATCAGGATTAAAAACTGTCAAATATGCACTTCAGAACATATACCACAACGCAGAGCACTCCAAGACTCAGCAAGCACACAAAACAGTCCTAGTCCTTACGGACAGTACCACACCCAAGTTTTATATAAACAAACAGGTAGAACACATTCTCCAGGGCTTTCCAAACTAGGGCCAGAACATCTGGCTGTGCGCACTGCATCACAATAGGTTCCTAGTGGCTCAACATATTGCAGGGGAACTCAATTCTCTGGAAGATGTACTAAGCAGGAGTACAATGCTACCCTCGGAGAACGAATGACGACTAAACAAAGACGTGCTAAACAACGGCTTCTCAAACTGGGGGTTCTCAGAGACCTTTTCGCCACCCTGGAAAACACACAATGCCAAGATTACCCATCCAGGTTTCCCCAGAAAGGATCCAAGGTGACTGCACTTCTGATGAACTGGTCAGGGAAATTTGCATACACCCCACCCACTCTCCCCGACACCTCTTCTCAACAAAATAGTCCACAAGCTACACCGGGAACAAGTAACAACGATCCCAATAGCTCGAATGTAGGCCCGCCAGGCCTGGTTCTCACACCTGCAAATTAGGTCTCTGTGCCCTCCCATGAAACTACCCTGCACAGACAACCTGTTGACCCGGGATCAGGGGACAATGTTGCACCCAAGCCCACAGAAGCTGAACTCAGCAGCTTGTCTCCTGAGGTCATAGAATTTGGCCACCTAGACCAGAGGTGCATAGAAATACTCAAGAAGGCATGCAAATTTAACACAAGGCGCTGCTATTTTAACAAATGGAAAGGTTTGTGTTTTGGTGCAGTACACAGTCTCTTAATCCAACAGACTGTTCAACGCCCAACATAGTCAACTACCTACTTCACTCAGGATTAGTCTTGAACTCACTCAAAGTACACCTAGATGCCCTCTCCGGTTACACCATGTCCCAGAGTAAGATTTTGTGGTGGAAGGTGCCCGTAGTTAAAGCTTTCATGGAGGGTGTGAAAATAATTGTGCCCCCAATCTCTAATCCGACTCCTGGCTGGGACCTAAATGTCGTACTTGCAAGGTTCATGGCGGCCCCCTTAAAGTCTATGCACAAAGCCAGCTTTAAACACCTTACATAAAATTGGCCTTCCTAATAGCCATTACACCAATCAGAAGGGTTAGTGAACTACAAGCTCTGTCAATAGAAACCCCCCTTTGTAGTAATACACATCCTCGCTTCTCACCCAAAATTAATATCATGTCCTTTTGTTAAGGTTCCAGACCAGCGTTGTGCACTAGCATGCACACTCGCTCTTCCTTGAAAACCCCTCCCTGTTCAAGCCTCACGCCCACCACCCCCTTCCCTGCGATTGGGCCTCCTTCCTGCGTTGGCATCAATCGAGGTCCTTAGACCTGCAACCTGCACAGAGACTAATTTAGCTTCTGGCTCACAGGTAAAGCCGCATCTTGGTCTCTGACCTCTTGAAAGTAAGTTTAACTGTACTTTTGTTAGGCTTTCAGACCACAGTTGTGCACTAGCGTGCACTCCATCTGTCTTCCTTGTTAACCCTCCATGCTCCCACATCCTGCCTGTCTGCCGGAAAATAAACACAGACGATGCCCAATCGACCCTCATACTACTGGACCTTTCAGCGGCATTTGACACAATCAGCCATGGAACACTAATAAAGAGATAGATAAAATGTGAAATACAGGAAGCTGCACTAAAGTTACTTACTTCTTTCCTAACAGACCGAACCAAAAGAACCTACCTGCCACCGTTCACCTCAAAAACCAAAAATATATCCTGCGGCGCCACACCTCAGTCCCCATTGACAATATTTAACATTGCCTAATGACACCAGTATCATTAGGGGGGGAGGGGTTGGTGGTACGTATGGAGGAAAGGGGACTACTCTTCGGTCACGTCCCCTTTCCTCCATACTGCATGGTCAATTGCAACTGAGTGTAGCCCCAGGGTGGTGAGGAGACCCTTCATTAAGCAAATAAGTTCCTTAGAACCGCATGTCCCAAGGCCACGTCTGACTAGGAGCCAGCAAACAAACAGTAATGCTTACAGAAAGCCGAAGGGGTGGCCCAGGTGGCCAACCTGCTTACGACTTGCCACGGAACCTGTTGTGGAATGCAATGGTTGTGGCCTTTGCTCTGACAGCGTGAGCATGCATGTTAGCTGGCAGCAGCTTGTGCTGCCCCTCATAGGCCTCCTTGATGGCTGCAACTATCCACCGTGCAATAGAAGCCTTGGATGATTGCTAGCCGGTTCTGGAGCCCCCAAAAGCTGATAAAGTGTGTCCGACTTGCGGAAGGCCTTGGTCCTGTCCAGATAGAATTTCAGAGTGCGCCTGACATCCAGACAGTGCAAGACTCTCTGAGCCTCGTCCTTGGGGTCAGCGAAGAAGGAACAAGTTACTAACCTGTAACTGTTGTTCTCCAGCATGGGTCTGGCATGGATTCACATGCTCATGAATATTCCCCGTCAGGCTGGGAATTCCCGGTAAAGAAAAAATCAGTATCAGTTTCGTTTCTGATCTGTCTTTCGTAGTAGCAACCAATCACTGATCTCTGCGTCATACTGACGACAGCCAATGACTGCACTCTACCTAAGCCCCGCCTCTGGCAGCCATCTTCAGATTTGGTAGCACGTGAAGTGGCAGTATGACCAAGTGAAGAGCCGCAGAGGGGTAGGCGGGAGGGTTCGCATGTGAATCCATGCCAGACCCATGCTGGAGAACAACAGTTACAGGTAAGTAACTTGTTCCTTCTCCAGCATGGGGTCTGGCATGGATTCACATGCTCATGAATAAAGAATACATAGCAGTACACACATGCACAACCACGGGAGGTGGCAAAGGCGCAACATTAAGCATTACATCAAACTCAACATTAAGCAAATCTTACCTCCTCACCAGGCTCACCTTAGGCGAACAGGTTGCGCAGCACTGCTTGGCCGACCCCGGACTCCTCCCTGGAGTCCCGATCGACGCAGTAGAATTTCGTGAAGGTGTGCGTCGACCTCCACGTAGCAGCCCTGCAGATGTACAGCAAGGGCACACAAGATAGGAACGCCGTGGTAGCTGCGATCGCTCTGGTGGAATGGGCTCTCGGACGACCAGGCAGCGGTCGGTTTGCCAACCGATGACAGTACATGATACAGCCGTAGAGCCATCTGGAAATGGAAGCCTTCGAGAGAGCCTTCCCCTGATTGACAGGTCCAAAGTTCACAAAGAGTTGTGGCGTCTTCCGAAAACACTTTGTGCGGTCCACGTAGAACTTCAGCGCTCTAGCCACAAAGTCCTTTCAGCCGGCGACGAAGGCGACGGGAAGAAAACAGGCAACACCAAGGGTTCGTTGAGGTGGAAGTCCGACGGCACCTTGGGCATGAAGGAGGGGTGCGTCCTGAGCACTACCCTCGTGTCGTGAAAAGTCAAGTACGGGGCCTTGCAGGAAAGGGCCTGGATCTCTCCCACTCGTCGTGCGGAGGTGATGGCCACAAGAAACGCTGTTTTCCACGACAAGAACTTCAACTGAGCCGAGTGCAGAGGCTCGAACGGAGGTCCCATGAGCTTGGTCAGCACCACGTTGAGCTCCCACGCCAGGGCCGGAGCCTTCACCGGCGGGAACGATCTGAACAGTCCCTTCATGAACTCTTTCACCAGACGATGAGACCACAAAGACGTCCGCCCCGTGGTTCTGGTGTATCGGGAGATCGCAGCAAGATGAATCTTGATGGACGCGTGCGCCAGTCCAGCTTTGGCCAGCGTCAGTAGGTACGGCAGTACTTGGGGAGCCGTAATCCGTAGAGGGTTAATCTTCTGTGCGTGGCACCAGACAGAGAACCTCTTCCATTTGTGTCCGTAGCATTTAAGAGTTGAGGACGCCCTGGCCTTTGCAAGAACCTCTCTGCAGTCGGCCGGTATGTCGTATCCTCCAAACTCTAACGCTGCAGGAGCCAGGCCTGCAAGCTCAGCGACTTCGGGTCGTGATGGAGGATGGCGCCTCCTTCCCTGGAGAGAAGAACAGCGTCCACTGGCAGCTTGATTGACTGGGACGCTGACAAGTCCAGAAGGCCCGGGAACCATATCTGCCTCGGCCACGCAGGTGCGATGAGGATCATCCTGCACCGTGACCTCTTGAGCTGGTTGATGAGCCGGATCAGCAATGGCAATGGAGGGAACGCGTATAGAAACAGGCCCTCCCAGGGGAACGAGAAAGCATTGCCCATGCTCCTCAGCTGGGGAAACCTGCTGGCGAACCTCCGGCACTTGGAGTTCGTCGCCGTCGCGAACAGATCGATCTGGGGTGTGCCCCACCTTCGGAAGAGGCGGATCCTGTCGTAGTTCCCACTCGTGGCACGAGCGCAGCTCCCTGCTGAGTGAGACGGCGATGGTGTTTTTTATCCCTGCCAGATGAAACGGCACCAGAAACATCCCTTGGGCGACGGCCCAATGCCACAGATCCTGCGCCTCCATGGACAGGGCTGGGGACCTGGTTCCGCCCTGTTTCCCGATGTAGAACATGGTGGTGGTGTTGTCTGTGAAGATCCTCACCACCTTGCCCTTGAGGGACGGAAGAAAGGACCTGAGGGCCCAAAACACTGCACGGAGCTCCAGGACGTTGATATGGAGGGACTTCTCCGTCGGGAGCCAAAGGCCTCTCACGTGCAGATTTTCGGTGTGCGCTCCCCACCCTTCCAGGGAGGCATCCGTGGTCACTGTCTCCTGGTGGCCGGGGGTCTGGAAGTCCATGCCCGCCGTCAGATGCGCGCGGGTGCCCCACCACCGAATCGCTCGTCGGAAACTCTCGTCGAGTGTGATCCTCTCCTCGAAGCTGCCCGTCGTCTGGATCCAGCGCGCGTCCAGGAACTCCTGCAACGGGCGCATCCGGAGCCTGCACAGGCGGATGAGGTAAATGCAAGAAGACATCATTCCGAAGGAGGGACTTGATGGACCTCACTCTGGCCGCGTCCGCAACCAGCATCCGCTGCACCTTGCCCAAGATGGCCCTCGTCCTTTCCTCCGACGGAGAGGCCAGAAGCGACACTGTGCCGAGCTTCGCTCCCAGAAACAGTGCGTCTTGTGCGGGCACCAGGTGGGACTTGGCGTAGTTTATGGAGAATCCCAGGTCCGTGAGAAGTTGGACGGTCCTTGCCGTGTGCTCCATGGCGAGTTCCTTCGTCTTCGCTCGGATGAGCCAGTCGTCCAGGTAGGGGTAGACGTGGATCCCCTCTCGGCGCAGCTGCGCCGCCACCGGTGCGAGGCACTTGGTGAACACCCTGGGTCCGAAGGGAAGGGCTCTGAACTGGTAGTGACGCCCTTGGACCACAAATCTGAGAAACTTTCGGTGTCCGTTAAGGATGGGAATATGGAAGTAGGCATCCTCCAAATCCAACTATGACAGGAAATCGCCCTCCTCCAGCTGACCCAGGACGTGTTGGAGGGTGACCATCCGGAACTTCTGTGCCTTGATGAATTTGTTCAGTCGTCGTAGGTCCAGGATGGGACGCCATCCTCCAGTCTTCTTCTTCACGAGGAAGTATCTTGAGTAAACTCTGGAGCCCCGAAGCCTCTTTCGGACGAGCTCGATGGCGCCCTTCTTGAGCATCGCCTTTACCTCCAAGAGAAGTTGAGGGACGTGATGTTCTTTCCTGGCTACAGGGGGGACGCGCGGGCACCTCTTTAGAAACTTGAGCGCATGACCCTGAGCTAGGGCGTCCAGCAGCCAATGGTCGGTGGAGATGGACTCCCACACGCTGACGAAGCTCGCCAGCCGGCCTCCCACCGGGGTGCTTCGGTGGGGGCCCAACCCCACAGCCGGTTCAGTCCTGCTTCGACAAGGCTTTGCCACCTTGTCCTCCTTGGCGACTACGGCAGGGTCCGCCTGACTTGCCTCGTCCCCTGTAAGCTTCCTGCGACGACGAACGGGCCGCTTGACGGTAGGTGGAAAATCCACCGCCGGAACCTTTGGAGGCACCCAGTTTGCCTCTGCCGCTCCGAAAGGGCGGCCGCCGTTGCTGGAGAACCCCAAGAGCCCGGGCCGTCTCCGTGTCTGCCATGATGGCTTGAAGGGAATCGTCCACTGTTTTCCCAAACAGGTTGTTTCCGTCGAACGGCATGTCCAAGACTCTGGTCTGCACGTCCTGACGGAAGTCAGTAGCCTTGAGCCATCCACGCCGCCTAAGGCACACGCCGTTGCCCAACTGGCGAAATCCAGTGTCAGCGATGTCCGTCGCAATTGTAATGGCGTGGTCCGACGCCACCTCTCCTTCCTGCAAGATCTTTAGGGCTTCCGCCCTCTTGTCGTCCGGTAGGAAGTCCAGCAGGGGGGCCAGTTTGTACCACAACTCCCTGTCGTAGCGGGCTACGATAGCCAAGGCGTTGGCCGCCTTAATCGTCGTCGCTGCAGACGAGATGACTCTGCGTCCCATCGTATCTAACTTCTTTCCCTCGCCGTCCGGCGGGGGGGTCGACGTAGAGGCCGTGCCCCCTCCCATCCCCGCTTTCTTCCTGGCTGCCGCGGAGACGACCGAGTCCGGGGTCGGCTGTGCCCGAAGGCACAAGGGGGCCGCGTCCGGGACCCAGTACTTCTTCTCGTACCGATCCCTTCTAGCCGGCGTCGTGGATGGGTTCTTGAGGAGGGCGAGGCCCTCATCACAAATATCGTCCAGTAGAGGCACAGAGAGGACCGTCTTCCTCTTGGCCTCGCGCCGTTGATAAAGGAAACCTTCCTTCTTCTCTTCCGGAAAAGCTTGGATGCCCTGGCGATCATGGAGTGAAACGATCCAATCTCGTCGGGCGGGGAAGCGCCCGGGTGGGAGGTGACGACGGCAGATCCTCGTCGTAAACCTCGTCGTCTGTACCCGTCGTCTGTACCCGTCGCGGCCGTGCCAATCCCCGTATCATCCCCACGAGTCGTGGACGGGGAGGAGGGCTGAACAGGGCGCGATGGCTGAAAAGGAGGTGGAGGATGAATCCTTCTTCTCTTAGGGGGAGGGCTCCCAGAAGGGCCTGGCTCCGGGTCCCCCGTCGGGAGCGGTTCCTCCGCTGGTGGTAACGGCAGTCTCGTCCTTATCTCCGAGCATAAGGACTGTATAGCCAACAAAATGGCCGCCGAGTTGTCTTGCGGCACTGGTTGAGGGGAGTCCGATGGGCGGTCAGGGGCCCTGTCGGCACCCTCGACGTTATCGTCGTCTCCTACGTCGGGGTCCCTCCCGACGGGCTGGTCTTCTTCCACGCCAACGCCGTGGCTTAAGACTTCGATCAGCTCTTCCTCAGAGGTTGAGGCCGAATCCACGACGTCCTCCTGCCCCCCCTTTTTCTTCTCCGTCGGAGGTTTCACAGGGGTCCTGTTGATGGGCATAAAAGAAGACTCCCTCCGCGGTGGCAGGGAGACTCTGAGCCCCGAGGTCGCCACCACTGGTGTAGCCTCCACAGGCTGAGCCAGGGCCGCCGCGACTGTCTCGATAGAGGCCTTGACCGGATGGATTAAGGCTTTCACCACCTTAGGTGCGCTCATCGCCTTCTCCTTGGGGGGAGGGCCACTGCCTCGCTCCCTTTCCGATGGGGCCTTCGAGCTCGACCGGGGTCTCTCCAGGAGCTTCGCCGGGTGCTCGGCCTTCCTCTTACCCGAACCAGAGCATTGGCTCGTGGTTGATGGCGC
Organism: Ambystoma mexicanum; assembly: GCF_040938575.1. NCBI lineage: Eukaryota > Metazoa > Chordata > Amphibia > Caudata > Ambystomatidae > Ambystoma > Ambystoma mexicanum. Next base: position 96,859,642 of record NC_090932.1, read on the forward strand.
CGGGGAGGATGCGCCCTGCCTGGCGCCCATACAACCCGACCGTTCGGCGCTCCCGCTGCCAGCGGACTTGCGGTGCTTGGCCTTGTGTTGGACCCCCGTCGCCGGGGCGTCCTCAAAGGTCTTAGAAGACCGCTCGGACTTCTTCTTCTCGCCTGACGGGCTCTTCCCTTCCAGCCAGTTGGCGAGACGTTGATGGCGGTCCTTCATGGTCCGCTCCGACATATTGCCGCAAAACGCACAGTCCTTCTCCACGTGCGTCTTGTCCTCATGTAGGCAGTAAAGACAAAGGGAGTGTTCGTCCTCAAAGACATTCTGAAGCTGGCATCCAGGGCAGACCCTGAACAGCTTTCCGGGCGTCGAGCTTCCCTTCTCCTGGGCCATGTCCGAGATGGGCCTGAGAAACCTCTGGAGTCCTCCAAAAGCGTGGCTCGACGAAATCTTCACCCTTGAGGGGCGTAGACGAATCCGACACGGGTCCCCGTTGATCGGATGAAGAAACGGTGGACCTTGAGGCTCTTTTGACCGAAAAATAGAAGTTTTTGAGAAAAAACGTGAAAAAATAGCACTAACGCTCGAGAGCAATAGCACGAGGATCCCAACACTTGAACGTGCGGTAAAAATCTTAAGATGGCTGCCAGAGGCGGGGCTTAGGTAGAGGGCAGTCATTGGCTGTGGTCAGTATGACGCAGAGATCAGTGATTGGTTGCTACTACAAAAGACAGATCAGAAACGAAACTGATACTGATTTTTTCTTCACCGAGGATTCCCAGCCTGACGACGGGGAATATTCATGAGCATGTGAATCCATGCCAGAGCCCATGCTGGAGAAGTGGAACGTGGAGGGTACCTTAGGTAAGAACACAGGGTGAGTCTGCAGGACCAGCTTATCCCTTGGAAAGTGGTATAGGGTTCTGCAGCAAACAGAGCCTGGATCTTGCTGACTGTGCAAGCAGAGGTGAGTCGCACTAACAAAGCTGTCTTAATGGTGACCAGCCTGATGTCCGCGGATGCCATTGGCTCGAAGGGTTTGTGCGCCAAGACGCCCAACACCACATTGAGGTCCCACACAGGGTGTGGCCTCTTGATGGCGGGTAGAGCCTGGACAAGTCTGCCAGATGCTTCTTGACCATCGGGTTGGAAGACGAGAAGACTTCCTCCTCTGAATTTCTGTAGGTCCCTATGGCTGCCAGATAGGTGCAACATGTGTCCCACCTGTACGCCTGAGTGCGCGAGGTGTGCCGAGAAGGAGAGTATGTCATCCAGTTTGCACATAAGGGGGGGTGATCTCCTTAGAGTCTGCCGATTGACAGAATCTAGTCCATTTACTCCTGTACTGGCTCCTGGTAGCCTTGCTCCTGGTGCACAGGAAGATCTCTAAATTAGGATGCAAGAGGCTCGGGTGCCTGACGATGACCTGCTCAGGAACCACGCTGCAAGGGTTAACTTCTGTGGAGCAGGGTGGATGACCCTGCCCCCCTGCTGGGACAAGAGATGGGCTAGACCCAGCGGAAGTTGAATGGGTGGTCTGTCCGTGAGCCTCAGTAGTTCAGAGAACCATGGTCTCGCCGGCCACCACAGAGCTATCAGAACAACTCTGAGGTGACAAGCTTCCTTTATCTTTACCCTGTCGACCAGCGGTGTGGGAGGAAAGGCAAAAACTGTCATGCCTTCCCACCGAATCTAATACGTCACCCAGGGAGCCGGGGCCCAGCCCCTGCCAAAATGCGAACTGATGACACTTCCTGTTCTTCCAGGAGGCAAACAGATCCACCTAAGGGTGCCCCCATCTGCTGAAGACCTCCATCAGCACCTGGTCGTTCAATTGCCATTCGTAATTGTCCGCTCCCAGTCTGCTGAGCATGTCCGCTTCCAAGTTGGCCTCCCATGGGAGTTGGATGCCTGAGAGGTAGATGTTTTCCAGGGCCCATTCCCACATGCTGACCGCTATGGTGCACAGCAGAGGGGACCTGGTACCACCCTGCTTGTTGACATAGTACATATCAGTCTGGAAAAGGACAGACTTGGCCCAAGGAGCGGAAGGAAGGCTCTGAAAGCTAGCCAGATGCTCCAGAGTTCCAGCCAGTTGATGTGTTACTCCTGCAGGGTCCAGACTCCATGGACGCTGTGGCCGTCCAGTGCGGCTTCCCAGCCCTCTAGGGAGGAGTCTGTAGTGATGGTGATCTGCGGAGACGGCTGCTAGAAGGGCTTGCCCATCCGCAGGTTGCAGTCCCTGGACCACCAAGTGAGGTCCGAGTGAAGAGAAAGGTGCCTGGCTCTGCACTGGAAGTTCTGTAAGGAAGTCTGTTATTTCCTGCCAAAGCCTTTGGTTAGCAGCTGCCAGCATGGCATCCGCGTTGGATTGACGCAGGTGCAGCGATGCGTTGGAGTACAGCTTCTTCCTGTACGCCTCCAAGATCTTCTCCTCCTTGCATAGCAGCACCGAGGACGAGACTGAGGCTTAGAGTAAAGTGATGGCGCAGCAATCACTGAAGAGTGCGGTTGAGGGTGCGCCAACAGCAAGAGAGGATCCCCCTCCATCTGTCCATACTTTGCATTGAGGTGCCGATTGACAGGTAGGGCAGAGTGTGGCTTGAGCCACCCCTTCTTGGCCAAGGCAACAACGTCTTTCTGCATCGGGATACCCATTTTGGTAGGGGGTTTTAGGGTGAGGACTTCTGCTAAGACACCCCCCCTCCGCGGGCTGCTCGACCTCAGGTTGAGGAAGGCCCAGATAATCTGGCAAACCTGCAAGCCGGTCGTGAAGGCCTTTGGTGACGACGGCGTGTCAGGGTCCTCCTCCTCGTCTGTGTCCACCAGAGTGTCCGGCTGGTCCAGAGCAGGTGGAGGAGTGCTGGGCGCTGTGGGCTGCAGTGTGGAGACCGGAAGCCGGAGGCTGCTTCGAAGGCTGGTGTGGAACCCCCCTGTACTGTGGGAGGCAGGCGAGCCGGAATCGAAGGAGCCGGCAGGGGCAGTGGGGGCTGCGCTGGGGCCTGTGGCACCAGAGCCATGGGAGGAAGGACTATGGGCGCCAGTGGAGTGACCAGAGAGAGCAAGTCCCTAGCAGCATCCCGCAGGATGGCCGGCATCTGGGGGTTTGCATCAGCACCAGGAACCTTTTCGACGAACCGGTCTTCAGGGGCAGTGGCAGGTGATTTGATGGAGTGGTTGGGGGGTGCGGGGGCCGCAGCGCACTCTGTCTAGGTTGCAGGGGAAACCTGCCCTGCGCTGCCGATAGATAAACTGTAGGCCACGTACCTGGTTGAAACCAGTGCCACCTTGAAACTCGTTCACCCGCCTGTTCTGCTCCTAGGAGTGGCATCGAACAAGCGGCCATGTTGTCTGGCACGGTGGCCATTTTGTCGAGCTGCGTGCCAAAGTCGTGATGCATGGCTCCCTGGTCCCGGCCTCCTCCAAGACTCTTGGGTGGTGGAGCATGAGGCCTACCCGACACCTCAGGTCTAGGCCTGGAAGGGGTATTTCCCTCTGCATTGTCACCACTAGTGCTGCGTGCAGGCGCCCCCTCGGACATTGAGCCAATACTATGGCATTGCCCCTCGGGTGTACACCCGGTAAAAGAACTTGCGTTTCCTCAGCACTGATTCTAGAAGGATTCGATGACCCCCTCGGCTGTGAGGCCAGTAGCTGGACTAGCCTTGGTACACGTCCTTGGGCCTCGATCTCTGTTTAACGAAGTTCAAGTCCTCTGGAGGCGACCTTTCGAAGAACTCCCTCCACCTAGCTAGCCTGTTCTTCAGTGCGCGTGGAGTCAGTGTATCACACGTGGTACAACCTTCCCAGCCGTGGTCTGGGCCAAGGCAACAGAGGCAAAGAGAGTGGGGGTCGGACATAGGGAAGAGGCCCTTGCAGGCTGGACACCTGCTGAAGCCCCCCGAAGTCGACATGTGCCAGGGAGGAGCATGACGCCGGAGGACCGAGTACCTGAATGACAAAAAGACAGAAGAAGAATCCTGGAAAGAGCACGTGGTATTACATGGCTGAAGCCAAACCCAGGAGCGGTGGTGAAATCGCCCACTTCCCGTCGACACAGAAAAGGGGACCGAGGTGTGGCGCTAGTGGTTTTTTCTGGTGAAAGAGATCGTCTCCCGTTCTAGGAAGGGTCGCCCATGCACTATGGAGGAAAGAGGACAGACATAAGAGTAAATAATGTATGTTTTCTGAGGCTTGTGGATCTGCTTAGAATCACATGCTGTGCATAGACTAGCGAGAAGTACCATGAGATGGCAGTGGGATGTTAGAAGGTGTGTACCTTTTAACATCCCACCGCCAAATGCCAGTCCTACAGGGGCAACCAGCAGCGGTCCAAGATCACCACAGACAAATGGGTACTATCCTTAATCCAGCATGGACACACCCTGGAATTTCAAACCAACCACCTAAGATTCTCCAAACAAGAAGGTGAAACAGCAATGATTAGGTTTCACCGCGGCATCCATGCTCTCCTCTCTACAGCGGCAAAGAGATGTCTTAGCACCGCCTGACCCAGCTTTGAATCACTCTTAGAATGTGCATCTAAGCAGTAATGCTGCGTAAAGGTGTGAAATAAAACTCCAGGTAGCTGCTTTGCAAATGGCATCTAAAGGTGCATTTGCAACGAAAGCTAAAGTAGCCCCTGTGCCTCAGGTAGAATGTGCCATGGGCGTAAAGGGTAAAGTTATCTTTTAAAGAGAATGACAATTGGATGGATTTCACAAACCATTTTGAAATCGTGACAGGATTCTCTTCCAGTGGCTAGGAGAATTGGTCTGTTTTCCATGGTGGTTTAGTTTTATTTAGGTAATACGTTAGAGCTCTTTTGACATCTAATGTATGGAGGATACTCTCTGCTGGATTTGTAGGGTTTTGAAAGAAAGCCGAGGTTCTATGGACTGATTGACATGGAACTTGGAGATGAATTTAGGAGAGAAGGGTGGATGTATGAGTAAATCCACTTTGTCCTTGTGAATGGTTACAAATGGATCTTGACCTTAGAGTGCCTGCAATTCAATCACCATCCTTATGGATGTAATGGCCACAAGAAAAGAAGTCTTATAAACGAAACACTTAAGACTGGTTTTATTCATTGGCTCAAAAGGAGGGCCCATATGTTTAGTAAGGACTGCATTGAAGTCCCATCCGGGAGCTAGATTTGAAATTGGAGGGGGCAATCGTTTGACCCCTTCCACATAAAGGCTTTAATGACAGGGATTTTTTCCACAAAGACATTGTTTTAAGAGAAGGTGTAAGCAGAAAAAGCAGCTACATGCACTCTTAGTGAATTAAAGACTAGCCCTGAATCCAAAAGGTAAAGTAGGTATAGAACAATGTGAGAGGGTGCGCAGTCAATAGGATTGATGCCAAGTGATCTACACCAAATAAAGTGTTTCCATTTATTGAAATAGCAGTGTCTAGTGTTAGGTTTAAGTGCCTCCTTAAGAATGTCCATTCATCTTTGAGGCAGTTTGAAATGCCCCACCTCTAAGAATTCAGTAGGCAAGCTGCTACGTTCAGAGTCTGAGGACATTAATGCAGTGTTGATCACTGATCTTGGGTCAGCATGTCGAACGGGCATGGAATTTTGACTGAAGGACAAAGCCACTCTCTAGGTGTGAGAACCATGTCTGACGGCCCACATTGGAGCCATCAGGATAGGTTTGACTTGTTCCTGGTGCATTTTGTGGGTTATCCGGTTGAGGAGTCGGGCGGGAAGCATAGGCAGATTTCCCTGACCAATTCATCCACAGGGTGTTTCCCTTGGATCCTGTTTGGGGATACCTGAAGGCGATGTCTGGGCATTGCATGTTCTCCAGTATTGCGAAGAGGTCGATATGTGGATGACCCCATTTTGTGAAGATGTGTAAAATTTCAGCGTGCAACTGCCATTCATGTTCTACAGAAAGTTGAATGTTTCTGCGGAGGACATCTACTAGACAACTGTTCCCCTGGAGCATGTTGGGACAGGAAGAACATGTGTCAGAGCGCCCCGTTCTATATGTTCTGGGCTAGTTCAGACAGACCTGGAGAGTGTGTCCCGCCTTGTTTGTTTATATAAAACATGGATGTAGTGCTGTCTGTTAGGACTAGAATGGCCTTGCCTTGTAACTGGTCTCGAAAGGCTTTGAGAGGTTTGAACGCTGCTAGAGGCTCCAAAAGGTTGATGTGCTTGTGATGTGATGTGTTTGTTTGCTAGTGTGCGAGTCCACACTCTGTGCGCTGTATGATCGTGATAATGTGCTCCCCACCCTGAGAGGAAAGCGCCTGGGGTAAGAGTGGCCTCTATTGCTGGTGTGTTGCATGATTTCCCCTTGAGAAGGGTTTTCCATGACCACCACTGCAGAGACAGAACTAGAGACTGCGAGACAACCACTAGTTCGTCCCACTGCCCACTTGCTTGAGAACATTTCCTTTTCTTGTGAGCCACTCTTGCATCAGACGCATGTGCAGGCGGGCATGAGGTACCAGGTAAATGCAGGAAGCCATCATTCTGAGCAGGCGCATTTCTTTGCGTGCAGTTATCTGACGACCGGCTATGTATTGTGGAATTTGGAATAGCATGTTTTGGAGCCTCTCGTTGGAAGGGAAGACAAGATTGGCTTCTGTCCGAATCAACGCTCCAAGAAATTGTTTTACTTGATTGGGCACAAGACTAGATTTTTTCTCGTTGATTGAGAGCCACAAATGGAACAGTAGGTTGATGGAATCTTTAAATGTTTTTGAGACATGCTTGAGGTGTGTCTCCTGTTATTAGTCGGTTGTCTAGATAAGTATAAACTGGAATGGATATTCTGCAAAGGTGAGCCGTCACCACTGCTAGAACTCTTTGGGTGCTGAGGCTATGCCGAATGCAAGCACTTTGAACTGATAAGGTTCAAACTGAGGAACACTTGAGAACTTTGAGCTTGAAACATTGAAATACGAAAGTATGCCTCTTTCATGTCTAGTGTTGCCATGTAACCCGCCTGTTTGAGTAGAGGGATTACCTCATGCGATGTAGTCATCCTGAATGTTTGTGACTCGACATACTTGCTTGCAGGACACAGATCTAATGCAGGGCACATGGTTAAGTTCTTTTTGGGTACAATGAAGTACACTGAATAATTACCCTCATTTACCTCTAGAAAGGGGACAAGTTATATGGCTCCTTTCTAGGGTAATGTCCTGCTTGCAGGATTAGTTTATGTTCTTGTGACATCCTTCTGTTCTTTGACGGATGGTAACATGGTTTTAGTAGAAATTCGATTTGAGTATCAGTTTGCAGCAGTAGTCAGTACCCACTGGTCAGTGGTTATTTCGTCCCATGTGTGGGTGAAAGATGATATTCGACCCCCTACTGGAGATACATGGGAGGGAAACTTGATGTGAAAGTCACTTGCTGTCAGTGGAGCATCAAGAAGCTGCACTCATACCTCTACTCTTGCCTCGTCTAAAACCTTGCGGTTGTGAGGTTTGGTAGGTGGATTGTGTACCCTGGGGATGTGTACCAGCAAGAGAACCCTGATGAAAACCCTGACTGAGTGGGTCTGAAGAAGGATTGTTTCCAAAAGGAACAACTGGTGTTGAAAATTCAACATTGGACAAATGGCTTATTAGAAATTGGACTAAGTGTTATGTTCCTGCTTTGCTGTTTCCAAAGCCTCATCCAACAGCCCTTTTCTCTTTTAGGATGTCCTCTACAAAGTCGGGATCAGAGACAGTTTCCTGAGTTTGTATCTGAAAATGCCCTGCTGCCCTTTTCAGTAAATTATTGTAGAGGAGTTGATCATCGAGGGGAGAGAAGTCTCTAGGCTGCTCTAGAGGGTTATCATCGCCAAAAACATCATCTGACTCATCGGTATCATGAGTGGGAGTTGCTGGCCAAGTCCCCTGATCAGCAGCCCCAGGCAAAATATTTTGAGCATCATCCCCTTTGGGATAAAGTATAGATGATCCCGACTGTCTTGAAAAATATTTGAGTTGTTTTCAGAGACATGTGGTGGAGAGTGATGACTTCTTGAACTTGTGGTAGGTAGCTTATGCTCATCTATGAAAAGTGATTTCTGTTTAATTGGGTACTTCTCCGTAAGGTACACAAATTCAGACACACTATCCATAGCCTTCTCAAACTTTTCTTTTGTCCAAGTACCTGTTCTAGGGGCTTCAAGAAGAGGAAATAAAAATTCCTCTGGATCTACAGATCTTTTACCCTGCAGGGACTTGGATAAAGTATCAGTAGCTGTCGTATATGTGGAGGAGGTTACTGATGTAGTGACAGGGGACCTAGATGGCTATGTAGGTGCCTGTGGTGTTGGTTTGGCATGTTTTTCCCCATGTTTGTGTTTGGACGTACGTTTCGACGGCCTGTTTCGGGGTATCTGAATCATCGGTCAATGAGCGTTTACGGGCGTGTGAGGGGTCAGCAATGCGAGGCGGACAACGTTTTGATGATTGTTCAAAACATGGCATTTTATTACAGTATGAATGATTTAAAATGCCTCACTATCCCTACTCTGATGAGGATTTCCCTTCCTAATAAAACTGAAGGGAAACAACAAACTTAAACATCAAATACACAAAGAGAATATATGACAGTTCAGATAATTATAGTCAGTTTCTTGATAACATTTTAGTAGCATGGGTGAACTCCCTAGGATTCAAGGTAAATTCAGCTCCAATATGTATCAAAAGAAATAAGGAAATCCACATAGGTAGTACAGTCCCAATTCAGTTCTTGAGGTTTCAATGTCAAGGTAAAGTTTTGTTAACCAGAGTTCCAACAGCAACAAGGCTCTTCTTCTTGGTGAAATAGACTTTCCACTTCCTCAAAATAGCATAAATGTTATTCCCAGCCACAATGCTTGTCACAATGCCTGCCCCCGTAAAGCCAGACCAGGCCCAGCAACCCCGGAAGTAGGCATCATGCCACTTGAAGCATGCCCAAAAACCCCAGTTAGGGGCTCTTTGGCTACAGTCCTGGCGCCTATGGCGCCAGGCTCATAAGAATAAAGTCAGTCCTGGCGCCATGGGCGCCAGGCTCATTACAGAAATCTTACCTGTTGCAGACCATGCTGCATACCTACCTGATGCAGACCATGCTGCACGAAGCCACAAGCCAAATGAGGCTTAAAGGGACTACTTTACCTCAGGGACTCCTTTCCTCTCGGGTGTGGCTGTGGAAGAATACTTACCTGGGACTTCTTCCTAGGCTATTTAAGCCACACCCGGACAGCCACACGTGCTTCGCGTTATTCTGCTTGCTGCAGCGTAACGCTCACCGTGTCTTCAGCAGCTCCAGTCTTCAGCCACGCCCGCTTCAGCCCTGGAACACCTGGAACAAGAAAAGGAGAAGAGGTCAGAACAAAACCCTTCCCTGAATCCTTGATCCAGCACATCGTCGATCTAGAAGAGAGCAGTCTTCTCAGGTGCATTGCCACGCACCTCGCAGAGCCGCGCTGAACTCACCAACCGGGGCTGCATTCCTTTACTCCATCACGAATCCAGCATCTCCAGGCCATTCTTCAACACCTGGGGGAGACACGAACAGATAGGTGAGCAAGGGCAATACAAACCACCCCCAAAGACTTACCTGATTTACCACAGGGGGGTACGCACCTCATCTCGGGTCGGCGCAGTCAATTCCGCATCACCGCCGCACCCCGGCCCCTAAAGGGAAAAAACAAGGAGAATACAACCTACCCCCAAAGACTTACCTGATTTACCACAGGGGGGTACTCACCTCATTTCGGGTCGGCGCAGTTAATTCTGCATCATCGCTGTACCCCAGCCCCAAAGGGGAGAACCACAATAGACTTACCAGGATCTTACCAATTGCCACTTGGAACTCTTCTGGTGATTTAAATCAGCAACCTGCAAGGAATCACTCACCAATTCCTCCACGCCAGTGAAGTAACTGGTCGTCTACGCGCCCCTGCGCTCGACGCAGGATGGAGAGCTCATCTTTCCAAATCTTCAGGTGAGATTTAGAGGGAACTTCAGGAGTGTTCTGTGGGCAGACAAGGGGAGTGGGAAGGCGGGTTAACGATCAGATTATGGGAGGTTAATTCCCTTTCTCCATTGCAGAAAGATATTCGTACGAGTCCAACAAACGAAGCTAAGTGGGTCTGTCCAGTCTGTCATCTCGGCTCTACGTGTTACTCTGGTGGAAGCAACAGCGGGCCAGTCCAGATCGACGCCCCCGTGGGAATCAGGTGAGCGTAACAATGCTTTGTCACCACTTCCAGTTATCCAAGAAGACTTGACACAGAGCAAAAGAAATGTAACTTCCATAGATGTTAGTGAAACACAAGTATTGGTTAAAAGTTATTATGTCTCTATTCACAAGATTAGGATTCACCATAGGGTGTCAGGATGACTTCACAGTGCTGCTGCTTCTCCTTCAACAACTTCACTTCTACTAGAGTTTACCATGAGGACACACTCCTTTGCCTCATAGTATTCCATTTCACATGTACTATTGAAGTCTTGCATCTACTGACAACTACATCTACTGCTTCAGTACTTAGTGACTCAAGACATGCTCTGACAAGATTCACTTTAAGGTACTTCAACACATTCAAATAGGCAAGGCACTCTTCCTCTGAATATCTCAGCCTTTTTGCCCCGCTTGTCTGTCTGCCACAACAACCCAAGTTTGCCTTTATGACCCCGCTTCTCCCTTTCTCTTTCAGCCTTTGGCAATCTAGGTTGTGTCAACTTCAAATAATCTTTATAAGCAGCATTGTTTCCCTGCCCCAACTTTGCCTTCATCTCTCTGCCAACTGTTAGCCAAAATAATTACCCAGAAGTCATGGTGCCACTCTCGTGGATACAGGTACTGCTTGCACACTTGTATCTTAGGCATGGTTGAACTTCTATTGGGGTATCAGTATTGGTTATATTGTTTTCTGGCTTTGAAAAAGGCTGCATTCAATCTCAATAAGCTGGTAGGATAGCTCAGCGGGTTGAGCGCATGCTCCTGCGATCTGAGTGTGACCTGCAGGTCGCAGGTTCGAATCCCGCCAAAGCCAACTCAGCCTTTCATCCTTCCGAGGTCGATAAATGAGTACCAATTTCGGTTGGGTGATATTGTATGTAAATATGTGCTCTGTAAAGCGCTTTGGATTAAGGCGCTATATAAATAACACATCATCATTATTATTAATAGGGGACAACTCTTGGCTTGGGCAATGCTTGCTTTCTCTCCAACTGCAGATACAATGTTTAAACACTTGACTTCTTTTATGAGCAATGGTTGTTCACGTGAATAAAGATGCAAAGTTCACTCTTACCTTGGAAAGCAAAATTAGGCACATGCGACCACTTCTTCACAAGGCTGAAATGTTCAACAATGGCTTTTCTTAACGTTTGCGTAATTAGGGACATGCAACCACTTCTTTAAGGTTTACAAGATTTAAGGGTTTAACAATGGCTTTCTGCAGCATTTGCTTTTCACACGAGTGAAAGAGAAAGTACCCGATGAGACACAAGTGCTAGTTTTCCATTGTCCCATTGGTAAGAAGTCATCCAACATCTTCAGCTTGCTTCGGTTTATACACAAGTGAATATTAAGATGGATACTGTTGCCGGCAGTGCTCGCGCAATGAATCAGAACGCCAGGTTTGACTCCTCTTGCCACGTGTTGAACAACATTTACTGCTTCTGGCTTCCCCTGGGACCCACACCCTTCCTCATTGAAGGTGTGTCTGGTCCAGTAACTCTATTGAGGAGCCCCTCTTGCTCCTGAGACCCACGGCTTCACAACAGCTCCTTGCCTGGGTCTAAGACACGCTTCTTGCACTGCAACCTCTGCAATTTGGCTCACATGGGAAAAGACAGCCTCCCTGCACGCCTTCCACTGCATAGCCTCTGCACTTTAGAATTTGGGTGAACAGAACCCTCACAGAACAAGCAGGTGAAATCTGCTGCATCATCGTTCTGACATCCCTCTGGTTCTCCTTCTGTCTGGATTGCCAACACTGTGCCTTCTGCCTCTGCTACGATTGCATGAACTCCACAGTTACAGTTCCTTCCTATTGCATTAAGCAGAGGGGGCCTTTCATACCTCCCAGGTTCCTTCAGGTGTGGGCTGTAAGCCTTAATTGCCCGACTACTACTACAGCATACCTCTTCAGACCTCTTCTTCATCCCAGTACTTATGGGTTTATGGGACTTGTAGTCTTCAACAGCAAAGTTAGAATGCTCAGCGGGCTTTGTACGCGAGGGTTCAATTGCTTTCGACGAAGGTTCGGTTGCTACTGAAGCTCCTTTTGAGAATCCCATCCAAGGGTGGCTTGGGGTTGTGTGCTTTTGTGAGTGCACATGTGTGCTTTTTTCGCGAGCGGACTTCCCAATAGAGTTTTCGGCCTACCTAATGGGGCTGGGGAAGGCACGTGGGAGTCTACCGACTCCTCCACCAAGTCTTCAGCCTCTAAAACGGAGCCGTAGCTGCGGAGGTCTTACTTGTCTGACTCAACAGCGCCGGTGGGTGAATGGGATTCGGCCTGCATGGCGTAGGCCGTCCACCGCTTGATGCACCTGTCTTTAAGCGTTTTCGGTTTAAAAGGTTTGCAGGAATCGTAACGCTGTTCTGAGTGATCGCAAGGAAGACAACTGTTACACACTTGGGGCCTGCTTCACAGAAGCTTTTTATAATGGTGCAATCCCATAGGAAACCACTCTTTGAATCAGGCCCTAGGTGTGCATCTTTCCAGGAAAAGAAATTTCTAGGAAGGACAGAAGTTAAAGGACATCAGTTGCATATTATTCTATATTTTTAGCTGCACCTAGAGAAAAATCAGTAGAGAAGCGGAAAGAGGCATTCTATAAAAGGATGTAAATGTAGAGAGCCCCTGCTCTCCCTACTGCATGGCCGAAGCATGGTGAAAGCAGTAGCAGGAAGCCGAGCAGCGGATGTTCGTCGAAGCTTCACAAGTTAGTCGTCGGAGGTAGGAAGATCGATCGTCGAGGCGGCTATGAAAAATGTAACATTAATTATTCTTAAATTGCAATCTCTCTCGCCGTAGCAAGGCTATGAGCTCTGTCATCTGTGGCCGACCAGAACAAAGGGGAGGTGGCGGGGGAGATAAATTAATCTGAATGACCTCGACGTGTGAAGGATCATGGTCACAATATACGTCACACACATAGTATTACAAGCATGCCCAGTCGACGTCCCTTTTTCCGAAACTCAAAAACAAAAATGCAATACTCTGCACCTACCACTAGAGGTCGGCCTATGCACAGCATGTGATTACAAGCAGATCCACAAACCTCAGAAAGAAAATTATAAGTTACTCCCTGTAGTGACTAACGTACTCCTAGTCCATAGTCCCCTTTCCTCCATACTGTATGGGTGTCCCTCCCTAGGGACGCGAGACCGAACATTTTTCACCAGAAAACAATCTTATTCCCTTTAAATTTAGAGGCACGCGGTAGGGGTGTCACGGTATTAGTTTTATGACGGAACAATAACCTTCTTGCCAAATGACGGTATATCATGGTTATCGCGGTATAGCAGGTGGAGTTAACTAATCTTAACAAATATTTTCTAAAAGGTCATAAATTGTCAGATTTATCATCACAAACAAAACCAGGCACCCAGGGCCAGAATTGGGCTTTTCAACATACTTTCCACTGAAATGCCACCCCTTGCTTCCACCAAACACAAAACACATGTGTGGAGAGGAGGAGGGGCAGGGGGGGAGCCCTGCTGCACCTGGCAAAGCAAACTGAATAGCTTTTCTTAAGTGGTCATTTCAGCTTTTAGCCCCCCCACTGGCTACTGGTGAAGATGAACATGTTGCCATCTTGATAACCTGCATGCCACAGATCAATGGAGTCTGATGGTAGTATACGCTTGTGCGCACACACGCACTCTCTTTACGTTACAGCCTTTAGTTTACTTGAGGGCCAAAAGGTGTTCAGTAATCACGGACATGTTACACTTTGGTATGGCAGCAGGGAATACCCACAGAGATGAGTACATTTCGCACTGTGACTTATTATATGTAAATTCAATGATGGAACCAGGGAAATCCCCCATTGTCATATGTTTAGAAAACATTATCCATTATAAATATATAAACCCCAAACCGCCAACCCAAAGTAAACCCTTTTCCTTCTTGGCACTGTATTTATTCTTCCTATTGCTAACATATTGGGCATGTGTGGTTTATGGAATGGCATTAAAAACTGCTCCAACTGAAACTACTTGGCAGACGGCACATCCAAGACCAAGACTGCACAGCACTTGCTTACTGCAGCCTTTCCAAATCAGATTGAAAAGCACACTTAACGGTATGAACGGTATACCGGTATAAACAATGTGACGGTGGTTATTGTTCAATTAAGTGGTTCACGGTATCTTTAATACCGTAATACCGTTACATCCCTAGCGCGCGGCCCTGGGAGCATGCGCTCCCCTGACTCCGCCACCACTGCTCAGTCCCATTGAGGCATCACCAATATTACCATTGCCTAATGACACCAGTTTTATTAGGGGGGAGGATGGTGGGACATATGGAGGAAAGGGGACTATGGACTAGGATTAAGTTAGTCACTACTGTAAGTAACTTATAATTACTCCTACATCCCGTCTCCTTTCCCTCCATACTGTATGGGCGATTACAACTGAATGTAGCCCCTTAGTACTGCCTGTCCAAATGCTGCACCTGACCTGGAGCTGGCATCCAAACAGTAGTGTTTGCAGAAGGCCGAATGAGTTGCCCACGTGGCCGCCCTGCTGATGACCTGCCACGGAACGTGCCTCTAGAACGCAACTGCCATGGCCTTGGCAGGGACAGCATGTGCATGCACGTTTGCCTGAAGCGGTTTGTGCTGCCCCTCAGAGGCCTCCTTGATGACTGAAACCATCCACCTTGCTATAGAGGCCTTAGACGCCCGACATCCTGGCCTTGACTCCCCGAAGGTGATGGAGCCTCAGATTTGCGGAAGCTCTTGGTCCTGTCCAGATAGAAGTTCAGGGCGCACCTGACATCCAGAAAGTGCAAGACCCTCTGAGCATCGTCCTTAGGGTCCGCGAAGAAGGTAGGTAACACCATCTCTTCATTCAGATGGAACGAAGAGACTACTGAAGGCAATAACGCGGGGTGCGTTCTAAGGACCACCTTGTCTCTGTGAAAGGTAGTGTAAGGTTCTGAAGCGAATAGTGCCTGAATTTCGCTGACCCTGCGTGCAGACGTAAGACCCACCAAGAGGGCTGTCTTAATGGTGACCAGCCTGATGTCCGTGAACATTTGTGCGCCAAGGCGCCCAACACTACTTTAAGGTCCCACACAGAGTGTGGCTTCTTGATAGGAGGGTAGAGCCTGGTGAGGCACGCCGGATGTCTTAACCACTGGGTTGGAGGATGAAAATACTTCCTCCTCTGAGTTTGGGTAGGCTCCAAGGGCCACCAGAAAGGTGCAGCATGTGTCTATTTGCAACCCTGTGTGTGCAAGGTGTGCAGAGAAGGAGATCACATTGTACAACAAGCAAGTAAGAGGATGAACTTCCCTTGATTCGGCCCAGTGACAAAACCTAGTCCACTTGCTCTTATACTGGGTCCTAGTAGCAGAGCTCCTAGCGCCCCGTATGATCTCTAGGTTAGCCTGCGACAGATGCAGATGTTTTAATGTGACCTGTTCAGGAATCAAGCTGCGAGGGCCAGCTTCTGCAGAGCCTGGTCGAGTGACGCTGACTACCTGCTGCAACAGATGAGCCAGGCCCAACGGGAGATGAATCGGAGGCTGAGTAGTTTCGAAGACGATGGTCTCGCAAGCCACCACAGTGCTATCAGAATGATGCTGCGACAACAAGACTCCCTTATCTTGCAGATCACTCTGTGAACCAGAGGAGTGGGAGAAAATGCATATGCGTTCATGCTGTTCCATGGTAACTAAGGCGTCACCCAGGGAACCTGGGCCCTGCCCCTGCCAGGTGGCGAAGAGATCCACCTGGGGCTGCCTCCACTTGCTGAAGATCCCCTGAGGGACGTGATCATTCAATTGCCACTTGTAATTGTCAGCGCCCAATCTGCTGAGTCTGTCCGCCTCTAGGTTAGACTCCGCCGGGAGATGAATTGCACACAATGCATCCTGAAGGTGCAGGGAAACCAACCAGTCCTGTAGATCGAGGGCTTGCCGAATCTGGGATAGAGTAACCATGTTGAACTTGTCCTTGTGTAAGAAGACGTTCTGCAGCCACAGATCCAGAATGGTGTACAAGCCTCCTTCGACACCAGAAAATAGGTGGACGCGGTCTTTGACCATTTTGTGCAGAACAAGCAAAGCACCGCCCCCATCCCCCAACCAGAACCATGTGGCTAAATATGTCACTGAGTTTTGGTGGTCTGAGGTGTGGCAGGGGTAGAGGCTTCTTCCCAGGGTCGATTGTCCACAGCTTCTCAGGGCAAATATGATGAAGGGGCAAAAACACCTGCACCGAGACGACGGTTGTGTCAAGGGCTGTTGCACTGCAAGCCCCAAGCACTTAGCTGTCACCTTTGATGATTGAATCTTCCGGAGGGCAGCGGCAGCTTTAGCTCCAAAAAGGTTGATGCTGTCGAAGGGCATGTCTACAAATCTGCCTTGGACGTCGGCTGCAAACCATTATGTCCTCAGCCAAAAGTGGAGCCTGACCATCATTCTGGTCATCATGGCCCTACCCACACAGTTCACTGTGTCGAGCCCCGATAGCAAGGAGGCGGCATGACAGATGCTGCAATAAGAGACCAGGGTGTGTAAAGCATATTTAATTTCCCTCTCCAGGATGTGCTCGGCAGCATTGGCCACCGGCATCCAAAAGGCGATGGAAAACGTTGCCATGGTGCAAGAGCCTTTCACGCCCACAGTGCCAGACTGCCCGATGTGAAAACCTTCTTGCCCCATGCATCAAACCTCTTACTCTCCATTTCCGGTGGAAGGGACGGGAAGGTAGATATCTTCAGGCTAGACGCGTGGGAGGAGAGAAAGGCCGGGTCTGACAGAGCGGGACAGTGTTTCTTTGCCATGTCTCTCTCAACAGCCAAAACAGCGGCAGGCTTCTCCCACACTTCCACTGCGGGTTCTTCCACTTTCCACATTGAAGGGCAGGAGCGTCTCTTTCTTGGGCAACTCGTCCAGAATGTGACAAAGTTCATATTGAACCTACTGCCCACTTTAGCCATCAAGGACTGGAACGCGGCTTGGGGCTTTTCCGGTGTGGTAGCTGGCAAGAAATCAATTTCTGTGGGGGTGTCTCCTAGAATATCTAACCACATCGACTACCGTCACAAAGGGCATTCAACCAAGGAAAAATCACATTGAGGCCACACAAGTGGGGAAAGAGCGCTATATAAATACCAAAATACAATACAATAAAATACGAGTGAATGTTGAGAGCCCATTCCCAAATGCTGACTGCCAGGTTGCATAAGGAAGGAGATCTGGTGCCACCCTGCTTGTTGATGTAATACACGCTGGTGGAATTGTCAGTTTGAATGAGGATCATCCTGCCACTGATAAGCAGCATTGAGAGTGAGCCAGATTGCTTTCAGCTCCAGCCAACTGATATGAGCTTCCTGTTCCTGAAGGGACCTGACTCCATGGGCGCTGTTGTTTTCCAGGGTACCCCCCTCCCCCAGCCTTCCAAGGAGCAATCTGTGGTGACTAACCTGCGGTACTGGCTGCCGGAAGGGCCTGCCTATCCTCAAGTTGCTGTCCGTGCTCCACCAGACAAGGTCCTGTTGGTGTTACGCTTACCTGGTCTCTGCTGGGATGTTGGGGCATGGTTGCAGCCCTCACAGGAAACAGGAACCCCCCCTGATCTGCTTCTTCCCGCTGCAAGTAGGCTATGTGCTGCTGCGATGAATTAGAACCCTATTCCTGTAGATTATTAAGGGTGAACTCTCCGTCCTGCTACTTCTGGCAGGGGCGCCTGTACAATGAAGACCTAGTTCCTTCACTGGTCCTTTATACGTGGTGTCCAGTCCAGCCCAGCTGTGACGATGCCACACCTTTCTGGTAGGTGTCTTTTGGTTTTCGGTTTGTCTTGAAGTATTGGTATTATCTTGTTCTCAGCCTGTTTTCAACTCTGTAACAATGTCTATCTTTTTCCCCCCAAATAGGTGTGATTGCGGTCCGCGGAGCCCGAGGTGGCTCAAGATGAAGAGCGGAGGGTCCGGCAGCAGGTAAGTGAGCGTTTAAGGACAAGCGCAAAGAGTTTTGCAAGCGCTGCCTTAAACTGCAGGTTCTTATGTCTAACCTTGCCTTTTGTCTTTTTACAGGGTCCGCCTTCGTGGGAGATGATGTCGTGCTAGGCAAGTGGCCATGACAGGTGGAGCCCTGAAGGTGTGCCGACAAGCTCCGCTTGGGAGCACCGCTCCTGACTCCATGAGGCTGCGAAGTGCAGATGAAATCACCCCATTTTGAGCCTTGTGTAAGGCACTGCTAGTACACTTGCCACCGTGATACCCAAGAGGTGCTGGTACCACCATGCTGAGGTCACCGCTCTGCTGAGGAAAATTACCGGTGGCCCTCTTGATGGCTGTGATCTGGTCTTCGGAACACACTCTCGGAGCTTGTGTCCCAGATGAGGCCCAGGAAAAGCAGACTTTGTGTCGGCTGCAGCTGTGACTTCTTGAGAATGGACGGACAATCTGAATTCATGTAGCGTATTCATGAGGGCGGAGGAGGTGTGCTGGACCGCTTTCGGGGATCTTGCCCTGACAAGCCAGTCATCCAGGTACGGGTAGACATGGTGACCTTGAGCCCTGAAGAGGGCTGCCACTGCATTCATGAGCCTGGTAAAGACCCTGGGTGCTGAACTGAGGCCAAAGGGTAGAACCTTGTACTGGAAATGAAAGCCCATGATCCTGAACCTCAGGAAAACCTGATGAGGCTGCCAAATTGGGGCGTGTAGGTACGCATCCTTCAGACCGAGAGCACCTCCAGTCTCCCATGCACAGTGTCTTCGCAATAAGTGCTGGCGTAACCATCTTGAACTTTTGAGGGAAAGGTTCAGGGTAGAAAGGTCCAACACAACTCTAAGGCCAGCCTGGTTCTTCTTGTGTATGGCGAAAATCCTAGAGTAGAAGCCTAGGCCTCACAGGGAGGCTGGGACTTCCTCCACTGCCTGGATCTCTTCGAGCGTTCGAATTTCTGCCAACAGAGTTGCTGTGCCAATCTGAGGAAGCGGAGGAGAGGGAGGAACCGGAAGGCCGAGGACACTACAGATAGAATCCAGGGGTCTGCGAACCTCGTACGCCAACAATGTGCATAAAAAGATGCATGAAGAGCAAGCCTGCCAATCACCGGAGACATGTGGACCCGGAGGGGAACGTCTTGCTTTTTTTCCCCTCGGAGGCTGGTGCTGATGAAGGGGACTGAAAGAATCCCTTGTGCCCTGCCTTGTCTTGCTTGCGGCGGTGCTGACTAGGAGAACGTTCCGGCTGCCTGGACCTTTGTTCCTGGTAGCTTGTGAACCCACACAAAGCCCACCCCCTTTCGAAACACTGATGCCTCCGGCTGTACGTTTTGGTTTTGGACTTTGCGAGGATAGATAAGGAGTTAGCAGTCTGTGAACTGTTCTTATCAAGCTCCTCATCGGTGGTGCAATGAAAGAGGTTGCCACCCTCGAATGGAATGTCCAATATGCGTTCCTGGACATCCGTGTTAAACTTGGTAGCCCATAGCCAGGCCGTCCTTCTCATGTCCGTGGCAATTCAGATGGCACGGCCCGAGGTGCCTATATGCGCCACAGTGGATTCCATGATGTCCTGAGCCACCATTTTAGCTTCTGCCAGCCCCGCCTTGAAACATGCCTGACTGTGCACCGGAAGTTCTGGAAGGAAGTGGGCTATTTCCCCCAGACGTGGAGCCGGCTACACGCTTACACGGTAAGCTGACTTTATCTGGAGAAATCAGAACGTTACAATGAGTAGCGAGTAGAAACCTTAAGTGCTTTACAATATACGTATTTTTCTACAGATTTTGTAGTATGCGGTTGTATGAACTAAATTTAGAGAAGTGTGCCACACGTTGTATATGCCAGTTTGAAAGTAAGTGAATTTTACAACTTATAACGAATGTACCAGCAACATTGCTATTGGCAACAGTATACTTAGCAGACTCTGTTTTCTTTCCAGTTAAGTACTTCAAGCCCAGTGTGGGGCCACAGTGCTTTAAAGGTACACAAGTGATTGCAACAGTCATAGACCCTTATTAATGACACAGTATTTCTTAGTCTGACTTTTTACTTTTTCTTTTTTTCTTTTCTTCTTTTTCCTATCACCTCTTCTATATTCTTCACTATGCTCAACGTTATCTTTGGTATGTATATAAATGCATAACCATGTGCATTATATTGAAATGTTTGACTTTAAATAATAATTTTTCCATGGGATAGGTTTTTGATGAATCAATGTTTTTTCTTTTTCTTATCATGTTAACATTTATACTGGTCAAGACAAGAGAGTTAACCCTGATGAAGGGGACTTGTATCTCCGAAAATGCATTGGAATAAACTGAATAACTCTTATGAACAAGGACATTTGAGAACTGTGGTTCTTCTGTTACAAATATCACATTGACATGTTTAATCCAACAACATTAAGCATGAACTATTGTGAGATACATCTCCATACGTGGAGTTTAAGAGTTTCTACAGAACTACGAATCTACTCACTAATGCTAATCTCCTGAGGGGAGATTTGTGAGCGGCTGTATGGTTGGGTGTGACTCACCCACCTTTTTTTTTCTTATTACAATTTCCTGCAAAAGCTTTGATTAACGGCTGCGAGCATGGCGTTTACATTAGACTGCCGAAAGTGTAGCGAGGCGTTGGAATAAGACTTTTTTCCATACGCCTCCAAGATCATCTCCTCCTGGCCTAGAAGCGCCGAAGACGAGGTAGCCGAGGTCAAGTGAGGCTTAGAGTAGAGTGAGATTTAGTCAAAGAATCAGGGAGGAAGAAGGTTTCCTTTCCATACACGGGCGGTATATTTAGTTGCCGATATTGAGACATTTTAGAAATGCAACTTGGCTTAACAATTCAAAATCAATTCCATATGTCTGTCTCTGAAGTTTTTGAGTATGGCCTGGAAGTAATTTCTTGAGAAGCCCGGCGTGGAGACAAGGGCGACGTGAACAACTGTTTGGTGACTGTTTGGAGCTGGGAGGAGCGCAAAGGAACCCACGCACTCGAAGGGCCCGCGCTCCCAGGTAGAAAGCAGAGCCAAACCAGAAGACAGGCTGAAGCAGACCTCGGACACTCTTCAAGAGTATGGTAAGAGTGTGCAGGATATTTGAGGTTTTGGTACTGCCCAACTAAGGGCTAGAAGTTATAGGGGTGAGCTTCTATCCGGCAACTCACCCTGATAACTAAAGCCAGTGTAGCACTGGTCACACAAGCTCCTGTTATTTAAATACATCATATTATACAGGAACTATGAAGTTGCGTAGTACAGCCCTTCAGGACAACCACAGACGTCCAGAATGGGATGGCTCATACTCAGAGGAGATTCAAATACAAGACTCAGACTTAACATCAAACACTATACCCACTGCGTGCCTGGCCACGACTAATATAATTAAGGCGCAGGTGCACATGGGGCCCGCGGACCTTTCAGCAGCCAATAATAAGCCATCTGATCTTGTACGGTCATGGAAGCGTGGGCTTGAATACACCACCACTACGAAAAAAATTCAGAGGAGAATCGACGAACACTTTGGAGGGAAAAAAACGAAGCCAAAGTCTAAATGTGGACTGCGAAAAAAACATACACCTTTTAGATAATGAAGACTGTGAAATCCCACAGAGAACAGGCCCTCCTCTTGCTGCGTCCCTGCAAAGAGCCAACTCATTTGAAAGTGAAATTGAAGCAGCTGAACAAGAGGAAGTGGCGGGAATGGGAACTTTAATGCAAGCACAAAGCACTGAAGGGAAAATAAATGAAAAGACTTTAGCAGTGGAATTGGATTCAAAGCACTCTACAAACTAAGAAGTCCCAAAAGAAGCGAGCGCTGCAACACGCACAGCCCTAAACTTCGTATTAAACTCGCTAGTCACAGTCTTCGAGCAGTTGAAATTGGGTACAACTGCAAGCGGGATCACTGCTCGAATTGACCACAGACATGAGTGGCATTCAATCAACAATAGTGGGGCTAACATCTACAATAAATACAGTGGTTACACCATTACTAAGGGAAATGAGAGTAGAGCTTGCAAAACAAGGTCTAGACATATCAATAGAAAGGTCACTTGCAAAAAATAAAGAAGACGACGACAAACAAGAATCGCTGTTCCATGAAATACTGCACCTCTTAAAAACGGAGAAAGAAACAAAGATGGGGCTCGCGACAACCCCAAATGGGGAAGAACATGAAGACAATCTCTTTGATGATACCCCTCTTTCGGAATCTGTTCTAGAAGAGTTTAGAAGGCTTGCACATGTTACAGAAGAAGATGAAATAGAAATAATGGAACACAAATCGAGCAACAAAGAGGTGTTATCCGAAAGTGAAAGGGTCCGTTCCCCGGAGTGGACAGATGCTGGCACTCATCTTTCAAAGGGAAGAAGAAAAGCCAGGAAAAAGGAAACAAACAAAAAAAATCAGCACAACGGCATATCCTATTACCCTGCGAAAGAATCGAAAAAACTATCCAGCAAGTAAACAGAAAGGGAAGGTCCCCAGGAGTGAAGAACATGGAAAAAGTAAAGGAAAGGTAACACTAAATCAGGAAGACATTCAAGTCACAGAAGAAGAGGGGAAAAAGCCAGATTACAGAAAACAGAAGTTCGAAAAGTGTTTTTAAAAAAAAAAATGGAAGGGAACAAAGGACATCTAAGACAAAAGGAAATGCGGATAAAGAGCATAAAGCTACGCTTAACGACAAGGAAACCCTGAGGAATAAAAAGAAAAATTGGCCAAGTGTAGGACAACCAACAGACCTAATAGGCACTGAAGCAGAGGTGCTACATACTTTGGGCGCAGGAGATAGACACGCGAGCGGTCCATTAGAAGAATCAAAAGGAAAAAATGAGACCAGTGCCATTAAAAGCTGTCCTGTGCTAAAAGGCACCCGTGGGCCCCAATCTTCTTGGGGAAAAGAACCACAAGCTCGCCTGAAAAAGATCATCAATGAAATAATGGAACCTAACATTGAAATTGCTCCAATTTTTCTAAAGCAAGCTCCTCAGAAAAACACGATTGAGCCAACACCAGCAGAAATAAAAAAAAATGGTCAAGGAAAAAGAAAGGAAATACCAGAGGAATCTGAAGAAAAAGTAGTAGATAATCAAAGACGGTTCTCTCTAGAAGAAACACCCGAGTATAAGCCAGAGGAAGTCGAGATGGAAAACCAAGACTATGCCGTTCCTACTTTGTGGCTCAAGCCATTGAATACAATTCCTCAGTACTCATCTCTATGCAGGATGGCCATCTTTAATTACTCCAAAAAAATTCCTAATCTGTACCTCTTTGCTACTGAAGACCTGGAATGTGTAACATTCCCAAGCAAAAATAACAGGAAATTAGTAGACGTGGGCTTTACATCACAAAAAGCTTGGAAAGCAATAAAAAACAACTCAAAAGAACTGGAGAAAGCGAGTCTGCAAGTGTTCGAAAAAAACCTCCGGGGGAGAGGACCAATGATGAAGAAATCAAGAAAGCAGATTGCGAAGATGCTGCGAGAGTACCAAGTAAGAAGGCAGAAGGAATCTCTGAGGGGAATTCTGGGGATACTAAAGCCAACACACTGGCAGCATTGCCACAGATACTTACACAGGTACTCCAAAAGCTAGGACTGGGGCATCAGAACCTTTAGGCAAGATGCAATTGAAGTAACAAGCTGAAACACCTGCGGTCCAAATACCTTTAACGCAAGCAGCAGAAAGAAAGCCCTCTTTCTTGAGACAGATGTGATTCTACTCCAAGAAACTTGGCATACACATCCAATCGTAATAGAGGGCATCACAATATTTACAATACCGGCTCTTCAGAAATCAAAGGGCCGGCCATCAGGAGGGCTGCATCTAGGATTTAACAACTAGCTTGATTAAAGAGGTTACACTCCTACACAGCGGAAGGTAGGGCAAAGTAAGGATTCGTACCTCTGAAGGGCCCTTCAATCTCATTATAGTTAATGTGTATTGGAACCCAGTTCAAATCAACCTCCAAAACTTTCACCAGGCCCTCTCGTTGGTACTGGAAAAGATTGCGTTATTCCATGGAGAAGCAAGTGTGATTCTAGGAGGAGACTTGAATACCCAATGCATTACAACACAGGGCAGGAAAAAGATGGATAGATTACTTGAATTCATGGGCACTCAATATGATGAATGGATCAGTTGAAGGTGACAGGCCTTCAAAACCTACAAGGTCACGAGGAAGTTCATTTTCCACCTTGGACTTTATTTTCATCTCAGAAGACCTACAATCAAGAGAAATGACTCTGGAGACCATTTGGGGGGAAGGGAGTGACCATGCTCGCTTGAAAGCGAATATTAAGTGTTCCAAGAAAATACAACCAGAAAGATATATTCATGATCTGGCCCTTAGAAATGGCAAAACACAATTAGTAAAGTACAAGAGATAAGGGGAAAAACTAAATACCAAACTAAACCAAATCTCTCCAGAAGAGCAAAAAGAGAAGTGCAAGCCTGATCGATTTAAACCATTTATCTTGTCTGTTCACCAGCCAACTGCACGAACTGCAGGAAATCTAATCCATCATCAACACTCTTTCGATGAAGACAGCTGGACACAGAAAAAAATCTTAAGGAGAGAGTGCAGGCGACTGAAGAAGAACATTACAAATTCAATAAAATTACGAGAAGAGCTACAAAGGCTCAGTAGAGGGTATAAGCACTGGTCGCGAGCAAGAAAAGATCTCCGACACCAACAGGATAATGAGCAGATGCTTGCATCCCTGTGTGCCAATAATATGCGAAACTTCTGGTCAACAATAAACAACTTAGATAAAAAAACAAATGGCAACAGCACGCAATGCAACCTGGTCACAGAAAAGAGCTGGATAGACTACCTCACAAATAATTTCAGGAATACAACAGAGCCTAAGGAAGAAAAGAAAGATGCTACCCAATGGGAACTCAAATTTGACATAAGTCTAATAGAAGATCTCATCTTGAGCTCCTAGCCCTCAAAGGCTGCAGGACCCAATGGATTAAACTACCAGGTTCTGAAAAACAACGCCAAAACATGGGCAAACCTCCTATTTAATCTCTACAATGAAATAATAGAGACAAAAAGCTTCTGTTGTCTTTGAAGCAAGCAATTTTAATACCATTCTACAAAGGGGGCGATAGATCTCAACCAGAGAATTATAGACCAATCGCCCTCCTCGACATTTAAAGCAAAATATTCATGGGGATCCTCTTGATAGAACTAGAGGACTGGGCAAAGACAAGAAATATCTCCAAAGTCCAAACAGGTTTTAGACGGGGCATGTCCACGTCATTAAATGGTTTTGTCTTGAGCCTTCTAGCAGAATATACTAAAAATCATGGGGAGGGCCCACTATATGGAGCCTGGATAGGTTTCTCCACGGCATTCGATCTAGTCAACAGGGAGAAACTCTGGGCAAAACTGAGAGACTGGGGACTGCCAAGAAGGCTGTTGGCAATACTAATTGAACTGCATAAAGACACCTCGCTGATGGTAAGACTAGACGTAGCAGGCCATCTGACAAATTCAATTAGTGTTGAACAAGGTGAGAGACAAGGTTGCTTGGGTGCACCATTCTTTTTCAACCTGTACCTGTCAGATCTGGGAGACTTCTTGCATTAATGGGTCATAGCGAGTCCAAAACTGAGTTCTATTAACTTTCATTGGCTTGCATATGCGCGGATGATATTGTCCTGATCGATAGGACAGCAATAGGTTTACAGGTTTACAACATCTGTTGAATGGACTAAGCAGCTACGTAAAAATAAATGGCCTGCGAGTTAACCCAAGGAAATCCAAAATCTTGGTGATAAAACATCCTAACAAGAACATCCACTATGGAAAATGGCTCTTTGAAGGGGAAGCCATCACAAGATCAGATGAGATGGTGTACGTGGGGTACATGGTATTTTCCTCACCCTCAACCAACAAAATAGAAATAAGGCTGAAGGAGGAGAAAGCAGTACCCCAGATGAAAAAGGTCTTCTATGGCCTTTGTAAATTCTCAATCATGCCACTACAAAAGTTCTATGTCGCCAAAATAATCCCGGTCATACTGTATGGACTGGAGGTTCAACCGTTATTATGGAATATAGACTGGCAAAAAGTGGAAAGCCAACTATGGAAAAGATCTTTGGGCTTGCCTAATTGTGTACCCATGGCAGTTCTAAGATTTGAACTTGGCCTATAATCATTACGGCAACAAGTGGCCTGGAGACTTCTCTCATTATACAGATTAATAATAATTCCACAAAGCAACTCGCTGTATGAGGACATAAAGCAACACCACCAATCGGATAAGTCCAGGATTCTGAAACAGATGGAAAAAAAAGTGTTGAGAAGTCTGATAGAGGCCGACCTATCGGTGGAAACACTTAAAGAAATCCCTATAGAAAATAAAAAAAAAAAACAGAAATAATGGATTGGATAAAAACAGGGTTGTAAACGCGACTCATAAAAACAAAGAACAGCTTCCCAATCATAGATAAAAAATTGGGAGAAGTACCTAATTACCTACAAAAACAACCAGACAGTGAATCAAGAAACGTCTTCCTTCGAGCATGGCTAAATTTCATTCATACAGGTGAAATATTGAATGTGAGAGGGCAAGGTCAAAATGCCCCCACTTTCTGCAATATTTGTGTAGATCTGAATAAATAAAATCTGCAGCATCTTCTTCAGGAATGTAAAGGGACCTGTGACACAAGAGTAATGAACTTTTCGAAATGTGTAAATATAATGGGGTACTTGCTCTCAGAACATTTTTGGAACCTCTTGACATCAGGACACAATACTGCCTTAACAACTGCAGTAGGTCAGGTGCTAAAAAAGATCGGCCTGACCTCTAAAGACACGCGGCAGATTGTGACCACCGCTCCAGAAGAAAATGAGGGGTATTTGTGGGAGGGGCAAGAACATTCCCCCGCAACCCGTACTATGGGGTTATTGGAAAGACAAAAAGGGGCTGAAAAATACTAGATACTGCACTTTGGGCCTGTTGATTAAGTGTTTTTAAAAGAAAAACTGGAAAAAGAACTTTATTTTAAAAAACATTTTTTTTTGTAAAGGTCTAATTTATCAAAACAATTCTTTTTTAAAAGTAGAATGAGGCTGCGGCAATCACCGAAGAGTGTGGCTGAGGATGTGCCAACAGCAAGAGTGGATTCCCCCTCCAGTTGCCTGTATTTGGCGTTGAGGCGCCGATTTGTAGGCTGTGCCAAATGGGGTTTAAGCCATCCCTTTTTGGCCAAGGCGACTACGTCCTTCTGCATCGGGGTCCCCGTTCTGGCCTTGGGGCATAGAGTGAGGACCTCTGCCAGGACCCCAGCCTCAGGACGTTCAACCTCAGGTTGTGGAAGCCCCAAGTATTCGCCCAAACCTGCAAGTTGTTCATGGAAGGCCTTGGCTGAAGATGGTGTGTCAGGGTCTTCCTGCTCGTCGGTGTCAACCTGGGCGGCCGGCTGGTCTGGCGCCGGAGGAGTGCTGGGCGCTGAGGTGTGGAGACTGGAGCTGGAGGCTGGTGTGGAGGCCGGTGTGGAACCGCCTGAGCTGTAGGAGGCAGGGAACCCAGAATCAAAAGAAGCCTGCGTGGGCAGCTGGGGCTGTGCAGGGGCCAAAGGCGCTGGAGCCATAGGAGGAATGACTATAGGCGATGGCGGAGGGACTGGGGGTAGCAAGTCCCTGATCACACCCTGAAGGATGGCGCCCATCTTGGGTACCTTGTGACTGAGGAATTGATCAAAAAACCTTTCCTCACAGGCCGGTGGGGGGCACGAGGAGGGAAGGTAGTATTGACAGAGTAGCAGGAGGCTGCGGGGGCCTGTGCGTACTCTGCCTAGCTGGTTGTAGGGTAACTCTGCCCTGCGATGCTGAAGGATAAGCTGCAGGCCACGTACATGGTGAAGACCAGTCCGACCTGGACACTATCTCCTACCTGCTACCCGATTGGGGGTGATGTTGGACAAGGAGCCATTTTGGCGGGCTGCATGCCACGTGCCTGGGTCGTGGTGCTTGCCTCACTGGATCCGGCCTCTTGGCGGTGGAGCTCGAGGCCTACCCTGCACCTCAGGACGAGGCCTGGTAGGCTTAGTGCCCTCGGCTGTGTCGCCGGTAGTGCTGCATCCAGGCGCCCCCTCGGACATTAGACCGGTAGTAGGGCGTAGCCCCTCGGGTGGATATCCGGTACAAGAACCTTGCGGTCCCTCAGCACCGTCTGAAAGAATCTAGCTACACCTCGGCCTGGCGGCCGGTAGCTGAATGAGCCTCTGTACCTGTGCTGGTGAAATAACCTAAACAGTCCCTCCAATTCTGACATTTCCTGGGAAAGGAGTCGCCCTTGCAGGGTGTGATGGAAAAAAAGCGACCCTACTTTGGGCCTTGACTTGTATTTGACGAAGTTCTTCGAGTCCTCTGGAGGCGACTTCGCGAAGAGCTCCCTCCACCGAGCTAACCTGTTCTTCAGAGCGCAGTGTGTAGGTGCGTCACACGCGGTACAATCCTCCCAGCCGTGTTTGGGGCCAAGGCAAAGAGCATGTGGGTCGGATGCAGGGAAGAGCCCTTCGCAGGCTGGACACCTGCTGAAGCCGCTGGCGTCGACATGCGCCGAGGAGGAGCGTGGCGCCAGAGGACCGAGTACCTGATTAAGACCAGAAAACAGAAAACCAAGGACAGTATCTGGGGAAGAGCGCGTGGAATTACAAGGCTGACGCCAAACCCAGGAGCGCTGGTTAAAGCTGTCTGTTCCCATTGACGCAGAAAAGAGGACTGGGAAGTGGCACCAGTGGGCACCGCGAAATTTAAAGGGGAAGAAGATTTTTTCTGGTCAAAAAGGTTCTGTCTCCCATCCGTAGCGAGGGATGCCCATACAGTACGGAGGAAAGGGGACGGGACGTAGGAGTATGTATATATTCATATATGTGTGTTTGTTTTGCTTCATCGACAGCAGGGGCATTAACCTTTTAAATACCAAGGACGAGATATCTCGCCCTGACAGAACGTTCGTAGTGCCAAGGACGAGGTAACTTATCCTTTTTGGCATTTTGTTTTGTGCGATCGCACAAAACTTAAATCCAACCCCCGGGCTATGTGAGGGGACGTTCCTCCTCACGTTGTCATGACCCTTGCCCCTCGCCCTCACTGGCAAGTCAGCCTTCCAGTTAGGGCCAGGTCAAAGGCCTTAAAACCTCATCCAAGACTCTCTTGGAGTCAGTCCTAGTGCCTTTGGCGCCAGGCTCATAACCATCATGAAGACCAACATTAGAATGGGACTATTTAACTTGGGCTGGGGGGGGAGGAGAGGGAGAGGGGGTTCAGCCAACATGGAGGCACACACATAGCTCAGTTACAAGGAACTGAGCTATGCGGTCTAGTTTTTTGGGTGTGGCAGGCCTGGGACTACTTTACCTGGACTACTTTACCTGAGACCATTTAAACCACACCCAAACAGCAGAACATGCTTTGCGTTATTCTGCTGTGGGCAGCGTAACGCTCACCGTGTCCAGTTCTTTGATGTCAGTTTACCTGAAACCAAGGACCTGCAGAGAGAAAGAACACTACAAAACTTACCTGGAACAGTATCCTGTCTTCAATCCATCGCTGACTTCAGTTCCACTCACCTGAAGGTACGAACTCCATCATCCGGCACCGCATGCATCCTGGAATTCCATAACCTGGAAAGAGGAGAAAGAAAGACAGCATTAGTAAGCGTTTACTCACGTTTCCTCCCGAATGAAGAAAGCCGCACAATTCTTACCTGGGCAGTCATCTCCTGGTCAGTATCATTGCTGGAACATTACAGCGCTCGGCGAGGAACATCGCAACCTGCAAGGAGAGAAAAAACACAGGTTAGCAATATAAAAGCAAAACAGCGCCGCGCATTACTCACCAAACAGCATCGCGCAAAATACCTTTCCATACCTAAAAGGAAAGAAGCAAGACATTATACAAACTAAAAGGAACATAAGAACTGCATATAAAGACTGTAAAGCAGCAAACCTACGGAGTCGCAGCAGGCTTGGATTCCCACAGGGGGGCTTGCACCAGTGAAGTAACTTGGTTGCTGCTCGCCCCCCAGATCTACGCGCCCCTGCGACGAGGAGCAGGACGGAGAATCCACCTTTTACAATATTAAGGTGAGGAGAAGGCCAAAAGGGGAGGAAGGAGTTGAGGCCAAGGGAGGTGGGAAAACAAAGAATCTGGCATTGGATCCAGCACTCCTATATTGCAGACCCATCTTTAACCAGAGGCCTTACCAAAGGACCGGGAGAGGGTTCGAGAGTGCAAATCATACAACCAGGGCTGGGTGGCGTCCCCGTGCATACCAGGTGACCGTAACACATGGCCCGGGAGTTGGATTACCTTCAGTATCACATTGGCGTGCGTAATGCACGCCGACATGAAACAAAGTAATTTCCACCGCGGCAGCCGGAAATGGCTGCCGCGGTGAAAATGAAAGGTGAGTCTCCACCTTTCTCCCCCTTGATCTGTGGCACTATTGTGCCGTTCAGATCGAGGGAGGCGTCACTGGAGAGGGGAGACTCTCCCCTTTCCAACAGCACCTTTTTTGAAGCATTGCTGGGCGCGGATCGGGCACAGAGCGCTAGATCTGCGCTCAGCAATGCCCACAAGACCACCAGGGAACTGTTACTGAAGTGCGGGGGCTGCTTACTATGTAAGCGGCCCTTTCACCCCAACCCCCAAAGCATGGGGCCAATGCCCAGGGGGCAGAACCCCCAAAGCATGGGGCCAATGCCCTAGGGGGGCAAAAAATAAAAGATTTTTGGTTGGGGGCCACTAGCCACCAGGGATTTTTGAAAGGGGGGTGGCCCTGCCCCCCTAAGTGGATGGGGGGGCAACTCATGTAGCCCTCACTGTGGACAGATTTCTGCCTTTAGGAAGGGGTACATGAGATGCCCCCCATCCATTTGGGGTAGGGGGGAGGCCACTGGAATCATTGGCAGAGCCGCCCCCTAAGCCTGGGGCAGTACATTTTGCCCCCCCCGGGGGCAGATGAGCACACTCATGTGCCCTTCTGCCCCCATGGAAGGGGGCAAAAAAAACTGTTTTGGGTGGGGCCACTAGCCACCAGTAATATTTTGACAAATGAAAGGGGGGGAGGCCCCCCACCCTAAGTAGATGGGGGGGCACCTCATGTAGCCCTCCCTGGGGGCAGATTTCTGCTCCTATCTGCCCCCAGGGAGGGCTACATGAGATGCCCCACCATCCATTTGGGGTGGGGGGCACCAGAAATGTTGGTGCAGTGCTCCCGCCCCCCCCCCCCACGCCCTCCAAGCATGGGGCTGCACGTTTGGGGCCCCCTGGGGGAAGATGGGTACCCATCTGCCCCTAGGGAAGGGGCCCAAACAAAACACAAAACAGGTTTCAGGTGGGGGTGGGAGGAAAGGGTCACTAGACCACCAGGTTTTTTTTATTCATGAAAGGGGGGTGGCCCTCCCCCCACCCCAAATGGATGGGTGGGCCTCTCATGTAGCCATCCGTGCGGGAAGATTTCTTCCCCTATCTGCCCCCCAGGGAGGGCTACATGAGAGGCCCACCCATCCATTTGGGGTGGGGGAGAGGGCCACCAGAAATCTTGCCACAGCACTACCCTCCTCCCCCTAAGCCTGGGGCAGTACGTTTTCCCCACCCTGGGTGCAAATGTGCCCATCTGCCCCTAGGAAAGGGGCAAAAAGATATTAAGAAAATTGTACTTTTTTAGGGGGAGGGAGGGGGGAGGCCCACCAGAAAACATTGTACTGGCCCTCCCAATGCATGGGGGCAGGAAGTTTTACCCACCTTGGGGGCAGATGGGCACACCAATGTGCCCATCTGCCCCCAGGAAAGGGGCCAAACAAACAAAAAAACAAAAATAAATTACAACTTGTTTTGGGTGGGTGTGGGGGGGGCCACTAAAGCACCATCAATGTTTTTAGTGTAAAGGGGGGTGCCCACGGGTGGCTTCTTTTCAGAAGTGCATGGGGTTCCCTGTTTTCCTTAGTGGCTTCGACACCCTAGGCCCAAATCTGAGGTTTGTCCACATGAGCAAAATCTGCCATGCCGAAAGGCTTGGTGTTACCAGTGGGTCAGCATTTTCCCTTTGCGCCCAGGTAGGTGTACCGACACATGTGAGGTACCATTTTCGTCGGGACACCTGGGAGAAGGTAGGACATGTGTTGACAGCGTGTTTCGGTGGGTGGGCAAAGTGAAATGTCTGAAAATTGTGATTTCTTTCGCCACATTTCGGACTTAGCCAGGTGTTGTGGGTAACACATTCTATGGAGATTTGCACATGTCACACCTCTATGGATTCCCGCGGGTGTCCTCTTTTTGGAAATGCATGGGGTTCACCGTTTTCCTTGATGGCTTCGACACCCTACGCCCAAATGTGTAGGTTGTCCACAAGAGCAACATTTCTCAAAATCTGCTCTGCCAAAAGATTTGGTGTTACCTGTGGTTTAGCCTTTTACCTTTGCGCCAAGGTAGGTGCACCCACACATGAGGTACCATTTTCGTCAGGACACCTGTGGGAATGCGGGAAGGTAGGACATTTGCTGTGTTTGCGTGATTTTCATAACATTTTCGACAATTTGCTGCTGCACTTTGTCAAACAACCCTTTCATTTCCCAAATGTGACCTACACTTACTCGCTGCTTTAGGCCCTATACACTTTTGTAACCTGCACAAGTCACCTACCCTTCAAAAGGTCTCCCTGTGCTCTTTCACAAAATGTATGCATGCCCTTCCTCACCACATTTGTTTTCTTTACTTACACATGCTAAGTACGTCTGTTCAAGCCGTAAGCATAAAAAAGCTGTCTACCATGGCTCTGTTTTTGGCCGGTGGTAATGCTTGTTTTGAGAAACATTACAAAAAATGTGTGATTTCCTAAACTGGAAGAGTCGGGGGGAATGTAGCAGAGCATTGCTTTCCTCAAAATTCACAGAAGCTATTGCCTTACCAGGCCAAACATGTCCATCACATACCTTTTTTCTGACATTTTCCCAGTTTTTCCCTACATAGTTGTTGCCTGACCTGCGCAAATCACCCCTTACTAAACTTGGAATTTTGTCTACTTTTCAGAAATGTATGCCCTCCTGCCCTTCCATTCAGCTTTCTTACCCCTTTCTTCCATTCCGTCCACGCATGTCCTATTGGAAAAATAAAGGCCAAAATCGCCTCTCACAAAACGGTTGGTAACCATATCAAAATGTTTTTTTGGTTTCCACTCAACCTGTTCTTGAAAGCCTGGAAAATGGGAAATTCAGTACAGCAAACCATTTGGTCCTAGCACTTACAGGGAAAGAACCACAGGCTTCTTGGTACACCATGTTATTGCCATTTTCTGAAAAAACCCAAAATGTTCTCCCTTTTTGGTTATTTTCTCTCACCCCCCTGCAGCAAACTAGGATTCCTTGGTGGAGATATCTCATGAAACAAAAAAGTTACAAGGCATTGAATGGCGACATACCGGAATCACCAAAAAAGGCCTTGGCACTGGGGGGGCGTGGGGGAGGGAACCCACGGCATTTGAGGGGTTAAAAGAGACCTTCTGAGCGAATTGGCATAAAAGAAACCCTGTGGTGGTTACTGTGTGGGATGTTTCTGTATGTAAAGGAAATAGTAAAAAAAAGCCGACATGTCAACTGATCTGAATCTATGACTACGGTTTGGGCTGCTTGAAACTTACTTTTGACAAATGTTTTAAGACTATGGTACGATGTTGAACCTGTGAAATTTGGACCATCGTTCACAGTCAAAATCGAATTCCTGCAAACTGTTTTCAGTCAAAGCTTAACCTAAAAATTGAAAAAATGTTTGGGAACATACTTGACTGGGTAACTTGCCCATTGTGGACTTAAAATCGCTGCAATGGGGCTCTGGTGCCAGTAACTGAACATTATACCTTTGGACCGTATAGGTTATCACAGAATACAAGGTATTATTCGGGTATGTATATCCGAGTAAAAGGCGAAAAAAGAAAATCCAGAGGAGCTACGGTTACCATAAAATAGAGTTTAGGAAAAGCAAAGGTTAAGGTCACCACCATGAGTAGAAATGACCCGTTCTCCTGGTCTAAACCAGGTCCACCCAATTGCAAATCAAACTTGAACTCACTACACCACTACTTCACAAGACTGGAAGCCACCTAATATTGGAAGTGCGTTTAACGTGAGTTAAGGCTTGATCTGTAGTTTGGTGGACAGTGATGAGATTAGGTAAATTGTTCATTCTGGGTACAGGGGACGGGAACTGCATTGCATTTCAACTCAACTGAATAGCCAAGGATTTCTGGCCAGTTGGCATCCTGGCAAATCGGGGAATGCAACATTCTAGAACCTCCGACGGGCTGGCAACGAAGCACAACATGACCAACCAGAATGTTTGCCCTCTGTTCTGGGCGTGCTTGATGAGCAAATCAATTCCTTTACAGACATCCGGTCAGCTAATCAGAAGGCTCGGAATGTAATCTATAATCTCTTGTTTGGGAATGCACCCAAACATTTTGGACTTGAGTTTAAACCTGACAAAAAGCAAAAACAATTTGTCTTTCGCTTAGAAATGGCAGAGAACATGTGCAGTGTAAATAAAAACAAACAAAAAGCTACGAAACTCAAAATGTATAATAAGTATATTATTGTTACTAGTTCCATGTCCATTCAATTATCATTAAAAGTTACTTTTGTGTGTTCCTTTTTTCCATGAAGTAAAAACACTTTCCTCTTTAGTTGCACAGCTCCATTTGTTAATGACCTTATAAACCAGGGGTGGCGTCAATCATCACTTGGGATAATCCCCCCACCCCCCAACGTATAGAAATTGGGCAATAGCTTGGGACGGGTCATTATCCTGAAATAAAGACCCCTCCTGTGGTCAATCGGCTTAGAGAGGGTTGAAGTGATGTGAATTACAGTTCTGCACCGGCAAACAGAATGGTGGTGTGCAGAGCTGCTTACTGGCCCGCAATTCAAACTGTACCCAGAACCACCTCCTCCAGGCCCACCCGGACATGCTACACAAACCTACTCAACATTCCACACATTCAACAGTGCAAAAGCAGGCGGGATAGGCTTCCCGTACATAGCCCCCAAGCTCTGGAACGCACTCCCCACTGCCTTCAGCGCTGAGTTCTCTCTCACTGCCTTCTGGAGAAACTTGAAACCCTCCCTTTTCAACTAACTCTTACCCCATGCATACTTCCACACCAACTTCACTCCTCCCGTCCCGCCTCCTCTGCCTCTGAATGTATAAATGTAAAATATGTCAAATCAATTGTAAACATGCTGCTCATCTTGTAACTAAGCCTGCTTCACTCTCTGTAACAATCGCCACGATGCCCTCGGGCTGTGGCGCGCTCTACAAATGTGAATAAATAAATACATTAATGGGTGAGACATGCTATTTGATTCACAACCCTCAAGGCTGCGAAGGTCATGGAAACCCTCCCGCAGGGCAGGCTAGAGCTTGGCAAACTTTCACAAGCACTAACAGTTCAATGGCACCAAGCAGCAGCACAATCTTAAATGCTATGCTGTTGCTGCAGCCAGCGCGCATTACTGCACATTATCACGGGTGGGCTGGCCTACAGGGAAATCTGGAGATTTCCTGGTAGGCCACTGCACCCTGGGCCTCTCTTGTGTTGGTATTTCCAAATGATCTCATAGGGAAAAGGGTTGGGCTTGCTGAAAATGTGTAATATGGGCGACATTATTTCCAGGGGCTCTTTTTTTCCCAGTCCGCCCCTGCACTTTATCCTGCCACCGTACCCGGAAGTATAGCACTCTCCTGAATATGATACTCTACTGGACGACCCGTTCACTTTGCCTAGGAGCAACTTGTGAAAGTACCGACCTACTCCACCAGATCAGACCATAAATGAGAAGGCCTTACAAGGGAGCTCAGCTGTGTGCCTTGTGTAAATCCAGTTTGAAAAAAGTGTTAAAATGGAGGAAGATGGGGAGCTTTGTGCAGACTTAATTTATAACTTTTGTGTAAAAGTGGCTTTCTATATTTTAATCAAGCATTTTATTTACAGCTGCCAACAAACTAACTGCACTGCTTTGGCTTAGTTCAGCATTCTAGCTAGTAAATAAAGATACCAAATTAAAAAGCATCAAAAATCATTCCCCCCCACCCCCCAGGTATAGTTTGAAAACTCTACTGCTACCTATTTATGATGGATAGACTACAGAAACTATGCCCTTCGCATCTCCCCATTTTCTTGACATGATTGTGACACTGCATGTATGGGATGAGGAACTTCAGAAAATATCCATTTGGGTGGTGGGCGGAGCCAGCCCTACAGGTAGGGGGTCTCACAGCCACTTTTACTCTCTACAAATTGGCAAATACTCCCCAAAAATAAAAATAGGGAGTAAAAATACCCCAAACCAAAAATAGGAAAACGACCTGTAGAATCGTGTGCCCTACTTGCACCCACACAGCTGGTTTGGACCAGTTTAAAGTACCACAGGAAGAAACGACTATTTTAACTGATTGGAAAAAGTAAACATGCATCTTTTAATGTGCATGAATAACTAGGTGCAAAGAAATCAATATTACAAAAATATTTCAGTTAAAACATATTTTCACTCATGTATAACAATACTCTCATCGGGAACTGGACTTACTTTTACTCCCTAAAAAATAATTTTACTCCCAACTTTTAAAAATAGGGAGTAAAATACTCCCACTTCCAAATCTTGTCTGGAGCACTGGGCGGAGCTATGCACAGCTCTCAAATATGTCAATTGTTCGGTGGTATTTAATGTGGAAGGTCAACACATACCAAAATAATACAACCTCACTAAATTAGCGTCACTGTACAAAAAAGAAATAATCCTTGCCAAACAAGAATCCTACAATCTTCGCATCTCCCAAGCTAATTCCAATACCTAAGAACTGTTCACCATTCTCATTGAAATAGAAACACCCATTTTAGCCCCTGACACTTGCCTTAAGGATAAAAACTGGTGCACAAGCATTCAGAGCGCCCTAGCTAACAAGATTACTAACCTCCAGTTGAAAATCAGTAACAAAAAAAAGACTCTCTCCTCCAGGCATCTAATCCTAATACCATCACCACCTCCACGAGCCCAACCCCTTCACCCCTTGCCCATCATATCCCATCCCATCTACACCCCGCTTTAACTTCAAGAAAGTATCTACTTTAGAAGTTGAAAAAGTCATCTTAACTCTTAAACCATCCAACTGCCATGGAGACAGACCCCTGTCCTGCACAAATAATAAAAGATGCGGCACGGGATCTTTCCCCGTTCATCACTAAGCTTATAAATGGTTCCTTTTCCACCGGCATCGTCCCTGACAACTTTAAACAGTCGTGGGTCCTTCCACTTCTAAAAAGATAAACACTCGACCCAGCCATGCCTACTAACTACCGCCCCATTACTACAGTTCAGTTCCTGTTGAAAATTCTAGACAAAGTGGCATATTTATAAATACAGCAATATTTGGAACATAACCACCTTCTAGGAGTTCGCCAATCAGGTTTCAGACCACAACAAGGAACTGAAACTGCACAATCCATCTTAAAGCACAAATAGACACCCTGAGAGATAACTGCAAAACAGCACTCCTACTGCTACTTGACCTCTCAGCGGCGTTTGATTTGGTCGACCACAAGACCCTCTGCCACCACTTAGACTCCGCCACTAACTTCTCACAAGAAGTCATAGGTTGGATTCAATCCTTCCTCAACAATAGAACGATGCGGGTCTTCTCACCTTCAGCATCTGCCGATCCCATACCCATTATCTGCGGTGTTCCCCAGGGTTCCTGCGTCTCACCCACCCTGTACAATATTTTCACAAAGCCCCTTTTTGATGATCTGGATGGCCTGGGTATCACCTACACGAACTACGCAGATGATACACAGATCCTCATCCCGCTGACGGGAGATTACAATAACGATTTGGCCTTTGTGAACAGAGTGTATCTCGTCATCCAGGCATGAATGGCTTCTCATGGTCTGTGCCTGAATGATGACAAAACTCCCCCTTGTAGGCACATTGGCCAACCTCAACAAACGGCCACCTTTACTCAAACTTCATAATTGACAATAACAATATCACTGTGGCAAAGGAAGTCAAAACCCTCGGATTTTACCTAGATTACACACTCACCCATAAAAAACAAGTTAACTCCAGGGCCTCAGCCACGGCCTATACTTTCAAGCTAATCAGAGCCGCTAAACCCTTCCTTTCACCCAACAACTGTATTACCTTAACAAGAGCCCTTATACTATCGAAATTAAGACTATTGCAGGGAGCAATAAATACATTACCAACAAGATTCAGATCCTACAAAATAACGCCCTGAGAGCAGCCCTAAACATCCCCAAGAAAGCCCACATATCTAAAAGATCCGTCAACTGGCTTTCCACTAAAGATAAAATCTTCCTCAAAACAGTCTCCCTAACGCACAAATGTTTACACCAAGCCGCCCCACAACACCTCACATCTAGACTTATGAAACAACCCCCCCCAACCGCCCTACTAGAACTGCTACAGCTAACCTCCTCATAGTGCCCAGATTCAAACGCATTAAAACAGGTGGAAGTAGTTTCCAGGTTAAAGCCGCTCAGAATTGGAACTCACTCCCTCCCTCCTTAAGGGAACACCTACCCTACCCACGTTTCAGATCTAAACTCATCCAATGGATCAAGGAAAACGACAACTACCCTAACTAGTCCCTACCTATAGCTGCTGGTATCGATTCATTTACATAATATTACCTACACCATCTGTTGCTATCTGCTCTTTATACATAATGTTCCTGATGTTATTGCCTAATATGTATAAACTGCATGTATATGTCGCCTAATAGCTTCATATTCTGACGTATTGTAATGGAATGTATTTTAACATATACCTTACAGCATTGTAACCTAAGCTGAACAACCCTCTTTATGCCTTTCGGCGCCCTATTACCTTCGGGTCTGGTGCGCATAATAAATAAAACAAACAAACACGCAAGTGACTATCGAGTCTCGTATGAATTGTTGTAAACTATGGGTGGGGTGGGGGGTGGGGGAACTGTGCTCCATTATACATTATGACATTACGATTGATTGATTTTAACCTAGACCTACTAGACCCAACTCCCACCACCACTCTGCTCGACTGGGCAGGTTACAACGCTGGGGAATTCAGGGACTGTGCGGACACACTGTATATACAGTGACAAAGGTTTTACTGCCTGGGTAAGTAGGCTAAATAAAATGCTAAATAGATTTACTGATTTGTTATAGA
This sequence comes from Ambystoma mexicanum, assembly GCF_040938575.1. Lineage (NCBI taxonomy): Eukaryota > Metazoa > Chordata > Amphibia > Caudata > Ambystomatidae > Ambystoma > Ambystoma mexicanum. Next base: position 96,899,042 of record NC_090932.1, read on the forward strand.
AGGCTCTATTGAGTAATTTAGCGAAGTAAATCATGGGATTCTTGTCGACAGTTGTTAGGCCCCTCCTTAGTCAAACTTGTAAGGCCATACACCCGAATACAGATTGTTTCGGGACACTTTAGAGGCCCCCCCAACCACCCTCTTTAAACCCACTACTGTGTAGATGCATGGCTGAGTAAGCAAAATTATATAAAAATGCAATGAAAAGCGTGTCACAAAGCTGCGCCTAGATATAGTTTTAATGCCCAGAATCGTGCAACTTTCGATTAACAAGACTCTCATATGCAGGTATACACATCGTGGCTTCATGTTTAATCACTCTTTCACCCCACACCTTTAAGCTTGCATTGCTAACCATCAACATACACAAGAGAGACCCGACGGCTTGTATAGATCCTTAGAAATGAAACACGTGGAGTAGAATGCGGAATGTATATGGTAATCCAATCTGCAGGCAAGCAGATCACGGGTGAAGCAAACGGACACGACAGAACTGCTAATGTTCACACTGGCGCCTTAAGTCTGAGAGCGGCGGGCCTGATGCACCGGGCCCGGGGTCTGGCAGGGCTCGGGGATGGAGGCGCTGGAGCCGGGCACGTGGGCGGCGCATAGTGCGTGGGGTGGGGGGACTGTTACAAGCTTACGCCGAGGTCTGTTTTGTCCCGGGCCACGCCCCGAGTCTGATGGGAATTCTTCCTTGGCCTGTTGTCGGTGCCTCAAGGTCCTACGTTTACTGCCTGTGCAAATAACGTGTGGTGTGCTGGTGCTCACACTTGACATTGACGTTTAAAGTAACACAGCTGTGAAAGGGGGGTAGTGTGGGCCTATTCCTCCGTCCAAGTCCTGTTCCAGCACATGCACCCGTGTCCGCACCGCAGAAATAGACACACTTTGCACGCTAAGTGCAGGTTGCCCATAGTGTGCCCAGTGCTTAACGTAAAGCCACAATAATGCCTGCCCATTCGTACCGTCGGCCTTCCAGAGGGACGACTGGGTGATTAAAACCCCGCATAACAGCTGCTGGTGTCATTTCCTGGGCACTGTAATGAACGCATGTCTGGCTGCGCGTGCATCATAGCAGGGACACCACCGGGGCTTTGACGTCAAAGTCTAGTACAGGGCCACTGATGCCAGGAAGTCGCTGCGGAAGGAGTCCAATACGGTGGCAATGAAAAGCAGCAGATGCAAAGCGGCATGAAGTATGAGGTCAAACAAATCGGGGTTAAGCACGCGTTACGAGAAGCACGTCACAGGGAACCCAAGCACCCTCCCCGTCCCACATACTGCATCATGCCACACCATAAGGCAACACCTTGACAGGAGGAAACCGTGATGCGGCCTCACGATATAGGATGAGATCGCAGGAGTGGCAGCAGTCACTCATACCAAGGCACGAACAGGAGTGGTTGTGTCAAGATGTACAATTTATCCGAACTAGACTATCTGGACTCAGAAATCCAGTTAAAAAAGCCAGGTTTCCGATCCCCCTGAAAGTTTTCAGGCCAATGAGATTCCCAAAAAAAGAGATGGGTGCCAAACTTAACGCCATAGGCGCGTGCGAAAGAAGGGCGAGACCCTGCAGCAGAGAAAATAAATGTCTATATATCGCATTGTGGCGAGATAAGAGTGCAACGATGGAGGCATCAGGGAAAAGGGAAAGCATAAGGTGTACATTGAATCATTCCAAACATCACACCCAACACGGGAAAACTCTGAAGACATTTCTGCTCTGCATTCGTCTGCAGACACACTACTCGCTCTGCTGCGCTGGTCTGGGTCCAGATTGCTTCGAGAAATGGTCCCCGATTAGCAATCAACATTCTGCAGGATTCAAATGCTACAGCTCGCACGGGTCATGAACCCCGGGGAAATGGCCCCAGGACTCGTGGTCTATTTTGCTCTATTGCATCAGAAAGAGCGCGCGGGTGGCGACTAAGGCACTCGCCAAATTCTCACAGGATCGACATTTTTGCATTCTACACTCGGCTCTGGTTTGTGAAACTGAACACTCTGATTACATGCAAGAAATCAAAAAGTGCCAACGATCAAATCATGAACATCACCTGCACAAAGCCCGGACCTGCCCCACATCACGTGCTAGAGGGACAAACAGCTAGCGCCAGTCTCGATCTAAAATATGTCCCACTGCTGCCTACGACAAATGACAACTGTGGGCGAGTTACAGTGACCCCGGACAGGCCACTGAGGGACAAACAGCGAAGTTGAGACAACCTCACTTTCCACATAAGGTAATGACCACTGTGGAGATTTGCAGTGACCTTGTAACTCGAAATGCCGCAAGATGTCAGTAAGGACTCGATGCTAGACGCAGAGGCTTACAGATGGAGAAAGCATGAAGCAAGTTTTCAGCCACAAATTGGCACTTTCAGGTCAGAAGGAAAATATGTTTGAGGAATTCCTTATTTGAGACCCCAACACTGGGGGAAGGTCACTCTAAACGTACTGGACAATGGTCAAAAGTCCTGTAATCCTACATCCCGTGTACCTATGGACGGTCTTACTTTCCCTATGGACAATCCATTTTGAGTCTGAGGGTAAGGTGGTTTAAGTCAGCCAGTCCTGGGATGCGTGTTGTGGGGAAGGCATGGTATCGAGCAGTAGACACAGACACAATGGATACAAGTTTCAAAAACCTTTACTTCATATTTTAGTTGGGTTGGTGGAATTCCTAACTGGCCCAAACTCTAAAATGGGAGTAATCTCGACTATTAAACAAATAACAAATACGTTGAAGTCAGTCTGCTCAAAATAAAAAGGCTTATACTAAGAAAACCTGATCTTGCCCTCCTTCTCAAAATGACAAAAGTGTTAAGGGAATAAAAAAGGAAAATAGTGTCTCAAAAAGAAATGTCAGAATGGCTTCAGCATCAACTCCCTTCCCCAGGTTCAACCCTACGGGGTTTTGAGCACCTCTTAAAAAACAAAGGATCAGTGGATGGCACAATTCTATCAGTCTTGCACACTTTGGCTTACTGGTAGAATTCAACAGTTCAATCTTAGGCTTCCATCTTCTGGTAGTTCCATCACTTCCTTTAGGCTTCGCCTGCCTTGCCATCAATATTCATTTCGCATTCACTTTCTCAATTTCTCACAGTTCTGCACAGGCTTACCTCTGCCGGGCTCAAGCCTGTCTCTCCTTTGTGGGGGTTCCCTTCCGCGCGTTTTATCTAAAGTATCGAAGACTTTCGAAACCGCAAGGAACTCACAAAAACTCTGCATGACCACTTCGACTTCTCTTACAACATTCCTTCAATTAACAACCTTCTCCTGCAGCACCAATGCCTCTTGGTACTTTTAGTTCTTATTCTCTTTAACTTGCCTTCTTGGCCTTTTCCAAAGTTCTTATATTTTGCCCTCATGGTGTATTCACAGTTCATATATTTCACTTTCCTCTTATTCAACTTTCTTTACCGCAGTTACTTGCTCTCCTTTGATGTCTGCTGCAACATCTTTCAAAACTCAACCTTTCACAGAGACTCTCAAATGTGCGTCTTCCTCTCGCAGGACCACTCCGTTACTTTGTATCCTTTCCTTTGAACAATTGTTCTCTTTATCTGCGTTTTATCGGCACACACAAACTTCAACTTTCAAATTACAGTGACTTTCCCTCTAATATCAACCAGACTTTTGTTCCCTTCGACAACTCACTGGTCATGTTATTGGGATTTCTTTCATCTTTTTCCTGCAGCTCAAGGCCGTTACCAAGGACTCCTCCCCAACTCTGCCGTTCACCCGGGAGAGTCAGAGGCTGCTTTCTGGCACCTTGAAGGTTTCTTTCCTCTGCTCACCCGGCTTTGCTCTTTGAACCATCACGGCTTGCAGAAAGCACAGAAATCTTGCCTGGCTTGCTCCTGATCCTCTCAACTGCTGATCAGCCAGTTGGCCTTCCAACTTGCACAGCCTGGTTCATATCAACCTTGGAAGAGTTGTTCCTTCTCATACCGAGCCTTGCTCAAAAAGTGTGCTTGTGTGCGCCACCTTTTATCTTCAAAGGGAGTGTTAGTAAGTGGCAGTTGTACGTTGTTAGAGCTACGTTCCTGACTCTGCCTGGCCTCATTACAGGGTCAGGGCCAATGCAAGTTAGGGGAGGTAATCTTTCTGACCTCATTCCTCATCTTCCTCAGCACAGTACTGTCAAAATAAAGTGGGGAGGATTTGTGGCAGTTGTAGTTTCCCATTAAGTAAGCAGGGATAGGGGTTATATTGGTTTTGGAAAAAGGGGGATACCATATCTCACCATTGGGTGCTCCTCCCCCACTCCCTGAGGTCCCCCTACCCAGGTGATACTCCCTCGCTTGTCCATCCCCAGGGTCGGGATCCAAAAGCGATGGCCTTACGGGATCCCAAGGGACTAGGTTGCGAAACCCCCTTTGGTTTTTCAGTGTAGAAAATTCATCATTTTAACAGATAATTGGCCAACCAGGAGCCAGGTTTGCATGTTATGACCAGTCATACGACCAGTCGTATGGCATCTGACACTGTGCTACAGCGTTTCCTGTTTTAGAGCCTTTTCTGCACTCAACTTATTCTGCGTTCCAGAGCTCCAGATTGGCTGTTGCCAACTCCATGGGTGGTAATAATCTACTCAGTGGCATAAATAGGATGAACAATTGAGGGGGCTCTAACAAGGGGTGTGTGGCCTAATGGGGTGCCTCAGGCAATAGGCGCCCTCCCCAAGCAATAGATAACCTTTCAGGAGTGGCAGGTGGATTATTTTGCATCACATCTCATCCTGTCTGCAATGGGAGCTCGATAGCCAGGACTCACTCAGCCTCTCACCTTAACCAACTTGAGATTTTTAAAATAGCCATGCATCTTTACTGCTATACATGATGTGAATACACGTTGTGATACAACCAAAAAGAAATATACAATAAGTTCAAGAAATCAGTAGCTGTTTTTTGGTTTAAGATTGTTTTACTTTTGTAGCTTAGTCTATTTTAAAGTAGTCTTTTTTATAGAAGTTGGAATACCTCTTTATCAGACAAACCATTTGACTCTTTTTTTAAAAGCTAAAAGCAACCAAGGATCTTCAGAGTTAATAATACAGCTGAAGATGTGATATTGTGTTGTGTTTTGCTAAACAGAATAATCATCTGCACTGCTTGTCTTGATAATACGTATTCCAAAGTCTCTAAAAGTGGACCAAGAAAAACACACACTGTTCCAATAGACTACATTACAAGTAAAACATGATTTTAAAACTTAAAATCCTATTATGGTGGTGTATACTAGACAAAACAAGGTCTCCATCGGTGTGATGGGGGCATTAACCCATCCGAGCGAAATCCCCACCTGCTAGAATGCGTTGACGACTTAAGCAGACTGAATACAAATGTATCTGCAACCCCTTCAAGATAACAGTGTGTGACAGCAGGTGGCGAATTTAACTCTGTCCTGTTAATGGCTCCCACCATTACGCTTGCTGAGGATCTTGCTTTGCCGGCTACTTACAGGCTGCCATTAATCATTGCACGCTACTTAGAGCAAACAAAGACAGATTTGCCGATGTACAGACTTTTCACCATGCTCCACTTCCAATGGCCTCTTCCCCTCCAACAATCTGGGTCTCCCACTTACCTGCCCGATGGATCTCCCTCCACCCTGATCGCTGGGTCTCCCAGAGCAGCTCCCCCTCCATGCCTCTGGTCTCCGAAGACTCCTTGGCCTCTCTCCTCTTGCATGTCTCCTTCGCCAGCTCCTTCTGTTCTCATCCTCAGATGTGTCCAAATGAGCTCTTAACGTGCCCCTTTTCCCTGCCACAGGCTCTCCATCTAATAAGATATTGATCCCAACTTCCAGCCTCCCTCTGGCTCAACAGTTTTCGGTACGCAGGGTTAGTGGGCATAGCTTTAGATGTGTAGTTCTCTGGGCATGGGTGGCGATTTGGTGCCTGCTGGCCTGCAGCTTAAGGAACTGTGCCTGCCATCTTAGAATTTCAAACTCCCTCTCCTCGGGTCATCCCATGTACCTGGGTTTCCCCATTTCCTCTCTGGTATTAACTGGTGGTGTGCAGGTCTTGTAACAATTACAACTAGATTGGTAGGGTGACTGCAGGGCAGACGTGGTACGAGCCTGTGAGACGTCCACCATCTTGGATTGAAAGTGCATAGTTTCACTGTGCCTGCCCGGCCTGCCCCTACACGCTTGTGTCTGCCTCTTGGACTCGCAGTGTCCACCCCCTGCCACCCTACTGCTTTCCTAGGGAAACCACCTATTTTTAAAGCGGGGACACCATTACATGTGCATGGAATGCCACAATTACTGGCAAAAACGATCCGGCCTACCCTGTTGCTGGGCATTTTCATAAAGGGATAGTGGATCTCTACATCCCCCATATCACCATCACATTACCTTAAAGGGACAGGTCTACTTAGTGGGAACTTAACATTAGCCCCCATCAACCATCTGTTGCATGAGGGGGCTGACCAGGGGAAATTCCTAATACCGCTCCCAGTTCCTACACCGCACGGCTAGTGCCAGTACCTGCCCCCCCCCCCCCCCTGGTCCTCTCATCATCCATCCTCACTGAAAGGCAGCAGACTTCCTTAGACATTACCAGCTGCTTATTCGTTGTTTTCATCCAAACCCAGTCTACATTGATTATATCGATCAAGAAATAGAAGATCTCTTGCATCAGAACAAGCAATAGACTTAACACTGAGAAGATCACTAAGTGGCCATGTATTATACAGATAACAAACCCTCTAACATACATTAAAAGCTATTTCAAGTGACCTTTGAATTCCATGACCTCATAAAGACCCTCTGCCTGTGGCATCGTTCCTCTATTTGATCATAAAACTGATAGGTGATTTGCAATATCCTTATAATGTATAGTGTGAGGGAGCGGGGGCACTTAATTCCAGATATTATCATAGGACCATTTAAACATCCTTGTATGCACCGTTCAAGAACAAAACTTAGCGATACCATTTCAGTGCCCGCCCCCCCTCTACCCACTGAACTACTGCTTCATGAGGCTAGTAAGAATTGGAACTCAGATTTGTGTCTCCTGTTTTAAGAAATCAAATTGAACAGCAACTGGACGAGGGCCTTTATTTTCCACTACTAAGTTGTACCAATAATCTGGACACTGGATTTTATGGAACCTGGGCTAGTGAGACGAGACCCCCACATGGTGGTTGAGGTAAGCTTCAGGACACACGTAGTCTGGGGAACACAAGTGATCGGCAAATACATATTTTTATTTCTAACAGAAAGTTACAAATGTGTCATTGTCGTGAAGTGCTTTGGAACAAAGTCTAATATAGGATTGCTTTTACGAGCAGTGATGCAAATTGTAACATCTCCAAAACCTTTAAGTGAAGACAATAAAGCTTGGTTTGCCAGGACATACTCCTGACTGAGGCAACCTTTCTGTGGGGGTTTGTGCATTCTACTTGGGGTGTCGCAGGGTACATTCCCACCTTATTCAGAAGGTCCCAAAATTCTTGCACCTCATCTTGTTGTGCCAAGCTGGATCAAGAGAGCCCTTTCTTTGAGACCATGGTGTATGGTCTGTCCCGATTTATCGTGCTGTCCTTTATATTTCCAGGTGCAAACATTCAAGTTGCAAGCTACTATCGAGCCATGAAAAGGTCACTTGCCACCACAATTCTATACGTACACAAAGCACACCATTTCTTACTTGCCAACAGACAAATATCACTAGCCAACAGCTAGAGGCAAGTGCAAATGTATAATATAATATATATTTACTTAGATTTATAATTACTTTCCTATTGTTGAATACCTTTCTCACGTTTCCCTTCGCTGCTTCCTTTTGATTTTTATTCCGGCATCATAGTTAACAAAAAAGGATCATGCATCATCACCTTTAATTTTTGCTTTTACACATTTATGTCCAACTATTAGATACCATCTCTCCAAATGAACAAAGATGTAATCAAAAATGCTTTCAGTTCAGTGGTTACAAAAGGTGACTTTCGCAGGCTGCTCAGGCATAAGCAGCAATTTGGATCCCTCTGTGCCAATTCCTATGTCCTGCAAGTAGAGTGAGCATACTTCAAACCCAGCGTCTTCTGCAATACAGTACGAGCCAGTATAGCAGAGGCCCATTTAGGATTCAAAGGCACAGCACTTATGACTGGCTAACAATTTCCCTGAAAATTCCCAATTGCGTCCTTCATTTCTTCTACAAGGGATATTAAGGGTGGGACTGATCTGTCTGTGAAAGGAGTTATGCAAGGTCACCACTAACCAATATTCATAGAGGAGAGGCTCACTAGGAGAGGGGATTAATCATAAAACAGATACATCGCCCTAACTCACCTCTGTAACGATCACCTGGTATCCACAGGGACGTCACTCAGCCTGTTCTGACCTCTTACAACCTCGAACCCTTCCCTGGAGGCTATTCGACTGGAGACTGGGCCTGAAACACAGGATTGGTAGAGTTTAACTCCCTATTGTCTGTGTGCTTGAACCCCTTCTTCCCCGGGGTCCAACGCTTCCCTTTGATCCACAGCTCACCTTGTTTTCTTGGATAGTGTGCTCTCCGTCCTGCTTTCAGCGCAGGGGCGCGTTGACTGATGCGGGCTCATTGATGCCTAGTTGTTTCACTGGCAAGAGTCCGACAGGTAAGTATAATGAGTCTTTTGAACAGTTCTCTAACTTCGTTCCTTTCCTTCCTTAGATGATGGCCAGCGTCCGGGGGTGGCGGCATGCTGCTGAGATGAGTAGCGCTGAAGGTGAGTGAGTGCGATGCGCGATGAACCCCTTTTGTATTTGTATTGAACTGAGGTCTTTTTCTGTGTCTTTTAGGTGCCGAGACGTTTTCAGCGTGGATGCCGGTTATGAAGAACAAATGAGGTGAGTAAGCGCAGGATGCGGCGCCTCTAGATGTTTCCACGCAAACCTGGAGTGTCTTTTCCCTCTTGCAGATGGATGAGAAGTTCCGTAGACAGAGTTCCCCCAGAGCGGCTGGGATTCAGGTAAGCGTTTGAAGCTCGAACACTATTTAAAAATAAGCGAAGATTTGCAGAATGCTTACTAATGCCTTTTTCTGTTCTTTTCCCTTAGGAAGCGGCATGCCGGGATGGGAATGACACCGCCGAAGATGCCCGCAGAACAGAAGGAGCGATGAATGATGGGCAGAAGCGCTGCAAGGTAAGGCTGTTCCTAACGGTGTTCTTGCAGGAGCTGAGCGCAGAAGAAAGATGCAGGCCTACTGGAGACCGATCCGAACACGGTGAGTGTCACGCTGCAGGTGCAGAAAACGCAAAGCATGTTTCTCAGCCTGGGCGTGGCTTAAATAGTCTCTGGGTATCCCAGGTGTCTCTGGGCTGAACCACACCCAAAAGACTAGACTGCACATGCAGTTCTGGGAACCAAAATATGTGGGGGCATCCATCTTGTCCCCATCAATGCACTACAAGTCCAATCCCCAATGTTATCCTCTGGGAGTGAGTGAGTCTGGTGCCACAAGCGCCAAGTCTGACTCCAAGTGGGTCTTTGGAGGGATGGAGAGGCCCTTGAGGGCCATGTTGGTGATTGTGGCCTGGCTCCAGCCTGACATCTTGGAGGGATGGGATCTCTAGCCAATTTATCACAGTGCACTCCTCTTATTCCTTAAAATTTGATAAAGTATAAATTTAGTAGTGGGGCGCCGGGGAGAAAACCAACCCTGACACTAAGTTGTATAAACTATACTATAGACAACAGATAACCACACACTTGTGGATTTCTCCCGTCCCCTGCACACCCAAAAGTATTGTGAACACAACCAATTAGTGAATGATTCCTATATGTTCAATTCTGTAATTCAAAAATAACACTTTGCTAATAACTCTTTTCTTATAAAAATTCTTTACTCAAAGAAATGTATATATACACACTTATTCATTTATGTTAGACCATACATAATACCAAACTGTTGAATTTCAAATTTTACTTTGTTGATCATTTCACAATTCGAAATAGACAATATACATGACGTTTGATTATTCAATAATAACCCATCTGGGCAATATTTTCTAGAATAACAATCCATTAACTTGTGTCTCTACGCGTTTCGGGGTTTGATGCTCCCCTTCTTCAGGAGTTGTCTATTTTCTTCAAAGGTCTTGTAGTTCCATCTATAATAAACAATTTAGATTTATAGGTTTTAAATTCAATTATTCTTTGTTTTTCACTGTCACTGTCACTTTAATTATGATCTCATAATTAACTAGGTGATTTTGACTAATTCAGTACGGTTTCTCATTCATTATCAGAATTGCCTGTTCAACTTAATGCCAACAATACCAGATAAATAAGAATAGTTCAATCCTTTTACACTAATCCAGTTAAAAATATATACCCAGATGGGGTGTCCAGATTTTAGCATGTTAACTTCTTTAGTTAGATCCATTAAAATATTCACCTGTGTGATACTTCCAATGGTGTCTCCCACTTATGTTTGGAATCTCGCCACTGCTTGTGCAGTAAGCTGCCCTTGGTGATGCAATTAGGTCCCTCCTAGTGCCAATGATGCCCTTTTGATTATCTCAATGTGTAGACCGTTCTGTGAATAAAAGTTCACAATTTGTGGTAAACGGTCTCCCCAGTTATTGTATTACAGAAATTGTAGAGACTTTATTGCTTACCTATCTACTTGGTTGTTGATGAATTAATGTTGGCTGAATATTGCCCTTCGTGATCACTATTCGGAATTTGGTTCATCTGAAAACTCTCCTTTAGTTTTAAGGGAAAAAAATCCTTTATCACTATATTGTCCTCTTAGAAATGGGGGTGGGGGTTGAACTTAAGGTCAATGTCATCATACATGTAAAACTCTATTTTCCATCTCCAGCATTTACCTTGTCAGACAGAAGTCTCTGTATCTCTAACTCCCAAGCGCCAAATTCTGCAGCCTCGCGTGCGAACGGCCGTAAAATGGCTACCGTTCTATTTATTTACGTTCTATGTGTGACGTCATCACGTGATAACGCGATGACCTCATATGCACCACCGTTCTGTCTTAGTTCGATGTGTTCGTTCGATGTGTTCGTTGTTTATGTTAATATCTCATGGTTTGTCGACCTGCATGGATGATATCATCACATGCCGCTGTTCTTAGTTGTGGCTTTGTCCTTTAAGGATGGTTTAAAAAAGGCCCTTGTGGTGTCATTAGGCAAATTACTATATGATGGGTAATCCCATATTTTTTCACCAGAGGTGTCTCAAGTTAATTCTGAGATCATAAACGTGCTCACAATTTGTTTTACCATTTCTTGGCAATGAAGATGAAAGTATATCCAACCATTAGACATTAGTCATAATGTATTGTTCGTTCTCTTCTGTACATTCTGAATTGTATATATAATGCATTCCCGTTCATCTCCATGATGTTACCACATTTCAATATGATTCGTGTCCATTTTTTCATTTGAACTATATTTTTTTCATCATAGATATTATATACAGTAAGAATAGATACACATTTTAGTACTTGATACTTTCTTGGACTCACCAGTTACTTTACAGACCATATTTATATCAATTCGTACTGTAATCTGAGTTGTTAATAATGCTTTTTATCTATGATCCACCCACATTCCAGATCTATTTGGTTTTTATGGTAGTCTATATTGCATGTATTCTATATATAGATTCACTTTCCTTTTGTTCACAGAAATACCCCAAGGTTGTATTCTTCATTCATACCCCTAGGTGACATGGAGTCCAGTTTCTCAATCCAATATATCTCTCTGATTTAATTTTTTAGTATGATTTCCCCCACGTGGAGATCTTTTTACTACTTCCAAAATGATAACCTTTAGTTGTGAAATGTTGTGTTTGTTCTCATTAAAGAGGCGTGCAACTGGTGATCTTATATTCTTAGTTCCCTTGGAGGGATGGGGACATGAGGGGCAGGAATCATGAACCTCCCACACTAAGCGACAGGAGGATCTCATCCACTCCTGGATGAATCTCTGGTTCCAGTCGGTCATACATTATGGCGAGACCATCAGCATTCTTATGTTGGGTACCTGACCAATGCTCAATGGTGAAGTCAAAGCCTCGAAGGCTAATAGACCATCTGAGCAACTTTGGATTTTGCCCTTCATCTGCATCAACCACCTTAAGGGTTGGTGGTCTGTTTGAATACTGAAAGTAGTCCCTTATACATATGGCCTAAACCTCTAAGGCCCATACTATGGAAAAACAATCACGTTCAATTGTAGCCCACCTGGTTTTCTCATCTTTTATTTTTCTACTAATAAAGTAAATGGGGTGCTCGCTGCATTTGCTATCGAATTGGCTCACGACTGCTCCAATCTCTGTGTTGGAAGCACCCGTCTGGGCTAAGAAGGCCAGAGTATAAACTGGAGCTCTCAGCACTGGAGCTTTACAGAGCATCTTTCAGCCCCTGAAATGCTTCCACATGCTTCATTCCACTACCTTTTTAGGCTATTTGGGAGAAGACAGTGTTCAGAGGAGAAGCTATGGTCCCGTAGTTCTCAATGGAGTTCCTGTAATATACTGTAAGTCCTAAAAAGTCTCCTACTACAGTTTGAGTAGTAGAGGTGGCCCAGTCTTGTACAGCTTTTACTTTGCCGTGTAAGGGCTTGATCTCACCTCCTACCTAATGTCCAAGGCAGACCACTTAAACTGACAACTTGGCACTTGCTTGCCTCGATGGTCAGATTGGCCCGCTGCATAGCCTGCAACACCTGCTCAAGACTGCAAGGTCTTCCAGGTGTGCCATGCATAAATTCTCCAACCCATTTAGAATATGACAGCTAATATTGATGTTAGGAGTGAAGTGTGCCCGTGGGTATTGGTGACACAGTGCACGTGTTATTACTGAAGCTTACTAGTGACCTCACTGTATACGAGCAGAATTGCTCTTTCTTTTCTTCGCAAACACAATTGTTGATTTTGTCATCTGTCTCCTTTCGCTGCATGCAAGATGCTGGAAACTTGCTTTTGAAGCAGGCACGTAACTTTACAATCCAGTAGTAGCTACAGAACTCTAGGTAGGGAAACTACATACCCCAGCAGCCCCAGCGTTCCATTAAGAGGGTGACCAGGTGCACCAGCACACCTGAGTCAAGCCCGGTCTTGGCCGGTCCTCGCTGACCTAGACGCCGGGACACCTTTGTACCTTCTCGCATTAAACATGTTTTCATCCTATTTTCTTGTGACATCCCCTGCGCTACGGTACCTACCACACAGTAAGCTATGGGACATCTTGAGGACCTTGAGCTCTTATTAGAGCTACAAGGTGTTCGCCGCATGGCCATTGTTAAGTATGTACAGGCGGCACTAGATGACTGTAGCACTCAGTCTTGTAGAAACACAACAATACCCAAGCTCACAGCCATGCCCAATGACCAACTAGAGCCCATGACTGAAGTTATCCACCCACAACGGGAGCAAATGACATTACCTCTTGGCCAGGCGCTTTCTGGGGTAGCGTCGGTAACACCAGAAATACAATAGGTATTTGCTGGAAATAGCACGCCAAGTCAAGAGCTGACCGCATGTAGTTGCGGCTCTCAGATCCTAGCTGGTCCTGCCGATATAAGGCAGACTAACTCTCTCCAGGTCACACAGGATAATACACTGGAAGACAATATGCTGTGTATAGCTACAGAACAGATGGAGCCAGGATTTATGGTCTTCACTGCTAAAGGGACCCCCAGAGGGAATCAAAATGAGCCTATTAAACACAGGATCTTTGAACAATCATGCACGCAACATACACAATCTAATTGTAGATAGACATTGATATTCATGTCTCACTGAAACCTGGATACGGAACTCCAGCAACCCTGTGATTGAAATGGCTGTCCCTGAAGAGTACTCCATCTATTGTAAAAACAGGGAACACGGACAGCGGGGTGGAGTTGCCATTATTGCCATTTATTTTCCAATGTTAATCTATTATTATAATTCGTTATTTACTATTGCATTAAAGTTGGTAATGGAATTCAAGAATGAGGTTTAAAAACATTTTTATTTCCTCCTTTTTTTCCGTCTTTCCTCTTCTTCTGTTCTTTCTTTTTTTTGAAAAATGGACTGCATATCTATTTGTGGTAATATGCATTTTAGGACAGTATGGAATTTGATATAACAAAATAAAATATATATCCCTTTTCTAAAATGATGGGTACATTTGTGTACTTTGGTTTCCGATTTGGTGGTGCAGACACTCATGGTGGCATTTTTGAGAAACTGTCATTGTGAAGGGGAGTCTCTTGAGAGGCGACAGGATCTTTTCGTAAATTTCAGTTTGGTGTGAGGGGCATGGTCCTGTCCTCCATTCCCAAAAAAAAACCCAGTCCTTCTAAAGTTTAGAGGTCATTATTGCCAAAAACATGTATACACTTTTCTTATCCCACTGCTGCTTCCAGAGATGCAAGATCTTGCACATGAAATGAACGCCTATGAATAAAAGCTGCATCAACTTAATTTTAATCCACCGACCCCCATCAGTGAGGATGAATTTCAATTGAGTGATAGTCCAGTTGCTACATAGCCTTTGTGGCCCCAATAAAGCCACTCTTTCCTTGGGGGATTTTGATCGGTGGAAGGGTAACTCCTCTGACAAAGAGGCCTTGGAGCTGGAAAAAGCACTCAACGACCATAAGTACAAGGTTTGCAACAATGAGCCAACCACGTCGAATAACATATTAGACTGGGTGGTGTCCTGTTATCTGGAAACCATAATTAAAGGAACTATCCCTTGCATCTTGTCAGACCACTATTGTGTAGATTTCCGTATTTTACCAGAGAGCCTAGAATTGCCATTAAAAGGTCCTAAGTAGGAAGTTTAATTAAAAAAAATCTCCCATCAGATATTGCATCCTGTGTAAACTCCCTTATGGCTCAGACAACTGACATGGAGACTTGTGAAACCCTGGTAACTACCTTTACCTCCACGTTTCAAGAAATGGTGGACCGTATAGCCCTCATTTGGTGTAAATAGGTCAGGGCTAACCCTAGGCACCAAGGATGGTTTTTTCCTTCTCTTAAACCAGAAGAGAGAAAAAAGGAAACTGGAATACCAGTGGTTAAAGCAGTCTACATCTGAGAATAAGAGCATATGGAAGGCAGAAGAAACAATATAAACTGACCATAGTGGAAACCAAGTAACATTTCTACAATGATCAAATCAGCAAGGCATCCAGCTCTGCCGGGAAGCTCTTTGAGATCTTATGGTCTCTAGAAAAGCCCAAGGCGTTGTCTGCACCGGCCCAACCAGCATCAGCCAATTGCATCAAGGTACAAGAGGCCTTTGAGGCAAAAACCCTCAAGGCCAGAGAAACATTCATACAAACTCTAGTCCCCCTGACACCAATTCCAATGGACCAACACAAGAAACACAGACAAAGGCTTTACGTTCTCACCCATTAAGAGAAAAGACATGAAGATTTTGCTGTCCACTATCAGACCGACTCCCTGTGTGGAGAACATCCTGCCACCAAGGAGACATATGGAACATCAGGACCCATTTATTCCATTCCTCATTCGTATGGTAAACTCTTCTTTTAAAGACAATCTTGTCCCAGAATCCATTAATACAGTTACAGTACCCCGCTGATTAATAAACCCGGTCTAGACCCAAAAGATCCGAGCAATTTAAGGCCAATCACCAATTGCAATTTCCTATTGAAAATCTTGCATAAGTGTGCCAAGGTACAGTTCCAAAGCTTTGTGAAAGCCAAGAACATACTAGATGAACAACAATCAGGTTTCAGGCCTGCACACAGTACCGAGACAGCACTTATCGACCTTCAGAAGCATATGCTCTGCATTATGGACAAGGGTAAAGCGGGTATGTTGGTCTTACTGGACTTATTCGCAGCCTTCGATCTGCTTGACCATGAACAGCTACTGTGGTCATTGGAACATGCAGGCAATTGCACAAGATACAGTAAAATGGATTAAATAATGTCTAACCAATCGAAGGTCCAAAATCCACTGGGGTGATGCCTTCTCACCTTTAGCGCCATTAAATGTGGCATGCGCAGGGGGCTAGCTTATCTCCCATGTTGTTTAACCTATATTTCAGAACACTCTGCTGCCTCCTTGAGAGATCTGCCGTTTTCTTTACAAATTACGCAGACGATACTCAGCTGGTATTGAAGCTGAGTGGCGAGTATGAGCAGGACGCCAGCAATCTTCATGCAGTCTACGACATTGTGGAGTCCGGGATGACCAGGAACTGGATGTGCCTAAATGGCGTTAAAACGGAACTACTTATTTTTGGTTCCTGGCAGGGTCGTGCTAATTTAATCCAGGACTATAAAAACGTTCAGATCAAAAATTGTGTAATTTTAGCCCAGGATAAGATAAAAACACTAGGAATCACACTGTAGGGTTCACTAAGCAAAGAAGCACACGTGCATCAAATGAATACGTGCTGCCAATACAATCTCTGACGCCTCAGCCACATTAGATCATTTGTTAATGAAAAGAACTGCGCTACTATTGCTAGAGCAACTATTCTTTCAAGGCTGGATATGCCACTGTGTTGTTAATCGGGGCCAATAACTCCTACCTGGCAAGATGTCAGATAATCCAGAATAGTGCAGTAAGAATCATCAAGAATAACAGGGGTAAACACATTTTGCCAGACAGAAGAGACTTGCACTTGCTGGCGGTAACAGAACGGATTACATTTAAAGCTATAACTATCATCCACCGATGCGTACATGGGACAGCTCCGCTTACCTGAAAGCTCTCATCTCCCAGTACGTACCAGGCAGAGCCCTGCGCTTGGAAACTCTGGGTCAGATCACTGGTGCAAGCTTCAGATGCTCAAATGGGCTGGGCAGATCCTTCACCGTAAGGGCTGCTAAAGTATGGAACACCCTTCCAGTATCTATTACGCTAGAAAGTAATAGCAGGGCTTTCCATAAGGACTTGAAGACTTCCCTTTTTAAATAAACAGGCAGTCTCAAGTAAGGGTTAAGCTTCTCGAGTCTGTGCTGTCCGGTTAATACTTTTTGTTTGTATACTGTCTATATGTTGCGCCCTGATGCCTGTGGGCTTGGACGCATTACAAATGAATAAATAGATAAAATAAATGATTTACCATTTTCTGAAAAGTGGCAGGGGCATTTTAAGATCCAAAGGGCATGGCCTTAAACTGGTACAGGCCTTTTGGGGGAGAAAATGCTGTTTTCTCCTTGGCACGATCAGTCACAGCAATTTGCCAATAATCACTTGTCAAGTCAAATGTACTGAGGAATTTAGTTGATCACAGCTTATGCAATAGTTCATCCGTCATTGGCAAAGGATGGGCATCAGTTTTAGTAACTGAATTCAAGGCCCCATAGTCCACACAGAACCTAAGTTCTTTGGTAACTGCTTTTGGCACCAACACAACTGGTCTAGCACATGGACTTGTGGAGTGTTTAATTTCTCCAAGGACAATCATCTTTTTGACCTCTTCTTTAATGTGATTCCCCACATGATCCGACATCCTGTAGCTCATGCTTTTCACAGGTACACTATCACCAGTGTCCATGACATGCTGGACCCAAGGGGTCAAGCCTGGCGTCAGAGAAAACTGAGGGGCAAACTGAACTAACAAAGATGTGCACTACTCTGTGGCTGTAGTGTCAAATTAGAAGAGTTTCACTACTTCTATAGACCCATCTAAAGGCTTTCCCTTTAGTAGAACTGAGAGAGGCTCACTGTCCACTTCAAGCCCCCATCTCTGGTCTAGAGACATAGGCCTTTAGCCAGCTGGTGTGGAAAACCCTAGGGGATCCTTAGGTATTCCCAAGTCCATCAAATAGTTCCTCTCCAAGTTTGCCTACAACCTTGAAGGGTCCTGTCCATCTGTCATGTAAGACTGTCTACTGGAATCATGAGAACCTGTTGATCTGAAGTCAACTCCACCACGTTAGCCTTCCGGCCATGCCAATGTTTGACCATAGCCTGACCAGCTTTCAAGTTCTCATAAGCCTCTGTCATGTGTGCCGTCTTCTGTCTGAGGCCTAGAACATAGTCAGTAATTCATACTGGCTTTAAGGTCGGAGCATTCTCCATACCCCACTTAATCAGGGCCAAAGGGCCTTTGACTGGATGACCATAGATAGAGGAGTTCAAAAGCGTTAAAGCCCACTGCAGCTTGAGGCACCTCTCTAAAGAGATCTTCTCCATCTTCAGGGAATTAGAAACACCTACTCTCCCTCCTCAGACTATCACCAAAGATGAATTTTGGTGTAATGGTATACAATCAGCCATGCTAAGCAAACTAGACATCCTGCACAGCAAAATTAAAGCCAGCCAACAATCATTGATCCATCCCACGTCACTCCACCCACTCCATAAAACCAGCGTGGCCTCCCCTCTCTTCTCCTTCAAGGCGTTCAATGAGTAGGATGTCATTGCCCTCATGAATACTATCAAACCTTCAAATTGTAAAGGGCACATCTGCCCAGCCCCTCTCAAAGAATGCATTAGCACACTCTCACCCTTCCTTGCGGCCTTCATTAAGGCGTCCTTCGCGGCCGGATCTGTCCCAGCCTGTCTCAAAGAAGCATGGGTTCGCCCCCCCACTCCTAAAGAATCCCTCACTTGAACCCACATCCCCCGGCAACTACAGGCCCATAACCACTGTGCCAATTCTTGCTATAAAATACTGGACAAAGCAGCCTACATACAAGTCCAACAGATCCTAGAAGCAAACAGCCTCCTTGGTCTCCGTCAGTCTGGTTTTCGCCCCGGCCACAGAAACAAAATAGCCTTACTCAACCTAAAAAAACAAATGGACGATGTTTGGAACTCTGGTAAACCTGCCCTACTCCTCCTCTTGGACCCGTCAGCAGCTTTTGACCTTGTAGACCACAACATCCTCTGCCACCACCTTTCATCAACAGCTCATTTTCCCCCCAATGCCGCAGCCTGGATCACCTCATTCTTGCGAGGCAGGGCCATGAGAGTCTTCTCAGACCAAACCTCTGCTAGCCCAGACATCACCCAAAGCGGAGTGCCACAAAGCTCATGCATATCCCCCACTGCCCACTGTATAACATCTTCACCAGACCACTCTTCAATATTCTGGATTCACTGGCCATCACATATACCAACTACGCTGATGACACACAAGTCCTCCTCCCATTATCTGGTGACTATGAGTCTGACGCAAAGATCCCCAACGCTGCCTACTCCACCATCCAAGCCTGAATGCCTGAGAATGGGTTGTGCTTGAACAGAGACAAGGCGGAACTACTCCCGGTTGGATCCTCTGAAACATTAAAGAAACTGGACAACCAATACCTTTACTTCACGATTGACATCAAAATCACAGTATCTCATGCTGTAAAAACCCTCAGAGTCTACCTAGACTCCAACCTCTCCATGTCCAGGCAAGTGAACGCCATTGCATCTTCCGCTGCTTATCACGCTAAGCTCCTCAATGCAGCTAGCCACTTCCTGTCTAGGGAGAACGGCCTCACCATACCTAGAGCTATACAGGGATGTCGACTTGACTACTGCAACGTCCCCTTTCCTGGGACGTCAGGAAAGAACTTGGCGAAACTCCAATCCATCCAAAATAGTGCGCTCTGTACCGCCACTGGCATTGCTAGAAGGGATCATATCTCTGCTGCCAGGCAACGGGCCCACTGGCTACCCATCAGCCTCTTTAAAATATTGGCCTTAACCCATAAATGCATCAACCACGCAGCCCCTCAATACCTAACACAATGACTAAACAGATCAGCATCCTCTAGACAAACCAGAACACCATATGCTAATCTGCTCACAGTGCCCAAAAATCAAACGAGCCAGAGCGGGTGGCTATAGCTTCCCATTCATCGTTTCCATGCAATGGGACTCCCTTCCACCGCACCCGAGAGCTGAAAACTACCACCTAGCTTTCTGTAAAGCCATCAAGACACTGCCATTTGCCTGAACTCAACAGCTGTTTTAGCTAAACAGAACCCTTGCCATGTAAAGTTCCACACGTTACTATCGAACTGTATGTAATATGTATAATGTTTGCCACATGTAGCACCTCCATGTATGCTCCATGTAACTAAGTTGTTTCCTTGTGACAGTGCCTCGATGCTCCCGGGCTGTTCGTGCACTTTATAAATACAAAAAATAAAAAAATAAGCAAAAAGAAGGCACGGCAGTAGAAGGTCCCACTTTCTTCTAAGGGGTCACAGGCCCTGGCACCTTCATCCAACCAGGCCACTAACCTACGCTGGTGGTGGTGGTCCTTGCGGGTCCTGGGTGAGAGCGACAGAGATGGTACAGTTGTTCAAGTTGTGGTCCAGATAGTCAGTAGAGAAACTCTTCATGAATATCCTCGATGTAAACGTTCTTCAGGTTAGAGGTCGAGCGGGCCTTAAAAAGGCTTTTCTTCCTCATGTCTATCATCTCAATGCACTCCTGAAGGCGTTAGATGGACGATCTGAACTCCAAAGGTAGTGGAATGGGCTGAGACTTCAGTGCGGTCGGCAGGACGCGATGCAGCACCAAAACCAGAGGATTTATAGCAGAGAATTCACGAGGAATCCCAAGACTTAACATGCAGAAAAACATTTGAAGATGGCTGCTAAGGGGACCGGTCTAATTGGCTGTGGGCAGTATGTTCCAAAATGAGACCGGTCTAATTGGCTGTGGGCAGTATGTTCCAAAATGAGAATAGAGCACTTAGTGACAAGCAGTTTTAAAGTTTAAAGGTAAACCTCTTTAATGTTAACGAGGATTCCCAGCCTGACGACGGGGAATATTCAAAGTGCATGCAAATCCATGAAAGATCCAATGCTGGAGAACCAAGACATTCAACAACAGTAGGACATTTTAGAACAAGTGAAACACACCCCACACCCTACAACCTCCACCCCGCCACACTGCAGGGGTACCACATGAGGAATCAAGTCTTTCACAACCCATAACAGTGAACCTCTCACTGCGAAGAGAACCATCCCACCAACTGACCAGATGAAATGGCTAGTCATTAGTGCGAGAACATGAACCAGCACATCACTTCCCATGAAAAAGAGACTGTATTGGAGGTTGTCAGGCAGTCTGACCTATAGCGGCTACATTCTGTATTGGTCTTCACTTGCACAGCACAATCAGAGCCAGTCAAAGCAGTCCTAGAGATCCACGTTATACAACTGCAAACCCACCATGACACTCCTAGTTGTAGAGCAATTTTAAAACAGAGGAGCCACAGACCAGGGATCATAATTCATGAAGGGTTAACTGGCCCAATTTGTATTTTATATAAATTATCTAAATTATATAAAACCCCATTTTATGGAATCCCAATATGCAGAATGAAGAAGGTGCAGCAGAAAAAGTTGGTTCCATTAGAAAAAACACTTTGGGGGGGGGGGAATTGGGCAGGAAGTGGGATTGGGTGAAGCTATTTCACGGTGTGGAGTCAGCAGATTTTTGCATGTGCTGAAGTAAGCGGAAGAGATTTAGACAGTATATCTACCACTGTAAATTCAGGCCAATGAGCCCCCAAGCAAGACAGTAGCAAGAGGAAAAGCCTCAGCATCCAGTCTGGACAAAATTAAGGAACCAGAAAGCTGAGGAAACGTAAAAATATATTTAGGCCCTTATCCAGGTGGGGTTCCACTGTTATCAGTAAAGGAAAGACAAATTAGAGTGGCGGACATGGGCTCTCATGCTGTATGAGACTGTATGGCCAGGTATATAAGCACTTTTATTTAAAGTACATTTTGAACCTTAAGATCACTGGAATTCTTATAAAAAACAACTTATTATAACCTCATTCTACAAGTTTAAATATTGCACACAATTTACCAGTCTTAACTTGTGCACGCAGAATGTACGCCTGATGAAGCAGCAAAGCTGCTTCATCGGATACGCTGGCAAATCTTGCTACATCTCTGACCCCGGCACACAGCCAAAACATGTACATGTCTCAGGAAAGAAAAGAAATGCAATTGCTTCATTTTAATCACCAACTTCCAACTAATCAGGGTTAATGTACCAGTCTGATGGAGCCCAGCTAACTCATTTAATCATCAGCAATTGTAATATATGCCTTCCTGAATACAAAGAGTGTAGCTAGACAGTGAGCACAGATGCCGTGTCCAGACCCTCCAATTTTATATCAAACAAAAACAAAGAAGCTGTTAAGAGCTCAGCAGTTTAATTGTGCCTATCAAAGAGATCTGTGTCCAACCTCCAACTGCAGATTCAACTCATTCCCTCACCCGTCCCAGGGTATTAAACAAAGTACCACTTGATGGGGTATGAAGAACAAGATTACCCGGATTCAAAACCCCACATGTAAATATTTACATTGCTACCAGGTTGTGTAAATGACCAGTGTGCTATAAAAATCCTACATGACAACTAGATCAGTTAATTAATATGTGAGTCAGAGGCATTTGGAGCAGCGCCTTTTCTTGCAGGGGTATATGCTATGAGATAAAGGATATGGCTTTATGGTTCCCAGCTACACTCAGGCGGTACTGAACATGTGGCACTAGTAGTCCAAATCAGCAAATAAAGGAATAACCAGGTATGGTGTTTCAATTCAGCTCCTACAGACATGAGATAGCGGTAGAAGTCAACAACATGGCTCAAGATTTCACCTGAATCCCACCTATAGTCACAAGACAAACATTGGCTCTAAGCCCCCATTTCATATCCAGGACATCACTTGGTGTGGGGGTTTTAGAGCCCAAACCCCAAATCAGATCCATTGTTGGGCTCATAAACAAGGAAGGTAATGTAACCACAAGATAAATATCCGACAATCTGTACATTAAAACAAGCATTGCCCACTGTTAGGAAATGTTTCTCTTTTAACAACTTTCCCTCCATAGTTTCTATGGACCCCCAATCTTTTTTGCTTTGGTTTTCAACCTGTTCAGACTTTTTGAGGGGAAGGAAAGCCTTCAGCTTCGCTTCCCCAGTCTTTTAATAATTTGGTATGGGGAAACTGACCAGTCCTTCAGACCATCATAACTGGGAAACTAGGTTTCCCATTTTCTCTCTTACATTTTGTAACTTTTTAACATTGCACACAGCATCTTACAATGTAGTGCAATGAGGATACTTCTGTATCACTCTAGTCTTTTACACTTGGGATTTCTGGTTATTTTTTATATGTGCTGAAATACAAGCTGGTGGCAGCAATTATTTTGTATCATTTTTGTGTTACATCTAGTGTGCACATTTGCTTTTGCCGCGTATGGCTACTAAACGTGGCTAATGACCTAAAATGGGCACACCATGAGATTTTCGTTGCTCCTTTGAACATATTGTTTGGCCTTTTTCCTGTCTTAACAAGTCACAAAGTCCCATATAAGGTCATGCACTTGACCGGGAGAGCTGCAGCTTTGCGGAGTAGTGATGACCTTGTGTGCGGCTCAGGAAGTGTGGGGGTTGGGGGGAGACTGTCTGGTTCCACTCCACATCCGTGGTACCAGTGACTCTAGTTATGGGGTATGAGTGAAACTAATAGTTATCCCTGATTGGACAACTTCTGGCTGTTTCAATGGTGCACATACTTACCATTGGTGTCTTGGACTTGCTTACAGGCTGGATTTTGGATAAGAAGAGGATTCCTATAGCCATTTCTTCATATCTGCGTTGGAGCCAAGAATCCCTTGCAGAAGAACAGATATGAGACAATCCGAAGAAGACTCCTGAAGAGGCCAAGCATTTCTTCCTGTCTCTGGCCCGGTGAAGCCCTGTTGGACTACCTGATCTGCAAAGGTCCTGGGCGGTGCTTCAACCCCTGGACTGGTGGGACCAACCAGTCTCTACGTGTTCGAGGATCCATCCGTCCTGACCCTTCAGAAGTGTCTATAGACCACCCAGTGGACTGACCAGCTCTCCAGTGGGCTACCGTGCTAGAACCACTGCCGTTCCACATTTGTTGCCAGAACTTGTGGTCACCAGCCTGTGGTATAAGTTGCCTTCCAGCAGATTTTTCAGCCACGCAGCTTTAAGGGATCCTGCTCTGGAAGGACTTCTACAACTTGAAGAACGCCTGCCATCACTGGAACTGGCCTTCCACTCTCCTGTGAAGTGTCCTGAAGGGTGCTATATCAGTGGCTTATGCATGTCTCTATCGCCAAGTGCAGCACACTGCTCCTGTACCCGACGGGAAGAATTCTTGCACCCGCAGCTCCTGGGCAACTCTCACTGGAACCAATGGCAGGAAATCCAATCTCCACCTACCCCCAGTCAACCCATCCAGTCCTCTGGCAAAATCTGAGTCAGGGGGTAAGTAAACACAAAGCAATTGTCTCCCCTGTCTGCAATAGGATAACTTTGAGAACAAGTATCTTTGTATCCTTTCATTCTACTACATTTTGCTTGTCACACCTGAGCAGTAAAATCTGAAAGATAAGAACGCATTTTTACTTACCAGTAATTTTGTTGCATCTCTGCTTTTGAACAATCTCCAACACAAGTAACTTACCTGTATTAGATAGATCCTGGGGAGAAGCTTTGACTTTTGGGCACCAGGCACCACTCTTCTTAGGGATTGGACTGCTGAAGCTAGGGAAAATCACTTGCGACTTTTCCATCTTATTGCATCACTTTATTTACCAGATTTGTTGATCTAAGTAATTGAATGCATTTTTAAAATCTATGGTCACTGTATATGTTTATTGTTGAGTGTTAACACCGGCTTCTGTCATTTTGTAGTGTGCGTTTAAGGCCTACAATAAATATGTATTTATATACATTCATGTCTAAATTGTATTGTGTGCTTCACTATGTGGACTCATTGTGGACCCCTGACTTCATTCACACACTCCTGAGAATAACCTTGCCTGTTCTCCATTGCTACGTTGATTTAGTTTTGGCTAACCTCCCAGAGATCCCTTGTTCCTTAAAACTACGGTGGTCTTCTAACCTCTGTCCAACAGGCCAGATTGAGAAATCCATCTGAACATCCACATCATTCATAAAGTAACCCATTATGTGGGTCCAGCCTCCAACAAGCTTGAGATGTTAATTCAGCAGGAGTCCAGTTTCCCAGCCACATAACAGGAAAGGTTACTCACCATAGTGACTATGTACTCCTAATCCACAGTCCCTGTTCCGCCATACTTGTGGGACATTCCGTCCTACGGGACCAGAGCTTTGTGTAGTACCATACAACCATACACATTTTTAATTTTAGCCAGGCCTGAGTCATGTGCTCCACCCTCCAAGCACCGCCTCCCGGCCTCATGAGTCAGTCCTTTTTGACCCATCTAGGTCGGCGCCTAACTGAAGCTAAGGCATTTTAGGGGGACTGAGGGAGACCGTATGGATGAAAGGAGACTATGGACTAGGGGTACAGTAGTCACTACGGTGAATAACTTTTCCTTACTCCCAAATCTCGTCCCCTTTCCTCCAAACATTGTGGAAGATTAACAAGCACTTCTCTCACAATGGGTGGAAGGTTCCATTTCCAATTCAGTTATAGAGGTTCCTGAGGGCTGCCTGACCGAATTGAGCATCTTCCATCGAGCTCATGTCAAGACTATTGGGTCTTGAAAAAAGCAGTAGGGGTTTGGGGGGGGGGGGCGCCCAAGTTGCTGCTTTGGCAATGGTGTCTTAAGGCATGTGCCTTTGGAAGTCCACTGAAGCCGCTTTGGCCAGACTAGGTGAGCATGAAGCCCCTTAGGCTTAGGGCGATTTTGTAGGTAGTAGCTTTCAAGAATAGCTGCCACTTCCCAACTGGAGATCACTCCCCATCTAGAGATCATAGCTTTAGAGGCTGAAGAACCACCATTTGCACCTCCAAGTGTCACAAATAGTTGAGGCTACTTCCTGAATTCCTTGGGTCTGTTCAAATAAAATGTCAGAGTCCACCTGACATCCAAGGCGGAAAGGACTTTTTCCGGTTCCGATTCCGATATAAACACAGGGAGTGAGATCTCTTGGTTGATGTGGAACTCTGAGTGAGTGCAGAGAACCACTTTATCACAGTGGAAAATGGTGAACGTCTCTTCATCAGCAAGAGCCTGTATCTCACCTGTTCATCTAGCCGCTGTGACCACGACCAGAATCCGTTTTTCCAAGAAATCAGATTTCTATCCAACATAGCCATTGGCTCGAATGGTTTAGGTCACATGGCCGTAAGAACATCATTCAGATCTCACTTGGGATGTGGAGGTTTGACAGGAGGGAAAAGATGAGACAATCGAAATGTCTCTTGATCACTGGATTTGAGATGGAAAAACACTCCTCTGAGCAAAGCTAAGCACTCAGTGCAGACAGATAGGTCCTACAGGTGTCCACTTTACAGACTGAAGCCGCAAGGCCTAAGATAAATGAAAGGACCTCATCTAAAGATGCCAACTGATAATTTTGCCAGACCATGGGCAAAATCTGGTCCACTTACTTTTGTACTGCAACCTGGTAGAGCCTTTCCAGGCTGCTTGAAGAATTGTCATGTTCTCTTCTGAGAGGCCTAGATGACCTAGGGCCCCGACCTCAGGTACCACGCTGCCAAGCTCAACGATTGTGGGATGGGGTGGATGATCCTCTTCTCCTGACACAGCATGTCTGGACAAACCGGGAGGGAGATCGTGGTCCCCTTGGCAGGGTCAGCAGAACCGAGAACCAGAATCTGGCTGGCCACCACAGAGCAATCATGACCAGAGAGCAGAATGTTCTTCCCTGAAACTTGCGGAGAGCCCAATGCAGCAAAATAACAGGTGTGTGGGAGGTGTAAGGGGGGGGTGGAAGTTTCGGAGGGGTTGGGGGTGGGGGGAGGGAACAGCATACATTGTCATGCCATCCCACAGAATTTCAATTGCATCCCAGAACGAATCCACTACCTGTCCCCCTCTGGATGCATACATGGGATAGTGTTTGTAATGGAGACCCCCAATGTGAGAATAGGTTCTCGACCACCTGTGAGACCCTTCACTTGGTTGACCCCTGCTGATCTGCTTGCACATTTGCTGCTCCCAGTTGGTGAAGGGCTAGGAGCCACATCCCATTCCCATACCTGCAGGGCTAAAAGTACCAGAGGAGGGTAGTTGACCCGCACCCCGGTTTGCTGATGTAAAACATCGAGATGGAATTGTCCATCCTGATGAACACTGTCTTGCCCTGGAAGGTGGGGAGAAAGGCTCTGAATGCTACAAAGACAGCTTTCAGCTGCAGATAGTTTATGAGCTGAGCTTAGTCTTCCTGGGACCACTGGGCGAACATTTGAAGTTTTAATGTTGTGCCCCAAACCAACCCAACAAGGAAGAATCTGTGGTGATAATCGCCTGTGTAGAGGAGTCTCGGAAGGGAACTCCCTGCAACAGATTCTGAGGATTGGGCCACCACACCAAATCCTGAATAAATTCTTGAGGGATTGGTTCTAGACAACTGCTGGTCCTGCGCTTGAGCGCATGAACTTTGGAGCATTAGCTGAGCTCTCTGCAGCTTCAATCTGACCAGAGGAACCGCCTGAACACATGATGCCATGAGACCCAGCAGTCTGTGGAACCACAAAACACTGATACAATTTGTGGAAATTAACAGCAAGCAAATATTCTGGATGGTAACTAGTCTATCCATCAAAGATTTATCATCGAAGGCAAGTACCTTCGAATTTTTTCAAACAAAAAATGTTACATCGAATTCCCATACATAAAGTGCAAAGAGTTTATGTATCGAAATATATATATATAAACACTTTACATTTTTTTGCATGGAAATTGGATGAAACCTAACATTACAGGGAGCTGTCCAGTGCAGAAATCTATATTTTTTAAACACTGGACAGCTCCCTGCAACTTGGGTATTTGTTTATTTGCCCCCCCCACAAAACCCCAGGGGTCAAACCCACCTTCCCCCGCTAACACCATTTTCAAAAATGTAACCCTTGTCCAGTGCATTTCTTTTTTATGGGGGCGGTGGGGGGGGTTTCCCCCCCCATACCCCCAGGGGTCCTATCCTCCTATCCCCCAACCCCATTTTAAAACATAATAAAATATCCTTTTCCTCAACCCATTGAATTTCCAACCCAAACATATTTTAAAAAAGGTACGTTTCAGTTGTAATTCCATCACAATTCATTCAATTACTATGCATTTCGATGGAAATGCATTTCAATGGATAATTTTCGTTAGATTTTAATTAGATGAAACATGGATATCCATCTCTCTTTCCGATGTTGAAAAAACCTCGGAAGATCAGGAGCTGGGATGCTGTCAAGTGAGACTTCTAGTTCACCAACAGGCATAGGTTGAAAAGCAAGTTCAATAGATAGCGGAGTTGCGCCTATACAGTCTCCAGGGAGCAAGCCATTACCAGCCAGTGGACATGGACGACAAATGCAGAGAAAGGAGGCAATAGATGACATCCTTTTCATTATTGGTGCAGAGTTTAAGCCGAAGGAAAGGACCCAGTACTGGTAGTGGTATTGACCCACAGAAAACCTGAGAAACTTCCGATGAGGGGACCAGATAGGGATGTGCAAGTAGGCATCCTTCAAATCCAATCTCCATGCTGTAGAGCATACCGGATATAAACCGGCGTGGTCAACTTGAATTCCTGAAGGGGAAGGGAAGGAACAAGTTACTTACCTGTAAATACTGTTCTCCAGCATGTGTCTGGCATGGATTCACATGCTCATGAATGTTCCCAGTCAGGCTGGGAATCCTCGGTAAAGAAAAAAATCAGTTTCAGTTTCATTTCTGAACTGTCTTTCTACTAATAACCAATCACTGGTCTCTGGGTCATACTGCCCCCAGCCAGTTACTGCCCTCTACCTAAGCCGCTCCTCTGGCACCCATCTTCAGATTTGGTAGCACGTAAAGTGGCAGTAAGACCAAGAGAAGAGCCGCAGAGGGGTTGGAGGGAGGGTTTGCATGTGAATCCATGCCAGACCCATGCTGGAGAACAACAGTTACAGGTAAGTAACGTATTCCTTCTCCAGCATGGGGTCTGGCATGAATTCAAATGCTCATGAATACAAGAATACATAACAGTACACACATGCACAACCACGGGAGGTGGCAAGGCTCAACATTAAGCATCTCTTACCTCCTCACCAAGCTCACCTTCAAGCGAACAGGTTGCGCAACACTGCCTGGCCGACTCTGGTCTCCTCCCTGGAATCCCGGTCGACGCAGTAGAATCTCGTGAAGGTGCGAGTCGACCTTCACGTAGCAGCCCTGCAGATGTCCAGCAGGGACACACCAGACAGGAACGCCGTGGTAGCAGCGATCGCTCTGGTTGAATGGGCTCTCGGACGGCCAGGCAACAGTCTGTTTGCCAACTGGTGACAGTGCATGATGCAGCCGGAGAGCCATCTGGAAATGGAAGTTTTCGAGAGGGCCTTCCCTTGGTTCACAGGTCCAAAGTTCACAAACAGCTGTGATGTCTTCCGAAGGCTCTTCGTGTGGTTCACGTAGAACTTCAGCGCTCTAGCCACATCCAGTGAGTGAAAAGTCCTCTCAGCCGGCGACAAAGGCGATGGGAAGAAAACAGGTAACACCAAGAGCTTGTTGAGATGGAAGTCCGATGGCACCATGCGCATGAAGGAGGGGTGCGTCCTCAGCAGTACCCTCGTCTCGTGAAAAGTCAGGTACAGAGGTTTACAGGAGAGGGCCTGGATCTCTCCCACTCGCCGTGCAGAGGTGATGGCCACAAGAAAAACTGTCTTCCACGATAGGAACTTCAGCAGTGCCGAGTGTAGGGGCTTGAATGGGGGACCCATGAGCCTGGTCAGCACCACGTTGAGCTTCCATGTCGGGGCCAGAGCCTTCACCGGTGGGAAAGAGTGCAACAGTCCTTTCATGAATTCCGTCACCAGGTGGTGAGACAACAGCAACCACCGCCCCGGAGTTCTGGTGTATCGGGAGATAGCCGCCAGGTGGATCTTGTTGGAGGCATGCGCCAGCCCCGCCTTGGCTAGCGACAGCGAGTATGGCAGCACTTGAGGGGCCGTAATCCGTAGAGGGTTGATCTTCTGTGCACAGCACCAGACAGAGAACATCTGCCACTTATGTCCATAGCACTTCAGAGTCAAGGACGCCCTGGCCTTTGCAAGTACCTCCTTGCAGTCCTCCGGGATATCGTAGCCTCCGAACTCTAGTACTGCAGGAGCCAGGCCTGCAGGTTCAGCGATCCTGGGTTGTGATGTAGGATGGCGCCTCCTTCCTGGCGAGAAGATCCGCGTCTGTCGGCAGTTTGACTGGGGGGGGACGCTGACAAGTCCAGAAGGTCCGGGAACCATATCTGCCTCGGTTACGCCAGTGCGACAAGGATCATCCTGCACCGGGATGGTCTGAGTTGATGAGTCGCAGAAGCAACTGCAACAGTGGGGACGCGTACAGGAACAGGCCGTCCCAGGGGAAGGAGAATGCATCGCCCATGCTCCCCGGCTGGGGAAACCTGCTGGTGAACCTCTGGCACTTGGTGTTAGCCGCTGTCCCGAAGAGGTCAATCTGGGGACTGCCCCATTGTCGGAATAGGAGATCCACTTGGTCCTTCCAAAGCTCCCACTCGTGGCAAGAGTGCAGCTCCCTGCTGAGTGAGTCAGCGACAATGTTTTTCACTCCTGCCAGATGAAAAGGTACCAGGAACATCCCCTGGGCGACAACCCAGTGCCACAGATCCTGCGCTTCCTTGGACAGGGCTGGGGATCTGGTGCCCCCCCCTGCTTCCGGATGTAGAACCTCGTGGTGGTGTTGGTAAAGCTCCGTACCACCTTGCCCTTGAGGGATGGAAGGAAAGACGTGAGGGCCCAGAACACGGGCCAGAGCTCCAGGACATTGATGTGCAGGGACCTCTCCTCCGGGAGCCACAGGCCTCTTGTGCGGAGCTCTCCAGTGTGCACTCCCCATCGCTCCAGGGAAGCATCCGTCATCACCGTCTCCTGATACGCTGGGGTCTGGAAGTCCATGCCCGCCGTGAGGTGCGCCCGGGCGCCCCACCACCGGATCACTTGACGGAACGTCTCGTTGAGGGAGATCTTGTCTTCGAAGCTGCCCGCTGCTTGCATCCAACGGGCATCGAGGAACTCCTGCAGTGGCCCGAGCAGGGACTTGATGGACCTCCCCCTGGCCACTTCCATGGTCAACAGCCGTTGTACCTTGCCCAAGATGGCCTTCGTCCTTTCCTTCGACGGTGAAGTCAACCACGCCACTGTGTGGAGTCTGGCTCCCAGGAACAGGGCGTCTTGCGACGGTACCAAGTGGGATTTCGTGAAGTTGATCGAGAATCCCAGATCCGTGAGCAGGCGGACAGTTTCCGCTGTGTGATCGACAGCGAGTTTCCTTGACTTTGCTCGGATGAGCCAATCATCCAGATATGGGTATTCCTGGATCCCCTGCAGGCGCAGCTGCGCCGCCACTTGTGCCAGGCACTTGGTGAAGATCCTTGGCGCCGACTTCAACCTGAGGGCAGGGCCTTGAACTGGTAGTGTCGCCCTTGGACCACAAATCGTAGGAATTTTCGATGTCCTTTGTGTATGGGGATGTCGAAGTAGGCATTCTCCAAGTCCAGTGACGACAAGAAGTCGCTCTTCTCCAGCTGTCCCAGCGCGTGCTGAAGGGTGACCATCCGGAACTTCTGGGACTTGATCTATTTGTTGAGGCAGCGAAGGTCTAGGATGGGCTGCCAGCCGCCATCTTCTTTCGGACGAGGAAGTATCGCGAGTATACTCCGGAGCCCTGTATACTCTTCGGGACGAGGTCTATCGCGCCCTTTTTTAGCATTGCTCCTACCTCCAAAAGCAGCTGTAGCACATGGTTTCCCTTCCTGGCCACGGGTGGTAGACAGGGACACTGTTTGGAATTCCAGAGTGTGCCCGTGGTTCAGAGCATCTAGCACCCAACGGTCGGTGGAGATGGACTCCCACACGCTGACAAAATTCGCCAGCCGGCCTCCCAACGGGGTGCTCGGGTGGGGGCCCGACGTCATGGCCGGTTCAGTCTTGCTTCGCTGAGGCCTTGCCAACTTGGCGAAAACGACAATGTCCTCTGGCCTTGCTGCGGCCTCTATAGGCTTCCTGTGACGAGGAGCATGCTGCCTGGCGGTACGATGTGGAACCGTACCCGAATCCTTTGGAGGCACCCTGAGACTTGCATCCAGAGGTCCGAAAGAATTGCCGTTGTTGATGGAGAGAACCCAAGGCCCGGGCCGTCTCGGTGTCCACCTTGATGGCCTGCAGTGACTCGTCCACTGCCTTGCCAAACAGGTTGTTCCCGTCGAAGGGCATGCCCAGTACACTGGTCTGAACGTCCTGACGGAAGTCTGTGGCCTTGAGCCGCTGTTGCCCATCTGGCGAAAGCCGGGGTCGGCGATGTCCGTGGCCACCGTGAGGGCGTGGTCCAATGCCACCACGCCTTCCTGTAGGATTTCAAGGACTTCGGCCCTCTTGTCTGGCAGAAAATCCAGGAGGGGAGCGATCTTGAACCACAGCTCCCGGTCGCAGTGTGCCACGATCGCGAGGGCGTTGGCCGCGTTGATGGTCGTCGCCACCGACGAGATGACCTGTCGTCCCATGGTGTCCAGCTTCTTCCCTTCGCCGCCCGGTGCGGAAGTGGTAGTTGATGCCATCGCCCCTGCCGATTTCTCCTTGGCCACGCGGAGACCACTGAATCCGGGGATGGCTGTGCTCTGAGGCACATAAGGGCGGAGTCTGGGACCCGGTACTACTTCTCGTACCGGTCCCTCTTCGCAGGAGCCGTGGATGGGTTCTTCAGCAGCGACAGTCCCAGATGTTGTCCAGTAACGGGACTGAGAGGACGGTCCTCCTCTTGGCCTCCCGTCGTTGGTAGAGGAAACCCTCCTTCTGCTCTTCGGGGCAAAGCTGGAAAAGCTCTGATGCCCTGGCGATCATGGCGTGAAAGGAGCCAATTGTGTTGGGGAGTGGGGGTGGAGAAGGGAGGGGAGAGGGGGGAGGCCCAGGCAAGGGGTGATGGGAGATCCGTCCCATCACCACCGTCATCGTCCGTCCCCGCCGTCTCCGAGCCTGTCTCATCCCTCGGTAAAGGGGTAGAGGTGAAGGTTGGAAGGGGGGGGATGGATTCACCTCCGCTTGTTCGGTGGGCTCCCCGACGGTCCAGGCACGTTGGATCGTCCGCTGGGGGTAAGGGCAACCTTGTCCATATCTCCGTACACAGAGTCTGGATAGCCATCAAGATTGCTCCTGAGTTGTCCTGTGGCATAGGCATCGGTTGCGACGGGAGCGACAGCTGGGACCTCTGTTTCCTCCGCGGTCCGCTGCTCCTTGTCAGCCCCACCGTTGCTCTCTTCGTCCACCTCGCCGGGATCCCTCCTGTAGGACCGGACTTCCTTGAACTTCTTGTCCAGGATATTTTTGATGCCAGCTAGCTCATCTTCGGAGGTATCTGTCAGTTATGGCTACCATGCCCCCCGCCCTCTCTTTCTCATCCCAGGGTTTCACGGGGGTCTTCTCGATAGGTTGGAAAGATGATTCCCTCTGGGGTGGCAGGGAAACTCTAGGCCCGGAAGTAGTCTCCACTGGGGTAGCCTCCACAGGCTGACGGACATGTTCTTACAGAATGTGCAGTCCTCTTCCACGTGCGACTTGTCATCGTGAAGGCAGTAGAGGCACCGGGAGTACTCATCCTCCTTGAAGCCATTCTGTAATCCACATCCTGGGCAGATCCTAAACAGCTTGGATCCAACGGGCATTGCGTCTCCTTTGTCCTGGGCCATGTCCACGTGGGGTAGGCATCAAAGATGTTCCGGAATCCTCCAAGAGGAGAACATTTTATGACAATTCACCCTTGAGGAGCATAGAAAAATTCCGAAACGGGTCCCCATTGATCGGAAGAAGAATCTGTGGAGCTTGAGGCTCAAATTGACCGAAAAATAAGAGTAAACTCTTAGGAAAAAAGCAAAACGCAATAAAAGCTCGAGAGCTACAGCATGAGGACTCCCAACACTTGAAGGTGTGGTACAAATCTGAAGATTGCTGCCAGAGGAGGGGCTTAGGTAGAGGGCAGTCATTGGCTGGGGGCAGTATGACCCAGAGACCAGCGATTGGTTATTAGTAGAATGACAGTTCATACATGAAAAACTGATTTTTTTTCTTTACCGAGGATTCCCAGGCTGATGGGGAATATTCATGAGCATGTGAATCCATGCCAGACCCCATGCTGGAGAAAAATTGCAATCCGCCAAGTCCAGGATGGTGCGTAGGACTGCTTGGTTCAATTTTTGCACTGTAAACAGGCGAAAGTAAAAACCCTGATCGACTTCTGAACTTGCCATTTTCTCTATGGCTTTCATCTGCAAGAGTTCAGGATTCCTAGCCTTTGAGCCGAAGACCGAACCTGGTTATTAGGAGGGGGCATGGTGTTGTACCCACTGCTGGTAACTGACAGCACCCAAGAGTCTGAGGTTAAGGTCCTCCAGTCTTCTAAGTGAAGGGAGATTCGGCCCCCATCAGAGTCCCGTGGGACTGGGGAGCCCCATCACTCTGAGGGCTTGTCAGCGGGCAGAGACGAAGGGCTAGGTGATGAGGCAGGCAGGGTGAAAAAAAAACCTGCTAGAGTGTGTCTTCCATTGAGTGCTGGGCGACCGGTCCTGCTGCCTCACTTTTTGCTCCTGGAAGCACTGAAAACCTGAGAAAGTTCTGGACAGACATTCCACTCTAGAGGCCATTGATGGCTTGGCTGTTGCCGGCTTGGTTAATACCGACAATGATTGGGCCTTAAGTGGGTTCGCCTTTGTCTCATCTGTGGAGCTATGGAAAACATCATTACCATCAAATAGGAAGTTCAACACCTTATCTTGGACCTCCTTCGAAAACCTAGTAGCATGAAGCTATGCCTGTCTGCATGTATATGCCCTGATAGCAACTCCTCTTGAAGTGTCAACATGATGGACGGCTGCCTTCAGAAGATCCTGAGCGATCGTTCATGCAGTTCAGAATTCACTAAGACCTTTTTTCCCATGGCATCCAGAGCCAGATCTTCCTTGCTCAAAATCTGAGAGGAGGAAGATGCAGAGGACGGCCTTGAAAGTATCTCAAATGCCTACTACCGAGGAAGATGGTTGAGGGAAAGATGAGACAGTAACTTCCTTGTATTGGGGCAGCCTGTACTTCACATACATTTTCTTGTTTGTGGGGATCACCGTGTGAGGCTTCATCAAATCCTTTCTTGTCTTCACCAGAACATCTCTGCAGACCCACACCCGTTCCTTCCAACATTTTGCTGGATTGAGCCCAGGGGAGTTGCTAGGTCTGGAAAAGACCCAGGGCTAAGCTGATGTCAGAACTGTTGGGACTGGGGGCTAGCTAGTCTTTTGGCTGTAGCTCCTGAGATTCTATCTGGGGCTGCAACCAAAAGATCAGGGGCTATAGCCCCCTTAGCCCTCCCCAGCAACGTCCCTGATTGAGCCCCCAGACAAAACCCTGTCTCAGATGGGTGGAGGCTCCGAGATAGGAATGTTCAGGAAAGCCATTAAATCTGCGACCATGTCATGGAAGGCTCTCCCCGAAGAGGGGATTTTGTCCTTTTCCTCCGGTGGGTTATCGGGGTCCTCCACTAGTCGTGGAACTGAATTCTGGAGCCTTGGCGTCAAAGGCAGCCTCGAAGTCTGAGAAGGGGGTGGAGGCAGTTCCGGCATGTTGGGTATGAATGACACTGGTTCAACCGGCTTGGGGGATCCCTTAAGGTTTAGGAATAAGCTCCTGAAACAGGTGCCTAAAATAGTTTTTCATAGGCTTAGAATGCATTAATGCCTGAAAATTATTAAAGAAAGCACCCGCCGATGATCTATGGGTTCTATGTGAATTGACTTTTTTTTAAAGGTCTCAAGAGAAAAAGAACAAATTACTTTGACCGATTTGATTTTGATTGGAAAACCGACATTGTAAAGGTATTTTTCTCCTGAGTTCTTGATAATGTGTTTCCCCCTTTTAATAAATATTTTGGGGGCTTCACACCCTGAGCCCCCCATTGCCCCCCCAAACCCCACCCCCAACTCCACACTCTCCTGTGGAATGTCAGTCCAGCCCCCCACCCCCTAAACTAAAATGCACACACACACACAACACATGCACCCTCCGGACCCTTGTCTCAGCCCCAGCCCCCCCACTCCCCCAAACCAAAAAAAAAACACATACTCACAACACACACGCACCAACACACTTACCCGTTCAACTGGTCCAGTGCTTCCCGGTCCCGCAGAGCCTGTCAGCACCTGGGTGAACTTGTGTGCGGCAACGGCATGACGATTTGCTTTAGAAAGACCGCTCCGTAACCGCACGGAGCGGTCTTTCTAAAGCAACCTTTCAGGGAAAAGATCTTGAGAAAAAGATCTTTTCACTGGGAACGAATCTATGATGTGGCTGAAGCAACAGTCTGAGGAGGTGCAAGTCTCACCCATGAATCGGTCAAGATTGGCTGCAAAGTTGGTCTCGACACCCATGGATCCACATAATGAAGCAGGGAAGAAGACATAGGCAGGGACAGAGTAGGAGGCAGCGATATACAAGTAGGAACCGATCACACTACTCTGCGAGCAAAAAGGATCACGTTCAAACAGAACACTGTGTGGAGGTGCCAACAGATCGTGGCCCAAAGAAGCAGCAGGTGTGGACTTTGGCAGAGATAGATTTGGTAGTTGCTGGCTCCACTCTATAGGGGAGGGCATCTGATAACCTAGAGGCCTTAGACCCTTGGAACCGCGTCAGCCCCAGAACCACAGACTGTGGAGGCTTATACACAAATGGCTGACTGTTAGGCAGAATTATATGTAGTACCCTTTGGGAACACCACACACAAGACTACAAGTGACAGTACAAATTCACCTTTGGTACAAGCCCGTACTACACAGTAAAGTGGTAGCGACGGCTGAGCAGCCAGACTTATCTCAAGAGTAAGCGAGCAGTATTAAATAGTTACACAAAGGACAGCAATGACTATGATTCAGGCAAACACTGACTCAAGGTTTTCAAGTAAAAGAATATACATTTATTTCACTCTTCAGTTGTATAACATTACACCATTATAAGCAACTTAAAAATCACACTCTTAATACACCACTTCCCTTACATTCCAGACAAGTTAAGCTCACAAAATGAAGTGGGAGCAAAATGGCACTCCAGCAATTTAAAAAGGGATGGAAAGACAAAGTTAATAAAAATGAACCACACCAACAGGCAAGTACTCCGGGCAATAGAGCAAGAGGAACTACAGTGTTAGAATCAGGTAGAAAAGGCTTAGGGCCAAAGTCAATAGGACAAAAATATTTTGCTCAACATCACACGGTTCAGGGTAGTTTGCGGTAAAGTTTGTGCCACGGATTTCAGACTAGCTTGGTTGGTAGAAAAGTTAGTTCAAAGAGAAGATAAGGACAAGCCCTCGGATTTCTCACACTTTCCCCGTGGCTCAACAAAACGAGCAACCGGGTTTGCACAGTACCTTAAAACAGAGAGTAAACTGTAGCTGAAGCAGACGTTCCTGGTAGTTTCTGCAGGCTCACGGTTCCTGAAGCGACTGTCGGACTGATGTGAAGTAGGAAGACTGGAGGGTCCTGCACTACCCAGGGAAGAAACCAGCAGCAGAGCAAAGCAACAAATAAAAAGTGTGCTCCTTAAAACCCAAGCAGGGTCCGACCTTCCTGGCTATCCAGTCCACTGTAGCTCTGTACAGCAAATTCGACCAGAGGAGGGATCCTGGTTTACAGTTTGGAGAACTGGTTGGTCCCACCAGCTCAAGGGAAGACGTTTCCTGGAGGATCTTCTTTGTCGTCGTATTCTGAAGATTCAGACCTGCAGCAGGGCTTCACCGGGCAGTTCCGTCATTGAAGGGGTCCTCTTCAATCAGCTCCTCGTTGGTTCTTTGGTTCCAGTGGCGACTTTGCCTTTCAAGTCCCAGAGACCTGCTTTTTATGCAGTTTTCCCCCATTCGTACAGCATGGCTGTCAATCACACAGCAGGGTGGCTGTCCTGGCAAGGACAGTCCTCTTAGCCAATCAAGCAGGAGTGCGACTTGGGTTACCAAGGGAACCCATGGCAGGGGTCCGAAGACCTCTCCCTCACATCCTGCCTAACCAGACTTTCAGGCGCCTTAAGGAGGGCTTCTGTGCAGAAGCCCACGAAAAGACGGCGAACAAAAGAATCAACCCCGGTTTGGCGCGCAGAGAAGAACACGAGAAAGACTTTAACAAAAAGAAATGGCGAATAAACCCAGCCGGAGCCAAAATAAAATGTATTTGGTCAAGCGGGTTTATGTTTGAGGCTAATGTAATAGCCTAAAACAATACCATGGTTATATAAGATAACCGCGGTAGAAAAGTTAGGGTAGTTACCACTGCCACCAGCCAATTCTTGATATAAAGGGGTATGAAACAGTGCTCCAAGAGAGACAGACAAAAAGGGATAGGAATGAACCCTTTCCAATACTCCATGTAAGATGGGGTGTACTGGGTCTGTAGTTGAAAGAGACTACATAAAGTTAATGGCAACTTTACATGTTTCTGGGAGACAGTAGTCAGTCACAGAAAAATTGAGTCAGTGTGAAGTCTAAAAGACAACCCTGGGTCACTGCACTGAAGGTGCTGTGTAACACAAAAATGATGCTCATGGAGTAAGTGAGGCTCCAGAGCCCAAGATCACACAAATGGTATAAACACACAGCAAAACACATGTAAGAGTGGGAAAAAGGCTCACTCTTACCAGGTGAAAAGAAAAAAAAAATACTAGAAATCCAGCAAAGCTGCTGAGGGACTCGTTAGGTAAGGGAAATGAGCCATTTATGAGAATTCTCCCTAACATTGACCCAAATCAAACTCAGATAGGGCATTGCTAGTATTATCCCAGACATGGAGAACCTCTGCAATGCCAGTGCTGAATGTAGCCCTCACCAAGGGATCCTTGGGACTCAACCCGGTCAATTTAGCCCCTGGCAGGGGAACCTCAGAGCGAACTCTGGTAGAATTAGGGGAAACTCGGAGTACGGGGATTCTCGGTGCATGCTCCGGTATCCAATAAAGCCTGGATGGCCTCGGGAAATTTCCCGGTAGCGCTAGGTTCGGATCGAACCATCCTGTGGCATAGGGCTCTGAGGAGAAACCCTGGTCCAGGTAACCTGCGAACAATATCACTTACCGGTAGCTGCTTCTTGCTTGACACAAAGTGTCGATTGTGCCTGGGCGCTGACTGATGCAAGATTCCTCCCAAAGCTGAAGCCACAGATTGAGTGCCCGCGTACAAAGTGCGTCACAGGCGAAGCACCAGTCCCACCTGTGATTCAGCCAGAGGTATTCTAAACAGACCGTGTGAGGATCTGATGGAGAGTAGTTCCTACCACATGACGAACTGGAAGCAAATCCTTTTTGTCCTGGCATAGGCGAGCAAAAACAACTGCGATGCCAAAGAGGTGAAAAAGATTCTGACAAGAAAAAAGATGTGGGAAAAACCTCCTGCAGGTGCTAGATGCATCCGACTCCAACCGCGCAGAGAAAAGGACTGAGGCACGAAGCCCGAAGGTGGGGTTTGGGGAGGTGGAGCCTGTGGTTGCAAATCCGCTGGGCCCATGTACACTCTAAATGACTGACATTTTGTATGGTGCTACAAAAAGTTTTGGTCCGGCCCCTAGGAGTACAACATTATAAGACCCCACGTTCTCTATGAACATACATATGAGAAGCAACACAATCAAAGGTTCTGTACCATTCACACCAATTACAGAAACAAAAAAACAGCAAAAGGACTGGAGAATCAGGACCACTCAGGCTGGATTCTCAACCAATTATAAGCAAATCATGAACCACAATCCTTATCAAGCACAGGTATCTGATGCTCTACCCATTAACACTCATTAGACAACCCAGTTTCGGCCTCCAACTCCCCAATTGCATCCACAAATTAACCCATCAAGAAATTGTACTTTTACCAACTGTCACCCAGTAGAGAACCCAAAAAGCTACCACTTCTTTTAAAAACTAAATGCCAACTAAGACATATCCCCTAAATTGAGCTACTGAGATCAGCGAAATTAGCATTGTGTCCCTTAGAGCATGCTTCATGTTTTAAGACTGATTTCCTTAACCAGCACTGTTGGAGGGCTCGGCAAAGGTCAACCTAGTTAATGAACAAGGTATTTGACATTTAGTCTAGCCAATCTCTATCATGGTAACTTGGATCCAACAGTGAGGCAGAATTTAGGAGATATGGCGGAGAAAAGGTGCGGTGTATAAATTAATAGTTACTCACGGTAATGATTAACGTACTCTTAGTCCATAGTGCCCTTTCCTCCATACTGCATGGGCGTCCCTTGCTAGGGACGGGAGAAGGAACCTTTTTCACCAGAAAAAAACAACTTCCCCTTTAAATTTAGAGGCACGCTGGGTCGCGGCACTGGGAGTATGCGCTCCCTGATGCCACCCACCGGCGCCACCACTCAGTCCCTATTGACGCATCGATAATATTTACCATTGTCTTATGGCACCAGTATTATTAGGGGAGAGGATGGTGGGATGTATGGGGGGGGAGGGGACTATGACTAAGAGTATGTTATTTACTACGGTGAGTAACTATTAATTACTCTTACGTCCCGTACCCCTTTCCCCCATACTGCATGGATGATTACAACTCAATGTAGCCCCAGGGTGGAGAGGAGACCCTCCTTAGTGAAATAGATTCCTTAGAACTGCCTGTCTGACAGCCGGGTCTGACTTAGAGCCGGTGTCCAAACAGTAATGCTTACAGAAAGCAGACGGGGTGGCCAAGTGACCGCCTGCCGATGAGCTGCCACAGTACCTGCCGTTGGAATGCAACGGCTGTGGCCTTGACTCAAACAGTGTGGGCATGATTGTTGGCTGACAATGGCCTGTGCTGCCCCTCGTAGGCCTCCATGATAGAGACCATCCACCGTTCAATAGAGGCCTTGGATGCCCAATACCTGGGCCTTGACCCCCCCCCGAAGGTAACAGTGCGACTGACTTGCGGAAGCCCTTGGGTCCTGTCCAGATAGAATTTCAGAGCACGTCTGACATCCAGATAGTGCAAGACCCTCTGAGCCTCGTCCTAGGGTCAGCAAAACACATAGTTAAGGCTATTACCTCGTTTAAATGGAAAGCAGAGGGTACCTTAGGTAGGAACGCTGGGTGAGTCCGTAGGACCACCTTATCTCTATGAAACATGGTATAGGGTTCTGAGGCCACCAGAGCATGGAACTCGCTGATTCTTCAAGCAGAAGTGAGGCCCACTAATAAAGCTGTTGTAATGGTGACCAGCCTGATGTCTGTGGACGCCATTGGCTCGAAGGGCTTGTACACTGAGGCGCCTGGCACTACATTGAGGTCCCACACAGGGTGTGGTTTCTTGAAGGGCGGGCAGAGCCTGAAGAGGCCTGCCAAATGTCTTCTGACTATCGGGTTGGAAGAGGAGAAGGTCTCCTCGGAATTTCTGCAGGCCCCTATGTATGCCATATAGGTGCGGCATGTGTCCACCTGCACGCCTGAGTGTGCACGATTCACAGAGAAGGAGAGCACATCATACAGTGTGCAAGGAAGGGGGTCAATCTCTTTAGAGTCTGCCCAATGACAGAACCTAGTCCATTTACCTTTGTACTGGCTCTTGGCAGCTGTGTTCCTGGTCCCCTGAATAAGCTCTAGGTTAGCCTGCGAGAGGCTCAGGTGACCTGTTCAGGAACCACGCTGCAAGGGCTAACCTCTGTGGAGCGGAGCGGATGACCCTGCCCCCTTGCTGTGCCAGAAAAGGAGCTGGCCCATTTGGAAGGTGAATGGGTGGTCTGTTCATGAGGACAAGGAGTTCGGAGAACCACAGGCTTGCCGGCCACGCAGCAGCTATCAGAATGACGCTGAGGTGACAAGATTTCTTTATCTTGCACATCACCCTGTGGACCAGGGGTGTGGCAGACGAGGCATACACGGTCATGCTGTCCCACTGTATCTGGAATGCATCGTCCCGGGAGCTGGGGCCTTACCCTTGCCAGGACGTGAACTGCTGGAACCTCTGGTTGCTGGAGATCTCCAGCAGTACCTGGTCGTTCAATTGCCCCTAGTAATTGTCCGATCCCCCATCTGCTGAGCTCGTCCGCCTTCCGGTTGGACTCGCCCGGGAGGTGGACGGCCGTAAGGTAGATATTGTTCTCCAAGGGCAAGACTCTCTGAGCTTGTGTCCCAGAAAGGTCAGGTTCTGCGCAGGTTGCAGCGGAGGTTCTTGAGGTTGAACGTAAACCCCAGGTCGTGAGTGTGTTCATAAGTGCGGATGAAGACTGGTGTACCGCATCCAGAGATCTCACCCCAACGAGCCTGTCGTCCAGGTACGGGTAGACCCGGTGGCCTTGAGCTCTGAGAAGGGCTGCCACCGCATTCATGAGTCCGGTGAATACCCTGGGGACTGAGTTGAGGCCAAGGGTAGCAGCCTGTATTGGAAATGGCAGCACAGAATCTTGAAGCGCAGGAAGGCACGATGCGGCTGCCAAATCGTGATGTGTAGATAGGTGGCCTTCAAATCCAGGGAGCACATCAAGTCTCCCCTGCCGAGTCTCTCCGCAATGAGTGCTGGAGTAGCTATCTTGAATTTTTGTAGCGTGAAGGAGAGGATGAGGGTGGAGTGGGCGAACACAACATGCCGGCCAGCCTGGTTGTTATTTTGTATGACGAAAATACTCCGGGAGGCTTGGACTTCTTCCACTGCCTGGCTCAACGAGTGACCTGATTTCTACCAACAGAGTTGCTGTCTCAGTTTGTGGGAGTGGAGGAGAGGAGAGGGAGGGACCGACCGATGGGCGGTACCCTGAAGAAACTACCGGGTGGATCCAGGGGTCCTAAAGGTTCTGGTGCCAAAAGTGCACGTGAAAGCAAGCCAGGCCCCCACCGGAGACACGTGGACCCGAAGAGATGCGTCATGCCTTCTTTCCCTCCGATGCTACTGCAGAGAAGCGGGACTGGAAAAAGCTCCCCACCACACCCCCCAACTTTGTTTGCGCTGGTGCCGACTAGGTGAACAGTCAGGCTGTCTGGACCTCAGTTCCTGGAAGCCCACGAACTCAGACGCCCCGGCCCTTACCAAAGCATTGATGCAACGGTACAACGTCCTTTCATCGACGTTTATTCGCATGCTTTTTTACCGCAAATGTTTTGAGAAAAAAAACATTCAATATTTTTTTGGGGGGCTCAGAAATTATATATTTTGGATGTGGGTGTTTGGGAATAGATAAAAACTGAAAGGCAATGAGGGTTGGGGGGATACCCCCAAAAATAATGTAAAAATAAATTTGGATGGGTTTTTTTGTTAAAAAATTTGCAGCAAAAACCCTGCGAAAAAACATCCTGCAATGAAATGACATGGAACCGATGCGACTGGGTGTACGCCTTGGGCGTGGCCTTTGTTAGGATAAAGACTTTGCAGTTTGCAAACTGTTCTTTTTATCCAATTCCTCATCAGCGGTGGAGTGAAAGAGGTCACTACCCTAGAACGGAAGGTCCAATATGTGTACCTGGACGTCAGGGTTGAAGTTAGTAGCCAAAGCCAGGCAGTCCTCATGGCCCGGCCATATGTATTGATGTGGGCCACGATGGACTCCATGATGTCCT
Source organism: Ambystoma mexicanum (assembly GCF_040938575.1). Classification (NCBI taxonomy): domain Eukaryota; kingdom Metazoa; phylum Chordata; class Amphibia; order Caudata; family Ambystomatidae; genus Ambystoma; species Ambystoma mexicanum. Next base: position 96,942,539 of record NC_090932.1, read on the forward strand.
GCACTGCCAGCTTGGCTTCTCCTCGCTCCTCCTTGAGGCGTGCTTGGCTCTGCACTGGATGTTTTGGAAGAAAGTCTGCTATTTCCCACCAAAGCCTTTGGTTAACAGCTCCCTGCATGGCATTCGCCTTGGATTGACGCAGGTGCAGCGAGGCGGAGTACAGCTTCTTACCGTATGCCTCCAAGATCTTCTCCTTACTCAATAGCGCCGAGGACGAGGTGGCCGAGGACAACTGAGGCTTAGAGTAGAGTGATGTTGCAGCGATCACCGAAGAGTGCGGTTGAGAGTGCACCAAACAGCAAGAGTGGATCCCCCTCCATCTGCCTATACTTGGTGGTGAGGTGGCGATTGACAGGTTGGGCCGATTGGAGCTTGAGCCACCCCCTCCTGGCCAAGGCAACAACATCCTTCTGCATAGGGATACCCGTTGTGGTAGGGGGTCATAGGGTGAGGACTTCTGCAAAGATCCCGATCCTCGGGCTGCTCGACCTCTGGTTGAGGGAGGCCCAAATTGTGGCCAAACCTGCAAGCCGTTCGTGGAGGGCCTTAGCTGACGATGGCGTGTCAGGGTCCTCCTACTCGTCTGTGTCCACCAGAGTGCCCTTGGACATTAGATCGGCACTAGGGCGCTGCCCCTCGGGTGTACACCCGGTAAAAGAACCTTGCGGTCCCTCAGCACTGCCTCCGGAAGGATCTGATGACCCCCCCTCAGCCGTGAGCTGGACTAGCCTTGGTACATGTGCTGGTGCGAGAACCTGAGAGGATACTCCTGCTATGGCATTTCCTTGGGAAGAAGTCACCCTTGCAGGGTGCTATGGAAAATAGCGGCCCTCCCTTGGGCCTCGATCTCTGTCTGACAAAGTCCTTCAAGTCCTCTGGAGGCAACCTTTGGAAGTGCTCCGTCCACCAAGCTAGCCTGTTCTTTAGTACGCGTGGAGTCAGTGCATCGCATGCTGGACAACCTTGCCAGCCATGGTCGGACGTAGGAAAAAGCCCTTTGCAGACTGGACACCTGCTGATGCCCGCTGAAATCGACATGCAACGGGGGGGAGCGAAAAAGAAGGAAAAAAGATAGTATCCAGGGAAGAGCGCATGGTATTACATGGCCGAAGCCAAACCCAGGAGCGCTGGTGAAATATGCCCGTTCCCGTCGACGCGAAAAAGGGGACTGAGGAGTGGCACCGGTTGGCGGAGTCAGGGGAGCACATGCACCCAGAGCCGCGCCGCCGTAAATTTAAAGGGGAAGTAGGTTTTTGCTGGTGAAAAAGGTTCTGTCTCCCTTCCCTAGCGAGGGACACCCATGCAGTATGGAGGAAAGGGGACGGGACGTAAGAGTAGTACAGTTAACCAAACACAAAACAAATTAAAATATTCAAAAATAAACTAATTTAATATGCACTTAACCTACTCTGAGAGCTTAACTAGAACTTCTCTTTTCTTGCTGCATCCAGCTTGGGTCAGGACTCCACGTTGCAGCTAGGTCAGTGAGTGTTTTATCTTTGAGGACTTTGGTCATCTCCCCCGCATCTCCTAGTGCATGCATCGCGCTCCCGTGTTGTAGCACTCTGCCCTGCCGCCTTTCCCCTTTGGCCCTCCCTCGTTACACCAGATTGGTGTTCCATTAGGTCAGCGGACCCAATACCTTGGCTTCTTAATAGGAATTCCCAGGGCAACCGTGCCCAGGCAGCCAGAGAAGGGTGCCTTGCTTAGGGCACCTTCGCTCCCTGTTCCCCCAGCACGCTAGTCCTGCAAGACGCGATACTCTGACCAACAGATACAGGCAGGTAAGACGCCTTACTGTGAATCTCACTGTTGTATTTTGCCACACCTGCATTTCAGTTCACACAGTGTTCCTAATGTATGTTTCATACTGTGGTCTCGCCACTGTTGTATTTTACCACACTTGCATTTCACTTCACACAGTGTTCCAAATTTGCCTTTGTTACTTTGAATCTTGCCACTGTTTTATTTTGCCACACCTTCATTTCACTTCCAGAGTTTTCTTAATGTAGGTTTGCCATGCTTGCATTTTGCTTCCGAAAGTGTTCAGGTTTGGGCATGCTACTTGGATTCCTGCAACGTTAGTGTTTTGCCACACTTTGGGTCTGTTGCTTGAGCCACGCAACTGTTGTGTTTTGCCATGCTTGCATTCTACTTTCCAGAGTGTTCCAGGCATGGGTCTGCTACTTTGAATATTACACACACCCCCCCCCCCCGCCCCCACCAGAGTGTTCCAGATTTGAAGTTACTACTGTAATCTGGTCACTGTTGTATTTTGCCACACGTGGGCTTTGCATTTTACGATCCATAGAATACTGCAGAGTCCCATGCAAAATTAGTTGCACCCGTTCACATAGCTTGACTTTCACAATTTGCCATAGCACCCATTCTCACACCTTTTTAATATGGGCTTGTGTTGGAGACCTAGCCATTCTCTTCCTACCTTCTACCTGGCTATGAATGCACACATGAATTGTACCACTTCTTTCATTACTTTCAACACAGATGTGGGGTTTAATCATAGGCTCAAACAAACAGAACTAAAGGCCCACTGGAAATATGACATGCCAGCCTTCAAAAACCTGCACACTAAAAATTGGTCTATTAAGGCAGACTATGTGGGTGTCTTTCTACAGTTGAAATCCAGAGAAAGTTGGAAAAAAATATTGCTGGCTGAGAGATAAATGCAGCATTTTCACTGAAACTGCCACCCATCAAAAGGTAGTTGACGGTACCAACTCGGACACACCTTTCAGCATGAAAACCAAACAGCAGACAATTTAAAAGGTATTTTTATTAAAGACTGAAAGAAACAGCCCTTTACTTGCAGTTGCCATATTTAAAAAACAATGCTGTGTGAAAAGAAAGAAGAAATCCAATGATGCAAAGTAAACCATGTGTGTTTCTGGACAGAATTAGAATTCGCAAATGGCTTCCCCCACTGCAAGCTTGTTGGCCTCTCGATATGGAGAGGGAAAACTTTTGAAGCTTGCATCCCAGCTATTTACAATTACAATAAAGTGTGCCCTGCCCTTGATGGTGTTCAAAACAAACATCCCCCATTGCCAGACCTGTGATCTCAGAAGGCTCATTCTTTGTAGGGCAAATGGCCTAGCCAGTGCGTGACTAACATAGGGAGGGGCTGCAATCAAGGGAATCTGAAATCTGAAAAAATACAAGAAAATAGAATATCTTTTAATCAAAATGGTAGTCAACTTCAGATAGCAGAACAGGATACCAGGTGTCAGAATGGGTAGCCAAGAAACCCCAACTATTTACGACCTTCAGCCTACCAACTTCAAATAGCAAAGAGGCTAATAAAAACACAGTCCAGGAAGCTCTGGTCACATCTGGGCCAAGAATGGAAATGGCATGAAGAAAGGAGAGCTCTGATTTACAAACATATGAAGATTTCAGATTAGTTTAAATGGACTATCATAACTAATGCATATTCTCAGTCATCATAAGTCGCACTGCATTCATTCATTCATGTCATTTTTAAGATCATGTCAAGGCTATTATGCCGACATAAAATGTATCCACATTCGACGTATGGAATGATAATGGCAAGCTAAAATGTGTTTCTTCAGGCTGCTCTGAAAAAGTCCCGAATTTAAGAATTGGTGAGCTGATAGATTGTAAAATTAGATATTTGGAGAGTCAATTGCATTTTCATAACTATTATACTCCTTGTACAAGCAGCGAAAATTTGCCACACGCCCGTGCAACATGGTATATAGCAAGAACGCACAGACTCTCGCTTGGGATTGCACTCGAAGGAGCTTCATGGAATGCCTTGGATAAAAACCACCAACAAACACTAAAGTGGATAAAACAATTCCAGATTTATTGGCGTCACAAAGGACAAAGAAAAACACTGTACGACACATTCTACCAGCTACTTGTTCATAATACAGTGCAAGAGGCAAGTTTAAAAAGGCAATAAGGTCCTTTCCTTATTTCAATGAAGGCAATAGGACCAAAGCAAAGGGTAGAAATGCACTGCTAAAGCCGTCGCCCATTTTGGAGTAAGAGACTATCTCAAACCAAATGCCTCGCATATTATTTAAAAGCCTTTATTTTACCCAATGCTTAATTATTGCACATTAAGTGCATAGTGCACATATGGCATTTGCGAATATCCCATGATAAAACCACAATAAGAGTCAAGGTACCTCTGTATTGAAAACATTATATGTCCGCTACGTCGTGCCGAAACAAGGAAAGTAGCAGGTGTTAAGGAGATTTATCATTTTTATGCTTTATCCCATCTTCTAGTGAGACCCCCCGGAACTTTTTGCTAGACTTCTGGACCTTTTTCATTCAATCTTGAATGAGCGGAGCCTTTTTCCTCATTCATTCCTGTGGGATCTGTCTGTTGGTACTCTATTTTTTGTATTCTACCTGTACTGTGGAGTATGTCTGCTCCGTAGCTCTTAAAGGTGTTTTTACAACTGCAACACACAGCGCCTTATGGGCAGTGCGGCTGGACACTCTTCTCTTTGTATCCTCAAGTAACTACAGTATCTTTCCCAAAACTCTAGTCCGAGAGATTGGCACACACCAATCTCTGCTCCAGTGACTTTTTGGTCACAATAACCTATTTGTGGCTGGTTTTCTACCAACTATCATGTATTTTTTATATCGCAGGCTATGTCCATAGCCTTGGTAGTGCACAATAGTGGTACCCAAGTATCAACTTGTGGCCGTTTCTTTTTTCACCATTACTAGCGTAGTTCTTGGTTAGCCCTTCTACCATTCTGGGAGGGGGAGGTCTGTGTGTTTGTTTGCCTTTGGGGTGAAACCTTGGGCATCCCTGCCTAGGCTCCAGAGTGTCTAGTTAGGCAGGAAGTGTGGGAGGAGTTTTGTACCCCCATGTCCTTCGTCTGCCAGAGTACCCGAATAGGTCCAGCTCCAAAGGGGATCTGGCTGTCCTGATTAGACAGCCAAATGCCCCTTTCTGTAAAATGCTGAGAGACATTGCAGAGGAGTGTGTGCTGGAACTGTATAAAAGGTGAGGCTTCTGGAGTGAAAAGTAAGTCAACCACTGGAAGCTGAAGTAACCGAAGAAGCCGCCTACCATAGACGCCTGCAGACTCTTTGCAACACTGAAGCGACACTGCTGCTGTCCTGACCCCATTTTTTGAGAGACAGAAGAGCTCAGACGAGGAGGACTCCTCACCTTTGGCTGGTGGGAACATCCAGTCCCAAGAAGAACTTTGAAACGAGCCATCTCCCGAGGTCCGAGAAGTTTCCAGAGCTGCGGAACCCCAATACCAGGAGACCTGATGCCCATTTCAAGTGCATCGTCGTGGAAAGGCTGAATCAGTCCTAATGTTTGCTGAACACGTAAAGGACACTCCAGAGATCCTATCCATCTCACCCAGACCCCCTCAACAGAGTGTGGGGCTGCAGGAAGCGAAGAAGATTGACTGGGCGATCAGTGTCTTTTGTTGGTGCTGCAGAAAAGGCACCAAAACCGCAGAGTGACCACAGGAGTTGCTTATAGTCATGCTACAGTTCCTCCCTCGAGTCTGCTGCAAAGAGATCCCGTCCATGGTCCTGCCTCAGTCATCAGACCAAGGAATCCCGAGGTCGGCGGTCCAAAACTGCAACATCGCTGAGCATCCAGCACTAACATTTTCTTCTAACCAAAGGTACTGTGGAGAAAAGGGTATTGCTTACCTGATTCCAAGAAGTTTCTCAAGAGCGTTGGAGTCAGGGCAACCCAGTCTTACCCCAGACCCAAGCCGCTGCTTGTGCCATCAAGTCCGTTTTAAGGTCTCCCTTGTTATTTGTTAACTTGCTGCTTCAATAACACTAGAAACTGGAAGAAATCCACAGGAACTCTTCATAAATCGCTGCTTGTCAAGACTTCAAGCCCTCTCCGAACTGCCTTTAGCTAGGGTTGCATTTTTGGACTTACTATGCGAAAAAACAGTCTCTAGAATCTCAGACTTAGCTTAGGTTACACTAACTAACCATTTTCCTCACTTAAAGTGACTTTACTATATGCGTTTGCGGAGTAAATGCATTACCATATAAACTGTTGAAAACTGCACGAGTGCGCAATAACCAATAATACGATAACATTGCCTTTTCCCTTTCTAACGTTGCTACCAATGTAACCGTGAACAAACAGAAAAGTGAAAGTGCCCTTTAAAGTGTATTATCAAGTATTCCTAAGTGTTCTAGTATAAACATCCGAAGTATTTAAAGAGATTCTGGTGTAAATATAATATATTCTTTTTATAACACTATAAGTGTAAGTGCTTCTTTGCTGTGCCTGTCTACTAAGATTCAGTGTACTTAACCTACAGCTCACATCTTCCTCTTAAGAGAAGCATGTCTGCTCTGCCACTCTACCAAGGTCCTGAGCTAGTACAGACTGATACTAATCGTTGGGGATCTACAAACCACTGGGATAGCTTACTAAAGTCTTACTGCCAGCAGGACTTTACTACTAGGGACGTTTTCCTAGGCAAGCCTAATACCGTCTCAGCCTTTAGTAAAGTGCTCAGTGCTGGTTTAATGCCAGTAGGCCACTACAGAAATAAGAACAACGACAAGGGTGAATATACAAATACCAGATTCAGAGATTGGCTAAAATGTAATGACCGGTGCAGACATTAATAACACTGAGAATCAAATAGAGGTGCAGCTCAAATGGCTGCAGCAACAGTCACATCAGATTACAATATAGTATTGCAGGATTATTAAAAGCCAATGCCAAATATATTTCATTCTACTGCACCCTTCTCACAAATAAAGTGCATAGTGCCTTATAAATGCAGAATAGCAGCAGCAGGAAATGGACAAAACATCAGAAATGAAGATGCATTATCATATATTGTACCCGTCCCATATTTACGTGCATAGTGCCAGCGTTAATCCTCCATAGCAGCAAGGAAAGTACACAACAATAAAAATTGAAATGCAAATTCAAGTGCTGGAGTTGGCGAAAGTAGTCGAAAAAGCCCACATTGGACATTCATTACAAATCCTGCTCACTTAGCAGCAGCTTCAAACCCAGAAACTTGCAATATATAACAATTATTAAAATCAAGTGCTCAATGCATTTGCATATCCTTCAACAACTGCATGTATAAATATGAAGCGCATAGTGGACATACAAACACATGAGCAGCAGCGTCTAATAGTGCATGAGATAGTCAATTGGCAATGGTAATATATTCCACGCATAAAATTAATTCAAATAGATGCATCTCATTCCTAAAAGTCCATTCTGCTGAGCCATACAAGTTATATGGACCTAACTGCCACTATGTCATGTTACACATTGCAAGCAATTTTAAAACACCTCACCAATGCCTTTCATAGCCCCTACTGCACAAATGTATAAAAGTGGTGCTTGACCAGAAAATCCAGCACTGACTTAACCTTAACAAAGAAACAAAAAATGAATAAAGAAAACCTGCTCTCCTGCCAGACAGACCACAATGTTATGTATAACCAATGTTCTACGATTGCTTCATTAGTAGTTCAGCAAATATGTATATGCATAATTCTTAGAAGTCTAGAAAATAGAACATAGTTGAACAAAGAACAGATTTAGACATAACCACTGAAGGCCTATCAAATTTGAGGAAGTATGATAAAACAATTTAAAGCAGAACCAGAAAATCAAAATGAGAAATGAAAAATTGAGAAATAAGAAAATAAGAATATAGGAAAAAAGGAGAAACAACAAAATAAGAAAATAGGAATTAATCTGAAGCTAACTGATGACATTATCTCTCAGCTTTCCCACAAGATTTTGACAAAAAAGACAAAAACCACAAAAAGAGACAAAAAGGTAACTATGTACTACGTCTGATCTAACATTGACATCCTATTTCATGTTCCCAAAAATGTATACAGTTCTTCGTTTAGGTTGTGTACTTTGGGTTTTTTCGTCTCAAAATCCAATATGCATTTTACCTCCATTTGGCATAACTCAAGTTCACGGTTACCTCCTCTGCAGATTTTCTCGACATTATGTATTGAAAAGAACATGAAACCGTCCAATTTACCATTATGTTTGTTCCGAAAATGTACGGCCACGGGATAGGAGGGATCCAAGTTTTGAATTGCTCTCATGTGCTCTAGAATACGTAGTCTGAGTTTGCAATGGTGCTTCCAACATACCACAATTCACAGGGGCACACTGGGACATATACCACAAATTCTGTATTGCAGGATATTCTTGAAATATGTTGAACCTTGTCACCAAGTATGGAATGTATGTAGCTAGTCTTATTCTGAGCAAACGTGCAAGCCTTGCACTTAGTACATTTGTAAAAACCTGAAGGCCGCCTGAAGGCCGTGCATTGAACCATGTATCGAGGCCCACCGATTTCTTGTGAGGCATATAACTGCAAACTATGTCTTTAAGGAGGTAGATTTTCTGAATGTTATATTTTCTCTTTCTACAATAACTGGGGACAAATGTGGTTAGACTTCCTTGCCTCATGGGATTTAGAGAGAATTCAGGGGAAGCGTAGAGAAGGTGCTAATGTCGAGACAACCTGGTGCCGAGGGAATCTAGCATCCACCTTGGACTTTATCTTTGTTTCTTCTGAACTATCTTGCCTCCAGTCAAGTTTGACTGGAGGCAAGATAAATCATGAAGGTGGGAGTGATCATTCTAGGTTGGAACTTTCTTTTCCTGATCTGCTAAGCCGTAAAGGCATGAGGTTGGGGCAAGAAGTAGAGTGCCTCAAAGAAAAGTTGAGCATCAAAATATAAGCAAGAAGGGAAAACCCTAAATAAAAAACTGGGGGAAATTTCGAACCCAACCTGGAAAGAACTCCACCCTGAGAAATTTGGGAAATTCATATGGGCCATTCATCCAACAAGTAAAATTGGTACAACTTTGAAGCAAGACCATCTCCACATTTTTAATGAAGAGTCCCATAAGAAAAAAAGAATACAGAAGTACTATGTGCAAACTAAAAGCAAAGATCAGCGATAAATCCATCCTTCATCACAAGTTAAAAGCAAAACAGTCTTACAGAAATTGGTAAAGAAACCAGAGATCTCAAAGGATGCAGCAAGATGGTGAACAAATGATTCTAGGAACTTCTGGGCGGTGGTGGGTCAACTTGAAACGGGTATCAACAGCTCCCTGTGTAACCTTGTCCCAGAGAAAAAGTGGGTGAAATATCTCACTGAAAACTTTAAATCACAAGGGTCTCTGGAATTCTACTTCACAATGGATCTCCCTTGGTCCCTCTCTTTTGATGAAAATGACATCTTTGAACTAATAACCAAGTCCTCTCGATCCAAAGCCGCTGGACCACATAGAAACACAACCTTAAGAGTGCGGCTGGACGACCAAGGCCATCTCTCTGATCTGATCCAGGTCCTTAGAGGGGTGAGGCAAGGCTGTATGGGGGCACCACTGTTTTTCAACCTTTTTATTCAGATCTAGGCAATTTTTTGTTTTCATCAGCATTGGTCAGTCCGGTGATAAATGGAAGGAGGTTGCACTGGCTGGCCTACGCGGATGACATTGTATTACTGGATCGATCTGCAGTGAGCCTTCAACGGCTCCTCGACAAGCTTGGGGAGTATGCCAGTATTAATGGGCTCACAATCAACTCCTCGAAATCCAAAACCCTGATTTTCAAACACCCAAAGAAGAAAGTCTACTATGGAAACTGGTTTCTGGACGGGAAGGACATCCCCGTGTGGAAGAAATGACATACTTGGGTTACAAGATATTTTCGTGCCTCACACACAACAAAGTAAACTCTGCAATGATGGAGAAAGTTACCCAAATAATTCCACAAATGAAAAAACTGAATGTAAATTTTCAATTTCACCTTTAATCAGGTTTTACATGGCTGAATCAGTTCCAGTACTTGTATACGGCTTAGAAGCAAAGCCATTATTATGGCATACAAAGTGGAATAGAATAGAGGGCTTAATCTGGAAAAAACCTTGGCTCTCCCATTGTGCACCCCAAATGAGAGTTTACGTTTTAAACTAGGTTTGGTTTCATTAGGGTGCCATGCAGACTGGAAGCTAATTTCATTATTTCGTTAAATTATCACTGGTAAGAAAGATTCCCTATTCTATGAGGTAAATGTGCACCTCAAAAACTCAACGATCCCATGTTCTTTTCGGCTTGGAGAAGAAAACAAAAGGAATATTGAATAGGCTTGAGCTGAACTTGGAAACGGTTGTGTCAAATCCTTGTAAAGTGAAAAAAATCATTAGAATCCTGGAACTGGATGACAATTGCCAGTGTAAAATCCAGCAATCCTCCGAATCCATTTTTAAAGGTGGAAAAAAAGATGGGCTCTCTCCCTCATTATCTACAAAAGTTCCCAGACAAAATAGTAAGAAACACTTTTCTGAGACTCAGACTAAATGTGGCACGTACTGGGAAATATTAGCAAGAAGAAACCAATGGGATCAGGCAAGAAAGCTCCGTGAACACTGTGTACCTCCTGGCAAACAAACAATAAGACACTTATTAATGGAGAGATTGTTGTTATTCAGAGGATTTGTGGTCAAGGAGGAAGGTCTCATTCCACAGCTTTTTGGGGATAGAATGATCTCTGGCCAAGAGATTATGTTAACATCAACAATAGTAGAAATATTGAAAATAAGTCCATCATAATCTAAAAGAAGATTTTGGTACTTTGAAAGTTTGCTGTCTTGACCCTTGTCCTCTGAGGGACCTTTTGGTTTGTCTTCTATTTCACTTTTCTTTCTGAAGTGTGGTTCTTGATTTTACTCCATATATTTATTTTTTGAGATTGTTCCTATTTTTGTTAAGGTTTTCTTTTATAAACCGAAACAAATTAAAAAAAAATCAAAAATAAAATAACTGGGGACAAATCATCATCTAGTTCCAGCACCGGCCAATGACGAGGCAGAATTTGGCGAATGAAATTGGATCGTGCCCCAAAGGTCAGAATGAGTCTTATTTGATCGCCTGCTTGAATGTTCACTTGATCCTTGTTTGCTAGTAAAAGAGAATGTCTAAAAAGCTTGTGCTTTCATATAGGTTTGTTCCAAAATAGCCTTAGGATATCTTTCATTAGTACCCGGCGCAGCGAATCCATGGGATGGGAATAGTTTCTTACCTGTAACTCCATTTCTCCAGCATTGGTATCTTTCATGGATTCACATGCTTAGAATATTCCCCGTCGTCAGACTGGGACCCCTCGGTACACATATATAGCCTTTTCCAATAGGAAAACTTCGACACTTTTGTGTCCTATCTACGTCCTTTTAGGACCCGCCTACGCATGCTCTGTATGCCGTCCCCGTATAAGAGTCCCGCCCCCGCAGTTCCCCTTCAGATTTCGGCCCCTCCAAAGTAGGAAGGGTTAAATTTATCAATTAAATACATTACATTCCGGGGAGGTTGGCGGGCGCATGTGAATCCATGAAAGATACCAATGCTGGAGAAATGGAGTTACAGGTAAGAAACTATTCCCTTCTCCAGCATTGGATCTTTCATGGAATCACATGCTTAGAATAGATTGTATAGCAGTAACACTTGAGACGGCGGTGAGAATGTAATGTAATATACCCTCAACATACTACACAATGCATATGTACAGTAGGAATAAGTTACCGCATATAACCTTACCCACCTAAAATAAACTGTCATTAAAAAGGTAGACAACAGATTCTCCACAGCGTGGAGCTTACCTTACTGAAACAGATGGCGCAGGACAGCTCTTCCCATCTGCACCTCGTCCGCATGCTGCCTGGCAAGGCAGTAGTGGCGGGTAAACGTGTGGGGCACTGACCATGCCGCAGCTTGGCATATGTCCGTCAACGGAATTCCTGCCCATAAAGCTGTTGAGGAGGACATCGATCTTGTAGAATGGGCTCTAGGATGTCCTTGCAGTGGCCTTCTGGCCTCAGAGTGACAAAACGCAATCGTCGATGAGACCCATCGAGCCAATCCTTGTTTAGAGATTGCTTTTCCTCGCGTCGACGGACCATATGCGACGAACAGTTGTCTAGTAGACCTGAATTCCTGTGTACGATGTAGGTAAAATTTCAGAGCCCTCTTACCGTCCAGGGTATGAAGAGCTTTTTCTGCTGCCGATGATGGTGTGGCGAAGAAAGTAGGGAGAACAATGGACGAGTGTTTGTGATACACTGTCGGAACTTTTGGGACGAACATAGGATTAGTTGGCAGGACTACTTTGTCCTTAAAGAATCTTAGGTATGGCGGGTCTACGACCAGCGCTTGCAGTTCCGAGATTCTTCTAGCTGATGTGATAGCAATCAAGAATGCCAACTTCCACTAAATCAATTTTATGTCGGACGTGGCCAGAGGCTCAAAAGGCGGTTTCATTAAGCCTGCCAACACTGTGTTGAGACTCCAAGTCGGGGGGGAAACGTTTTTCCGGGGGAAAAGCTCGAAATAAACCCCTCATGAAGTGTTTTACAAGTCTGTTGCTAAATAGAGGAGACAACTGCCTTTTCCTTGTGAATCTCGAGATGGCCGCCAGGTGCACCTTTATCGATGTGAAGGATAATCCCCTCTCCGCCAAGAGGAGCAGGTAAGGTAGAACTTGTTCCGGCGTCACCGACAACGGTTGTAGGCCCTGTTGTCCCCTACACCATTCACAGAACCTCCGCCACTTATAGGAGTAGGATTTGTTTGTAGAAGGGGCTCTAGCCGCCTGCAGAATTTTTTGACAATCCTCCGAAACGTCTAAAGCACCGAACTCCGAAAAGTCAGGAGCCAGGCTGTAAGGTTGAGACTGTCCGGGTCGTGATGCCACACCGTGCCTTTGTCCCGGGATAGTAGGTTCGGGGCTTTCGGAAACCCTATGGGATGTTCCAGCGACAGGTGAAGCAGGACGGAGAACCACGGTTGCCTTGGCCAGTATGGTGTCACTAGAATTACCCGGCAATTGTATCTGCGTATCCACTGTATTGTCCTCCGTATGAGGGGGAACGGGGGAAAAGCATAGAGGAACATGTCCGTCCATTGGAAGGAGAATGCCTCCCCCCCTGGAGCCCTCTTGAGGCCATCTGCTTGCGAATTGCTCGCATTTCTTGTTGTCTTTGGTCGCGAAGGCGTCCAGAGGGGGGTGACCCCATTTCTCGAACACTTTCATCAGGTGAACTGTGTCCATTTCCCACTCGTGTATCTGGGCCATGCTTCTGCTGAGGGAGTCTGCTTGGGAGTTCCTCACTCCTGGAAGGTGATGAGCCACGACGAAAATTTCGTGCTTTAATGCCCAATGCCATGTTTTCTGGGCTTCTATGGAAAGAGTTCTTGATCGCGTCCCTTCTTGTTTCCTCAGATAAAACATGGCCGTTGTATTGTCGGTCAGTATTCGTACTCGCGAACCCTTGATGTGTGGTAGGAATGCCTTCAAGGCCCATCGCACTGCTCTGAGTTCTAACACGTTTATGTGTAGGAGTGACTCCGTTGCAGACCAGCGACCCTGCTTTTGGAGAGCACCCATGTGAGCTCCCCATCCGGTTAGGGACGCATCCGTGACTATGGTTCGCTGAAACTCCGGCTCCTGTAGGGGTACGCTGTTGTTCAGATTGTGGAAACTCTGCCACCACTGAAGGGTCCGAAGCAGCTTGTCGTCGTCGATGGTTATCTTGTCTGACCACGATCCTTAAGCCTGCGTCCATCGGTCCGCGAGGAATTCCTGGACTGGCCTCATGAATAGGCGACAGTTTTCCACCAGATGGATGCAGGATGCCATGGCCCCTAGGACCGAAACGTATTTTCTCACTGAGATCTTGGTGTTTCGCCGTAGTCGGCATGCTTGTTGATTGAGTCTTGAGGTTCTGTCGAGAGAAGGTTTCACTAGCCCTAACTGGGTCTCGAACTGTGCCCCCAGGAATACTAGCGATCTCGATGGCTGCAGAGAGGATTTTTCGAAGTTTATGGCGAATCCCAGCTGTTGTAGAAGCTGCATGGTGGCTTGTAAACTTGTGTTGGTCGACGCTGGGGAGGATCCCCTTACCAGCCAGTCGTCGAGGTATGGGTATACATGGTGGCCTTGCTTCCTTAGCGAGGCCGCTACTGGAGCCAGGCATTTCGTGAACGTTCTGGGGGAGGTCTTGAGCCCAAAAGGAAGAAGCGTGAATTGGTAGTGAGTCCGCCCTATTACAAATCTTAGGAATTTCCTGTGTTTCCGACACATTGGAATATGGAAATACGCGTCCTGTAAATCCAGGGACGCTAGAAAATCCCCCTCTTGAACGGCGCGGATCACTTCCTGCAGAGTGAGCATCTTGAATTTTAGGCTCTTCAAAGATTTGTTGAGATCGCGTAAGTCTAAAATGGGACGCCATTTGCCGTTCGGCTTTTTTACGACGAAATATCTTGAGTAAACTGCTTGACCTCTCTGTGATGTTGGAACTAATTCTATCACGCCCTTTGCTAACATGAGTGTTACCTCTTGTTGCAGTATCTTCAGATGGGAATGAGCGGTAAACGCAGGTGGAATTTGCGGAGGGCTGTGTTTGAATTGTAGAGTGTCCGTTTCTTATAGTATCCAGCACCCATTGATCCGTCGTTATTTGTTCCCATTCGTGAACATATGCTGAAACTCTTCCCCCCAGAACGGTGTGTTGTATGTCACTGCTGATCTTTATTTTGCTTGTCTCTCGACGACGACGGATATGATGGTCTTTTTCTGGAGGTCTGGAAGTTCCGGCGACGGTTTGCCGTTTGGGAGGCACGTCTGTATCCCTGGGAGGGGTAAGCTGATCTGCCAAAGGATCTGTCTCCAGATGCAGAGAATCTTGAATTACCTGAAGCCCCTCTAAAGGGACGAAAGACTTGTAGTTTCTGCCACTCTGGAGGGCACCCAATGAACGTGCCGTGTCCGAGTCCTCCTTCATTCCCTTTAGGGCTTCATCCACCTTCTCACCGAAAAGAAGGTCTCCCTCAAAGGGCATATCTAAAACTTTGTATTGTACTTCTGGCCTGAAGTAGGTACACTTAAGCCATGACTGTCGACGTAATACGACCCCATTATTGACTTGCTTGAAGCCTGACTCAGCAAGGTCCACCGCGATGTTTATTGCATGATTTGAGGCTTCCTCACCTTCTCGGACGAGTAACATCGCTGCCTTCCTATGCTCTTCCGGAAGATGATCAAGCAACGGAGCTAGCCTGTGCCACATCTCCCTATCGTATCTGGCAACAATTGCCAGAGAGTTTGTGGCCTTTACTGTGGTCGCTCCCACGGATATCACTTTTTTGCCAAAGGCATCTTGGCGTCTCGCTTCGTTCTCAGGAGTCGTCGTGCACTTGTGCTGGGCCTTCGCCTTCCTCGCCGCTGCCGCCGACACCACCGAGTCTGGTGTTGGTTGGGAGGATAAACACTTGTGGGTAGACTCTGGAGCCTTAAACTTTTTTTCCAGGCGTCCTTTCACTGCCGGCTCTGAAAACGGGTGACGCATTGTCTGCAACCCCTCCTTCCATACATGGTCTAGTATTGGTATCGAGAACACAGACCTTCTCTTACCCATGTGGTCGAACAAAAAACAGTCCTTTTTCTGTTCTTCCTGGGACAAACCAAATTCTTTACATGCCTTCTCCATCATAGAATGGAATGACGCAATGTCGTCCGGAGGGGACGGGTGAGCTGGGCTTCTAGGGGTTTCCAACTCCACCTCTGACTCCCAGGTTGGATCCCTGGAGGGGGATGATGAGATATCCGACATGGCTCCCCTGTCAGACTCCGAATCTGGCAGCTCACCTTCCTCTTGTGCCAGTGTTGAGATTGGCGTGCGTAGGTGCGTCGGTTGACGGGACGGACCCGGCTCGTCGACGGGTGACTGTGGCAGGTTTGCCTGTGGTAGTCTCTGGTCCAACGACTAACAACGATTGAAGCGTGGAAACAATTTCCAACGACAAAACAGATTGAGGATTGAGAAATGGGGCAGATACCGGTATAACGGATCCCCTCGTCGACGACTTGTCAGCCACTCGTAGCCCTAGGTCTGCTGGGCCAGCTATTCTCTCATTCTCGTCCTCCGAGGACAGCAACACAGCCTGTTCTTGTAGTAAAGTATCCGGGGGGATCGGATCAAAAGTTTCAGGCCTCCTGTAGAACCCCTGTCGACGAGGCCATCGTCGTCGTCGGTGGGACGGTGGATGCCACCTGCGTAAGTGGCAGGGTGGAGGCCGATGACTGGGCCGCCGTCGACGGTGACTTAGCAGGTGGTTTTGGCGGTCCCGCCTTTTCCACACTTGGCTTGCCTTTACTCGACTCTCGATTCGTGGTCGATCTATGATGATCGCCCGAGGAGGATTTCCTTTCCTTTGATGAAGATGATTTCTTTGACGAGGAGTCTCTAGTTGAGTGACTTCCAGACGACTCTTTTTCCGTCGGTCGAGATTTCTTCGCCGGTGGTTCCGACGAGGTAGCGCGGCGTGATGTTTTCCCCGATTGTGTGGAGTCTACCTCCGAAGGGGGGTATGCCCCCGCTCCATCATTCAGCCATGCCACCAGTCGTCGACTGCGGTCTTTGAGGGTTTTTTGAGAAAACCCTTTGCATGTGTCGCAGTTATCCGCCGAATGATGAGGGTGGAGGCAATATATACAATCCATATATCCGTCCTCCTCGTAAACTTTTTTCAAGCCGCACGTCGCGCATGGGCGGAACAGCGCTTTTCCTGATACGGAGGACATTTTCTGTACTCAAATTCCAGTAATGCAACCTTGTACAAAATAGTAAGACAACGCGAGGAGATCCCACTACTTTGGAGACGGTTGAAATCTGAAGGGGAACCGCGGGGCGGGCCTCTTATACGGGGACGGCCTACGGAGCATGCCTAGGCGGGTCCTAAAAGGACGTAGATAGGACACAAAAGTGTCAGAAGTTTTCCTATTGGAAAAGGCTATATATGTGTACTGAGGGGTCCCAGTCTGACGACGGGGAATATTCTAAGCATGTGAATCCATGAAAGATCCAATGCTGGAGAAACACTGCATCTGGATTGGCTCGTTTCCGAGCCTTACCACAGTGTAATCACATAGCCGCACATGTGTGCATCCTGCTTCGGGTACACTTTTTTTTTTTCCTGGCGAACATGGAAAGGGAGAAGGGACCACACAGTCTCTCTTCTCCTTTTTCCAAGGTGGCCAGTTTCCTCCCATTCATTAGTACGGAGCAACTTGGGCCAAAATGGCGCCCTGTTGCTCCATGCTAATGAAGCAGTACGTGCATTCTAGTTTTCTTAGAACTAACGAGTACTGGGATGAAACCTTTTCAAACGGCAAAAGAAAAGGTTTCATCAGCCATTAGTGTTCCGGGGCTGCTAACGCGGGAATACTAGATTCCCAAGCCTGCAGACCCTGGAATACTAATGGCAATAAACCCATCAAAGGCGGGCCAATACCGCCCGCGGTAATGCCCCCGCGGCCTATGCTTATTTTCACATTACAAACATTCTTTGCTGTTATTCTGCATTCTCTGTCAAAAGATTCCAGCTTAGTTCAATTATGTCAGATCCTGACAAATTCCCCATAAGGTATGCTCCGCTTCAGCATGGAGGGGTGATGACATGCATTACTTACAGTAAAAGCATTTCTGATGGTTGTATCTGCTTAGATTCACATGCTGTGCATAAAGTCCGACATCCAGTGGTCACCGCAGATTATTGCATCTTGTCTTTCGAGAGTCGAAAGAAGACGTCGGTATAGGCGTGTCTGTAACTCTATCCCTATAGCGACGTGTATTGTACCCAAAATCCCTCACGCGCAGAGGTCCCTCTGATTGTATTTTTTCTGCCATGAGGGAGCCTTATGACTAACCTGAGTGAGTACAGAAAAGAGAAAAGTAATAGGACGTCTACGTTCCTTCCATCCGAGCGGGGAGGAAGGGTGGGGGCATGTGAATCTAAGCAGGTAGAACAAGTTACTTAACAACTGTAACTTTCTTTCGACTGGATGTTCCTCCCTCCTTTCCTCATCTTGTGATATTCGTATTCGCCAGCTTCAGAATTTTTTTTTCCGGCAGAGGGCGCTGTGCATGCGGTTGTGGTGTTGATTGTCCCTCGACGGGCTCCCTACCGTGTCGACGTCACTGTTAGTATAAATAGCTTGTGCCGCGCCCATTGGCTTCAGTTCTGTGTTTGAGGAAATATTTTAGGAACACCCAGGTGTGCCCCATGACTGGAAGACTCTTCGTGAGAGGAAAGTAAGAAAACGCAAACTGTACTGTGGGGTAGGCTGGGAGGGTCGATGAGGAATACGTGGGAGGAACATCCAGTCGAAAGAACGTTACAGTTGGTAAGTAACTTGTTCTTCGAATGGATTGTGTCCTCCCACGTATTCCTCATCTTGTGATAGATTCCCATAGCAGTGGTAAATTTGGAGGTGGGAGTACTAGTTATTGTTCTCAGGAACGGAATGAAGTACCGCCTTGGCAAATAAACCCTCGTTGGAGGAGGAGGCATCTAAGCAATAATGCTTAATGAAGGTATGCATTGATGCCCATGTTGCAGCTGAACAAATATCTGCTGCAGGGACTCCCCTCTTCAAAGCCGCAGAAGTAGCCATTCCCCTTGTGGAATGGGCTCGTAGCCCATCTGGTGGGTCTTTTCCAGCTAATCTGTAGCACTCAATTATAGCCAGAATGATGCAGCAGGATATAGTTTGTTTTGTCACCGCTAATCCCAATATATGACCTGTATAACCCACAAAGAGTTGGTCATCTTGACTTAATTTTGACATTCTTGAAATGTAAAAACTGAGGGCCCTTTTGGGGTCCAGTCTATGCAGTCTCTCCTTCTTTGCCCAAATGAGGAGGAGGATAGAATGTTGGTAATATGATTTTTGTGACAAATGGAAGTCAGAAACTACTTTTGGTAAGAAAGCTGGTTTAACCTTAAGAACTACCTTGTCCTTGTAAAACGTGGTATATGGGGATTTACATGAGAGAGGCTGTAGTTCACTAATCCTGCGGGCTGATGTTAAGGCTACAAGAAGGACAGTTTTTAGTGTTAGAAGCCTCAATGGACAGGAGTACAGAGGCTCAAATGGTATACAAGTTAGAAACTTAAGTACTAGATTTAAATCCTAAATTGGGACATGAAACAGTATTGGTGGGTATACATTAGTAAGCCCTTTCAGGAATTGAATGATTAATGGAATTTTGAAGTAGGAAACCTCTTCCGAGGAGCGCTTGAAAATGGACAGCGCAGCAAGATCTGCTTTAATTGTTCCGATCTGGTGCCCCAGATTGGCTAGATGCAATAGGAAAGAGAGCACCATTGGGGTGCCACAATGAACAGGGTCCACATCCTTATCTTTGGACCAGTTACTGAATTTGTTCCAACGACACCGGTACAAACATTTTGTTGCTGGCCTTCTAGCCGAAAGCAAAATTTCCATTAAGTCATCTGGAAGATACCAATCCTTGCATCTCAACCTCTCAGAAACCATGCGTGAAGGTTGAGTGTCTTGACTTCTGGATGGAGAACGCAACCTTCCTCTGTTAGAACCAATATAATATTGTTTCGTCCTCATCGTATATGTTGGGCTATGCCCAGACGCTTTGCGAGGAAACCCGTATTACAAGGTCATGACCCCAAGTAAATCGAGCCTCCATTTTAGGTTAGAACCACCATTTTAGTTTTTCGTACAAAGTCACCCTGTAGTCTAAAATGGCTGTCTCGTGTGCTCTTGTTCTTGCCTTAACCTCTTCAACCTCTGTAGGAGGGTTAATGTCCAACCTGCCTCCGGGCTACATGTTAGGGTCATGTAGACCTTGTCCTTTGTTGACCTCGGGATCAGGGAATTATTTGAATGAGCAAATGTTGAACTATAAGTATACAAGAACAGTAATGCTATCCAGATACGATATGCGAAACATTTGTTTGATCTGTATTAAAACAAGATGTAAAGAGTGTAACGTTAAACTAAAGAATAATAGAGTGTGTTAGTAAATGTATTCAAAAGTAAACCGCAAGCACGAGATATGTAAATTAGGAAAGTGAACCTGGCGCGACCCTAGCCCAATGTATTATTAACTTGTAAGAGGCTGGACATCATTATAACAAATTGTATAAATATGCCGATGTCCAGCTAGCAAATTCTGCTCACTACTCACATTGAACCCTGCTGGTGGTCTCTGTGATGTATTGATGGCCAAATAGCTATTTGTGTACTTTGTTGAATACTGTTCAGTTTTGTAATAAACATTCTGGGAATCTTTACAAGCCCGTGTCGGTGTATTTTCCTTTGCTTGGTGTAACAGCCGTAATATTGTATTTTTTCCGATTCCACAGATGGCGCCCGAATAGGGACCCTCAAGATTGACCTCGTCTCGTTGAAGGTTGGCTCGGCTATCGGACCGGGATCGGACGGTGCCAACAGAAATGGCCACTCTAGACGTGAAGCGAATTCCTCGACGAAACTGCACGATCCGATCCCTGAACGGTGAGCTGTAGCCCGTGACGACGTCTTGACGAGGGTCCATACATTCGAGGTGGGTAAATTTGCCGAAAATCACCAGACACGTGGGTCCTTAGTAACCCGATCGGGCCTCCCAGTCCTTTGGTCAGGTGAATCGTGTCCCGATTCTTAATCTAACCCTGACAATTTGAATTTGGAGCATTGTACTCACAAGCACAATTATTTAACCAGGTAACACCAGAACTTTGATATGCCTGGGAAATTGTCTGCCTGCTTTAGGGCATTATTCCGCAGCGACAGACAATCTTTGGAAGATAGCCGTCCCGCACCACAGGAGGGGTCGCCGGCTGGTACTATGTACTGTAAGAAAGGCTTTGGTAGTATAGCATTTAATGACATTTGGCACAGACAGATCAGACATAATTCTAATCTTCGGTGGCCAGCCAATGGTAGTTTTGAAATCCCTCGAATAGAATATTTAGAGTCTGTATTAGTAAAGAAAAAGTATGACCTGCAGCATTTGACGCGTTACATAGTTGGAAAACAGAAGCTTTGCAGCAACAGAAGAGTAGAGAAAAACATATGCGTAGGCATATGACAAGTGTCGAAAAGGCACGGTTATATGACCAAAATAAACAATTGGAGTTAGTTAGGAACACGGACAGGGCGTTTCAATTAGGTATTCAGAAAATCTACCCTTCAAAAGATTTTCATACGTAGATGAATTGATTAATAAACTGTTGCATGAACAAAGGCCCGATGCCTCTGCGCCACCTCCGTATGTTCCCCCTCCTGGCGCTTTGCCCCTTCCTGTTCCCCCTCCTACAGTTCCTCCGGTCCTCCCTGCTGTTCCTCCTGTTGTTCTTCCAGCCGTCACTCCTTTGCCTGCCCCCTTGCCTTCACCTGTTGATATTCAGAATGTGCCTACTTTTCTTTTTCCAAGTGATTCTGCATCGCTTGTAGTAGACCAGGGAGCGAGACTAAGGGTTGTGACTCGTAATACTGTGCCCCCAGGAAAAAAATGAATGGATTGCTTGGGCTAAACATTGTATGGAGAAGGGTGAACAAGCCGATGTTTTTTCCACACTCGAGGATTTTTGAGTATAGGAAGGAGTTGGAAGGGTTACAGAATGAGGAAACAGGTGGTGATAGTTTAGGTATTATGTACTTACAGAAACGGTTTTCTCCTCGCCGTGAATTAAAAGGTGAGGAAGCGCGGATTTGTGTAAAGGATGCGATAAGATGGATTTCGGATATGTCGATAACTCCAGATGAAGTATATGACACATATAGTCAGTATACGTTAGAAATGCAGAAGAAAGTGATACAGGTGATGGTAGAGTACCTACAGGATGAGTGTGTAAAAAGAAAGATTTGTTGTCCCGCAGAATTGTTGAGCGTTTATAAAAGAGGTTTTTTTCGATTGTTACTTCTTCGACTGCCCTGGCACTTGATTTGGCTCTGTTGCTTAGTAAGCGTTCGGAGCTGCCTACTTCCCAGCTGCCTATTAGAGAGGTCCCTCCGACATTTGTCCCGAAAGTTGAGATTGCAACCGATGCTGGGCGAGGAATAGTCGCCGGAGAAATTCCCGCACATTACGTATCACAGTTTGTTCACGTCCCGTTTTCAAGACAGGAAGTGAACACAATAAAACAATCTATTCCTGATATAAGAAAGAATCCGACCGGATTCTATAAAGAAATAGAGTCTGTCTTACAGTCGTCGGTATTCACCTTAAGTGATATTGACCTATTATTTCCCGTACTCCTACCAGTCGATTTGTGGATACAGATTAGGACTAAAGATGACATACCTGGGTTGGGAGATACATGGGATAATATGGTTAGGCTAGATAGAGAAAGAACAGCTGGCGAACGACCGCCTCAAGGGATATTAACCTTGCCTGATAGAATTCTTGTAAAATTGAAAACTATGGTTCCTGAAAAAAGAATCATTTGGGACAAACTTACGGCCTGTGTCCAAGGAAAGTCTGAGGGTGCTACCGATTTCTTCAATCGGTTCGAGCAGGTATTCTCAGATTTCAGTGGACAAAACTTAGGCACAGAGTCCAGGAAAAGGCTGTTTGTCGACAAATTTGTATGTGGATTGCTGCCTGACATCCAGTTACAGATGTCTTCTGAAAGCGCTTGCCAGGCGAAGTCTCAGTCAGAAGTACTGCATATGGCTCAGTACTATGAAAATCGTGTAAATACTGAAAAGGAAAAACTTGAGAAAAAAAAAGGGTGACCTGAAAACGAAAGTTTTATAACAAAGATTGTTGGAAGCCCTAGAGGGGGTAATCAATTTAGAGGTCAGTACATTCCACAGGGAAGTGCACCCTTGGCTCCGGTAACCATTAACCAGTGTGCCTATTGCCGGCAAGAAGGCCACTGGCGCGCACAATGCAGCAAAGGTCATTTGGGAACATGGGTAGACTATCCAAAGGTCGCCCAGTTGCAGTGGGCCCTGGTAGAGGTCAGTTTGTACCAGAATCACAGCAACCTCCTTCACAAGATAAGCAAGTTTCGAATGTGGATAATAGAAACATTTTTGATCACCCTTCTGCCGCGTACCTCTCTGAAGAGCTTACTTTTGATAATATTCTGTTTCGCTAGGATTGCCCGAAGCAGGATTTGGAACCTACGCCTATTCCCGTTCATCAGAAAGGCCCCTACGTTGAGATGGCGGTGGGAAATAGGAAGCATCTATTTTTAGTAGATACAGGAGCACAGAAATGTTCCATTGATCATTCACGGGTTCCAAATATTCCCCTGTCAGGGCAGTCCAACGTTTCCGTAGGGTTTTCAGGCACACCTGTAGTTTGTCCAGTCTCTCTGCAGGTACCAATAACACTGGGTCCCTTCACGGAACAGTGTCCATTTCTACTTACCACAAACTGTGGGGAGAACTTGCTGGGGCTAAATTTGTTGAAGGCATTGCATGCAGTAATACATTGTTCTCCGGACGGAGTTCTGTTAACAATTTCACCCCAGCAAACAATCGCCTCTCAGTTTTTGACTCAACCTTTACCGCCAGAATTTAGTAATGTTCCAGAATGCTTATGGGCAATTGATGATAATGATGTGGGAATTCTTCAAATTGAACCTGTTAAAATTATTTTGAAACATGGAGTAAAATTGCCTCGCATCTCGCAATATATGATCTCAGTTGAAGGCGAACAGGCTTTGAAATGTATAGTTTCTGATTTTGTACATTGTGGAGTAATTGAGGAGATTACGGGTAGCATATGTAATAGCCCCATTTTGCCAGTATACAAAAAAGGTGATAATGCGATTCCCTTTCGTTTTATAATTGATTTACGTGCTATTAACAAAATTGTGGCTCCTCAATTTCCTATTGTACCTGATGTTCAACGATACAACCATGATTCCGGCTTCTGCCACTCATTTTAGCGTTGTTGATCTTAAAAACGCATTTTTCAATATTCCCATACACAAGGATAGCAGGTATTTGTTTGCGTTTACACTAGGTGGACGCTCGTTTACATTCACTCGTGCACCACAAGGGTACACTGAGAGTCCAAGTATTTATAGTAGGGCATTGAAAGAGCAGCTCGATACTCTTGAGTTGCCTACTACTTGCACATTACTATAGTATGTAGAGGACCTCCTCTTGGCTGCTGATTCTGAGAGCGCCTGTAAAGAAGGCACCGTGTTGTTGCTTTGTCATCTAGCGAAACATGGCCACAAAGCTTCACTTAAATTCCAATATTGTTGTCAGGAGGTCGCCTATTTAGGCTACCTCCTGTCAAAGGAGGGAAGACGGTTGACACCTGAACGAATAAAGACTATTTCTGGCATGTCTGTCCGAAATACGCAAAAGGAAGTTAGAGCCCTGATAGGTATGGCTTCTTATTGTAGATCCCTAACTTTTCGTTAACGATCAAACCAATGCTGGCTTTGACAAAGAAGGGCATTTCTTTGCCATTGCCATGGACTTTGGAACACCAGACAGCATTTGATTTGCTCAAATCCGCGCTGTGTTCAGCGCCGGTTTTAGGAACTCCGAATTATGACAAGGCCTTTGTACTTTTTGTGCATGAACGTGATGGATGTGCTTTGGCTGTATTAACGCAGGAGCATGGAGGGAAGAATAGGCCGTGCGGTTACTATTCCTCCGCCTTTGATCCTGTAGCATGCGCTTTGCCAAGATGTTTGTGCGCTGTTGCTGCTGCGTCTGTAAAACAGAGTGAGGGAATGGTCCTGGGTCATGCGTTAACCCTAATGGTACCTCGCTCTGTAGATATTTTATTGAATAGAACTCAAACGCAACACCTCACTTCTGCACGATTGACAAGATATGAACTAATCTCGTTTGCTCCCCCCCACATTAAAATTCAGAGGTGTTGTGTATTAAATCCGGCTGAACTTTTACCTGTTTCGCAAGATACTATTGATGGTGACGATACGTCACACAATTGCCTTTATATGACAGAATCGATCTGAAAGGCACGCCTTTGAATAACCCACAAGGAGAGCTATTTTGTGATGGCTCTTGTTTTAAACTTCCAGACCGTACATCCACGGCTGCTTATGCTGTCACTACTTTAAGCACGATTGCGGAAACTAAAAGAATTATGCATAACTCCACGCAGGCCGCAGAAATTATAGCATTAACTCGAGCCTGTGAACTTTCTGAAGGGCTTACAGTAAATATATATACCGATAGTCAGTATGCTTTTGGGGTGGGCCACAATTTCGGTAGACTTTGGAAAGAACAAGGTTTCTTGACCTCGCACGGAACAAAAATCCAGCACAGCACTTTAATAGTGCGATTACTTTCAGCACTAGCACTCCCTGTTCAGTTAGCGATCATAAAATATTCAGCACATCAAAAGGTTACAGATGATGTAGGAAGAGGGAATCCTTTCGCTTTTCGCAAATAGAAGTAAGCCAAACGTTGCTTCTGTTAGGCCCTCTGATAGATTGTCTCGTCCTTTTCAGTCTTTAATCTCTTTCAAAATGGCTCCTATAGGCAATAAGGATGCCACGCCTCCATCTTATTCTGTTAATCATAGCCCCGATTCAGTATCCTTCTGCATACAGAGGAATGGAACACGATCAATGGGTCATTTTAGAAAGTGCGCCAATGTTGCGAATTTGACTAGTGAAAACAGACCTCTGTACGTAGGCGGACCTATCTATTACGTTTGCGGTAATGTGGCATTTCCATGGTTGCCCACGGATTGGCAAGGAACCTGCTATTTAGGGATTCTACTACCTGGGGTATTTATTGCCAGTAATGCAGATGTTTCGAAAACTCATCCACGGCGAGGTGTGAAAGAGGATACTCCAGCGCAAACTCTAGGAGATATCATGAAATCCTTTGTGCCATTTTTTTGGGCAAATTACGAATTCAGAAGATATCAGGGGACTAGCGAGAGTATTCGAGAGAACTATCAATCGGACCACTGACATACTCTATAATATGACGTTAGAACAGAGAGCGATAAGATTAGTGGCTCTTCAGAACCGGATGGCATTAGATGTCATTCTGGCCGAGCGTGGAGGAGTATGTAAATTAGTGGGGTCCACTTGCTGCGTTTACGTACCAGACTCCTCTCCGAAGATCTTTAGGGCGATCCAAAATCTACATGTTCTTAGTTCAGAAGTACATGTTCCTGAGGGAAACTGAGAACTTAGTGCATGGTTTTGGGACCTCGTACGGTCATGGGGATGGAAGTTATTTTCGGCCCTGTTGATTATCTTGGGAAGTTTTCTGTTTCTTTGCTGTTGTATACAGTGTCTCCCTGGTATATGCTCAGTATTAGGGGGATGTTGCGCACAAGCAACAAGTGTACTAGGGCATAAAATATACGCCCCAGAGAAGGTTTCCAAAGAGTATGTGTTAAAGGAAACTCTGGTGTCAGATCTAATGGCAATAGATATGTCAGACAATGATTCGGGATGTATAGATATTGAAGTGTGGAGTTAGTCGCAAAGTTTAGCACTTGGCATAGGCCAAAAGGAGGCTTTGTTAGAACTGATATATTGTTTCGTCCTCATCGTATATGTTGGCCTATGCCCAGTCGCTTTGCGAGGAAACCCGTATTACAAGGTCATGACCCCAAGTAAATCGAGCCTCCATTTTAGGTTAGAACCGCCATTTTAGTTTTTCGTACAAAGTCACCCTGTACTCTAAAATGGCCGCCACGTGTGCTCTTGTTCTTGCCTTAACCTCTTCAACCTCTGTAGGAGGGTTAATGTCCAACCTGCCTCCGGGCTACATGTTAGGGTCATGTAGACCTTGTCCTTTGTTGACCTCGGGATGACATGCATTACTTACCGTAAAAGTATTTCTGATGATTGTATCTGCTTAGATTCACATGCTGTGCATATGGTCCGACATCCAGTGGTAACCGCGGAGTATTGCATCTTGTCTTGCGGGGGACCGAAAGGGGACGACGGCATAGGCGTGTCTGAAACACTATCACTTTCGTGACGTGTGTAGTACCCAAAGTACCAGAGGGCAGGGCATGTTCAGACCTTCCCTTTGAAACCGCGAGTGGCTTATCGGTTGACGGCGAGGTCGCCTTTCGACTGTGGGTTATGTGCTTGGTGTAAACTGGGGGTTCCTGAGCCGCCAGGTGTCGTCTCCGTAGCAGAACCACCAGCCTGCCTGTTAGAGTCGGGGGCTCGCACACGGGAATCCATCGGATCCAGATCTCCCTCAGCATCCCTTATGATGCCGACGCTGCCATCGCTGGAGGCTCCCTCAACGTCCATGGCGGCCTTGGCCTGCATGGCGTGGTGGGCCCAGCGTTTGGTCTTGCGGTCCTTTCGAGTTTTCGGCCTAAACAGTTTGCAAGACTTGCACTGATTTTTGGCATTGGTTCAAAGGAAGGCAAAGGTTACACACTCGGGGTAAATACTTCCAAGGAAACTTCCTGTTACAGGAAGGACAGAATTTAAAAGGAGTGTTTTCCATAGTGTATAAAGATGGCAACCTGGCAAAATATATGGGAATGTAGGGAAAACATGCATTACTTACCGTAATAGCATTTCTGATGATTGTATCTGCTTAGATTCACATGCTGTGCATATGGTCCGACATCCAGTGGTAACCGCAGAGTATTGCAGCTTGTCTTTCGGGGACCGAAAGGGGACGTCGGCATAGGGGTGTCTCTAACACTATCCCTATCGTGACGTGCGGTGTACCCAAAATCCCTCACGCGCCGAGGTCCCTCCGATTGTATTTTTTCTGCCATGAGGGAGCCCAAGGCTATAGTGAGTGAGTACATAAAGAGAGAAAGTAGTAAGAAGTCTATGTTCCTTCCACCCCGAGGGGGGAGGCAGGGAGGGCGCATGTGAATCTAAGCAGATACAATCATCAGAAATGCTGTTACAGTAAGTAATGCATGTCTTCTGATGCTTGTTAATCTGCTTAGAATCACATGCTGTGCATAGACAAGCGAGCAGTACCCGGAGTTGGAGGTGGGTTGTGAGAAGGAACAGTAGAAAAAAGATGTCTTAGTACTGCTTGTCCCACCTGAGAATCAGACCTAGAATGAGTATCTAGGCAATAGTGTTTTGTAAAGGTGTGTATAGAACTCCAGGTTGCCGCTTTGCAAATGGACTCTAGGGGAACATTTGCAATGAATGCTATGGATGCCCCAGTGCATCGAGTAGAATGTGCTCTAGGCTTGAAGGTCAGTTCTCTCTTTGCCAGAGTGTAACATAGTGTGATGCATTTGACAATCCACCTTGATATTGCTGATTTAGAGACAGGGTCCCCTTCTCTACCAGCTGCCACTAAAACAAAGAATTGTTTAGTTTTCCTCAGTGGTTTAGTTCTATCCATGTAGAACATGACTGCCCTGAGCACATCTAGTGTGTGAAGGCTTCTTTCGGCCATGTTAGTAGGTCTCTGGAAGAACGTGGGTAGTTCGATTGACCGATTCACATGGAACTTCGAAATAAATTTCGGCGCAAATCTGGGATGAGTGCGCAGAACTACTTTATCTTTGTGGACTGTAACAAAGGGGTCCAAGACCGAGAGGGCCTGTAGTTCGCTAACTCTTCTGATAGAAGTGATAGCTACTAGAAAGGCTGTCTTGTAAGTCAGGTCTTTCAGACTAGCTTTATGCATAGGCTCAAAAGGGGGTCCCATGAGCCTAGTTAAAACCACATTTAGATCCCACCCAGGGGCTGGTTGAGTGATGGGGGGATACATTATTTTAACCCCTTCCATAAAGGCTTTAATCACAGGTATTTTCCACCACAACACCTTCTGCTGCAACGTGGTGTAGGCTGACAACGCCGCTAAGTGAACCTTTAGGGAATTGAAGACTAACCCAGAGTCCAACAGATGGGTTAGATGAACAAGTTACTTCTTACCTTGTAACGTTATTTCGATGGGATGTTCCTCCGACGTATTCCTTATCTTAGATATCTCCTTCCAGCTTTGCTGGCCTCGGAAAATTTTTCTCTAGAGGGCGCTGCGCGTCGACGTCCGCCGAGTCGATGTCCCTCGACAGCCACCGTATCGACGTCGACGTCATCCTGCCTATAAAGGCCGCGCGAGGCGTCCGTTGCTCAGTTCCGTTTTGTAGCCCACAGTTTTTCTGTCTGGACTAGACTAATCACCCTGAAGGAGCGTAAGCTGCAACAAGGGAAGTAGAACTGCGGGGATGGATGGGAGGGTCGATAAGGAATACGTCGGAGGAACATCCCATCGAAAGAACGTTACAAGGTAAGAAGTAACTTGTTCTTCGAAGGGATTGTGTCCTCCGACGTATTCCTTATCTTAGATAGGCTCCCATAGCAGTATTCTGTTATTGGAGGTGGGAGTACTGACTTCATGCTTCCTTTTATTGATGAATAGAGTGCAATACTGCCCTTCCAAACCTAGTCTCTTGACTGGAGGAGGAATCCAAGTTGTAAAATCGTGTAAAGGTATGGGTGGACGACCATGTGGCAGCCGCACATATGTCTTTCACCGGCACTCCTCTTTTGAGGGCCGATGAAGCTGCAATACCTCTGGTCGAATGAGCCCTAAGATTTTGAGGGTACTCTTTTCCTGCCAGTTTATAACATTCCAAAATGGCTAGAATGATCCACCTGGAAATGGTCTGCTTAGTTATCGGTAACCCCAGCTTGTGACCTGCGTAGCCTACAAACAGCTGGTCTGCCTGTCTTATCCTAGCCAGTCTACTGATGTAAAAACTTAAAGCCCTTCTAGGGTCTAGCCTGTGTAACCTCTCTTCCTCTTTTCCTGGATGAGGAGGAGGATAGAAAGATGGCAGGGTAATCTTCCGAGTGATAAGGAATTCAGAAACCACCTTTGGGAGGAAATTAGGCTTCACTTGCAGGACAACTTTGTCTTTGTGAAAGATTGTATGAGGGGGTTTACAAGAAAGAGCTTGTAACTCGCTCACCCTTCTAGCAGATGTAAGTGCTATTAATAAAACAGTTTTAAGGGTAGGAAATCTTTTTTTTTAAACTTCTTTTTATTATTAGGCAGCATGGCAGCATAACAACAGGCGAACAGCGCCCAGCAAATATAGATTAACATTACAGTTCATGATATGGTCACATAAAGATTACATACAATATGATACAGGCACAGAGATTCAATCCACATATGAGGGAAAGTAGTCAAACCAAGCGACACGGGAGGAGCTCTCAGACCAGTGAGAAAGGGGGGGGTGGTGGGGGATCCACCGGGAATATGCCAGACTAGTGAGAAGGAGCAGGCGGGGAAGCCACCGGAGAGGTGACGAGGTCGGACATGTAGGAGCGGAACCCAAGCCAGATGTCCCTAGGTCTGGAGTGAGTGGGTTGCATGTGTGCCCAAGTTTCCTCGGTGTCAGAGGCCCAAGTGACCGCCCTCAGCCATTGGGCATGCGTGGGGGGAGAGGGGCGAAGCCAGCAGAGCAAGATGGACCGAACCGCTAAGAGCATGCAGAGGCCGGCCAGCTTCCTGGAATTTCGAGGAAGGCCCGGGAGGTCGTGAAAAAGGCACAATGCAGGGGAAGGATCGATGGGGTGATCGAGCACAGCGGAAACCGTTGAACAAACCATACCCCAAAACTGTGAGAGGCGGGGGCAGGACCAGATCATGTGGATGTAGTCCGCATCGACATGCCCGCAGCGGGGGCAGCTAGATGAACGCTCGCTGGACATGCGATGCAGTCTGGCCGGGGTGTAGTGGAACCTGTGCAACACTTTAAACTGAATAAGTTTAAATCAGGAGTTAAAGGACACCCGGTGAGTGCGGTCGCATAAATGTGCCCAGCGATCGTCCGATATCTCTACCCCCAAGTCTTCCTCCCAGGACCCCCTAAGTTTAGCAAATCCTGGAAAGGATCTGGACTGTAGCATGGAGTACAACCTGGAGATTTTGCCTTTCATGGGTGAAGGGGAAGTGAGCTCCTCAATGGCCGGGTCGTCTGGTGGTAACGCAGGGAATGTTTGATAGCTGCGCTTAAGGGTCCTTCGGAGAGACGCGTATTGAAGCCAGACGCTCCGGTCACTTCTCAAGGGTAGGGGGAGATCAGCCCACTCAATGAATGTGCCCTGGTCAAACACGTCCCGCAACAGCTCGTAGCCTGCCTCGGCCCAGCAGCGAACGGTAGATGGTGCAACCTGAGGAACCCCCGGGAGGAAGTTCCAGAGAGGAAGGTTGCCGTGGAAAGCCTGGGTTACTCCGAGCAGTTTCCATGTTTTAGCCAATGCCAGGGATGTGCAGGCGACCGGACTCTGTGAGTCCAGTACCTGAGGAGCGGGTTGAATAAGTAAGGAGCGGATTTCGCGGTCACAAACCGCCAACCTCTCGAGCCGGACATGAGGGGGGGGTCAGTTGTGTCGAACCAATACGAGACATATTGAATTTGAGATACCAACCAATATCTGAGAAAATCCGGAGCCCCGAAGCCCCCCCTAGCCATGGAGGTGGACAAGGTCTCATATTTAAGTCGAACCGCCCCCGAGTGCCAGAGGAAGGAGGTAATTGTGCGAGTCAAGTCTCGGAAAAAGTCTGCGCCTGGCCACAAGGGTACGTTGGCAAACCTGTAGAGCAACTGAGGTAGCACCACCATTTTCAGTAGACCCATTCTGCCCGCAAGAGAGATCGGGAGCTTGTCCCAGGCTGCAACCTTAACGGACAAATGTGAAAGGTACTTCCGAAAGTTCTCTTCGAGGGTCAGTGTCTGTTGACGCGTCACCTCTACTCCCAGGTAGGTGAATGCCGATTGAGCCCAAGTGAATCCCAGAGTGTCAGGAGGGGGAAGAGTGCACTCGGTGAGTGGGAAGAGGGTGGATTTCGAGCAGTTCACCCTGAGGCCCGAGACCCGACCAAAGTAGATGATATCCTCAAGGACCGGAGACAAGTTAAGAGATGGGGAGCGGATGAACAGCAACGCGTCATCCGCGTATAGGGAAACTATGTCTGCCTTCCCGGCAGAACGGAGGCCTCTGTGAGAATGGCGGTGACGAAGCATGTCCGCAAACGGCTCCATGGCAACCGCAAAAACCAAGGGAGAGAATGGACACCCCTGCCTTGTTCCCCTGGCGATCCCAAAGAGAGGAGAACAGTGGTCGCCCGTGCGGACTCTAGCCACAGGAAACGAATAAAGTAGCCTGACCCAAGAGAGAAAGGAGGGACCAAATTTACAGTTTTCGAGAACCCGCCAGAGGAATTGCCACGATACCGAATCGAAGGCCTTTTGCATGTCCAACGTGGCCGCCACAGCCGAAGTCTCCGGGCTAATTCTGTCAATTATGTTGAATATACGCCTCAGGTTCAAGGAAGTAGACCGCCCCGGAACAAAGCCCGCTTGATCGGGGTGAATGATGGATGGAAGGATGGGAGCTAACTTTAGGGCCAGGGCTTTTGCGTATATTTTGGCGTCGCAATTTATGAGGGAGAGTGGGCGGTACGAACCACAACGTGAAGGGGGTTTACCAGCCTTTAACAATACCGTGATCGTGGCCTCACGCAGTGAGGGGGGGAACATGCCTGTCTCCACCGACTCCTCCCACACTGCCAACAAGTGGGGAAGGAGAAGTGCCTTATAGGACTTATAAAATTCAACTGGGATACCGTCCGACCCGGGAGCCTTCCCGGAGGATAAGGAATCGATAGCGTCGGAGAGCTCCTCCTGCGTAAGCGGAGAGTCGAGAGAGCCCGAGGCCTCAGGGGATAATGTTGCCAACGGAAGGGAGTCGACAAAAGAGTCAATCTCCTCCACTGACACCTCGTCTGAGTTGGAGTATAGGGACCCGTAAAAGTTGAAAAATTCCGTGTTGACGTCCCGGGAGGAGACAGCCAAGGAGCCGTCCGGTCTCTCAATCCCGGGAATGTGTGGGGAACCTGTCTCGTGCCGGATCAACCTCGCGAGGAAGCGGCCAGGGCGTTCGCCCTCACCGTATTTCCGTGCGATGCCTGGGTTATCCAGAAACTTCTGTTCACGGTCGGCTAGGGAACGAAACGTGTCCAGCTCCTCCCCGATGGCAGCTAGGTTACCCGTGGTAGAATCGAGCGAACACGCAGCCTCCAGTGACGACAACCTAGCTTCACTCAAGGCTATATCTCTCCGAATTGACTTAAGAACCCCGTTTTCCTTGGAGAGTGCAATCCCCCTGACATAGGCCTTAAAAGATTCCCACAGTGTGGCAAGCGATGATACCGAGCCCGTGTTCAGCTCGAAGAACTCCACGATTGAGTCCTCGAGCTCGGAGTGGAACTCTGGATCGAGCAGGGCTAGGGGTTTCAATCTCCAGCAGCGGGACCGGCCAGGATCGGGGGCCCAGCTCACGGTGATGGTCACTGGAGAGTGGTCGGACAAGGTTCTGGGTAAAATCATTAGTTGTTTCACGTCCTTGACCAAGATATTGGAGATCACCCAGCGGTCAATGCGGGAGTATGAATCGTGGACTGAGGAATAGAATGAGTAGATGCGGGAATCGGGGTAGAAGAATCTCCATGCATCCACCATGGCCAACCGGGGCAGGGATGATAATGCAGCATAGGCTGCCCTGGAAAGATGACGGGGCTTGGACCCAGATCTATCAAGGGCTACATCGAAGATAGTATTGAAGTCACCCCCCCAGAGAATTGGTACAAGGGGGAAGCCATCTAGGAGAGACGTGATCTGTCTGTAGAACTCCGGGTCATCGAGATTGGGGCCATAAATATTCAACAAGACCACCTCCCTCCCTTGAAGCGCAGCGTGTAACAGAACATACCTGCCCAGGGGGTCAACATGTGAGGAGAAGAGAGTGAACCGGAGGCTCTTATGAATGAGAGTCATGACCCCACGACTTTGAGTCGAGTAGTCTGTGAAGAATCTATGAGAGCCCCAGGTCCTGGCAAATCGGACGCATTGGGCTGATCTAGCGTGTGTCTCCTGCAAAAAGAGGATCTTGGACCCATGGCGCTCGGCCTGCAGCTGGAGTTGTCTCATCTTTCTATAATTCCCCAACCCCCGTACATTCCAACTCATAAAGGTTAAGTCCCCCCTCAGCCATAGATGTGGTAGTGGTAGAGTCGAAAGAGGTGACCAGGACCAGTGGGTGTGTGCTGCGCCACGGTCCGCCTTCGCTGCCAGTGCCAATTTTCTAACAATAACACCCCTAACATGTCCCACCCACATCCCCCTCCCAAACAGAGGAATGACAATCCCAAACCCCTTCAGCCAAAACCAAACTAGCGGCATCATCGCCTGGGGGCCTGTAGGCCGTGCTGACCGCAGCGCTCCGGGCTGCAGCGGAACCAGTATAGCTCGAGGTGCAACTGCAATAACTTATACAACTGAGGAAAGGCATTTTGCATTTAGCAGTATAGCACATAGTTGAGATAAGAGGAGAATCTTGAACAAGTCGAATCCGGGAAAGAGGATCAATGCGGCATCAGTACAGGGGGAAGGCCGGGCCCGGCCGCCCCCCAAACGGCCCAGAGGGGGAAGCTGCAAGACTGTAGATAGAAGGGGGAAGTCAACCTGGGAAGTGTTCCTCAGTAAACTTGGAAGCCTCCTCCGGGATCGTGAATGTAACTTAGAGAGGGTATCTTGCACTCCGCAGTGTGGCACATCATTGAGATGAAAGGAGAGTTTGAACAAGCCGAATCCGAGAAAGAGGATCAATGCGGTGCCAATGACGGAGAAGGGCCGGACACGGCCGCCCCCCGCAGGGCTCGAGGGGGAAGCTGCTGAGTTGTGTGCAAGAGAAGGGAGAAAGTCAGCCCGGGAAGTGTTCGTCAATGAACTTGGAGGCCTCCTCCGGGATCGTGAAGAAGAACACCTGATTAGCATGTTCTATGCGCAGTTTGGCAGGGTAGAGCATGGCATATTTAATGGAGTGATCTCGCAATCTCCGCTTCACATCCTGGAAGGTCTTGCGCTCACGTTGGACGGCAGCCGAGAAATCGGGGTAAAGATGAATCCTCGCACCCCCCAATAAGAGCTCGCCCTTGTCCCTTGCAGCTCTGAGTAGGGTATCGCGATCCCGGTAGTTCAGGACTCGGGCGATGATGGGGCGAGGCGGGGCCCCGGGTCTGGGTTTTGCAGTAAGGGCACGGTGCGCCCGCTCAATAGCGAAGTGGGGGGAGAGCTTGGGCGAATCCAGGAGAGACATTAATGTGTGTTCAACGAAGTCCTCCATTGGCTCGTGCACCTCGTTCTCAGGGACCCCGATGATGCGGAGGTTATTGCGTCGTGAGCGGGACTCCAAGTCCTCGTTCTTCTTCTCCACCACGAGGACTCGGTTCGAGAGGGCGACAACCTCGGAGCGCAGTGCCCCCAATGCATCCTCGGCGGAGCCAACCCGTGTCTCGACCTCCGACACGCGGCTGTCGGTCCTCTCGATGTGGGCTTTGATTGAGGATATTGTGCCGTTCATATCGTCCAGTTTCGAATGTAGGGCAGAGAAACCCTCCCTGATAAAGTCCATCATGCCCTGGGCCTCAGGCGCCGCCGCCGGTGACGACACCACTGGGGCCTGTTCAGTGGGGTCCTCCGGGGATCTCGCAGCTGCCCTTGCAAACATGTTAATGGAGCTCTGCTTCCTCGCGCCCCCCTTGGTCATTTTGCCAGTGACGATGGATGAGTGGGGTGAAGGGGAGCCGTCAGTAGCCCCGAGAAGGCGACAGGGGGGAACCCAGGCCGTGAAAGACAACAATCCAAGTAGGGTGCGTGACAAGCGAGGGAAGCTGGGGGTATCGTGGCCACGAGGCTATGCCGGAGAGGTGTAGGCCGCGGGCACCCGCCCGATCAGGAAGGTGTGGGAGATACCCAGAGCTGGGAAGGTAGGGACCCGCGGTATTAACGGATCCCTTCTGCAGAGTGTCGCTCCGGGTGGAGTGGCAACAGCCTCCAGAGAAATGAGAGGGGGAGAGGCCAGCCCCCAGTGCACGGTAGGGCCAAGCAGAGCGAGGGATTCAAGCCGAGGTGGTCACACTATAGGGCTGGTGTAGATCGAGCCGCCCCCCAAGGGGGGGGGGGGAGAGCAAGAGCTGCGGTTCAATACAGGAGAGCCAGGGAGGGCAGGGCTCACCGGGTAAAGCTGTACGTCGTTGCCCGCGGGCCTCGGAGCCCCTCGCCGCAGAGAGCAAGACCCGCCAAGGAGGGGCGGTTTCAGAGAGCCGGGGCAGGGCGGCAGAGGGTCCGGCAGATCAGTAGAGCCCCCCCGGCCCACACCCGGGGGCCGTGCCGCCCCCACCCGCACAGGGCTCGCAGGCGGCGGAGGAAGAGTAGAAGGTCACCAAGCTGGGCCGAGGATTCAGCCCGGGTAGTCAACCAGGCGCGGCAAGGGCGGCACACCCCAGCCCGTCCAGCACCAGGGGGAATGAGAGCCCGGTCCCCCCAGCCGACCGCGGCGGGAGGGGGGGCCCAGCACGGCCCCAGGCGGGTCCGCTCGGCAGCCGATCACAAGGACACCCACACAGGAGAGGGGCGGCCCAGCAGGGCCCGAGGTCCGCAGGAGCACCAAGGCGGCCGGCGCGGGACCCCCCGCGGCAAGTATCCGGACACCGGGGGGGGGGAGATGCTCCGGCGACCCCACCGCAGGCCGAGGAAGTCCTCCAGGAAGGGCAATGTAGATGTAGTATGCAGCCGAGGGGGAGAGCGCCGCAGGTCCGACGTCCCTCCAGGGACAAGGGGGCAGCCCGCCCCAGACCCCTCCGTCCCAATCGGAGCAGCCGCGCAGCCGGTGGATCACATTCCCGGGGCTCCGACGACAAGATCGCCAACAGGATCGAGGCGCGCCGGCCCCCGCCGATGCCCGGTAGATGTGAAAGGCAGCGCCGCAGGGCCTCGGGCGGGAACGACACCCACCGCCCGGGCCTAGTTTTAGGCGCGCAGGAGCTCCGTAGGCGGGGGGATGGGCGCTACGGAGTCGGGGAATGTCCCCCCCGGCTCCGAATCAAAGCAGGATTGGCACCGCAGGATCACCGGAGCCGCAGCAAAAGAATCGTGCACTCCGTGCACGGCGGCAGATAGGGAAAGTGCCAAAAAGCAGGATTATGAGGTCCGCTCGCCGCGGAGCTCACGCATCAAGCGGCCATCTTGCTCGGCGCACAACAGCGCCCCCCAAGGGTAGGAAATCTTAACGAACAAGAATGGAGTGGTTCGAAAGGTGTGCCCATCAGGAAAGTTAGGACTAAGTTTAAATCCCATAGGGGGACCTGGAATGGTCTTGGGGGATAAACGTTAGTTAACCCCTTTAGAAACTGTATTACCAAGGGTAACTTGAAATAGGATGGTTCTTCCGCAGTGCGCTTAAAGATGGATAGCGCTGCAAGATAGCCCTTAATGGTGCCAACTTGAAGGCCTGAATTCGCCAAATAGAGTAGGAAGGACAAAACCATTGGTGTACCACATGAAAAGGGGTTGATATTCTTTTCTCTACACCAGCTGCAAAATCTGTTCCAACGGCAGCGGTATAAAGACTTTGTTGCTGGCCTCCTTGCCGAAAGCAACACCTCCATAACATCATCAGGGAGGTCCCAATCCTTGTACCTCAGCCTTTCAGAAGCCAAGCGTGAAGGTTGAGGGTTTTGATGTCTGGATGGAGAACCTGACCTCCCTTCTGTGAGAGTAGATTCTCTCTGAGTGGAAGTCGAATTGGAGGGCAGATGGACAAGTCTAGAAGGTCCGGGTACCACGTTCTCCTGGCCCAATCCGGGGCAATTAGGATCATGGTTTTCCGGAATCTACTCAACCTCCTGATCATTTGAGGAATGACAGGGACCGGTGGGAACACGTACAGAAGCGGAAACTCCCAGTCCACTATGAACGCGTCTCCCAGAGCTCCTCTCGGGGGAAATTCCCTTGAACAGAACAGATCGTACTTCCTGTTGACACTGGCGGCTAACAGATCCACCTGAGGGGTTCCCCAAAGGGCGAAGATCTCTTGAAGGACTTCCTGAGCTAGTTCCCACTCGTGGGAGACTCTGCTCTGCCTGCTCAGAGCGTCCGCTGTCAAGTTCTTCTCTCCGGCTAGGTGAACTGCCGATAGAGAGATTCCTTCTTGGATTGCCCAAAACCAGAGCTGCATCGCCTCTCTGCACAGGGGTAGTGATCCTACGCCTCCTCTTTTGTTGAGGTAATGCATGGCCACTGTGTTGTCCGTCATTATCAGGACATTTTTCCCTTGTACAGCTGGCAGGAACGCCTTCAGCGCAAGTTTGATGGCCCTCAGCTCTAACAGGTTGATATGTAGTCTGGACTCCGATGGAGACCAACGACTGCTGATGGTCAAGTCGTTGGCGTGGGCTCCCCACCCAGTGAGTGAGGCATCCGTGACTACTGTTATCTCCGGCCAGGGTTGCCAAAACTGTTCTCCTTTCAGAATGTTCTCTTGACAGGCCCACCACTGAAGGTCTCGAGCCACCCTGTCGGGAACCTGAAGAAGATCGGTCATTCTTCCTGAGAATTGTGACCACTGAGTCCTCAGTGCCCACTGGAGGGATCTCATTCTCAGGCGAGCCTCTGGCACAAGGAAAATGCAGGATGCCATGAGGCCTCGCAACCTCAAAAAGTCGAAGGCTGGGAGACGTTGGGCATCTTGGAACTTGGTAACCATCTGTAGAATATCTTGAGCCCTCACCTCTGGTGGCGAGGCTTTTCCCAGGGAAGTGTCCAGGATTGATCCGATGAACTGGAGTCTCTGCGATGGTATCATTTGTGACTTCTTTAAATTGAGGGAGAAGCCCAGTCTGTGAAGGGAGTGGCAAACGTGATTTAGCTGAATCTGAGCTTGTTCCGAAGATACAGCCCTGATCAACCAATCGTCCAGGTAGGGGTAGACGAGAATCCCTTCCCTCCTTAGACTTGCCGCCACTACCGACATTAACTTGGTGAAGACCCACTGGGCGGAGGTCAGCCCAAATGGCAGCGCTCGAAATTGATAATGAGAGTTGCCAATTGCGAACCTCAGGTATTTCCTGTGCTTCAGATGGATAGGCACATGGAAATAAGCGTCCTGAAGGTCCAGAGATACCAACCAGTCCTGGAACTGAAGGGCCTGAAGGATCTGAGAAAGAGTTACCATCTTGAATTTGTCTTTCCTGAGGAATATGTTCAATTCTCGCAAGTCCAAGATGGGTCTCAGTCCTCCGTCTTTCTTTGGAATGAGAAAGTAAGGAGAGTGCCAGCCCTTGTTCCTCTCCGCTACAGGTACCGATTCTATGGCACCTTTCTCTAGCAGGTCTAAAATTTCCCGCAAGAGGAGCGGATCTGGAGCTTTCTGAGAGCTGATCCTCGGTGGATGACTCTGAGGTATGCGTAGGAAAGGCAGACAGTAACCTTGGGCAACTGTTTCCAATGCCCAAGCATCTGACGTGATAGCCTGCCATTCCGCCAGATGTTGAGTTAACCTGCCTCCTACAGGTGTCCTGTGAGGGAAGTCCTCAAAGTGGTTTTGGGGCGGCTGATGCAGATGCCGATGGTAAAGGGGCACTTGCTGTTGCTGCGGCTTTTGAATATCTACCCCGTCCTCTACCTCTTCCAAATGCGGAGTAGAAGCAAAAGGACTTGCCCCTCGCAGAGGTTCCTGTGGGACGAAAAGGTGTCTGACGGATTGCAGCGCCTAGGGATTTTGCTGCTGCCTTTGATGTTTGCAGTTTTTCTAAACTGTCATCCGCCTTTTTCCCAAACAAAGAAGAGCCATCGAATGGCATGTTCAAGAGCCTGGCTTGCACATCTGGGGCAAAACCAGACTTTCTCAAACAAGCGAATCTCCTGGTTGTTGTACTTGCCGCCATTGCTCTGCTGATACTGTCAGCCGAATCAATGCCCGTCTGGAGGGATTCGCACATGACGTCTTTACCGTCCTGTATGATATTTAGGAACGCCTCCCTTTCTTCTCCCTCCGGGATGCAGTCAGCCGCTGTAGATGCACACTCCCAAAGTGTATGGCTGAATCTAGCAAGGGTGCAAGTAGCATTAACAGATTTTAACGCCATGCTACATGCCAAAAAAACTTTCTTTGCCATAGCATCATATTTCTTATCGTCCCTGTCCTGTGGGACGGTAGGGTAAGCAGTCTTGACATCAGTAGAAGATGCTGCCTGTACCACCAGACTTTCTGGGGATGGGTGTTTTGACAAAAACTCCGGGTCTGCAGAAGATACCCTGTATTTAGTAGACAGTTTTTTATTTACTGGCGGAACGACATCTGGGGTTTCCCAGTTCGTCATTATTTTCCTCTGAAGAGCTTTATGAAAGGGCACTACAGGATCCTCCTGTGGACCATTATCAAGAATATCCGTGAGGTCATCTTGTTGGAAAGCCTGTGAAGGTGTTGACCACCCCATAAATTCTGTGATCCTGGTCATTAAGGTTCTATAGGGGGTTTCAGCATGCTCCCCTGGGTCTGGCCTAGCGAACTCCACCTCAGGGGAAGTGTCTAACCCACTTGCCTCATGTAAGGAATCATGGAGATCCTTTAACCTGCGTTCTTCTGAGGATAACTCCTCTTGAACTGGGGTTGCAGGTCCCTGCAACTGAAATGTGTCTTCCTGTTCAGATAGTTCTCCCTCTTCCATAATTGAGGACATAGTTCTCAATTGTTCTGAACTCACAAAGGGTGTGAAACCCATCTCCAAGGCAGAGGGTGCCAAACTTGTTGTAATTGGCCTCGAAAACGTCGATGTCGTCGACGCTGACGTCGAAGGCTTCGGGCGGGGCGTCGAAAACAAAGGCGGAGGCCTCGAGGACCTCGATAGAATTGGGGTTCTGCTCGAGGAAGTCGACAATCTCGACGCCATCTTCATCGAGGACCTGGGGATAGCCACTGAGTGCGTCGCAACCGTGACTTTCCTTGGCGTCGACGCCGGTGTCGAAGATGGCGTCGAGTCGACAGACCCGTGTGTCGAAGGAACCTTCGTCGACAGCGTCGACGGAACCTTCGAAGAAGGTTTCGAGGTCATAGCTTTACTCGAGGGTTTGTGACGCGCTCGAGAAGCTTCCTTCACCGGGTACTGCGACTCGCGGCGTTTTTGACCTTCGGGTCTTTCGACCAGAGCATCGCTCTCGGCAGTCTTCGAGGGGGTCGAGGCCGCTTTCTCGAAGACGCTCATCATATTTTTGCGGAATTCCTCCCATTCAGCCCGGGAACTATGTTTCGTGGGGCAAGGGATTCGCTTAGGAGAAATAGAGGAAGAGGACGAAGAAGGGGATCTTCGACGTCTCCTCTTCGAGTGCTTCATCTCGAGGAGTGATGGGACCCACTCCGAGACCTGGAGCACGAATGGTGACGAGGAGACGAATGTCTTGACTTCGTCGAGAAAGAAGAAGCTTTTGAAGTCTTACCTTTCTCCAGCTTCCCCCTACGCTCCATCAGGGCCTTAGCTGTCATGGACATACAGTCCTCGCACTCCGAACAATGGTTTTCAGCTCCCAAACACCACAGACAAACTCTGTGAGGGTCAGTCAGCGACATCTTTTTCCCACAGTGTCTGCATTTTTTGAAGCCGGACCGAGGGGTTGTCGGTTCCGACGAGGAAGCCATCGAGTATGGATCGAATATCTCGAGGTAAATAGGATAAATTCTCTATGAAACTGAGCAACGATATTCCGAGGCACTGAGTAAGCGCGGAAAAACGGAACTGAGCAACGGACGCTGCGCGCGGCCTTTATAGGCAGGATGACGTCGATACGGCGGCTGTCGAGGGACATCGACTCGGCGGACGTCGACGCGCAGCGCCCTCTAGAGAAAAAATTTCCGAGGCCAGCAAAGATGGAAGGAGATATCTAAGATAAGGAATACGTCGGAGGACACAATCCCTTCGAAATAACACAATGTGTGAAGGCGAATAATCGGTGGGATTGACGCCTTTGAAACTGCAACAAATGACAAAACGTTTCCATTTGCTGGCATAGCAATAACGTGTGTTAGGCTTTCTTGCCTCCCTCATTATGTCCATGCATCCTTGAGGGAGTTGCAGATGTCCAAACTCTATGACTTCAGGAGCCAGGCTGCTAAATTCAGAGTTTGTGGGCATGGGTGCAGAGTCTCCCCCCTGTCCTGAGACAACATGTTGTACGGGCAGGGCAGCTTGACTGGTGGGGAGAGGGACATTTCCATCAGGTGCGCGAACCAGGGTTGGCGGGCCCACATGGGAGCCACCAGAATCATGGTGACTGGTTCCTGGTGCATCTTGTGCACTATCTTGTTCAGAAGGGGAGTCGGGGGAAAAGCAAATTTCCCCGACCCAGTTATCCAGAGACCGTTCCCCCTTGGATCGGTTCTGGGGGTACCTGGAGGCGTAATCTGGGCATTGGGCGTTCTCCTGAGTAGCGAACAAGTCGATCTCTGGAAACCCCCATTCTGCGAAGACGTTGGATACAATGTCTTCGTGCAGACGCCATTCGTATTCTTCTGGCAGAGGAAAATCTCTGCTGAGTA
Source organism: Ambystoma mexicanum (assembly GCF_040938575.1). Taxonomy (NCBI): domain Eukaryota; kingdom Metazoa; phylum Chordata; class Amphibia; order Caudata; family Ambystomatidae; genus Ambystoma; species Ambystoma mexicanum. Next base: position 96,984,789 of record NC_090932.1, read on the forward strand.
CGTCTGCCAGAAGATTGAGTTCCCCTGGAACATGTTGGGATATCAGGAACATCTTGTGTTTGAGAGCCCATATCCAGATGTTTTGGGACAGCTTGGATAGCCCTGGAGAGTGAGTTCCCCCCTGCTTGTTCAGATAATACATTGCTGTTGTGCTGTCGGTTAGGACCAGCACTGTCTTCCCTTGCAGTTGCTCCTGAAAGGCCTTCAATGCTTTGAACACTGCAGTAGCTCCAGTAGGTTTATATGGTTGGACGCTACCTGAGGGGACCACACTCCGTGCGCTGTTTGTTGAAGCAGGTGAGCCCCCCACCCTGTGAGAGATGCGTCTGTCGTGAGAGTGGCTTCCACTGCAGGGGTGGTGAAGGTTTTCCCCTTCAAGAGGTTCTCCCTCGACCACCACTGCAGAGAGAGAACGAGGGCTGGCGAGACAACTAACAGATCTTCCCATTGTCCGCTGGCCTGACAACACTGGCTGTTGAGCCACTCCTGCATGGGACGCATGCGCAGCCGCGCGTTGGGGACCAAGTATATGCATGACGCCATCATCCCTAGCAAACGCATAGCTTTGCGTACCGTCACCTTCCGACTGGCTACATACTGAGGAACTTGAGAGAGCATGTTCTGAACCCTCTTGCTGGAAGGGAAGACTAGAACGTCTTCCGTGCGAATTAGAGCCCCCAGGAACTGTTTTACTTGGCTGGGGACTAAGCTGGATTTCTTTTCGTTGATAGAAAATCCTAGGCTGAACAGTAGGTCTACTGTCTTTTGGGTGTTCGAAAAACAAACGTCGAACGAGTCCCCCGTGATGAGCCAATCGTCGAGGTAAGGGTAAACTGGAACTGAAAGTCTGCGCAGGTGTGCTGCTGCCACTGCCAGGACCTTGGTAAACACCCGTGGCGCCGAGGCTATGCCGAAGGGGAGTACCTTGAACTGGTAGTGTTTGTCCTGAATCACGAACCTTAGGAATTTTCTGTGCGCTGGCAGCATTGAAATATGAAAGTATGCATCTTTCATATCCAATGTTGTCATGAAGTCCCCTTGTTTTAGCAATGGGATCACCTCTTGAAGTGTTACCATGCAAAACTTCTGGGGCTTCATGAACGTGTTCGCTGGGCGCAGGTCTAGAACAGGACGCATGGTGAGATCCTTTTTGGGTACAAGGAAGTATATTGAATAAATACCCTTGTTTACCTGAAGAATCGGGACGGCTTCTATGGCGTCCTTTCCCAGCAGCGCCTCCAGATGTTCCGGTGAAAGGCGTCAATGCTTCGGCGGTCTGAACTGTGGGGGTCGGGCGAATTCCACGCAATAACCGTGGGAGACCGTCTTTAATACCCACTGGTCTGAAGTTATCCCCGTTTGCCTAAGGCATGTAACCTTTTGGACTCCTTTTCCGGGGGTGACTCTCCCGTGGCAAGGGGAACCCCTGCTCTCTTGCGAGTGTTGGTCACCACCAGCGAGTCTGGGATTGCGTGCCCTTTGATGTAAAGCGGGTCGGTGGGGGAGGGCCGGAAGAGTTTTTCGACCCTTGGGTTCACAGCCCTCGTCTGAGCAGGTGTGAGTAAAGAAGGGGCCAGCCGTCTCTTTACAGAGCTCAAGCGGGGGATAGACTGGCTAGCCGGCGGCTTGTCATTAATAATGTTTTTCGCGAAATCCTGTTCAGGCAATGCCTCAAGCGTGGCAATTTTAAAGAATTCCGCTGCTTTTTTCAACGTGTTGTTGCAAGCCATTTGATCATCCACCGGGGGAGCCTGCCTAACCAGTGTGGATGGGGGAGAGTCCAGGCAAACGATATCAGAATTGCGATCATCCTGCTGGGTGTCCTCACAGTTGTCTGTTGCGCCTTGATCTTCCCCATAATTGTCCAGAAAAGAAGTCGCCTCTTCTTCTGTATAGATGTTTCTATGCGTGTCCTTCTGGACATCTTCTTGATAATCAACATAGTGTTGAACATCTAGGTGTTGGGCAACTTGTGTATGAGGGTTAGGGTCTACCCGAGCTTTTTTCGGCAGAGGTTGATCAGAAACACCGAAAACCTGCTGCAGCCGATCCATATACCCCTCAAATTGCTCCGTGGTCCACTTGGATGACCCAAATGGACCCAGCTGAGCAGGAACCGGGTCCTCCGCCCTAAGGTCTTCAGAGGATCTCCTCAGTGTGCTTGAGAGGGGTACCTGGCTCTCTTTGTAAGAGTCCTCAGGATCGTCTTCCAAAACCGTGGAAAACCTTTCGGTGGATTGGCCCATAATTGTGGGCGAAACCGGTACAAGGCCCGCCGCCGTAGCAATCCTATTGATGCTCTTACTGATAGTTACCGAATCTTCGGGGGACAACGCCTCCGATGATGGCTTCCCGGGTAGAGGCCTAGTTTGAGGCCTACTCGTAGTTTTCGGGCCTGCACGAGCCTTGGAAACCTTGAAAGTCGTCGAAGTTTCTTGTTCAGAAACTTCGGCGTGTGTAGTTTGGGGAGTAGCGCCTTTCTTAAGTTTATTAAGCCCAGTCATGCGCTGCTGCGGATGCGGGGAAGGCTTCGGATCAGATCGATCAGATGGCGCTTGAGCCTTCTTCGACGTCGTCGAGGAGGGCGCTTGGGTTGTGTGTTTTGTGTGGTGCGATTGTACGCCCCTGCCACCGGGTGTGGTCCCTGTAGCAAGAGCGGAGTCGAGCCTAGAAGGGTCGTGGCGGCTCTAGAATCGTCCGCCTCAAGGTCTACAACGTCTGCGTTGGACGTTTGGTCCTCCGATGTACTCCCGTCACTCTCGGCTGGTGTCGCGGCAGGGGAGGGAGGCTCCACGTGTGACATAACGTCTGCGGCCCACCGCTTCAACCGGCGCTCCTTAAGGGATTAGGTTTAGGAGTTTATACGCCGAACACCGCTTTAGTGCTCTAGGGGGAGACAAGCGTAAACGAAGTGTACTCGTCTTTCCACGGATATCTGACCCTTCACAGAGGGCAGAATCTAAATGGAGTCCTCTCCATAGCAGTAGGGAAGGGTGACCAGACCAAAAAGGAAAGAAGTGGAAAAGAGGAAAGACATCTTATAGCAGTATGGCAAACCCCGAGACCACTCTCCCTACTGTGTAGGCCGGCCAGAAGGCCCGACCACGTGGAGATCCAAACGCTGGATCTTAGGTGCCGGAATCCACAGCCGTAGGCGGTTCCCCCGTAGTCTTCGTCGAAGATGTTCTTGATAGACGAAGTGACTTAACGGGGATTAAACCGACAATTCAGTAAGATAAACAATGTCTCATGAAGAGCTCTGCTATAGGGCGTCCAGTTATCTGGGCGGAAAAAAACACATCTGAGGGACCTCGGCGCGTGAGGGATTTTGGGTACTAGACACGTCACGATAGGGATAGTGTTTCAGACACGCCTATGCCGACGTCCCCTTTCGGTCCCCCGAAAGACAAGATGCAATACTCCGCGGTTACCACTGGATGCCGGACCATATGCACAGCATGTGATTCTAAACAGATTAACACGCATCAGAACAGGGAATTACTTGAATGAGCAAATGTTGAACTATAAGTATACAAGAACAGTAATGCTATCCAGATACGATAGGCAAAACATTTGTTTGATCTGTATTAAAACAAGATGTAAAGAGTGCAACGTTAAATTAAAGAATAAGAGTGTTAGTAAATGTATTCAAAAGTAAACCGCAAGCACGAGATATGTAAATTAGGAAAGTGAACCTGGCGCGACCCTAGCCCAATGTATTATTAACTTGTAAGAGGCTGGACATCATTATAACAAACTGTATAAATACGCTGATGTCCAGCTAGCAAATTCTGCTCACTACTCACTTTGAACCCTGCTGGTGGTCTCTGTGGTGTATTGACGGCCAAATAGCTATTTGTGTACTTTGTTGAATACTGTTCAGTTTTGTAATAAAGATTCTGGGAATCTTTACAAGCTTGTGTCGGTGTATTTTCCTTTGCTTGGTTTAACAGCCGTAATGTTGTATTTTTTCTGATTCCACACCTCTTGCGAGAGAAGATCCTCTTTGCGGAAGACGTATTGGAGGGCAGATGGACATGTCCAGAAGGTCTGGGTACCTCGTCCTCCTAGCCTAATCCAGGGCAATTAGGATCATGGTTTTCCTGAACTTTCTCAACCTACTGATTACTTGAGGAATCACAGGGACTGGAGGAAACTCGTACTGTAGAGGAAACTTCCAGTCCACCACAAACACGTTTCCTAGAGCTACTCAAGGAGTAAATTCCCTTGAGCAATACTGTTTGCACTTCCGGTTTACCGTGGTCGCGAACAGATCCACTTGAGGGGTTCCCCAAAGGTTGAAGATCTCCAGAAGGACTTCCTGAGCCAACTCCCACTGGTGGGAGACTGTGCTCTGCCTGCTCAGAGCGTCTGCTGCGTGTTCTGCTCTCCAGCTAGGTGAACTGCCGATAGAGAGATTCCTTCTTGTACTGCCAGACCCAGAGCTGCATTGCCTCTCGGCACAGTGGTAGTGATCCTACGCCTCCTTTTTTGTTGGGGTAGTATATGGCCACTGTGTTGTCCGTCATTATCAGGACATTCTTTCCCTGTACAGAGGGCAGGAAGGCCTTCAGCGCTAGTCTGATTGCCCTCATCTCCAATAGGTTGATGTGTAGTTTGGACTCCAATGGAGACCAACGACCACTGATTGTCAGATCGTTTGTATGGGCTCCCAACCCAGTGAGTGAGGCGTCCGTTACTACTGTTATCTTCGGCCATGGTTGCCAAAAAGATTCTCCTTTGAGGATGTTGTCGTTGCAAGCCCATCATAGTAGATCCTGAGCAACTGTGCTCGGGACTTGCAGAAGATCCGACATACTCCCGAGAACTGGGACCACAGAGTCCTGAGGGCCCATTGAAGGGATCTCATTCTCAATCTGGCCTCTGGCACCAGAAAAATGCAGGATGCCATAAGGCCGAGCAACCTCAGAAAATCAAAGGCCGGCAGATGCTGGGCTTTCTGGAATTTTGTTACCATCTGCAGAATGTGTAGAGCTCTTACCTCAGGAGGCGAGGCTTTGCCCAAGGAAGTGTCCAAGATTGCTCCGAAAAACTGGAGTTTTTGTGATGGTATGTGGGACTTCTTGAAATTGAGGGAGAATCCCAGATAGTGAAGGAAGTGACAGGTGAACGACAGATGTTTTTGAGCTTGTTCGGGAGAATGTGCTCTGATCAAACAATCGTCTAGGTAGGGGTAGACGTGAATCCCCCCCTCTCCTGAGACTCGCTGCCACCACCGCCATCAGCTTGGTGAAAACCCTCGGGCGGAGGTCAGCCCGAATGGCAGAACTCAACACTGATAGTGAGAACCGCCAACTGCGAACCTCAGGTATTTTCTGTGCTTGAGATGGATTGGCACATGAAAGTAAGCATCCTGAAGGTCCAATGATACCAACCAGTCTTGGAGTTGGAGAGCCTGAAGGATCTGAGAAAGGGTTACCATCTTGAACTTGTCCTTCCCGAGGAACTTGTTCAAGTTTCGTAAATCCAAGATGGGTCTCAATCCTCTGTCTTTCTTTGGGATGAGAAAATAAGGGGAGTACCAACCCTTGTTCCTCTCCGCTACAGGTACGTGTTCTATTGCACCTTTCTCTAGCAGGGTTAAAATTTCTTGCAACAGGAACGGGTCTGGAATTTTGGCAGAGTTGGCTCCCGGTGGATGATCCCGAAGCCTTTATAGGAAGAGAAGGCAGTAACCTCGAGCTACTGTTTCCAGTGCCCAAGCATCTGAAGTAATGCCCTGCCATTATTTCAGATGCCGAGAGATTTTGCCTCCCACTGGGGTTTAGTGTGATAATCCATCTATTCTTCTACCACCTACGGACCTGCTTCTCCCCTTCCCATGGAGACTTCACCTCCGGCATGAGGCTGTGCCTGACTTGGAAGAGAAATGCTGCCTAATGGACCCTGGCATGCTCCACATGGAGTCCCATGCACACGAGACTCAAAAATTTTTAAAATATGATTGTGCAAATTTTGCGCTCTTCCTGGCTCTTTTCACCCAGCCTGGTGAGTGTGCGCCACATCATTTGCTTTGTTTGCAGTGTTTGTAGTGCTCAGCTTCATTTTAGCCATGTGCTTGAATCCACCTTCCAAGATGGTGGCTACTTTCTTCTTTGTCTGCTGTCCCTACCGACCACAGCTCCTGCTGCACTGTGATTGGCCTTTGTGTTCCACTTAAGGGCTAATCCCGACGCCGGCAGGTGGACGCCGGGCCGCCTCCCCAAGGCCCGCCTCACCCCGCCTCGCCCCGTTTGTTTCCCTGTTCGTTTTCCGGCGAGTCCCTCCCTTTTCATTTTTCCTGCTCCGTATTTCCTCCCCTTGTCCCCCCTCTTTGCTCCTTCGTTTCTCAGTGTTGCGCCCCTTTTCCCCCACCCACCCCCCCATGCTCTTTTGTTTCCGCTTGCATCTCCGATGGTCCCCTGCCCCCCCCCCATGCTCCGATGTTCCCCTGTCCCCCCCACCCCACGCTCCGTGTTGCTACCCTGACCCCCCTCCATGCTCCGTGTTGCTCCCCTGTCCCCCCACTCCCCCATGCTCCGTGTTGCTCCCCTGTCCCCCCCACTCCCCCATGCTTCGTGTTGCTCCCCTGTCCCCCCCACTCCCCCATGCTCCGTGTTGCTCCCCTGTCCCCCCACTCCCCCATGCTCCGTGTTGCTCCCCTCTTCTCCCCTCCACACCTGAATTGTCCCCTTGCCCCCTCTCCTCCCCTCCCCTCCATATCCCATGCCCCTCCCCTGTTATTTGTCTTTACGACCCTCTTGCCCTCTCTCCCGTTTCTCCTTTGGTGTGGTCTCTCTCCCTCTCTGCACCCTGATACCTCATATCCTTGCTTAGACATGCTTAATGGCTGCATGTCTTGTCCCCCCTCCATCACCCCTCTCCCCTCTTCCCTCCTCTTTGTCCCTCATGCCATTGGCACTTACTCCTATCATGTGTCCCTTGAACTTTGATAGCAGCCTGTCTGTCCATCCTCCCCTTCCCCTTGTTGTTCACTTGTACTACATCAATTGTCATCATGCATTAATGTTACTGCTCGTTTGTTCTCATGTTCTTTCCCTCCCCCTCTCCTCCATAAATGTTTCAGCACTTGCACTATCAGAAATGTCGCCAGGCCTAGTACGATAGTTATTTTCACATTCTGAATTGTTTCAAGGACTTGTAAGAATGTAATTTGTTTCTCCTATGTTACCTCCCTCCTTGAAGCGCTTTGAAACACATTGTGTATAGGCGCTATATAAATAAACAATCAATCAATAAGGCCTGAGAGTGATTTGGAGGCGGCTGTAGGAGCGGCTGAGGGTAAAGATGCCGTTCCTGAGGATGGCTTTGCAGTCTTTCCTCGTCCACCACGAGTGACATTTCTTTTGCCCCTTTGAAAGGCCTGTCCTCTTCCTCTACCAAAAGAGGAGTTGTACCGAAAAGGACGACCCCTCCAGGAAGATGAGCCCGAATAGGCTGAGGCTGTCGCATGGAGGCACGAAGGGATTTAGCTGCCGCTTTTGAGGTCTGTAGTCTTTCTAGGCTCTCATCAGCCTTACTTACTACCAAACAGCCTCAAGCCATCAAAAGGCATGTTGAGAAGTCTGGCCAGCACATCTGGTGCAAAACCTGACTTTCTCAACCACGCAAATCTGCGTAGCACTGCGCTTGAAGCCATGGAAGTGCTGATACTTTCAGCAGTGTCCATTACAGACTGGAGACATTCCCCCATTGCTTCCTTCCCGTCTGACAATATTCAGGAAGCCTTCCCTTTCCTCGCCTTCCGGAATATGTTCAGCCGCCGCCGAAATGCAGTCCCACAGGGTATGTGTGAACCTGGCCAGGGTACAGTTGACGTTAGTTGACTTTAAGGCCATGCTACCTGAAGTAAAATCTTTACGGGCCCAAGCATCAACCTTCTTATCCTCTCTATCTGGAGGTATGGTTGGATATGCAGTCTGTCTTGAGGTAGTCGTAGCCTGAATAACCAGACTTTCTGGAGGGGGATGTCTATTCAAATACTCAGGATCAGAAGTAGAACTTCTATACTTCTTAGGAAAATTACAGTTTACTGCAGCAATGTTGTCAGGAGCTTCCCAGTTCCCTTCTACTGTTCTCTGAAGTGCCCTTTGGAAGGGGAGAACTGGATCGTTCTGGGGCCCCCGATCTAGAATGTCTGTCATGTCATCCTGATCATGTCATCCTGATCAAAGGTGGGTGAGTCTCTACCCCAGCCCATATATTCCACCACTCTGTTCATTCAACTCCTGTACCCTGAATCTGCAGGGTCAGTTCTCACAACTCTAGCTCAGGTAACCTATCAATGCCACTAGCAGAGTGAAGAGTCTCGCACAGGTCTTTCATCTTAGATCTGGGTCTATTAGTTCCTCTGGAACTTGTCTAGTGCCATATTGCACTCCAAAAAGAGAAACCTCCTCATCTTCAGAGCCACTTTCTTCAAATATCGAAGACAGACTGTCTGGTTTTGGTAATGGAGTAAATCTCCTGTCTTGTTCATGAGTTTTCGTCGAAGGAATGGAAGGATCCTTTGAAGGTATCGAAGGAATCTTCGACGACACCGATGGAGACTTCGACAAAGGCGTCGAAGACGCATTAGGCTTCGATGCCGAAGCTGTCGGCGCCGCTAGTGTCGACGAAGTTGCAGATGTTTTTGACAACTTCTGTTTTTTTATGCGATGTCGGGGAAACACTCGACTCTCGAGCATTCCTTGACGACTTGGCGTCGACTCGAGTCTTACGAGTTTCACCCATACTACTGGGTTTTACCGCAGTAGTTCCTGACTTCCCTGTGTCGTCTGATGGAGCGACCGGGGTCTGGCTCTTTTGGGGTTTCTTTGAGGGGGTCGAGACAGCATTCTCAAAGACCTCCATCATCTTTCTTCTAAAGTCTTCCCATTTTCTTGGGGAATCCGATTTAGTTGGGCATCCTACCAATTCGGTCGATGTCTCGGATGATGAGGGAGATCTCCTTTTAACACTTTTAGAAGAGGAAGATGAAGAGCACCTCGATCTACGAGATCAGGATCTCAGAGTGTTTTTTGTGAGGCTCCAATTCTTTCGAAATCAGACGTTTTTTATGTCTTTTCGCCAAGGCCTTCGAAGAGGCCTTAGAAGCATCCCGCCCCACCACCAGTTTACCTTTCCTCTCACGAAGGGCCTTCTCCGTCATCAATTGACCGGACCCACAGTCGCCGATTCGATGATCTGAACCTAGGCACCAAAGACAAATGCGGTGAGGATCGGTTATCGACATCTTCGAACCGCAGTCAATACATTTCTTGAACCCAGTCTTGGGTGTAGAAGCAGTAGATGAAGACAACATTTTCTGACAGAAAATTTCAAAGCGTGCCGTTCTCGAGAGCGAAGCAATCGAAAAAACGGAACTGAAGCCAACGGGCGTGCCACGAGCTATTTATACTAACAGTGACGTTGACACGGTACAGAGCCCGTCAAGGGACAATTAACGCCACAACCTCGTGCAGAGCGCCGTCTGCCAAAAAAGTTTTCCCGAAGCAGGCGAATACGAATACCACAAGATGAGGAATACATGGGAGGACACAATCCATTTGAAATGCTTTACGGTAAGTAATGCATGTCTTCTGATGTTCGTTAATCTGCTTAGAATCACATGCTGTGCACAGAATAGCGAGCAGTACCCGGAGTTGGTGGGTTGTGAGAAGGAACAATAGTCTTAGTACTGCTTGTCCCACCTGGGAATCAGATCTAGAATGAGCATCTAGGCAATAGTGTTTTGTAAAGGTGTGTACAGAACTCCAGGTTGCCGCCTTTCAAATGGACTCAAGGGGAACATTTGCAATGAATGCTACGGATGCACAAGTGCTTTGAGTAGAATGGGCTCTAGGCTTGAAGGGCAGTTCTCTATTAGGAAGAGTGTAACAGAGAGTGATGCACTGGACAATCCAACTAGAGATAGTGGATTTGTTAACTGCATCTCCTTCTCTTCCTGCCGCCACTGAGACAAAGAGCTGATTAGTCTTACTTAGTGGGCGAGTTCTTTCCATATAAAACAAGACCGCCCTGCGTACATCAAGTGTGTGCAGGCTTCTCTCCCAAGTTTGATGGGTTCTGAAAGAACGCTGGTAGTTCTATAGACTGGTTGACATGGAAATTTGAAATTAATTTAGGTGCAAATCTAGGGTGTGTGCATAGAACCACCTTATCTTTGTGAACTGTTAAAAAGGGGTCTAAGATAGAGAGCGCTTGTAGCTCACTCACCCTCCTGATGGAGGTGATAGCTATTAAGAAAGCAGTCTTACGAGTGAGATCCTTAAGGCTCGCTTTATGCATGGGCTCGAAGGGGGGCCCATTAGTCTGGTTAACAAGACGTTCCGGTCGCATCCTGGAGCTGGGTTAGATATAGGAGGGTGAATTCTTTTCACTCCCTCCATGAAGGCTTTAATAACTGGAACCTTCCACTCTGACACCTTATGTTGGGACATAGTGTAGGCGGATAGTGCAGCTAGGTGAACTTTAATGGAATTAAAGACTAAACCTAAGTCAAGTAAGTGAGTCAGGTATAAAACAATATGTGTGGAAGAGCAGTCAACAGGGTTGATGTGCTTTGAGTTGCACCAGATGACAAACCGTTTCCACTTATTGGAGTAGCAGTAACGAGTGTTCGGTTTCCTTGCCTCCCTGAGAATGTCCATGCATCTGAAGGAGCCGCAGATGTCCAAATTCTATGACCTCAGGAGCCAGGCTGCCAAGTTCAGGGTCTGCGGGCATGGGTGCAGCGTCAGGCCCCTGTCCTGCAACAACATGTTGTAAGGGCATGGAAGTTTCACTGGAGGAGATAGCAACATCTCCATTAGATGAGCGAACCAGGGTTGGCGGGCCCACATGGGGGCCACCAGTATCATTGTAACTGGTTCCTGGTGCATCTCGCGCACTATCTTGTTGAGAAGGGGAGTCGGGGGGAAAAGCGTAGACACATTTCCCTGACCATGTTATCCAGAGTGTGTTTCCTTTGGAGCAGTTCTGGGGATACCTGGAGGTGTTATCTTGGCAATGGGCGTACTCCAGAGTTGCGAACAAGTTGATCTCTGGGAAACCCCATTCTGCGAAAACGTTGGAAACGATGTCTCTGTGTAATCGCCACTCGTACTCTGTGGGTGGAAGGAAGTCTCTGCTGAGTCCGTCTGCCAGAAGATCGAGTTCCCCTGGAGCATGTTGTGATAATAGTAACATGTGTTTGAGAGCCCACTTCCAGATGTTTTGTGACAGCTTGGACAGTCCTGGAGAGTGAGTGCCCCCCCGCTTCTTCAGGTAGTACATGGCCGTGGTGCTGTCCATGAGGATTAGCACAGTCTTTCCTTGTAGATGTGTTTGGAAGGCCTTTAGTGCTTTAAACACCGCTAACAATTCCAGCAGGTTTATATGGTTGGATGCCACACTTGAAGTCCAAACTCTGTGCGCAGTCTGAAGGGACAGGTGAGGCCCCCATCCTGTGAGGGATGCGTCTGTGGTTAGAGTGGCTCCACTGCGGGGGTGGTGAAGGATTTCCCCTTCACGAGGTTCTCCCTCGACCACCACCGCGGCGAGAGAACCAGGGCTTGCGAGACAACCATTAGATCGTCCCATTGTCCGCTAGCCTCACACCACTGGCTGTTGAGCCACTCTTGCATTGGGCGTATGCGTAGGCACGCGTGAGGCACCACGTAAATACATGACGCCATCATACCTAGCAACCGCATGGCCTTGCGTATTGTCACCTCTCGACCGGCTACATACTGAGGGATCTGAAACAGCATGTTTTGAACCCTCTCGTTGGAGGGGAATACAAGGCCGCCCCTTGTTCGAATTAGAGCCCCTAGGAATTGCTTGACCTGGCTGGGGACTAGACTGGACTTTGTCTCGTTGATGGAGAAGCCCAGGTGGAACAAGAGGTCTATAGTCTTTTGGGTATTTGAGAAGCATGTTTCGTAAGAATCCCCTGTTATGAGCCAGTCCTCGAGGTAAGTATAAACCGGAATGGACAACCTGTGCAGATGTGCTGCTGCCACTGCCAGTACCTTCGTGAATAACCTTGGCGCCGAGGCTATGCCGAAGGGTAGTACTTTGAACTGATATTGTTTGCCTTCTATCATGAACCTCAGGTATTCCCTGTGTGTTGGCAACATTGAAATATGAAAGTATGCATCTTTCATATCCAGTGTTGCCATGTAATCCTCCTGTGTGAGCATATGGATTACTTCCTGCAAAGTCACCATGCAAAACTTTTGAGATTTTACAAATGTGTCCGCTGCTCGCAGATCTAAAACAGGGCGCATGGTTAATCCTTTTTGGGTACAAGGAAGTACACCGAATAAATACCCTCCTTTACCTGTGACAGAGGCACGAACTCTATGGCTCTGTTTTCCAGCAGCGATTCTACTTCCTGAAGAAGGATGCGAAGATCTGATGTGAGACCGGCTGAACTTGATACAGTAACCGTGGGCTATTGTTGACAGTACACAACGGTCTGTGGTAATCCCCTCCCATGCCTGGAGAAAAGATGTTAACCGGCCCATGACCGGGGAGGCATGGGAGGCGACCGAATCTTCGGGTCATTTAGCAACGGCAGCCGGGGAGCATCTAGGAGTAGGGCCCCAACCCCTTCCTTTGCCACAACGCTGGCCTCTCAGGGGATACGGCGTGTTGTAACCACTGGTTCCTTGAGGGGAGGACCAGTTGCTGCCTGAGGCATACTGCTGCTGAGGGAAACGTCCACCAAAAAGGCGCCTGTTGCCAGATCAGCGCCTGTTGGGGGAGTTTGTGATCTGGTCAAGGGTCTTCAGGGTGTCATGCTCCTTTTTCGCTGTTTCCAGGGCGTCATCAACCGCCTTTCCAAACAAGTTAAATCCTCCATGGGCTTGTTAATGAGGGACGCCCGAGTCTCTGGCTTGAATCCCGAATTCCTAAGCCATGCATGCGTTTTGAAGAGTACACCCTGGACTAAGGAACGGCCAGCCGTTTCCGCAGCATCCAAAGTAGTTTTAATGATGCTCTGGTTCACTTGAGTGCCCTCGGTAATTGTGGCCAAGAGACAGGTGGGAAGAGGCTCAGGAACCTCCTGTAGGCCTTCACACAATAAGGCCCACTGAGCATCAGCATAACTAGCCAACAGGGTGGTATTGTTGGCAATACGCGTAGCGAAAGCCACCAAGGCCGTAACCCTCTTTCTGAGTGCATAGAGCCTCTTCCCCTCCTTATCAGGAAGTGCTTCGCCGGTGGTCAGAGGAACCCTCGCCCTCTTCCTCGTGGTGGTCACCACCAGAGAGTCTGGGATGGAATGACCTCTAATATATAGAGGATCCGAGGGGGAAGGGCTAAAGAGCTTCTCAATCTGTGGGTGAACACCCCTGACTAATGCTGGTGTAGACAAAGAGGGAGCGAGGCGCCTTTTGATGGAGGCGAGGAGAGGAATGGCCTGGCTAGCCGGTGGCTTTTCCTTGATTTTCTCCACAAAATCAACCTAAGGGACAGTCTCCCCCGTATCGATATGAAAGTGTGATGCCGCTTTGCGTAGCATGGCATTAAATGTGAACTGATCGTCCACAGGCGAAGGCTCCCTAACAGGAGTAGTCTGTGGAGAGGCCAAATCCAAAGCATAAGTATCAGGTGATGCCCCAGGGGACTGCCATGGCTGTGGGTCACATGTCGGGGTCTACCCCAAAGCCCCCTAAAGGATCATGCAGGTCTTCAGGATCCATGAATTGATCATAGTCCTGAGTGTCAAAATGAAGGTCATCTTCAGTGAGGTCATATGTGTACAGTTCCTCTTCCTGGGGGTCAAAAAGTCTTGGAACCTTGGCTTGAGAGTCATGAGGGCTTTTATCCCTTGGCTTTTTAGGTGTAGTCTGCTCAGAAAGGGAAACAAACATATCTAACCTGTTTATACAGGTCTCAAATCTCTCCCTGGTCCAATGGGAAGACTCAGAACAGTCTAGGGGCGGCAAGGCTTGTTCATCTGCCTCCAGGTGTCGAGATTTCTTCCACAAAGTGGAGGAAATCCCCCTGCCGCCCTCTGAGAAGCCGTCCCGTGGGCCGGACGGTGGAGGAGTGCCTCTGAGTCTCTCCTTCGACCTAGGGGAGGGTTCCGGCTCTCATGTCGCACCTTCGCTAGGTCTCAGCATCTTCTTGACTTTTTCCGCAGGCCTTGATGAATCTTTCGCCAGCCGTTTGAGCGTCGTTGGAGACGATCCTCGCGATGCTCTCGGCGACCATCTTCCCAGACGGGAGCTGATTGTGCTGAGCTGTTATCGGCGGAGCCGGAACCCTGCCGTCGGCAGACACCTTCTTGCGATGCGCCTTGATGGATGATACTCTAGGGGTAGCGTCCTTTGTGTTCAACGGCCCGGTGGGATGCAGCTGCGGGGAGGGCTGCCGACCCTTATGGTCAGCAGGGACAGCCGGCTGTGTCGGCGTACCCGTTGGCACAGAGGCCTCCTTCGACTTAGTCGAGGAATGGCTGGGGTTTGTGTGCTTTGTGACGTGTAATTGTCTGTCAGCGTCACAGGGTGTACATCCCCCAAAGCAGGGCCAGAGCCGTGCCTGTCGGGGCCGGGGACAGACGCCACAGAGCGAGAGCGCTCCGTCGAGTGGTCAACCACCTCCGCTACGGCGGTCGAGTCGTCACTATCACCCTCGTTGCATTCAGCGGCCGCGGGCGAGGAATCAGCCTTTGACATCCCGTAGGCTGCCCACCTTTTGACCCTGCACTCCTTCAGAGTTTTAGGACGAAGGAGCTTGCAGGACGCACAACCAGCCTCATCGTGCTCGAGGGGCAAGCAGCGGTTACACCGCCTGCGCTTGTCCTTCCATGGGAATTTGCCTTTACAAATGGGGCAAAATCTAAATGGAGTCCTCTCCATAGCTGAGGAAGTAACAAGTGACAACGACCCGAAAGGAATGGGGGAAGAAAGGGAAAGGCATTCTTAGTATGAGACAGAAATGTCCACCCCGACCCCACTATCCCTACTGTGTAGGCCGGCGAAGGCTGGGCCACGTGGTCGGCAGCGCCGATAAGATCACTGTCCGTCGAAGGTCTGGTCTCGGTGGAGATGTGGAATGGCCGTCGAAAGAGGACTGGAGGTGATCTTATTTAACAACAATTATACAAATTGACCAAGGGTCAAGGGGACAATGGCAATCACACTTCACGAGCTCTGCTTAAGCGACCAGTATTCTGGGCGGAAAAAAACAATGAGGGACCTCGGCGCGTGAGGGATTTTGGGTACAATACATGTCACTATGCAGACGTCCCCTTTCGACTCTCGAAAGACGAGATGCAATACTCTGCGGTGACCACTGGATGTCGGACTATATGCACAACATGTGATTCTAAGCAGATTAACAAACATCAGAAATCTATATTATGGCAGTTATTAGTAAGTTACGTTTTGCCATGTAGCTACTTTCTGGTTGAAGTTGACATAAGAAAAAAAGGGAAATTTCAAAGGGGAGTGGCAATATTTCTATTCTAGACTCCAGAACCAACACCGTTGGGCTGGGGGTTGGAGAGAAATGTGAAGGACCAATCAAAGGTGCAACAATTCTTGCAGGGCACTACCCAACAATGAAATCTTGATGGTGTCATCACTTCATCACTGGTATATAAAGTGGATGGACTAAGAGAAGGGGAGAATTGCTAAAAATCACCAACAGAAGGAGTTGCTAAAAAGATTACCAAGAGACAGTTGCCCAAAATTACCAAAGGAGATTTGCTGAAGTTTAAATCTGGGTGGAAATATTGCTGGGGAGACTAGAAAGCAGAGGCTAGGATTCTTCACTGGAGCTAGAGAGAGAGAAGTGCTGTGGGATTCAATTGACTGAAGTGCTAGCTAGAATCCTGTTTTCCCCCTACAAGCGAAGATGTTCAATCTTTGAGTTCCAAGCTCAGAGATTTCCAAAAAGGAGTAGATTTGTCCAACAAAAGGTCAGCGGTGGGTGCGGTATGATTTAATTAACCCATTCCCATTAACCCATTGGTGGGCTCTTTTCCATTAGTGTGTGGGGGAACTGCGTAGATCCTTAGCCTATTTGACTGAATATTAATTGAATGAGCACCCCATGGTAATTTTTGTAAACATTTGAAATAAAAGCTCATTCCCAATGTACGCTGAAAACTATAGCCTGTTATGTAATTGGATAGTCCTATTTGTCCTGTTAACCCGGACTTAGGGGTGCCCTTGTCCCTAAACTAGAAAAATCCCTAAACTGCCAACTTCCCCAACACAGGCCTTTAAGTGGGGAGGGAAGGGGGGGAGGTTGGGGCACCTGAAAATCCAAAATCATCCCCGTGTTTCTGTCCAACTTCCCCCAACACAGGCCTTTAAATAACGGGGGCTAAAAACAAACTTATGAACTGTCCCTACTCCCTAAACCTCGCCTCTGAACAGACATGCAATTGATGCTTGGGTCTGTGAGGATAAGTGCTTGCAAAAGTGAGACCTCATGCATCCAACACTGTAAACAAAACTGCTAGCCTTTTTAAGAGCGCAGGAAAATCGAAATTGCACAGCACTGCATATGTAAATTGATTTTGTTCATTAACCAGTGTGGGTTCTTCCTTGAATTGAAATCTGTATAAAGTATTGTGATTTGAGTTTTTCCAACCAACAGGTGTGATTTATGTAAATAGAATTATAAATGTAAGCCACAGAGAGCGCAGTTTTAGTGCAATCTCCATTTCCAGCAATTCAAATAAATATAAATGTATTTTCTGTACACCAGCCTGGTTCTTGGCTCATTGGTGGTACAGTGGGATGGGGGGATTCAAGGGGCATGATCTGAATCTGAAATAGGGCTGTACAAAGAATCCACTAAACAGTTTGTGTGACACCTTGATCGGGGAGGGAAGGAAGTCCCTGTGTTGAGGTTAGCCTCTCAATAAACCTACAGTCTTTCGAAGGACTTCATCCTCACAGCGCTTCGAGGCCATAGTGGCAGCAGGCACTATACAAATACCACCTAATATAACTTAACTGATTGCAGGCAGTAAAGAGACTGTGGAAGTGGACTTTGTGGCCATAAAATCCCTATGGCGGGAAAGAGGAGAGAAAATAGCTAAGCACACTTGCCCACTTATTCCTATTTTCTGAGTGACCACCCCTGGTTACTCAGGATTGCTTGGGACACTTACTTCTGATGCTGGTCCCGTCAATGGAGGTCCAGGGGTTGTAGGTGTTGTGGCTGAAGTTGGCGTCAGGATTGGGTAAGGAAATGTAGCAGTTTGGAACTCCGGTAGGATAACACCAGCAGACTTCAAGCTGAATGGCCAAAGAACTTTAGGACAGCAGTCACCACAGGACCAACAATGTGAAACTTCTAGGACAGGGCAGAGAAGAGTAGGAACAAATACGAGTCCTGAGCTTCAGCTCCGGATAGCGACTGATGCAGCATAGATGCCACAGTAGAGGATGGCCAGCCCATAGGAGGGTCCGGGGACACTTACGACAGCTTCTGACAGCAGGCCTATTGTGCAGGAATTAAGACTGGTTATTCCCACTAGTCTAAGAATCAGAAGCAACAACAAGGGGCTTCTAGGATCAATGGAAAAGTTGCAGGCCTTTACAGAGATGGCTTTGGCAAAGTTGGTTGTCCTCAGCAGTAGTCTTCCACATTTTCAGCATGGGCTCCCTTTCCTCATGTGTCGTGGCTCCAGATGATGGTCTGAGGAGAGGCAGCTGGGCTCCTCCTCTTATCCTAAATTTGGGCTGTAGGGTGGTGGGTGGGTTGCCTGAGCCTATTAACTGCAAGGATGTGCACTATTCAAACAGGTCAGGCTGCCCTATCTTGGACAGCATCAAAACTCACATCTGCACAGCAACAGACATGCTCTGGCCTGTGTTTCGATTTCCCACCACAGTCCCAACCCTATTATCCACCAGGTCGCTCACACAAAGCACTTACTCAGAAAATTCAAGTCGGATCCTGTGTTAGTTTATAACATATATTGTAGTTTGTGGAACTGAGGGAGCAGGAATGTAGTCAGAACAAGAGGCAGGGCTTAACCTGCATGGCACTGCCATTTTGCACATATGGTACTTGAATTAGCATTCGCACCTGGGGAAGAGCCATTAGCCATTCAGGTGGCTAGAACAGCGGGCGAGAATATACATTCTTCCCCGGGTGATTTCTTTGATTTTTTTTAATGTGGGCAGGCAACAGGGAAACTCTCCCTCCCAACCCCCTCCCCTCCCCTCCTCCCAACAGACCTGCAGCACTGGAATTTTGAGCTCTGGTCCCCGCGCTCCTTCGATCCCATTTTTTCAATTATCCCACCGCCCCCTTTCTGGAGATTGGCTAGCCAAGCCGCATGATTCTCCAGAGGGTGGTGAGAGTGGGGGGTGGGGCATTCTCCCCCGAGGCAGGTGGGGGGCATTCGCACCCGTGAAAAGCCCTGGGGTGTGAATGGCTTTCACCCTTTGGCGGGTGGGCGGATATAGACGGTTACCACCCCTGTCCAACCCACCATTAAAGGGGGTGAAAGTAATAATATGCACCATGAAAAAGTACAAAATACTATTCACTGCTACTGTCCTATGCACATACATTTTTTTGACTAGCAACAAAACAAATACATTAAAAACAACAAAGGAATAACAAAAGGGAGGACTCCCACCAACAGGTAACCATAAGGGTTCAGCAAGGCCACCAAATAAGCTGAGAAAGTAAACTAAAAGAAAAATGGTTCACTTACTTTCAAAGTCAGTGCAGGGTTCAAGGCATAGCAAAATAGCTTGCAAAAAGAAAAACCTTTTTCTTAACACTATGCAATATACCGATAATTATATATTTCACTGAGACCCAGCGATACACCACATTTTTATTTGTTTATTTTTTAATTGCCATTTGTAAGAAAAAACATTCTGCATAGTTTCACAGCGTATGTCATGCAGCATCATTTCTTGCATTTGCTTTTAAACTAACAACAAACAGGTGAATAACAACAAACGTTAACTGTCTTCATTCGTCTGAACTAGTTCTTGAGTATTCCTATTCGCAGGGTGACGTGGTTCGGGTCCTTCATTATTTTTCTCAGGGGTAGTGGTTCGGGTAGTACCTTCGTCAGTTTTAACATGTAAAACCTGTGACTCATGGTTCGTGCAATTCAGGGGGGCATATCATCTGACGGCAGAAGCATATCGCTTATTAGGGTTTTCCATGCCTCAAATGTGGCGCTGACCTCTCCCTCAGTCCCAGTGATACCTGCGCCCCATGCTGCAGTTTCCGTAGCTGCCCAGTAGCGATACACCTAATGACCAAGGTTTGGTTCTCCCCTGGCAGGGGCACAATACTCCAAATCTACTGATATAGTAAGACTTCTGGTAGTGATGGGTGCAGTACAAATGCTCAGTAACAGTAAATAGTATAAGACAAGGGAATTCCCAATAGCACTCTCAGCTTCCCCAATATATCCCCAGCAACTAGCTGAAGATGGTCACTGAGCCCCTGCAACCACTCATCAAATACATACTTGATAACCCATCCTGGCTTTTACACTCCTGCGCACATCCTTAAAATCAGGCTTGAAATCCACTATCTCCTAGGTATATCAGATACATTCTGCTATAGCTGCTGTTGCATAAAGGTTCTTGGAACAAAGAATATTGGTATTAAATTAAAACAGGTACCCTACAGGCACAGACACCGTTGTTAAACCATCAAGTCCCCTTTATATGTTTAATCTCTGGAGGTACACTGGCAGAGATGATAAAGAAAGTAAATGAGGTGTGTGTTGTAGGGGGGCCAGTAGCAAAGGGGACAAATAAATGACAGTGTCTGGGGACATAACAATAAAGAGTAGGGGAGGGAAGGTGTGGGATGTTGTGGCGCAAGGGGAAAAAGGGCAGCAGAAAATGCATAAGATGCAGTGAACTTTGATAAGCATGGTGGGCAGGAAGCAAACAGTAGAGAGGCAGAAGAGTGTTCTCAGGGATGGGAAGGGGGGAGGAAGGTGGAATTAGGGGAGGAAGGTGGAATTGGTGGAGAAACCGTGAATCTCCTCCAGAGTTCATTGATTATTTTTTTTTAAGGAAGGGGAAATGCAGGGAACAGTATTATCAAGCAATTAAAAAGGATGCAAACATAACATTTGTAACGTGCAATTACTGGTATTAAATAAGGGAAAAAGTCACTAATGCATGGACAAAATAATTATATGGAACTGGCCCCCCTGGGTGTGAAAATGACCAATAACTCGTTAGAAAAATGTGACGGTGAAACAGCATCTCACAAACTCAATGCACTCAAAAAAGGGTTTAAAGATCATTTACTTTCTTAAACTTTCTAAAACATGGAAGTTGTTTAAAAGAAGCAGAGCGGTTGTATCAATAACTACTAGTGTACAATTAGAGGGCTATGAGTCAGTTGTATTTAAATTGTCTTTTATCAACAAATCACAAACATCACTGTTTATGAAGTTCCATCAAGTGAAAAACATCTCCAAGAAATCTACTTAAAAAGAAAATAGACAAGAGGAATATTAAAGCAACAGGGAAATGGAACCGGTCTTGATTTGCCCAAAGAAGCAAGCATGAGCCTCATGAAAGTGCAAACACACCAGGTGATATGGTTGAGGTTGTGGCGTGCAACTCCCGACATCCGAGTAGTATGCACGAGTCGGTTTAAGTGCTCCAGGTTCCGTTGAAAGTCATTCAGAACTCACTGCCATGTGACTCTCAAAGAGCGATGATCCCAGTGCAGAAGGACATGAAAGCCCTTAAACATGGTGCACTCTGATCAGGAAATTGAACATTGTGATGAGCTTCGAACACAAGTATAAGTCACTCTGAACTACGAACACATAATTAAGCAGATCGCTCGGGAATTCATCGGTATACAGCCTTTGCATCAGAGAAACTTTACATGAAGAGTATTTCAGGAGTCACTTGGGACAGTGGCCCGGACTAATGGTTTTAGATCCAGAGCACATAAAAAGAAAGGCAACCTATGAACATTTAATGGCTGACCAGGGTGAGCCTATCCTACCAGTCAAAAGACCTATGGTACCATCAAGTAGCTTGGTTCATTGATGCACATCACACGTTATTTCCCCGAGTTGTGTTCTGCTTACCTTAGGACATGTGATTTCAGTCTGCTGAATGAGAATCAAGGCTGAGGCAATCAGTGCACCTTGGCGTACGTAATTAACAGGATCATTGGTCATCGGTTCCAACAAGTTGATTGCTTCCTAAAAACAAACATTTGCAATGAAACCACAGATCTTGACACTTATAAGAAATCTAGAAACATATGCAGACAGCATAAAAACAGTCAGACCTTCGAGAAACCATAGATTGAGTTGTTATTCTGCCCACGTTTTGACCTCACATAAGAACCCTTAGAATCCAGTTAGGGTGTTTTACAAAAGTCCACCATTGGTAGGACTTGTGAAAACTCTCACTTGGGACAAAGGGCTCCAACTCTTAGTACAGACATGAACCACCCAAGTATGTTGGCAACAATGGCTAAGCAGCCAGGCTTATTTTAGGAGGGAGAAGGGGCGAAGGTAGAACAAAAAACGTATATACACAGGGCAAAGAAACACTGAAACACTAAAGTTATTTAAAAGTAATTGTTTATTTTATATAAACACAGTAAGGTAAGTACTTCTTCAGAACGGTAAGTTCTATAACACACAACCAGTAACCTCAAAAAATCAATGCATTATTCAGTCAGTAAACCACTTTGTAATACTTTTAGAATGGCAGTATGTAATTTAAAAAGTAAAACATTTGTAATAACTTTTAGAATACCTGTTTCAAGTACAATAAATGAAACAAAACTAACACAAGGTAAGTACATACTTAGCAATACTTTAACAGAGGCCTAACACTTTAGATGTCCATCCCTAACTAGTCATGAGTGTCTCAGAGTCAGTTGGGAGGGTAAAACAGGTAGGCATAGCTGTAGAACGTTCAAAGTTCCAGAGGAAGTCTTCTGTAGCAAGTAATCTTTGTTGGAAAAAGGGTCAGCAACTGGGCAAAGGTTTATGGAAAAACTCCCAAACACACTTATCAGCAGATCAGAAACACAGGAGCAGCAAAACCACTCTAGGTTAAGTTCTACCAGGAGTCTCACAGTACCTTATGAGTGAAGGAGAAGTTGCAGCACAAAGCTTCCACGATGCAGCAGCAGACCCGGTCATCGGATTCTTGGTCAGGCAGACTGAATAACAGACACTGGAGTGGATCTTGCAGCAGCAGTCGAGGGAAGAGGCTTCAGACAAAGAATTTTACGCAGCTCTGTGGTTTTGGTGCGTTTTGGGAAGCACCAGTGAAGAACTATTAGCGCCTGGTCGATCCGCCTCGCATTCTCAGTCCTGCACTCTGGTGAGGCGACTTCAAGGACTGTAATCTTGTCCCTGGAGGTCTGGAAGGAGTGCAAAGTTTTGGGGCTTTTTTGATCTTCGGAAGACTATGCAGTGGCCGCAGGCCCCAGGTTATGGGCAGTTTGCAGCCTGTGAATGTCACAGATTGTCATGCGATGGCTCGACATGCAGGTCGCCCCAAGAGTGATTGGTAACAGTCTAAAAGAGAGAGTAATTCTCGTAACACTTGGAAAAGGGGTCGGACAGCAGTGATTACTCGGAAGGCATCTCCAGTCGTCTGGAAGTGGCTGTGGACATCTTCTCTTCATCCTCGTCGATTCTTCTGTTCCAGGGGTCAGCTTGTCTTCAACCTCAGGATCCATAGCTTTTATGCAAGAACCCAGCCAATCAGCACCCAGGCATCATTCAAATTGTGTGGTGGCTGTCCTTTTAGGACAGCCAGGCTCTCAGTTGGAACTGGTTCCAGGCAGAAACACCAGAAAACAAACAGCAGAGGTTGAGTCCTCCCCCCGTTTCCTGTCCTCACAGACACGCTGAAGCCCTAACGGGCTTCACAAACGATTCCCGCCGAAGACAAAAGTCAAACCAGGACCTCCCCCACCCAGGACGGCAGAAGGACCAAGAAGTGACAAGCAAAAAAGAAAAGGCTACAAAAAGAATGCAGTTACCAATTTGGGTCAATGGTGACCGTTCAGTGTGTTAATGCGGCTGTGAGTACAGACTGGGAGACGAAATTGCACAGAAGTAGGTAGAATAAAACCAGTGCCACCAGCCATTCAGGTTAGCTTGTCACTGTAACCAAAACATTACAGGAGCAGTTTGAAAGGCGATACTATGTAGCCCTCATCACTCCTCAAAGTGGGGTATGCTGATCTCACAATATAAAAGAGGAAGGATAGAAGAACAAGTTACTTACCCCTGGTAACGTTTTTTTCGACTGGACGTTCCTCCCACGTATTCATTTTATGATATATCCATATCCAGTTTCAGCTGCTTTGGAAAAAGATTTCAGCAAGGGGCGCTGCTCGTCTATGCCGGTCGAGGGCCTCTGTTCCGATATCGATGTCACCACTGGTACATAGAGCGCAAGCGATCATTAGCTTCAGTTCTGTTTTGATGCGTTCCCTCAATATCATATGGTATTACCCTGTATGAGAAAGTATTCTGCCTTGAAAGAACGTAAAGTGTAACAGAAATTCTACTGTCGGGTAGGTTGGGAGGGGTGATGAGGAATACCTGGGAGGAACATCCAATCGAAAGAACATTACCAGGGGTAAGTAACTTGTTCTTCGAATGGATTGTGTCATCCCACATATTCCTGATCTTTTGATAGACTCACAAAGCAGCGTTATGTTTTTGAGGAGGGATTAAGAATTTAGGAGTTCCTTAGGGGTTTGTATGAACGGTATCTAACACCATCTTCCCAAACCCTCCTTCCTGGCCTGACGAAGAGTCCAGACAATAATGCTTTGTAAAAGTATGAACGTAGGACCATGTGGCCGTTGCACAAATATCTTGGGACTCCTCTGTGTAAAGCAGGGGATGTAGCCATGCCCCTGTTCGAATGAGCCCTCATGAACATCTTTTCCAGCTGCTCTTTAACACTCAAAAATGCCTAAAATAATCCACCTAGACAAGGTTTGCTTTGTCACTGCCATCCCCAAATTATGGCCTGTATAACCAATGAACAGTTGATCATCCTGTCGCAATTTCGACATTCTAGAAATATGAAAAGGAAGTGCTCGCTTTGGGTCAAGCCTGTGCAATCTCTCCTCCTTTGCAGGATGTGGGGGTGGATGAAAAGAAGGTAGTACCATTTTCTGTGTTAAAACGAAAATTAGACACAGTTGTGAGCAAAACTGTGGGTTTAACTTTAAGGACCAGTAAGGACAATTGTATAAGGAGGCTTGCAAGACAAGGCTTGAAGTCCACCCAGCCTACAGGCTGATGTAAGAGCAACTAAAATAATGGCTTTGAAGGTGAAACCTTAAAAGGACAAGAATGAATTGGTTCGAAGGGAGTAAACACATGAGAAATTTTAGAGCCAGATTAAGGTCACAAACAGGAACCTAAAAAGGATCAGATTGAACACATTCGTCAGTCGCTTCAGAAATTGTATCACTAGTTTCATTTTGAAGCAAGATACCTCTTCAGGGCGAGCGTTTCAAAATTGACAGCACTGCCAGATAACCTTTTATTGTGTAAACCTCAAGCCCCAGATTTGCCAGATGTAACAAGAATAAAACCATAAGCGTACTGCACATAAAAGGATCTACATTCTTGTCCCTGCACCAACTGCAGAACTTGTTTCACTGGCAGCGGTACAAGGATTTTGTTGCTGGCCTTCTGGCCGAAAGCAAAATCTCCATACCGAAATCAGGGAGGTCCTTAATCCTTATAGCTCAACCTCTCAGAAACCATGCTTGAAGGTTGAGTATCTTGACCTCTGGATGGAGAACCAGACCATCCTCTCGCAAGAGAAGGTCCTCTCTTTGCGGAAGACGTATTAGAGGGCAGAAGGACATGTCCACAAGGTCCGGGTACCACGTTCTCCTAGCCCAATCTGGAGCAATTAGGATCATGGATTTACCAAACTTTCTCAACCTCCTGATCACGAGTAATAACGGGGACTGGTGGAAACAAGTATAGGAGTGGAAACTCCCAGTCCACTTTGAACATGTCTTCTAGAACTCCTTTTAGGGGAAATTCCCTGGAGCAGTACAGCTTGCACATCTGGTTGGAACTAGTCACGAACGGCGCCACTTGAGGGGTTCCCTAAAGGGCAAAGATCTCTTGAAGGACTTACTGGGCTAGTACCCACTCGTGGGGGACTGTGCTCTGCCTGCGCAGAGCGTCCCCCGCAGTGTTCTCCTCTCCGGATAGGTGAACTGCCGATAGGGAGATTCCCTTTTGAATTGCCCAGAACCAGAGCTGCATGGCTTCTCTGCATAGTTGTAGTGACCATACACCACCTATCTTGTTGAGGTAGTGCATGGCCACTGTGTTGATTGACATTATCGGGACATTCTTTCCCTGTACAGAGGACAGAAAGGCCTTCAGCGCTAGTCTGATTGCCCTCAGCTCCAAAGGATTGATATGTAGTTTGGACTCTGATGGAGACCAACAACCGCTGATTGTCAGATCGTTGGCATGTGCTTCCCATGCCGTGAGTGAGGTGTCCAGTAACTACTGTCATCTCCGGCCATGGTTGCCAAAACGGTTCTCCCTTCAGAATGTTGTCCTCGCAGGCCCACGACATAAGATTCTGTGCTACTCTGCTTGGAACCTGAAGAAGGTCCGAGATCCTACCTGAGAATTGGGACCATCGAGTCCTGAGAGCTCACTGGAGAGACCTCATTCTCAGGCAAGCCTCTGGCACGCCTCTGGCAACAGAAAAATGCAGACTGTCATGAGGTCAAGCAACTTCAAAAAATCAAAGGCCAGGACACACAGGGCACTCTGGAATGCAGAATGTGTTGAGCCCTCAACTCGGGTGGCGAGGCTTTTCCCCAGGTACACATCCAGGACTGCTCCGATGAATTGGAGCCTTTGGGATGGTATCATGTGGGACTTCTTGTAATTGAGGGAGAAGCCCAGTCTGTGGAGAGAGTGTCAGGCTACACCAAGATGTTCCAGGGCCTGATCGGGTGATGGAGCCTGATTGGCCAATCGTCGAGGTAGGTGAAGACGTGAAGCCCCCCTCTCACGAGACTCACTGCTACCACCGCCATCAACTTGGTAAAAACCCTCCAGCGGAGGTCAGTCCAAAGGCAGAACCTGAAACTAATGAGAACCACCATCGCCGAACCACAGGTACCTTCTGTGTTTGTGATGGATTGTCACATGAAAGTAAGTATCCTTAAGGTCCAATGATACCATCCAGTCCTGAAGCTGGATGGCCTGAAGGATCTGAGAAAGGGTAACCATATTGAACCATGTTGAACTTGTCCTTCCTGAGGAACTTGTTCAAGTCTAAGTCCAAAATGGGTGTCAATCCCCTGTCCTCCTCAGAGATTAGAGTACCACCCTTGTTACTTTCCACTACAGGTACTGGATCTATAGCACCTTTCTCCAGCAAGGTCAAAATTTCATGCACAAGGAGTAGATCTGGAATTTTGAAAGAGTTGTTCGCAGGTGGATGAACCTGTGGCCTTTTTAGAAAGGGAAGGCAGTAACCCAGGGCTACTGTTTCCAATGCCCATGCATCCAAAGAAATACCCTGACATTCTTGCAGATGCTGAGAGAGTCTGCCTCCCACCGGGGCTTTGTGGACCAAGGGCTCAGAGAGGTTTTGAGGCTAATGATGCAGCGGCCTCGTCCACCACGGGGGAATCTTCTCTTATTCATTTGACTTGCCAGTCCTCTCGCTCCTCCCGCTGAGGAATACATTTTTTTTTTTAAACAACCTGCCCCTCCATGCTGTTCCACTGGGGCGAGTTTGCGGTTGTCTGATTGCAGCACCAATGGGTTTGGCTGACGCTTTGGCGGTCTGCAGCTTCTCTAGACTCTCGTCAGCCTTGCTGCCAAATAAGTGCGCGCCGTCAAAGGGCATGTTAATAAGTCCCGATTGCACATCGGAAGAAAACCCAGTCTTTCTTAACCACACAAATCTGTGCATCACTGTGCTAGCCGCCATTGCTCTGCTAATAATGTCCGCAGAGTTGAGAGCAGTTTGAAGGGACTCTCACATAGCCTCCTTCCCATCCTTAATAATGTTAAAAAATCTCTCGTTCTTCCCCTTCGGGAATATGATCAGCTGCAATTGCAATACAGTCCCATAGGGTAAATGTGAACCTAGCAAGTGCGCATGTGGCGGTCGCTGACTTCAGGGCCAAACGAGAAGACTTCTTGGCATAACGTTGGTCATCCCTGTTTGGGTGAATCATTGGGCAGGCAGTTTGCTTTGAAGTTCATGTGGCAGCCTGTACCACCACTTGAGTTGGGATGTTTCGACAGATAGTAAGGATCGCTACTAGAGGTCATGTATTTACTTGTTCATATTTTATTTACCGCTGAAATTAACTCTCTGGTGTATCCCAGTTTGCACTGCCTGCCTTTAGCAAGGCTATATGGAAGGGAAGAATAGGATCCTCCTGGGGTCCTTTGTCCAAAATGTCTGTCAGGTCATCCTGCTCATAAGGTGTGCAGGCCTGCCCCACATCCACAAATTCAATGACTTTGGCCATTAATTGTATATATCACCCCTCTGCGTGATCTGAGGGGTCTGGTCTGCCAAATTCAATCTCTGGGGAAGTGTCAACCCCGCTTGCTGTCTAATGTCTCATACAGGTCCTTCATTCGTGACTCTGATATTAGAGCCTCTGTGACGCTTTGTGTTCCATACGCCAAACCAAAAGGTCGATTTTCAATATCTTAAGGCTCATTATCCTCATATAGTGCCATAGGTGACTTGAAAAAGTCCTGTCTTGGTAGTGGAGTGAAAGACTCTTTACACTTTGCAACCTCCTTTGACAATTTCGGCATTTTTGTCGACGATGGCGTCCAGGTTTTTGGTGCCGTCGAAGATTTACCCGGTAGGGATGTCGATTTTGGATTCAAAGGAGCAAGTTCTCGACTCGAAAGGACCTTTCAAGGTTCTCAAGGAGTTTCATCATGGACACCTGGGCTCGAGCCACACATGGTTTGTCCTTTGCCTGGCCAGGTATTTCCTTGATAGGAGTATGGCTCCTACTCTTCTGTTTCGAGGGGGCCTGGCTGCATTCTCGAATACTTGGAGCATTTTTTGTCTGAATCTCTCCCATTCACCCAGTAAATCTGATTTCGTAGGGCAAGTTAACCGTTCCGAGGAGAAACTCAATGAAGAGGACGGCGAGCTGTGACGCCTTTTCTTCATTCGTTGTGGAAATTAAGATGAGTGGTGAAATCCACTCCTAGATCGAAATCTTTTAGCTTTCTTCTGGCGAGCAGTCACCTCACGACTCTTCAGAGAATCGCTTTGTCGACGAAGTTGAAGGGGATTTATGTGTCCTACCTGCAGCTAACTTCCCTTTACATTCTTTCAGGGCTTTTGTTGTCATCGAAAGGCAGGATCCACACTCCGATGTCTTATGATTGGATCCCAAACACCACAGAAACAACCGATGGGGGTCAGTAAGGGACCTCTTCACCCCCAGTCGTGCCCTTTTTTTAACCCTGATCTTGGAGTCGACGATGCCAACGAAGATGCCATAGTTTACTTGATATGTTTCTGGAATTAACCGAAGCTTGCCGATCTTCCGAAGCAATAGCTTTTGTGCAAAAACATAACTGAAGCTAGCGGTCGCTGTGTGTGCTATATGTATCCATGGTGACATCGGGCAGAGGCCCTCGAGGAATATCGAGTTGAACAGCATCAATGCGCAGCGTCCGCTGTTGTAATTATTTTCGGAAGCAGCTAAACCTGGATATGGATATATCAAAAGATGAGCAATATGT
Source organism: Ambystoma mexicanum (assembly GCF_040938575.1). Taxonomy (NCBI): domain Eukaryota; kingdom Metazoa; phylum Chordata; class Amphibia; order Caudata; family Ambystomatidae; genus Ambystoma; species Ambystoma mexicanum. The sequence goes on from NC_090932.1 coordinate 97,013,563, forward strand.
GGCAGGACACAATCCATTCAAACAATCCTCCTGTAACAATCCTAAAAAGGGAAGCCCAAAGGGCTCCCAGCAACACTGCACAGAGTGGTGTGTGATGCAAAAGCCAAAAGACAGATGCCATGAACTTGGAGGAAAGTATAACTTCAAGAAAAAGACATAAGAAGAAAAACAAAGTATCCCAAGAGGACTCCAATCTCTAACTGAATCCAACTGAAAACGGTGGCACTGTCCCATGTGTCTAGGCGCACACACTCCGTTATGTGACAGACCACAGGATATACAACATGTTGGGGGGGGCGGTCCAGCTAGCTCAACGGGTAGTAGTGTCTGTTAATGATTTCTAGAATCTGGTATGGTGGACAGATTTTAGGAGGCCACCCTAATTATAGTGAGCAGGGAACACAGAGGTTTGCCAAACCCCAAACAAGATACGTGAGTGAGCAGCGGAGGCTTATTCTCAGGAGAGTGAGAGTGGGCTCAGGGGCCCTCAATTAGCCCACACAGTATGACAATTCAATTTATACAGTAAATACAAAAGTTATTTATTATAGGCTTTCTGAAAACATTGAAAAGGGAAACTAATCTGATGCAAATATATACATTCATCATAGGTTCATAAATAAATAAAATAAATCATTCAGCAAAGCAGCTAAGGAACAATTTACTTACCTGTAACTGTTGTTCTCCAGCATGGGTCTGGCATGGATTCACATGCTCATGAATATTCCCCGTCGTCAGGCTGGGAATCATGGGTAAAGAAAAAATCAGTATCAGTTTCGTTTCTGATCTGTCTTTCCTAGTAGTAACCAATCACTGATCTCTGCGTCATACTGACCACAGCCAATGACTGCCCTCTACCTAAGCCCCGCCTCTGGCAGCCGTCTTCAGATTTGGTAGCACGTGAAGTGGCAGTATGACCAAGTGAAGAGCCGCAGAGGGGTAGGCGGGAGGGTTCGCATGTGAATCCATGCCAGACCCATGCTGGAGAACAACAGTTACAGGTAAGTAACTTGTTCCTTCTCCAACATGGGGTCTGGCATGGATTCACATGCTCATGAATATAAGATTAAATAGCAGTACACACATGCACAACCACGGGGGGTGGTAAAAGGCTCAACATTAAGCAATACAAAAAACTCAACATTAAGCATCTCTTACCTCCTCACCAGGCTCACCTTAAGCGAACTGGTTGCGCAGCACTGCTTGGCCGACCCTGGACTCCTCCCTGGAATCCCGATCGACTCAGTAGAATCTCGTGAAGGTGTGCGTCGACCTCCACGTGACAGTGCATGATGCAGCCGGAGAGCCATCTGGAAATAGAAGACTTCGAGAGAGCCTTCCCTTGATTCACAGGTCCAAAGTTCACGAACAGCTGTGATGTCCTCTGGAAACTCTTTGTCGGGTCCACGTAGAACTTCAGCGCTCTAGCCACATCCAGCGAGTGCAAAGTCCTCTCGGCCGGCGACGAAGGAGACGGGAAGAAAACAGGTAACACCAAGGGTTCGTTAAGATGGAAGTCCGACGGCACCTTGGGCATAAAGGACGGGTGCGTCCTAAGCACCACCCTCGAGGCATGGAAAGTCAAGTACGGTGCTTTGCAGGATAGGGCCTGGATCTCTCCCACTCGTCGTGCGGAGGTAATGGCCACCAGGAACGTAGTCTTCCACGACACAAACTTCATAGGTGCGGAGTGCATCGGCTCGAATGGGGGCCCCATGAGCCTGGTCAGCACCACGTTAAGTTCCCACGCCGGGCCGGGGCCTTCACCGGCGGGAACGACCGTAACAGTCCTTTCATAAACTCTTTTACCAGTCGATGGGACCACAGGGACGTCCGTCCTGTGGTTCTGGTACATCTGGAGATCGCTGCCAGATTAATCTTAATGGAGGCATGGGCTAGCCCAGCCTTTGCCAGCGATAGCCGGTACGGCAGCACTTGAGGGGGTTGATCTTCTGTGCTCGGCACCAGATAGAGAACCTCTTCCACTTATGACCGTAGCATTTGAGAGTTGAGGACGCCCTGGCCTTTGCAAGAACCTCTCTGTAATCAGCCGGTATATCGTAGCTTCCAAACTCTAGCGCTGCAGGAGCCAAGCCTGCAGGTTCAGCGACGCCGGGTCGTGGTGGAAGATGGCGCCTCCTTCTCTGGAGAGAAGGTCCGCGTCCGCCGACAGCTTGATGGGAGGGGACGCTGACAAGTCCAGAAGGTCTGGGAACCAGATCTGCCTCGGCCACGCCGGTGCGACGAGGATCATCCTGCACCGGGACCTCTTGAGCTGGCTGATGAGTCGAAGCAGCAACGGCAACGGAGGGAACGCATACAGGTATAGGCCGTCCCAGGGGAACGAGAACGTATCGCCCATGCTTCTCGGCTGGGGAAACCTGCTGGCGAACCTCTTGCACTTCGAGTTCGTCGCTGTTGCAAACAGGTCGATTTGGGGTTTGCCCCATCGTCGGAAGAGTTGATCCACCTGATCCTTGCGCAGTTCCCACTCGTGACACGCGCGCAGCTCCCTGCTGAGCGAGTCGCCGATGGTGTTGCTTTCTCCTGCCAGGTGGAAGGGAACCAGGAACATCCCCTGGGCGACCGCCCAGTGCCACAGATCCTGTGCCTCCTTGAATAGGGCTGGGGATCTGGTGCCTCCCTGCTTCCGTATGTAAAACATTGTTGTGGTGGTGTCCGTGAAGATCCGCACCACCTTGCCCTTGAGTGACGGGAGGAACGATTTGAGACCCCAGAACACGGCTCGGAGTTCCAGGACGTTGATGTGCAGGAGCCTCTCCTCCGGGAGCCAGAGGTATCTTGCGTGGAGATCTGTGGTGTGGGTGCCCCAACCTTCCAGGGAGGCGTCCGTTGAGACGAGGAGCGTGCCGCCTGGCGGTAGGACAACGAGCCACCGCTGGATCCCTTGGAGGCACCCTGTCTGCCTCCGGAGCTCCGAAAGGCCCGTCGTTGCTGAAGGGCTCCTAGGGCGCGGGCCGTCTCTGTGTCCGTTTTTATGGCTTGGAGGGACTCGTCCACCGCCTTCCCGAACAAGTTGCTGCCGTCGAACGGCATGTCCAACACCCTGGTCTGGACGTCAACCGACAGGTCCTCCTCCCAGATGTCATCGATTAGGGGCACCGCGATGACCGTCTTCCTCTTGGCCTCCCGGCGCTGAGAGAGGAAACCTTCCTTTTTCTGCTCCTCCGGGCAGAGCTGGAACAATTCGGACGCGCTGGTGATCATGGCGTGGAATGAGCCAATCTCGTCGGGCGGCGAGGCCCGTGCGACGGGAGACCCGTTCCGTCGCCCTCAGAACCCGTCGTCGAGCCCAACGCAACGTCATCTCCCAACTCGTGGGAGGATGAGGAGGGAACTGTAGGCCTTACGGGGGCGAGCGGAGGAGAGGGTTGGGTCCTCCGTCGTTTGTTCTGAGGACTTCCCGACGGGCCAGGTTGCGGGTCCTCCGGCCTGGGCCGTGGGAATCTCGTCCTTATCTCAGAGCATAAGGACTGGATGGCAGACAAAATGGCCACCGAGCCATCCTGAGGCCTATGATCCGGCTGCGCCGGAAGGGAAGGCCGCTCTTCCTCACCATCGTCGTCTTCCTCGGTTATCTCCCGAGGATCTTCCTGACGGGATCGAACCTTCTCGAATTGGACTTCGAGGTTCCTCACGGCCTCGGTCAGTTCCTCCTCCGAGGCTGACTCCGAGCTCGAGGAGGTCACGGTGCCCCCCCTCGCTTCTTCCATCATGGCGGCCACGACGATGGGCTGAAAAGAGGATTCCCTCCTTGGCAGCAGGGAAACTCTAGTCCCGGAGGCAGTCTCCGCTGGCGGTGTCTCTGCCGGCTAGGCAAGAGTCGCTGCGATAGCCTCGATAGAGGCCTTCGCCTGCTGGGTAGGGGCCTTCACCACCTTAAGTGCGTCCCGGGCCTTCTCCTTCGGGGGAGGGGCGACGCCTCGCTCCCCCTCTTCCGAGATCGGACGGGGCTTCTCCCGAAGCTTACCCGGGGTCTTGGACTTTCTCTTCCCCGAACCGGAGCGTTGGCTCGTGGTTGACGGTGCCGGGGAAGGTGCGCCCTGCCTGGCGACCGAAGAGCCCGACCTTTCGGCGCTCCCGGAGCCAGCGGACTCCCGGCGCTTGGCCTGGTGTTGGGCCCCCGTCGCTGGGGCGCCCGCACAGGACTTAGAAGCCCGCTCTGACCCTTTCTTCTTCTCACCCGTCAAGCCCTTCTCCAACCAGCTTGCGAGACAGGATCGACGGTCCCTCATGGTCCGCTCCAACAAGTTCTCGCAGAACTGGCAGTCCTTCTCTACATGAGTCTTGTCCCCATGAAGACAGTAGAGGCATTGCAAATGTTCGTCTTCCTTAAACACATTCTGCAGCCCGCATCCAGGGCAGCTGTGAAACAGCTTGGGTCCGGGCGACGAACTTGCATCCTGGGCCATCTCGAAGTAGGCCGCGAATCTTCTGGAATCCTCCAAGAAGTTGATTCGACGAAATCTTCACCCTTGAGGGGCGTAGGAAAATCCCGCAACGTGTAGCCGTTAACGGGAGTAGAAACGGTGGAGCTTGAGGCTCGATTAACCGAAAAAAATGTGAAAAATCACCTGAAAAAGCACGAAACACGCAGTAAAAGATCGAGAGCTAAGCACAAGGACTCCCAACACTTGAACGTGCGGTAAAAATCTGAAGATGGCTGCCAGAGGCGGGGCTTAGGTAGAGGGCAGTCATTGGCTGTGGTCAGTATGACGCAGAGATCAGTGATTGGTTACTACTAGGAAAGACAGATCAGAAACAAAACTGATACTGATTTTTTCTTTACCGAGGATTCCCAGCCTGATGACAGGGAATATTCATGAGCATGTGAATCCATGCCAGACCCCATGCTGGAGAAGTAGATAGATGCAATACATGATGGAACCATATCACAAGTCAATAACCTAACTAAAGAAGTCCAAACCCTAAGACGACTGGGGCTTAGTGCCCAAAAGATGCCCTCTCTGCAGGTAAGTTGTAATTTACCTAAGTTGGTGATAGTTCAAAAAGTTCAACAATTTTACTAACGGTAAGTAAATGCTTTTCTATATTTCAGGATACTCTACACAGGTTCGACAACTAAAAGTTGAGTGGAATGGGATGTAGGAGACAAAGACTTATTCTCAATGTTATCCTATCGAGGACCGGGGGTGGGGGGCCACAGACACAGTGTTTCCTTACCCCCTAACTCCGATTTTCCCCAGAAGATTTTATGGATCGCCAGGCAACCGTTGATTCCGGTGAGCGGTGTTGGCGAGAGTTTTCATTTCTGTGGCAATTCCCTTTAACCTTAGAGACCCCAGCTCATTTGCTGGACTCGGGGCTTTTTAATGTTTTACTCCTGAGTGAGAGGGACTTTTTCCCCACTCCCTCATGTGTTTTTCTGGCTAGGATTTGTGGTTTCTTACTCTTTAATGGAGTTTGGTAAACTCCATAGGCATCTGCTTTTGCATGGTGACACAGAGCACCTTTTGTGCAGTGCCACTGAGAAGTCCCTTCGGTTCTCAATGTTTAAATACATTTTCTTGGGCGAACTACTGTTCCCAAGAATAGTAAGATGACTTTTGTCTGACCTTTTCCTTTGCGAGTCCAGCACACACCACCCCATGTGGAGTGCTGGCGGGGTGGGAGGGCGTTTTGGGCTGGGGGGTAACATAGTAACTCTTTATCCCACTTCTCATGTAACATTCTGTTACACTAACTTGAATGGCTGGTGGCAGTGGTTTCTATTTTACTACCTTTGTGCCATGTATCTGCAGGCTGATTCATCAGCTGCAGTACAGCACCCAACGGTGACCATATTCCCAAAATGGCCCCGGTCTTCATTTTTCGTCATTTCTTGTTTGTTAGTTTTTCTGGGCTTTTACTGTTCGAATCAGGTTTGAGCCCTTTGTGCATTTTGCCTTTGGTGGGCTTCAGCCCTGAAGCCTGCCCAGGCTCCAGTGTGTCTGGAAAGGCAGGAAGTGAGAGAGGGCCCCGAAACGTCCCTGTCCTTTGCCTCTAGGTGGGCCTCAGTGAAAGCAGTTCTGATTGGCTGGCTGTCCGGGAGGACAGACACCCTGCTGGGTGATTGACAGCCCTAGGGCTGTGAATGAATGGGAACTTGCTTAAAAAGCAAGGTTTTTGGGACTAGAGGCAGAGTCGACCACTGGAGGACAACATCCGATGAAGACGTCTAGAGACGCCAGCAGCACCTTCCTGGATGACGAAGTGCCCAGTGAAGCCCTGCAGCTGTGCTGACCCTGTGTTTGTTTTGACTGGGAAGACCCGCAAGGTTTGACTTCCCCCCTTGGGCTGGTGGGACCAACTAGCCTTGAGACAAGCTTCATTTTGGCGCAACCCCCGACTTACTGCGACTTTCCAAGGATGCAGAATCCCAATGTCTGGGTGGCCCCGGGCCATCATAGAGTGCATTGTCTAAGGAATCTGGCCAAAATTCGTGGACATCCAGAGAACACTACAGAAGCAGGGAAGTTTCATCCAGAGTCCCTCACCACAGCCCAGGGCCAAGGGATCAACTTCCAACCAGAGCTGCTGTTCTTCTTATGGAGCAGAAAAAGAGTTGCCAAGACCACAAAAGGCAGCTGAATCCATTGCTGCAGAGTCCTTCTTTTGAGTGCTGTCGCAAAAGCCCACCAGACGTCCTCCCTTTCATCACCAAGGACCTGGAACAAGGGTCTGTTACACTGCAACAGTAAGGCATCCAGCTGGAACCAATTCTTCCAATTCTCAGGTATTGTTGGGCTTGGGCTACATCAACCTTTTGCCATTTGTGGTGCTTCCTAACTTGGGGAGTACTATTTTAAACCCTTTTGAGTTGACTTAAACTCACCGGCACTGGCCGCCCAGCTTGTGCTTCTTTCTTCAAGGTGGCTCCTCTTGAGCTTCTGTGATTTTCTACTGAACTACTGACTATTTTAAAACATTATTCTAAGAAGAGTGTATCAGAACTTTGAACTGGCCCATTGACTGTCCTGGCTCCCTAAAGGCCCCCTTCTGAACCTATTGGTGTTGGCAGTGCTTGTTCCCTTGCATGTTTTAATTGTTGAACACTATTATTGCTGGGATAAAATATTGCCTACATCCCTCTGGGAGAATCTGTTTTACTACTTACAAAGTATGTTCTGATCTGACTTTTCCCTCCTTGAGACTCAATATTGTAATGTTTATAACAAAGAAGTGCTAATACTGACCTCAAATGATGCCAAACAGTGCACTGGAATATGTTTAGCATAAGAAAAGTTTACCCACCTACTTTATTGCTATGGTTCAACTGAATACTAACTTTGATATTAATTTTACTATTAGTTGCTGCTTTTTAAAGATTGAAATTGTAATTGTGGGTTACTGTTGGGGGTACCTGCTGCGACAGGATCAGTAGTCCAGTTTTGACTGATTGTATTCGTAATTAGTTGCTCTGTCGCATTGTGTGCGGGCATAGAGTGCTCCCACTGCTCACTCATTTGCAATACATTAATCAATGCCACAACACAGATTGTGCCAATTGTAGATGTTTTATTAGTGAGGTTTGTCTGTTAATGTGACATGTGTTTCGGCCTTGTAATGCAGTAATGCATTGTCTTCTGATGTTTGTTAATCTGCTTAGAATCACATGCTGTGCATAGACTAGTGAGCAGTACCCGGAGTTGGAGGAGGGTTGTGAGACGGAACAATAGAAAAAAAAATGTTTTAATACTGCTTGTCCCACCTGGGAATCAAATCTAGAGTGGGCATCTAGACTGTAGTGTTTTGTAAAGGTGTGTACAGAACTCCAGGTTGCCGCTTTCCAAATAGACTCGAGGGGGACATTTGCAATGAATGCTATGGAAGCCCCAGTGCATTGAGTAGAATGTGCTCTTGGCTTGAAGGGTACTTCTCTCTTAGCAAGAGTGTAACAGAGTGATGCATTGGACAATCCATCTAGATATAGTGGATTTTGAAACTGCGTCTCATTCTCTTCCTGCTGCCACCGAGACAAAGAACTGATTAGTCTTTCTCAGAGGTCTAGTTCTTTCCATATAAAACATGACGGCTCTGCGCACATCCAGTGTATGCAGGCTCTTTTCTCCCAAATTCGAAGGGTTTAGGAACTTAGAAATTAATTTTGGTGCAAACCTAGGATGTGGAGTGGGCGGAAGCCAAATTGTCTGGCTCCCAGTAGATTGTTTGATTCAAGGTGTCTTTGAATTTGTGCGTAGGCAACCTGTCATAATCTGTGTGGGATGGGTTATTGCTAGGTGTGTTGTATTGGTTGAAGAGAAGGACATATGTCATAATCTGTGTGGGATTGATTATGGCTATTAGTGTTGTGGTGAAGGGCGGTGATGTCACTGACATTCTAGGTGGAATGTTGGTGTGGGGATGTCACTGGGACTCTAGGTGGAATGTTGAGGTAGGTTTGATTGCAACGTTCTACTGAGGGCAGTTAGACCTAAGAGACTGGACCAGATGGATGTCCCAGTGCTTTCTCTACTTACTAACTAAAAGAATAAAACCTACATGTAAACTACTTACCTTCTGGTGTTCCTGATTGGTGAAGGAGGCCTAGTTTATGTCACTGGCGACGAGGATGGGATCCTGCTGGGAAGGGGCAGTAGGTGAGGAGCGCTGCCTTCCAGGGTGACATCCATCCAGCAACAAGGAGCTGCAGGCCGGGCGGTGCAGTGGGGTCCAATACAGTGGTCCAGGTCGGGGACCCGGAAGGTCCAGAGTCCAGGCGGTGCCAGGGGAGGTGGCCCAGCACCTGGAAGGTCCAGATTCCAGCCGGCGCCCGGGCTGAGGTGGCCCAGCGCTTGGGAGTTCCAAAATTCAGGCGGCGGCCGGGCTGAATGGGCCCGGTGCATGGAGGGTCCAGGTGGCGCCGGGGCTAATGTGGATACGGAGGGTGCTGCTGAGGAGGGGGCAGCTGAAGGACTGTGACATCGCCCTCCAGCGATGACATCCCGCCAGGTGCGTTGCTGACTGGATATTCGGCGGCGTCCAGTGTTGTCGGTGAAGAAGTGTCCCGTGACTGCAATGGGGTATCCATTGCCCCTGATACGTGGAGAGTGAGCGGTGGCTGGTAGTGTTCGGTGCCCTTGGTCCTGGTGGGTTGTCTTGGGTTGAGGCAGCTGGAGTACGCAGGACTGGAGAGCGGATTGGAAGTTCCTCTCTATTTTGCCTGGAGAGGTCACAGGCGGTTGAACTGGTGTTCCGCCAGGCCCGGTAAGGTTGTCGGGTCGTTGGTGGATGTGACACTGACGGCTTTTGGTTCCTGAGTTCACTAGGGGGAGCTGCTGTGAGCGACCGTAGGCAGGAAGACAGCGTTCGGTGCCTCCTAGGTCGTGTGCCCCTGCGTCCACCAGGGGGAGCTGCGGTGCGCGACCGCAGGCAGGAAGACAGTGTTCAGTGCCTCCAAGGTCGTGTGCCCCTGCGTCCACCAGGGGGAGCTGCGGTGCGCGACCGTTGGCAGGAAGAGAGTCAGCGTGTTGTATGCAGTGAACTGCATTGTTGGGCCTCTCATGGGGAGAAAAATGGGGAGTGCGCGGCTGCAGGGGAACAGCATCGTGGAGTATGTTGAAGATCTTTTCCCCACGATACTAGATGACGTTATGGTGATGTCGGCAGGGCGTGGGCCGGCATCAGTGGGCGGAGGACGTGCGTTCCAGCGGGCCCATCTGGAACGCAAAGTCTTATTGGCACGCAAACTTGAAAGCCTTTCTGACGTTCATATGGAACGCAACGTTTATATGGAACACAACGTTTTGCAAGAGTGTCAGGCGGACGCCGGTGTCGGGTGTTGCGCTATATTGGGAGAATCCAGGACTGAACATGGTAGTTATGGAGAAGTCTACTGGTCGGCACAGAGGGACAGCGAAGAGGATTTTTGGCGTTATCCAGGAGTGTGCGTCAATTTGAACAAAATGTTTTCTGGTTCTAAGGAAAAGCATGCGGACGCGGTATGGTTGGAGGACAGTAGTTGCAAGTTCTCCAGGAGAGGGTCCCGGCGTCGAAGTTGTGGTGAAAGGTGCGGTGGTCCTGCAAGATTGTTGCGGGAGCTGGATCCTGACTTGTGGGATCTTTCATGCTGGACGCCGTTGGTGGTTTAATGTGAGGTAGGTGTTGGGGGAGGCCAGTGTTGTTATAATGCTGTTGTGTATATGTTGTGGCCTCGGGGTTAGTAAATGCATGGGTTGGTCCTGGGTAAATGTTAGTGGCTTAAGGCCGGTTATGTATGGTTGTTGTGTTTATGTGGTGGCCTAATGTTCAGGACATTCCCCTGGGTTGCAGAACGGACTCTGGTGGGGTCCGTGGGCAGTTATAATGTTGGGAATGATGCTCCACTAGCAGGATGGGTCTAAGCGGACGTGTGGTCGTGGGGATGGCGCAGGGATTTCCGCGCTATGCTATTTTATGTGCTTGCATTTCAGGGACATGTGGGTGCGGGGTTGGCGCAAGGGACTTTTGTGCCACGTTCACACCCCAATCCACACTACTTGGGGTTACATTGCCCGGACCAACGCTCCATCCCCCAGATGATTGTGGGTTTTGTATTGTTGTGCTTTGCGTTTTATGGTCATTTTGGGGTTGGCGCTTGGGGTCGGCGCAGGGGACTTTAGCGCCACTCCATAGGGGTTGTGCATTTCTGTGTTTTGCATTTCATGGACATGTTGGGGTCGGCGCAGGGACTTTGGCGCTGTTGATTGTTATTCTAAGGTTTTATGTGTTGTCAGGTGATGTTATATGTGTGTCTGTAGGGGCATGTCCCCTGGTCATAATTTTAGGTGCTGCCTGGGAATTAAAAAGGGTGGTGAGAGGCTGCCTGGGTTAAAGGGGGCATTGATATGCTTCCGTGCTGACTGATGTCTAGTCAAGGGGCAGTGAGATGCTCCCGGTCTGGTCAAGGGGCAGTGAGATGCTGCCGGGTGGTGTGAAGGGGTAGTGAGGTGCTGCCTGGGATTTTAGAGGTTTAGGAGGTGCCGATGTTTTGGTTGTTTTAGGGATTTGCGGGAGTTGCATATATTCATTTTAGGGAGTGCTTTTGGGGTGGCGTAGTGAGGTTACTATCTGTTTTTTCCAGGTGTAAGAGGCAGTTAGGTGCTGTCTAGTTATTTTAGGGGTAGTGAGATGCGGTCTGGTTATCTCATGAGGCAGTGTTAGGGGCAGTAAGGTGCTGTTGGTTGTTAGGTGGTGTAGCGAGGTGCTGTTGGTGATGTTAGGGCAGTGAGGTGCTGTCTAGGGTCCGGTTAGGGCTAGTTAGTGCTGCCCACATGCTGTACTTAAGGGGTATTGAGGTGCTTTTATGTGTTGGCTAAGGGGCAGTTAGGTGCTGTCGGATCATTTCAAGGGGCGGTTAGGTGCTGTTTGGTGGCGTCAAGGGGCAATGAGGAGCTGGTTGATCATTTTAAGGGGTAGTGTGGTGCTGCCTATGTTTTGGGTTAAAGGGCAGTTAGGTGCTGTCAGGTCATAGGTAAGATTTTTGGGGTTTTAGGTAAGACCTTTGGGGCAGTTAGGTGTTGTCCATGTCTGGACCAAAGGGCAGTGAGGTGCTGTCTAAAAAAGTTGGGGGATAGCGCTGTTCAGGTATTAAGTTAGGGGCAAGGATATTGCATTACATGGATATTTTGGGATTGGGCAGGGATTTTCATGGGATTTAGATGTTGTCCTCTGGAGTTTTTGTTGTTATTGTCTGTAGGGACATGTCACTTGGATAAATGCATGATGTCTGTGTGGAGGATGTCGGTGATTTTAAGGGGCAGTGAGGTGCTGCTGGTAGTATTTTTGTGGGCAGTGAGGTGCTGTCTGGGTCATTCTTGGGGGCAGTGAGGTGCTGTCTAGTGGGCAGTGATGTGTTATCCGAGTTATTTCTGGGGGCAGCGAGGTGCTGTCTAGCGGGTGGTTTGGTTTTGTCTGGGTGATTTAAGGGGACGGTGTGGGGCAGTGAGGTGCTGTCCGGTTGTTGTAGGGGCAGTTGGGAGCTGTCTGGTGTTGTTGGGACCGTCAGATGCAGTCTGGTTGGTTGTGTGGTGGTGACAGTGTGGTGCTGTCTGTGTCATTTATGGTGTATTTTGGTGGTTTTAGGGCACTGAGGTGGTGTTTGTTGGGATTGTGAGGTGCGGTCTGGTTGTGTTCTGGTGTGTTAGGGACAGTCAGGTGCTGTTTGGTTGTTTTAGGGGCAGTGAGGTGCTGTCCGGTTGTTGTAGGGGCAGTTGGGAGCTGTTTGGTGTTGTTGGGACTGTCAGATGCAGTCTGGTTGTTTTAGGGGCAGTCAGGTGCTGTCAAGTGCTTGTAGGGATAGTGAGGTGTTTTTTTTTTATGCTGTCCACATGCTGGTAGGTGGGGTATCGAGGTGTTGTGTTGGCTTTAGGTTATTGAGGTGCAGCCTTGGTGTTTTAAGGGACTGTGGGGTGCAGTTGGTGTGTTTGGGACAGTGAGGTGCTGTCTTGGTCATTTCTGGGGACAGTGAGGTGCTGTCTGGTTGCTGGTGTTTTGGGGATAGTGAGGTGTTGTGGGTTGTTTTAGGGGCAGTGAGGTGCTGCCTGGGTGCAGAGGGGGCAGTGAGGTGCTGTCCATCAGGCAGTGTGGTGCTGTTTGGTTGTTTTTAGGGACAATCAGGTGCTGTTGGTTGTAGGTTGGGCAGCAAGGTGCTGTTGATTTAAGGTTTATTTAGGTGCTGTATAGGGCCTGGTTAGGAATAGTTAGTGTTGTTATGGCGGTACTAAGGGGTTTTTAGATGATATCTATGTTTTGGGTAAGGGCAGTTAGGTGCTGTCTGGTCATTCAAGGGGCTGCCAGAGCCTGTTTCTAGGTTAAGGGGCAGCCAGATGATGTTTGGTCATAAGTTTTATTTTTGGGTTCCAGCTGTGTGTTGTCAAAATTTACAGATTATGGGTTAGAAGTGTGGTGTGGTACAAGGGCTCAGCTGGGAGCTGTTCGGATATGTTATGAGCCATTTAGTTCGGAACATTTATTGGCGGTGTTCATCCATCCTCATGGTGGGTGATGTCTTGGGGTTGTGATGTGTCAGTCCAAGGGAGGGAGACATATGTCATGACCTGTTCTGGGCCCGATTATGGCTATTAGTATTGGTTTGGTTTAGAGAGGGACATATATGTCATAATCTGTGTGGGATGGGTTATTGCTAGGTGTGTTGTATTGGTTGAAGAGAAGGACATATGTCAATCTGTGTGGGATTGATTATGGCTATTAGTGTTGTGGTGAAGGGCGGTGATGTCACTGACATTCTAGGTGGAATGTTGGTGTGGGGATGTCACTGGGACTCTAGGTGGAATGTTGAGGTAGGTTTGATTGCAACGTTCTACTGAGGGCAGTTAGACCTAAGAGACTGGACCAGATGGATGTCCCAGTGCTTTCTCTATTTACTAACTAAAAGAATAAAACCTACATGTAAACTACTTACCTTCTGGTGTTCCTGATTGGTGAAGGAGGCCTAGTTTATGTCACAACCCTTGTCTAGTATCTTCAGTAGGAAGGGTATGGTAGTGATGGGCCGATAATTAGTGGGGATGAGGGGGGTCGAGAGTCTGCTTCTTGAGAAGTGGGAGCACCCAAGATTGTTTTAGGTTCGCTGGGATATTACCTGTGGCGAAGGAGGAGTTGATCCATTTTGAAATGAATGGTGAAAGGTCTCTGGCAGCGTCTTTTATTAATTGTGCTGGGCAGATGTCACCTTTGCAGTTCGACGGTTTGAGGGAAAGGATGATTTTCTCTACCTCTAAGATGGTAGTTTTAGTGAAGGAGAATTTGTTGGTTGGGTTGTTAGTGGTGTTGTTAAGTGGCGGCTTGTTTGTGAGGTTTAGGGAGTCTTTTTTTAGTTGGATTTTATTTTGCAGTGTGGTGATTTTATTTGCTAGGGCTATTTGGATATCTGTACACCAGGTCTGGTCTTTGATGCAGGTATCTGGTGTGGCAATGGGGGACTCGAGTAATTTCAGGATGGAAAAGAACTCCTTCATACTTGAGTTGGCATTGGCAATACGAACATTATAAGAGTTACGTTTCGCTAGACAGATTTCATTTTTATACTGCCGAGAGATATTAGTTAAGTTAGCTTTATTCTCTTCAGTTGGGCATAGTTTCCAGTTGGATTCGCATTTTCTTTTGTTTAGACGTAAAGCCTTAAGTTCTGGCGTGAACCACTTGTTTAAGTGTGCCTTGGGTTTGCTTGTTCGCATTTTAAGAGGGGCGACTTTATCCATAGTGGTACGCATGATGTTGTTGAATTCGTTAACCAATGCACTAGTGTCGAGGTTGTCTGGCAATGCTTTTAAGGTAGGAAGGATCAGGCGAATAATATTATCTGCTGTAATGTTCTTTTTGTTTCTTGTGGGGCATGGTGGAGCTGCCTGTGGGTCCAGGCTGGGAGGTTTGGTAGTTAGTAAATTAAAGGACACCAAGGAGTGGTCGGTCCAGGAGAGGGGCGTAATAGAGGATACTATGGCTGAGCAGTTGGAATCAGCGACCTAGTCCAGTATTCTACCCTTTGCATGTGTATGGGTACTAACTTTTTGGGTAAATCCTAAGGTGTGAAGGGTATTGGCAATGGTGGCAGCATGGGCATCTGCTTGGTCATTGAAGCCAAGGTTAAAGTCTCCTAATATCAGCAATTGGGAAGTAGTTTTAGTATTGTTGGATAGGAGAATGTGCAGGTCCTCCTCGAAGGTTCCAAGTGGGCCCGGTGGTCTGTAAATTAGGTGAATAGAAAGAGTTTGGGTACTGTTTATGGGAATTTTGGCAGTGAGAGTTTCACAGGATTGTAAAGTTGTGGTAGGGGCTAGGCGTAATGATAAGTTTATTTTGGATATGATGGCGATTCCACCTCCGCGGGAGCCTTCTCGGTCCTGCCTAGATATGGTATAACCATCAGGAATGGCTATCATGAGCGATGGGCCTGCCGCATTGTGTAGCCAGGTCTCAGTTATAGCAATAAAGTCAAGATTAGCTTCTGTGATTAAGTCAGCTAGGTCTGTGGCGTGTGCCACTAGGGATCTTACATTAGGGAGTGTCCTATAGGGTCCATTTTGGTTATGGCCGAGTTGGATGAATTGGTATATGTCTTAGGCATGTTTGTATTCACGGATGGGGAGGATTGAGGTACAGTGCCTATTCTAGTGTGTTTGCCTTTCATTTTGCGTTTTATAGTAGGGAGGGATCTTCTAAGAGGTTCATAGAGTTTATTCAGTCTGGCGCGTAGTTTAAGGTTTCTCTCGTGAGTTGGAGTAGGCTGGGCGGTGTAGACTAGTCGGCCTGGCATGGCCTGGTGCTCAGGGCTGATGTGGCCAGGGTAGTTAGGTATCTTGGGTGTGGTGAGTAGGAGAGGAGGCGCGAGAGCTGGCTTGCAAGGGGGAGCTTCAGTGTGGCTATTCCTAGGGGGGGGCGTGCAATGTGGCCATGATCATTAGAAGGTAGATATTGAGTAGGCTAGAGTATCTAAATTGTATCTAAAGCTGTGCGGCTGGATCTGTGAGGTCTAGGCACCATTCACTAGTAGGGCACGAGAATATGAGGCACGAGTGGGCATTGTCTAGAGTACATAGCATGGGAGGCACCTAAGTGCGCCTCATCCCGCAGGGCTAAGATATGGAGACTGAGGGCACCTAGATATGGCAATCAAACATTGGCTATAATACCTAGCATGGGAGGCTAAATGCAGAGATTGAGGGCACCTCGATAAGGCAATCAGACAGTGACTATAATACATAGCGTATGAGGCTAGGAAGCAGCACAAATCAAAGTGGTCTATTAGCGACCATAAGGCACAACATAAATCAGGGTGATCTGTTGTTGACCATAAGGCACAGCACAATAAGGAAAATGTAATGGGACACAAATCAAATGCATGAAACAGGGGTACCTAGATTCGAATTTAGCAGGAGGAGCCAAAAGGCACTGACTAAAAATGCAATGGGACACAAAATCAAGTGCAAGAGCATAAAAAAACAATGATGCAGGTTGCCAGAGGATGAGAGGGCATAGTACACATGTTGGGGATTCTGGTCAGGGTGTGGTGAGCATGGGGCAGGCTAGGGTGGCGCACTATTGTGGAGGTTTAAGCAGCCTTAACGTCCATTTTAGTGACTACAGCGCATGGCAGGTGTTAGAGAGGCAATGAGGAAAACTGTTTGAGGGGATAGGGTTCAGGGAGCATGTAGTATAGTTCAAGGCAAATATAAGTTACTTACAGCCCCGAAACGAGCAGGGGGTATGGCCCTGGGCTCTGGCCAGCTCGGGACAGTCTCTGGACAGTTGTTGGCCTTGCCTTCAGGGCCTTTCCTGGAGGGGCCGGCTTACGCCTCCCGGTGCCTGATTGGTGGAGAAGTAGGGTGAAGCAACCAATCATCCGGCGCCTCTGGTCGGGAGGGGAATCACAGAGGAGGGGAGGCTTCAGGAAGCACGGGCGGCCATTTTGGAGTGGCTACTGTCTCGTGTCTTGCAATGGCGATCATAAGGTTGTGGCTAAGACAGAGGGAAAGCCACCGCTTTACTGCATATGCACTGTGCAGTGAGCGCAAGCGTTTCTTTGGATATAATTTAAAGCGCTTTTCAGCGAGAAGTGGCTACCGCACCTAACGCGCTAAGAATAGCCAAAAAAGGTCAATAAAGACGAGCTGAGGCAGACATACCTTGCTGCAGACCTGCACAAGGGTAGCAGCAGCGGGGCACTGCTCCAGCAGTGACTAGGAGCTCCTGCTCCTATTCGGATTGGATTCAATGTCTTCTCGTAACCGTCATTCGTACTCTGCGGGCAGAGGGAAGTCTCTGCTGAGTTCGTCTTCTAGCAGATTGAGTTCCCCTGGTACATGTTGTGACAACAGGAACATGTTGTGTTTGAGAGCACACTTCCAGATGTTCTGGGACAGCTTGGACAGTCCTGGAGAGCGAGTGCCCCCTTGCTTGTTCAGGTAGTACATGGCTGTGGTGCTGTTTGTGAGGACCATCACTGTCTTCCCTTGCAGGTGCGCCTGGAAAGCCTTCAGTGCTTTGAAGACCGCTAACAGTTCCAGCAAGTTTATGTGTTTGGACGCTACAATCGGAATCCAAACTCAATGTGCAGTCTGATGGGATAGGTGAGCCCCCCCATCCTGTGAGGGATGCGTCTGTGGTTAGAGTGGCTTCCACTGCGGGGGTGGCAAATGGTTTCCCTATTACAAGGTTTTCCTTCGACCACCACCGTAGCGAGAGAACCATGTTCTGCGAGACCACCGCTAGATCGTCCCATTGTCCACTGGCCTGACACCACTGGCTGTTGAGCCACTCTTGCATTGGGCGCATGCGCAGGCGTGCTGAGGTACCAAATATATATATGACGCCATCATTTCTAGCAAACGCATTGCTTTGCGTACCATTACCTCTCGACCAGCCACATATTGAGGGATCTGAAACAGCATATTTTGGACCCTCTCGTTGGAGAGGAAGACGAGGCCGTCCTTTGTTCGAATTAGAGCCCCTAGGAATTGTTTAATCTGGCTGTGGTCTAGGCTGGACTACTTCTTCTTGATGGAGAAGCCCAGTTGGAACAAAAGGTCTACAGTCTTTTGAGTATTTGAGCAGCATGTGTCGTAAGAATCCCCTGTTATGAGCCAATCGTCGAGGTAAGGGTATACTGGGATGGACAACCTGCGCAGGTGGGCCGCTGCCACTGCCAGTACTTTCGTGAATACCCTTGGTGCTGATGCTATGCCGAAGGGTAGCACTCTGAACTGGTAGTGTTTGCCCTCTATCATGAACCTGAGGTATTTTCTGTGCGCTGGCAACATTAAAATATGAAAGTATGCATCTTTCATGTCCAGTGTTGTCATGTAATCTCCCTGTGAAAGCAGGCGGATTACTTCCTGTCAGGTCACCATACGAAATTTTTGAGGTTTGATAAATTTGTTCGCTGGGCGCAGATCTAATACAGGGCGCATGGTTAAATCCTTTTTGGGTACAAGGAAGTACACTGAATAAATACCTTCCGTTACCTGTGATAGAGGCACAACCTCGATTGCTCCTTTTAGTAGTAGCAGTTCCACTTCTTGAAGAAGGATGTGGAGGTGCTCCGGTGATAGGCGTCGTCCCCTTGGGGGTCTGTACGTTGGGTACCGACTGAATTCTATGCAATAACCGCGGGCTATAGTTGACAATACCCAGCGGTCTGATGTTATTCCCTCCCATGCTGGTAGGAAAGATGTTAACCGGCCCCTGACCGGCGATGCATGGGCGGGGACCCGAACCTTCGGGTCATTTGGTGTTGGTAGCTGGGGAACCTCTGGGAGTGGGGCCCCGACCTCTACCCTTGCCACGGCTTTGAACTCTAAGTGTATTGGCCACTGGATCCCTGAGTAGAGGACCAGTTGCCTGCAGTGTACTGCTGCTGTTGTTGACGTTGGCCTCGAAAAAAGCGTTTGTTGCCGAATCCTCGCTTATTGGGAGGCCTTGAGATCTGGTCTAAAGTCTTTAGGGTGTCGAAATCCTTTTTAGCAGTCTCCAGTGCGTCGTCCACCGCTTTCCCAAAGAGGTTAGAATCCTCGATTGGTTTGTTTATGAGTGACGCCTGGGTCTCTGGCTTAAAACCTGAGTTCCGGAGCCAGACATGACGCTTCAGAAGTTTCCCCTGGACTAAAGAACAGCTAGCCGTTTCTGCAGCATCAAGTGTGTTTTTAATGATGCTCTGGTTAACCAGAGTTCCTTCCGTTACAGTGGTTAACAAGCGAGTTCGTAAGGGCTCAGGGACTTCGAAGCCTTGGCGTAAATTCCCCCATTGGGCATCAGCATAACTTGCCAGTAAGGTATTATTGTTGGCAATTCTGGTGGAAAAAGCTGCCGAGGCTGTAAATCTCTTACCCAGGGTGTAGAGTTTCTTTGCTTCCTTGTCCAGGGGTGCTTTGCTAGTTGATAAGCGGAACCCCTGCCCTTTTTCTTGTGGTAGTTACTACCAAGAAATCTGGTATTGAGTGACCCTTAATGTATAATGGGTCCGATGGAGAGGGAGTAAACAGTTTTTCAATTCTTGGGTTGACCCCCTCTAACCAACGCAGGTGTACAAAGCAATGGGATGATTTGTCTCTTAACTGAGGCGAGGAGGGGAATGGTCTGGCTAGTGGGAGGTTTTTCCTTAATGATTTTTTCTACAAAATCAATATCGGGAGTAATTTCCCCAGTCTCAATTTTAAAGTGCGCTGCTGCTTTCCGTAGTAGCGTGTTGAAAGTGGGTTGGTCATCTATAGGTGACGGGTTCCTGACCGGTGTGGTTTGAGGAGAGGAAAGGTTCAGGATCTCAGGGTCTGTTGGGGACTGCCAAGGCTGTGAGCCACCTTCATCTGGGTCTTCTTCAAAGCCCCCCCCCCCAACCCATGTCCGGGTTTCCTCATAACCTTCTTCTTCGAGGTTCTGTTGGTCTTCACTATCTAAGAACTCCTCATCCTCTTGGAAGCAAGAGTCTTCTTCAGTGAGGTCATAAGTATTAGCCTCCTCTTGAAGGGGGTTAAATAGTCTAGGATATTTAGCCCTGGGGTCCTCATGAAGTACCAATCTTGGCCTCTTGGGAGTTTTATGTTCAGGAGTGGGCATAAATCTATCCAGCTTGTCCATACATGATTGGAATCTCTCAAATGTCCAATGTGATAACCCAGAATGGTCTGGAGGTGTAAAGGGAAGCTCCTCCGCCTGTAGCCATCTAGATCTGTCCCATAACATCGAGGATAAACTCCCTTTGCCTTCTGAGAAACCTACTCATAGGCTAGGGCCTTCCTTCGACGGCAGGAGCGGTCCCTGCCTCCCTTCCGGAATTCTCGGCGTCTCCCTGGCCTTGTGAGCGGGGTTCGGCGTATCACTCGCCGTCCGTCTCTGGCCGTCAGTGGAAACTATACAAGCCAAACTTTCAACGATTAATTTCTCCATCGAGGGTTCGTCTGGCGTCGTGTTGGGCGGTGCCGAGTCTCTTTCGCCGATGATCGTTCTCTTACGAGGCGCGTCGCCTGGCGTTTTGGTGGTAGCGCCCTTGTCTGCAGGTAGCCCAGTCGCCAGTCGCGTCTGCGGTGGTGGGGAGAGCTTGTGACCCTTACGGTTGGTGGAGGACGCCGGTAGGCCGGGCATCTCTGTTGGCGCTAGGGCTTTCTTCGTCTTCCACGAAGAAGTGCCATGGGTTGTGTGCTTATGTTTATGTTTTCTGTGTTCGTCAGTGTTGCCGGGGTGTTCATCCCCATAAGTAGGGCGTGAGCCGAACTTGTCGGGCCGGGGACAGACTCTGAGGAGCGGGTATGCTCCCTAGAGAGGTCTACAACCTCCGAAACGGAGGTCGGGTTATCACTGTCCTCGTCACACTCGGCGGCGGGTTGAGGTATCGGCTCTGGACATAGCGTAGGCTGCCCACCTCTTGACCCTGCGGTTCTTTAAAGTCTTTGGGCGAAGAAGTTTACAGGCCGCACAGCCGTCCTCGTTGTGGTCGAGGGGTAAGCAACGGTTACACCACTTGTGCTTATCGTTCCATGTGAATTTGCCCTTACAGCGTGGGCAAAATCTAAAACGAGTCCTCTCCATTGCTGAGGATACAATTAAAAGTGATAATGACCCCGAAGGAAAGGGGGGTGAAAGAGCAAGGCATTCTTAGAACAAACAGAAATGTCCCACAACCCCCACTCTCCCTACTGTTTTAGGCCGGCGAGGCCAGGCCACGTGTTCGGCAGCGCCGAAGGATCGCCTCCGTCTAAGTCACCGCCAAAGTTTTTAATCGGCAGTGAAACAGCTTCGCCGTCAAAGGAGGAATCTGATGTAATATATAAGAAATAACGACCAAAGGGTCAAATAAATGTTTTGCAATTTCTCTCGAATGAGCTCCGCGTTAAGGCGACCAATATCTGGGCGGAAAAAAACAATCTGAGGGACCTCGACGCGTGAGGGATTGTGGGTACACTGCATGTCACTATAGGGATAGTGTTAGACACGCATTGTCGATGTCCCCTTTTCGACTACGAAAAACAAAATGCAATACTCTGCAGTGACCACTGGATGTCGGACTATGCACAGCATGTGATTCTAAGCAGATTAACAAACATCAGAATTATACAATATCTTTAAGTGTGCAAGTGTTTACTTGGACACCTTTATTTACTAATGTAATTGCCCAGCTCTACAGCACCCCTTTTAAGACAAGCCTGGTTGCTCCGTCACTCTAGTACAGGCCTATATTAAAAGGTGGGTTACCGAATTACAAGAGATGAGTCTTGTAAAGTCCCACACCAGTTGGACTCTACAAGTTCTTACCCAACAGGTGTCCAGGAGTTGCGGGTTAGAGGATTCTTCCAGTCGGATGCAGCTGCAAGATGCAACCTCAGTCGATGAAGAAATGCAAGACACACAATAGAGACCTCCTCAGACACTTCACAGGTTGGAGAAAGCAGAATTCCAGCGACCGTCTCCCCACACAGGTGACAACAGGTTTCCTTCCAGTCACAGTCAAAGAATGCAACTCCAGGACAGAATCCCTTGATGCGGGAAGTTGAAATTCGGGGAGAAGGCGACTTGTGGCACAAGATGGCGGCCTCTGAAGTTCTGGGCTTGAACACAGAATGGCAGTGCTTCTGGCAAGGTAGCCCATGGGAGAGCTATTGAGTCCACCGGGCAGTGCGGGGACACTTCCAATGCCTCAGAAGGGCAGGATCTTCAGGAAGGCATCGAGACTAGTTAGTCACACTAGTTCAAATGCTTAAGCACCGCTCAGGGTTTTCAGAGATCAGGCAGAGGAGCAGGGCTTCACTGGGCTGGCTACTTGAAGGAATGCTGGGTCACTTCAGGAGTTGTCTATGGATCTTCAGCAGGCTGCTCTTCTTTAAGAAAATGGCTACAGAGGTCCTTTTATCTAAAATCCGAGCTGGAAGCCAGTGCAAGCCCACCAATGGTAAGGATCTGCACCATTCAAACAGCCAGCAGTTGTCCATTCAGGGACAACTATTGGTTTCACAGTTGCCCCACATCTACACTTTCTGGCACCGCAGCTGTGGAGTGGGACTGCACAGTCCCACCCCCTTCCAGGGACACACATGGACACAGGCCCACACACAAAGGTACCACACCAGCACACAAAAGCAGCAGCAGCTTTCCCGGGTAACTGCATGACCTTACAAGGAATTTCATGACCTGGCAAGGCAGGAAGGCGGCCAAACAACAATATGGCAAAACAAGCAAGCGAAAATCTTGTGGTACAGCATTTTAAAGGAATTAGCTACGTTTAGTAGCCAAACATGGTTAACGCAAATGTGCACATTAAAAATAATGCAAAAATGTATCCGCTGCTACCAGCTTGTCGTTAGGCACATATAAAAGTAACAAAAAATCACAAGTGTAAAAAGCTAGGGTGATACAAAAGTATAGCCACAACAGTGCACTGTTAGGTGCGATGTTAAAAAGTGTAAGCATTCAAAAGGGAAAAAGTTTCTCAGTACGGATAGTCTGAGGGACTGATCAGTTTCCGCATAACAATGAGTGAAAGGCAAGTGCTGTGAAGCCGAAGACTTTACTTCCCTTCGAAAAGTCAGAAGAGGTTGAAAAACAGAGTAAAAATAAAAGTGGGTTCCATAGAAACTATGTAGGGAAAGTTGAAAAAACAAAATCTTTCCCAACAGTGTCAAGGTGCAATTCAGTTGTCAGCACATTCTATACAAATACAAACATTCAATGAGAACTTGTGCAAACCAGGACTGCATCGACTGAAAGGATAGCAATCACAAACCGTTAAAGAACACATGTCAGAATAGCAGCCAATGATGTTTAATGATTCCTTTTACCCACTAGGAACATGGGGGTGAGGGCCATCTTTGGCATGTGTTTAGTAACATGGCTGCATGAGGCAGATCTCGGTCACAAAACCACCCCATATTGTCTGCCTGTACACCCTGGCGGTGTAACATGATACAGGTTGTTAGGCAAGATTTGGTCCCACCAAATCAAAGGGAGAAGTTGTTCTTGCAGGGCATCTCTATTTGAGGCAAATTTGGAGATTCAGCACAGCAGCAGGGCTTCACCGGGCAAACCAACGGTCCAGGAGTTGCAGCAGGCGTCTCTTCCAAGTCCATCGTCCAGTGGCCGACTGCCTTCCAAGCCAAAAAGCCTCACCTTTTATGCAGGTTTCTCTCATTCATTCCAGCCTAGCTGTTAGCCACACAGCAGAGTGGCTGTCCTTTCCGGACAGCCAGTCGGCCAATCACCTTTGGGTGCATTCCTGTAACCAAGGGGTTTCACAGGGAGTTTCGGGCACCTCCCTCACTTCCTGCCCCTGCCAGACACGCTGTAGCCAGAGGCAGGTTTCACTTGTGAATCCCGCCAAAGACAAAATGAACAAAGGGACGCAGAGTTAATCTCAAGAAGGACCTTTCCAGCAAGAAATGGCGAACAAAAGAAGACCGGTGCCATTTTGACTAAATGGGCACCCATTGGTGCTTTACTGCAGCTGCGAACACAGCCCGTGGTAAAAACACACAATGGTAGTAAAAAGTAAACCACAGCCACCAGCCATTTATTGTAGAGAGGGTAACAAATTTGCTACACAAGAAACGAGACAAAGGGGATACTAAGTAACCCCTGCAGCACCCTATTGTAAGAGAGCGAGTGCTGGGTGTAGAAAGTTACAAATTGTAAGTAAGGTCAATTTCACTTTACTGCTCTTGGAAACAGTTTATCCAAGAGAAG
Organism: Ambystoma mexicanum; assembly: GCF_040938575.1. Classification (NCBI taxonomy): domain Eukaryota; kingdom Metazoa; phylum Chordata; class Amphibia; order Caudata; family Ambystomatidae; genus Ambystoma; species Ambystoma mexicanum. The sequence continues at coordinate 97,037,248 of NC_090932.1, forward strand.
GTATTTAAACCTTTGGGAAATCTTAGAGAATTCCCTGTGCCACTGCACTGAAGGTGCTGTGTGTCACAATGCAAAGATGATGCCTATGGAGTTTGTCAAGACTCCAAAACCAAAAAGAAACTGTGTTATATCACAGAAAATTTCATGCAAGAGTGGGAAAAAGTTCTCACTCTCTCCAGGTTGAAAATTAAAAAGTCCTAGAGTCCAGCAAAAGTGCTGGGGGTCTCTAAGGTACAGAGGAATTAGCATATTTCTGAGAATTCTCCCTAACACAGGTGATGGTTCGTGCCTCTCCATCCATGGAAAGGCCCACCAAGAACATGCCACTTAGTTAAATACTGTGTCCACGAAGGTGGGGAACCCACTCTCTCCAAGTCTACTGCTTCAGTCTTAAGAGGGTTTACTATCCATACAAGACCGGGTTGAACACTGCTCTACAGATGACAGCCATAAAGAGGAATCCAATTCACATGAAGTTGACCAAAAAGAGAAGAGGCACCAAAAGAGGTCTCATTCTCCCAGCAAATTATGTAACCCGGAGTGTGCCCTTACAAATTTGGTGCCAGATAGGGAAAGCAAGAAGTTGGATGCCTTCGGCCATAAAACTGTTGCGTCAGGCAGGCTGGCATTTTGGCAGGCAAACGCCACCTGCATCCTGGCCATATACCTATTGTTTATGGAAAGTGGTCAACGAGACAGCAGAGTATGCTCATGCCCATTATGAAATATGGTTTCAAGTCCCTTGTTAGTGGTTGGAAAAGAGGCAGCCTGTTACAGGTTCCAGTTGCGCATGTACAAAGCATACTGTGTGGCAAGGGGCAACCTCTTGGATATGCCCATCTATGGGGACTTTTTCTTTCATGGCAAAACCAGTTAAGAATCTGGATAAAGTCTGTCCAACAGTTGCTCCTTTCTGAGCTGTTCCTTCTTCACACCCCCTGCTAGGGTGGCAGGCACCTGCCACCAAGCTAGGCCAGCTGAGATTTCCCCCCCAAACTCCATCAAAGTAGTGAAAGGAGAGCCCAGAGATGCAGCGTTTACTCAGCCTTAGTCCCCTCTGGGACGCCGGGTGCAAAACACCTCTGAATTGGACTTCAACCACCCCTCCCAAGTAGGGGCAGGTTGACATTGCAAGTCAGGCAACCGCAACTCACCACTTCCGAGGCCTGGCCTTTATGGGTAGTCTCACACGGATATTAAATCAGAGACCAGATTACAGGTGGCACTCTTTAGTTACTTGTAAGTAAGGAGTACAAGGGGCAGGTTCTGTGTTTTATCTTGAATCTGAGGCTTCTGAATTAATTGAATGGACAAGTTCCCAGACAGGTATTGCACCCTAAAAGGCTAATAATAAGCTTCACATTTGTCACAGAATAAAGTACTTAATATAGTCATAAGGTTAAGTTCCCACATTTAAAAATGTCTGTAGAAAAACGACAAATTGCAGGCTTAAAAAACAGACCGTACATTCCTTGGAAATCTTCCATGACCAAAAACAATCTAAAATATGATCTGCCTCGTCACACCCAATGCAAGTGGTGCCCACCATGCCTTAATGGAGCCAGCCTAAAGCTGCACCATCGCCCAGTGGAAACTGTGTATAGTTTTCAGATTTCAATTGGTCTGGCTGAATTTGAAGCAATGAGGAATTGTGAGAAAATCACTAAAGGCACGTAATTTGTTCTCCACAGCTGTGGTTTACAATATATTTAGCATAGTTTAAACCATTAACCTTCACCATCTGCAGTTTCTATTGTGTTGTTAAAGGAATAGTTCGCCCAAAATTTTTTATTTCAAAAATAGATGGGCAATATAAAAAAAAAACGATTGCCATTTTTTTTTCTTCGAAGTCCCTATGTAAAATTTTGAGCAATTCAAGCTCAAAAATTGAAAAAGCAAGCACATGGGCACATCCATTTTGTGAAATGGATGCCCGCCTGTACTGGCTTTTGCGGCACTAATGAAGAAAAAGCCAGCCAGCTGTAGTAAACAAAAGCTACCGCTGGGTGGCTTTTCCTTCATTGGTGCCGGGAAAAGCACTAGCTAGAGGAGCCCGGAAAACTTAGAAATAAAACTGCAGCTTTAAAAACGTTGTATTTATGTTTGCGGTAGCTTTTGAAGCGACCGCAAACATAAATACGTTATTGTGTTTGAAAACGCTGCGCTTCGAGACTGAAAATCTTGGAAAGAAAAAACGCAGCGTTTTCAAACACAACCGCGTTGTGTTTCTGCCTAAATCTGCTTTCCCATTTGGGGCTCTAGGGCTCCCCATGGGGAGCCCTAGAGCCCCAAATGGGAAAGCAGATTTAGGCAGAAACACTGCGGCATGTAAACACAACCGTGTTGTGTTTCTGCCTGCCTTTGCTTTCACTTTGGGTCTCCAGTGCTATCCTGGGGGAGCACCGGAGACCCAAAGCGATAGCCACGGCAGGCAGAAACACAACATGGTTGTGTTTACATGCCGCAGTGTTTCTGCCTAAATCTGCTTTCCCATTTGGGGCTCTAGGGCTCCCCATGGGGGAGTACCTGAGACCCAAAGTGATAGCCACGGCAGGCAGAAACAACGCGGTTGTGTTTGAAAACGCTGCGGTTTTTCCTTTCTGAGTTTCTCAGGCTCCTACAAGCACCAGAAATATGATTACAGTGAGTAATGTATTCCTTCTGTTGCTTGTGTAATCTGTTTAGATCACATGCTATGCATAGATTAGCGAGCAGGGTTATGAGAAGGTGGTGGGTTGTGAGAAGGAGTAGCGGCAAAGAACAAGTTACTTTCTTACCTGGTAACGTTCTTTCTATGGGATGGTCCGACGACGTATTCCATATCTATGACAAATAATCACCACAGCTGTGCTGCTTTGGAAAAGTTTGGCGTCTGCGTCGATGATGTCGATACGCTGTCCTCGAGGGCCTCCGTCGAGCCGACGTCACCGGATGTTATAAGTAGGATGCACGACGCCCGTAGCCGCAGTTGTAGTTTGTTCCCCAGAATGTGTGGCACCAATCTTCTGCCAGTATGACCACAGAAAGCCTTGCGGAAACGTAAGCTGCAATCGCATAAGAAATTGTGTAGCGGGGCAGGTAGGGAGGGAGCGATATGGAATACGTCGTCGGACCATCCTATCGAAAGAATATTACCTTGTAAGAAAGTCACTTTCTTCGAGGGGATTAGGTCCTCCAACGTATTTCATATCTATGACAGACTCCCAAAGCAGTACCAATGTATGGAGGAGGGAAAAGAATTCACAATATAGAAATTTAGAAAGCCCAATTAAATTGCAGAGTAAAGGACCGCCTTGCCAAAGGCCAGATCCTGCCCATGGATGGAATCTAGGGAGAAGTGTCTTACAAAAGTATGGACCGAAGCCCAGGTGGCTGCTTCACAGATGTTACGAATAGGAAAACCCCTCTGCAGGGCAGTAGAGGCAGCCATACCCCTAGTAGAATGGGCCCGTAAGCCTACCAGAGGGTCCTTACTCGCCAAGCGGTAACATTCAGAAATCGCCAAGATAATCCATCTAGTCTGCTTAGTAACAGCTTGTCCCAACCGCCTGCCAGCGTAACCTATAAAGAGCTGATCGTCCACTCTGACCCAGGACATGCTTGAAATGTAGAAACTTAAAGCTCTCCTAGGATCCAACCTATGGAGCCTCTCCTCTTCCTTAGCAGGATGCGGAGGGTTACCAGACATTTGGTCGAATGCATTTGATCGAATTACAATATGGTCGAATCAATTTGGTCGAAAAAATGGTCGAATTTTTTTTTTTTTTTGGGGGGGGGGGTCCCCCCCAACCTCCATTTTTGGTGTTAAAACACCTTTTTTTACCTATACTAGAGCAGCAAAAAAATAAATACTTTAAAAAAAAAAATTTGACTTTTTTTTTCGACCAAATTGATTCGACCAATTTGTCATTCGATCAAATATATTCGACCATTTGACTGGACAGCATGCGGAGGAGGATAAAATGCCGGAAGAAGGACCTTCTGGCTTAAATGAAATTCCGACACCACTTTCGGAAGAAAGGAAGGACGAACCTTAAGGACAACCCTGTCCTTATGAAACACCGTGAAGGGTGGCTTAACAGAAAAGGCCTGCAACTCACTCACTTTGCGAGCGGAAGTAACCGCAACTAAAAATACAGTTTTAAGGGTTAACAGTCTCAAAGGACAAGAATGTAAAGGCTCAAACGGAGCACCCATTAGGAATTTTAGAAGAAGGTTCAAATCCCCACCGGGCACCTGGAAAGGCGACGGTGGAAACATTAGTGAGCCCTTTCAGAAACTGAGAAATTAAAGAAATTTTGAAATAAGAACACTCCTCAGACGAGCACTTAAATATGGTCAGCGCCACCAGGTAACCTTTAATAGTACCCACTTGCAGGCCCTAGTGGGCTAACGAAAGCAAAAAAGACAGAACCATAGGATTGTCACATGAAAAAGGATCCACATTCTTAACCCTGCACCAGTCGCAGAACTTTCTCCAACGGCAACGGTAAAGGGACTTTGTTGCAGGCCGTCTGGCCGAAAGCAAAACCTCCATCACGTCTTCAGGGAGGTCCCAATACTTATACCTCAACCTTTCAGAAACCAAGCGTGAAGGTTGAGGGATCTGACCTCTGGATGGAGAACCAGAGCCCCCTCCCGTGAGAGCAGATCGTCTCGGTAGGGAAGACAGCGTGGAGGGCAGATGGACAAGTCGAGAAGGTCCGGGTTCTACGGGTCTATGCCGGAGCAATGAGGATAATCCGGGATCCGAACCTCCGTAACCTCTGCAGCACTTGCCGGATGACGGGGACTGGAGGAAACCCATACAGCAGTGGGAAGGACCACTCCTCCACGAACGCGTCCCCTAAGGCTCCTCTTGGAGGAAAATTCCCACGAGCAGAACTTTACGCACATCCGGTTGACACTGGAGCCGAAGAGATCCACTTGTGGGGTCCCCCAAAGGGCGAAGATCTCCAGGAGAATCTCCTGAGCCAGCTCCCACTCGTGAGGGATCCCGCTCTGCCTGCTCAGAGCGTCCGCTGACTCATTTTCGTCTCTGGCCAGATGAACTGCTGAGATCGAAATTTCCTGCTGGATGGCCCAGAACCAGAGCTGTATCGCCTCCCTGCACAGAGGAAGTGACCTTGCCCACCCGCCCCGCCCCCCTTTTTGTTGAGGTAGTGCATGGCCACTGTGTTGTCTGTCAGGATCAGGCCATTCTTTCCTTGCACAGTCGGCAGAAAAGCCTTCAGGGCAAGCCTGACGGCCCTCAGCTCCAACAGATTGACATGGAGTCTGGACTCTGACGGAGACCAACGACCGCTGACTGTCAACTCGTTGGCATGAGCTCCCCATCCCGTGAGGGATGCGTCCGTCATGATCGTTACCTCCGGCCAGGGTAGCCAAAATGGAGCCCCCTTCATCAGATTGCCTTCGACGGCCCACCACAGAAGGTCCTGGGATACAGAGGGCGGCACCTGAACGGGGTCCGACATCCTGCCGGAGGATTGTGACCACTGCATCTTGAGAGCCCATTGCAGAGATCTCATCCGCAACCTGGTCTCTGGCACCAGAAGAATGCAGGATGCCATGAGGCCGAGCAACCTCAAGAACTCGAACGCTGGGAGAGACTGGGCATGTTGAAACTTGTGCACCATCTGCAGAATGTAAGGAGCCTTCACCTGGGGAGGGAAACACTGCCCCAGGGACGTGTCGAGCACTGCTCCGATGTACTGGAGCCGCTGAGTTGGCGTCAAGTGGGAATTCTTTAAGTTGAGGGAGAAGCCCAGCTTGTGAAGGGAGTGGCAGGTGACTGACAGATGATCCAGGACTTGCTTGGGAGAGCGCTCCCTGATCCACCAATCATCCAGGTAGGGGTAGACGTGAATCCCCCCTTTCCTGAGATACGCTGACACCACCACCATGAGCTTGGTGAAATCCCTTGGGGCAGAGGTCAATCCAAACAGCAGGACACGAAACTAAGTGCATGTCGCCAACCGAGAACCTCAGGTACTTCTTGTGCTTGGGATGGAACAGCACATGAAAGTAAGCGTCCTTGAGGTTGCGAGACACCAACCAGTCCTGAAGTTGAAGGGCCTGGAGGACTTGAGAGAGAGTAACCATCTTGAACTTGTCCTTCCTGAGGAGCTTGTTCAAACCACGCAAGTCCATGATGGGTCTCAATCCCCTGTCTTTCTTCTAAATCAAAAGAGAAGGAGAATACCATCCCTTGTTCATCTCCGCTACAGGCACCATTCTATTGCGCCTTTCTCCAGCAGGGATTTGATTTCCTGCGCAAGGAGCGGATCCAGACTCTTCAAAGAGAGATTCCCTGGTGGATTGTCGTGAGGCCTCTGCCGGAAATGAAGACAGTAGCCGTGGGCTATAATCTCCAGAACCCACACATCTGAAGTAATGGCACGCCATTCTACAAGTTGCTGCGCCAGCCTTCCCCCCCAACCGGCTGCAGCAGTGCCCGAGGGTAAAGAGGCAACTGCCCGAGCGGCTCTGGCACCACGAGTACCTTGTTTTCCACCTCTGGCACTCCTATGGTGGCCCCTTGGACTTGTGGCCCCTTTGACTTGCAGCCCCTCTCGATCTACCAAAGGAAGAGTAGTATCGAAAGGAACCTCCTCTCCATTGCTGTCCCCTAGGACGAAAAGGCGGAGGTTGTCGAACTGCAGTGCTCAACGACTTTGCTGCAGCTTTGGAGGTCTGCAACCCCTCAAGGCTCTCGTCAGCCTTGCTGCCAAAAAGATGCTCACCATCAAAGGGCATGTTGAGAAGCCGGGCTTGCACATCAGGAGCAAACCCGGACTTCCGCAACCACGCAAATCTGTGCATTACGGTGCTCGCCGCCATGGACAGGCTGACACAATCTGCCACGTCCAGACCCGACTGAACGGATTCACACATGGCATCCTTGCCATCTTGAACAAGAAAGCCATCCCGTTCCTCCCCTTCGGGAATATGCTCAGCCGCCAAAGAGACAATTACACAGAGTAGGAGTGAAACGTGCTAAGGCACACACGGAGCAAATATTCCTGACCAGTTCATCCATAGGGTGTTTCCCTTGGAGTGTGGCTGGGGGAACATGGGCGCAAAGTCTGGGCATTGCTCGTTTTCTTTTGTAGCGAACAAGTCTAGAGAGGTATCCCCAAAGAGAGAAGATGTGGTCTACTATGTCTGTGTGTAGTTGCCACTAGTGCTCTTCTGGTAGAGGGTCTCTGCTTAGAGAGTCCGTTAGTGTGTTCAGTACCCCTAGAAATGTGTGATGGAGTACACTCTATGGGAGTACAGGGACATCCCTCGTCTGAGTGCCCACTTCCATATTTTCTTTGCCAGCTAGGACAGACTTGAAGAGTGTGTACCTCCCTGCTTGTTGACATAGAACATTGCGATGGTGCTGTCTGTTAGGACTTGTACCGACAGGTTTGTCAGGTGTTATTCAAAGGCTTGTAGGGCCTTGAGGACTGCCAACAACTCTAGTACTTTTATGTGTTTCTGTGCAGTCACTTGTGGCCACAGGCCGTGTGCGGTGTGGTGAAGGTAGTGGGCCCCCCCACCTCTTTGTGCGGCACAACCTCAATGGCGTCCTTGAGTAGAGCCTTCACTTCTTCTAGCAGGATAAGTTGTTCCTCCTGCGATGGTTTCTATTGGCAGGGGGTGGGGGGTTGACGGTCTTCCTTGAAGCTCTATACAATACCCCCCCGTCCCTGTTGACAACACCCATTTGTCTGATGTTTTCCCCTCCCATGCGTGGGTCAAAAAAGATATTCGTCCGACTGGGGAGGCATGGGAGGGGACCCGTAGCTGGGCGTCATTGCTTAGAGGGTGTCTCTCCACCTATAGTAGGGTAGCGTCTCCCTTTTCCGCGGCTCCTGCGCTAACCTCTGGGGTAACCCTGGGTCACTTGTTGATTGCTAGTTCAAGAGAAACCTTGGTTTTGGCTGTATCCGGTTCACCTCTCTGCGTTTTGCCCCCAAAACGGCGAAAATGACTACCACCTCTTTGGCCTGGTTGGCGTCTGATTGGAAGATCTGCCCTTTACCATCGACTCACTCGCATTGCTGTGGGGCGTGTGTTTGTGGGGGAGTGTGGTACCCTTCCCGTCGGGTGTCTTCCCCATAACAGAACCGCCGGCCTGTCTGTTACGGTCGGGGCTAGCACTGGGGAACGTGGAGGTTCCCAGTCATCCTTGCCGTCCGAAAGGACGGCGTTGCTGCCGTTGCTGGATGTCAATGGAGGCTTCGGCCTGCATGGCGCGATGGGCCCAACGTTTAGTTTGCCTGTCTTTGAAGGTTTTAGGTCGGAGTATCTTACAAGCCCGACAATGAACTTCGTTGTGGTCTCTATTCAAGCAGAGGTTACAGACCCTATGCTTGTCGACCCACGTGAACTTCCTATTGCAGGAGGAGCAGAACTTTAAGGGAGTACGTGCCATAATATTGGTAGGCAGCTGGGCGACGATGGGAAAAGGTGGGAATATACATGTTTATGATCACCCCGCACTCTCCCTACTGTAAGGCCGAGGCCTTCCGGATGGCGCAGTCGAAGTCTCCGTCAACGGTCAGCTTCGTAGTCTACTTGCAGTCTTCACTGCGTCGAGTCACGGCGTCGGCAAAGGACAGGAAGAAATACTAACTTAATTATTAAAGTTCAACGGCATAAGCCGAAAACGGACTCATATTTTTGCGACCACTCACGATGGCGGAAAAAAACAATCTGAGGGACCTACACGCATGAGGGATCATGGGTACAGGGGACGTCACAAAAGGGATAGTATTACTGGCACGCTCTATTTCGACGCCAGTTTCGAAAAACTAATAATCTGCAGCTTCCACTAGATGTCGGCCTATGCATAGCATGTGATCTAAGCAGATTACACAAGCAACAGAAACCATATTATTTTCCATGTATACCATGTGCATTTCAACCAAATCATTTGCATCCAAGCATTCAGAAGTGGCTCAAGGCTACGAGTTCAGTGGTTTACAAAACTAACAAAAAAGAAACGCCATGAGTCATTAATATTTGACTCTACTCTTCAGTAATCAAGGTAGCTATGCCGCTGAGAACGACTTACAAATAGTGACCCGTTATAGTCTGATCAAAGTAGTGATTTCATACTGTGTTAGGCGGGTACTGCAGAAAAGATGCATCTCCAGACAGGAGCAGTGTGGATTCAAGTCTAGCTATAGACTGGCATGGCTAAAGATGAAACTTGGATTCATGAAAAGGGGGGATAATGAGAATGGTGGTGTTCTAGCAGTACAATAACTTGTAACTGGTGTTATACTGAATACTGTTAATTTTGTAGCTAGTTCAGCTTATTATCTGTTTGCTTATCTTAGATACCAGTTCACACAGAACCCACAGCCTGACAGTTGAGAGATTCACACCCCAGCCTTCTCTTCCTCCAAGAAGAATGTGAGAACATAGACTTCATCCTAACAGTTTTTCTTACAAGCAGCTGCAGTTATCTTGTTTAGCAAGAAAACCTGCAGTAAGAGGACGCACCGTGATCTCAGATGTTATGGCCCCTTCCAGCATTCGCCATCACCCTATCAATGTCTGGCCTCTTCAAGCAACCCATAATTCCCTAGAAACGTTTTGTACATATGTGTCTTCTCCCTACCATGCCTGCCATTGCAGAAAAGGGTCCTGTTGGAAACCTTTGGCATGTGTTCAATTGTTCTGTGATCCGGGCATGGAACCACTGGAATAGACGTGTACAGTGCTCAAAAAAGGTGAGCAGCACAACAGACTGTATTGCTGGCTACAAAGTGCAAGTGGCTTGAGATGAAGTTGGGGAAGGGGTCCAAAACCCTCTCCCGACACCAAGCTGAGAATGTCTGCCACCTGCAGGCATAAATGGAGTTGTATCTGACCTTTGATTAAAAAGGCGTACATCTAGGATGAACTTAGACAAATCCCACCCCTTATATCTCAGCAGCCAAGCATGAAGGTTCATGCAGTTGAGGTTGGGATGGAGGACAAGACCTACTGAGTGGGAGAGCAGGCCCACCGTTCCCGTGAGGTGCCACGGAGGGTATATGATATGTCCAGAAGCTCTGTGTACTATGTCCTCCCGGCCCAATACAGAGGCATCAGAACCAGTCTCTTGAAAAGAATGGCTGGTATCTGCAGCAATGCATAGAGGAGATTGAAATTCCATTCGGCTGCCAGTGTGTTTGCCAGAGGTCCTTGCTGATGAAACCCTCTGGAGAGGAACCCCTCACACTTCCTGCTCATACTGGAAGTGAAGAGATCTACTTGGCTTCCCTCCAAAGGGAGAAGATATCTTCCAAAACCTTCTGCCAGAGTTTGTGGGAGGTTCAGGTGTTCCTGCTCAGACCATCCGCTATTGTGTTCTCTGTCCTGCCGAGATGAACAAGTTACTTACCAACTGTAACGTTCTTTCGACTGGATGTTCCTCCCACGTATTCCTAATCTTGTGATAATTCGTTTCGCCAGCTTCGCTGCATCGGAAAAAAAAATTCGGCAGAGGGCGCTGTGCTCGAGGTCGTGGCGTTGAATGTCCCTCGACGGGCTCCGTAACTTGTCGACGTCACTGATGGTATAAATGGCTCGAGCCGCGCCCGTTGGCTTCGGTTCTGTTTTTTTGAGGAAATACTCGTGGAACATCTAGGCGTATGCTGTGATTGTTAGGCCCATCGTGAGAGGAAATTGTGAGAAAATGTAAACTATACTGCGTGTTAGGCTGGGAGGGTCGATGAGGAATACGTGGGAGGAACATCCAGTCGAAAGAACGTTACAGTTGGTAAGTAACTTGTTCTTTGAATGGATTGTGTCCTCCCACGTATTCCTCATCTTGTGATAGATTCCCATAGAAGTGACCAATTTGGAGGTGGGGGTGCTAGTTTTTGTTTTCATGTACAGAGTGAAGTACTGTTCTGGCAAAAAGTCCCTCATTTGAGGATGAGGCATCTAAGCAGTAATGTTTGATGAAGGTGTGCATTGATGACCAAGTTGCAGCTGAGCAAATATCTTTTGCAGGGACTCCCCGCTTCAAAGCCGCAGAAGTAGCCATTCCCCTTGTGGAGTAAGCACGTAACCCATCCGGTGGGTCTTTTCCTGCTAATCTGTAGCATTCCAATATAGCTAGAATAATCCAGCGGGATATGGTTTGTTTTGTCACTGCTAACCCCAATGTACGACCTGTGTATCCCACAAAAAGTTGGTCGTATTGATGTAATTTGGACATTCTTGCAATGTAGAAACTGAGAGCCCTCTTGGGGTCCAGCCTATGTAACCTCTCCTCTTTTCCCAAATGAGGAGGAGGATAGAATGTTGGTAAAACAATTTTCTGCGACAAATGAAGTCGTAAACTACTTTCGGTAAGAAAGATGGTTTTACTTTCAGAATCACTTTGTCTTTATAAAAAGCGGTGTATGGAGGTTTATACGAGAGAGCCTGTAGTTCACTAACCCTGCGGGCTGATGTTAATGCCACAAGGAGGACAGTTTTTAGCGTTAAAAGCCTCAATGGACATGAGTGCAGAGGCTCAAATGGTATACATGTTAGGAATTTAAGAACTAAATACAAATCCCAGGTTGGAACATGAAATGGTATTGGTGGATATACATTTGTAAGTCCTTTTAAGAACTGTATTAATGGTGTTTTAAAGTAAGAGACCTCTTCCGAGGAGCGCTTAAAAATGGACAGCGCAGCAAGGTATCCTTTGATTGTTCCGATCTGGAGCTCCAGGTTGGCTAGATGTAACAGGAAAGAAACCACCACTGGTGTGCCACATTGAAAAGGGTCCACATCTCTATCCTTGCACCAGTTACTGAATTTATTCCGATGACACCGGTACAAAGATTTTGTTGCTGGCCTCCTGGCCGAAAGCAAAATCTCCATTACGTCATCCAGAAGATCCCAATCCTTGTATCTCAACTTCTCAGAAACCATGCATGAAGGTTGAGTGTGTTGACCTCTGGATGGAGATCACGACCTTCCTCTTGAGAGAGAAGATCCTCTCTTTGTGGAAGACGTATTGGAGGGCAGATGGACATGTCCAGATGTTCCGGGTACCACGTCCTCCTGGCCCAATCTGGGGCAATTAGGATCATGGTTTTCCTGAACTTTCTCAACCTCCTGATTACCTGAGGAATCACGGGGACTAGAGGAAACGCATACAGCAGGGAAAAATCCCAATCCACTACGAATGCATCTCCTAGAGCTCCTCTCAGAGGAAATTCCCTTGAGCAATACTGATCGCACTTCCGGTTTACCGAGGTTGCGAACAGACCCACTTGAGGGGTTCCCCAAAGGGCGAAGATCTCTAGAAGGACTTCCTGAGCTAACTCCCACTCGTGGGAGACTGTGCTCTGCCTGCTTAGAGCATCTGCCGCCGTGTTCTGCACTCCAGCTAGGTGAACTGCCGATTCCTTCTTGTATTGCCCAGAACCAGAGCTGCATCGCCTCTCTGCACAGAGGTAGTGATCCTACGCCTCCTCTTTTGTTGAGGTAGTACATGTCCACTGTGTTGTCCGTCATTATCAGGACATTCTTTCTCTTACGGAGGGCAGGAAGGCCTTCAGAGCTAGTCTGATTGCCCTCAGCTCCAAAAGGTTGATGTGTAGTCTGGACTCCGATGGAGACCAACGTCCGCTGATTGTCAGATCGTTGGTGTGTGCTCCCCACCCTGTGAGTGAGGCGTCCGTCACTACTGTTATCTCCGGCCATGGTTGCCAAAAAGATTCTCCCTTGGGGATGTTGTCGTTGCACGCCCACCATGATGGATCCTGAGCAACTGCGCTCGGGACTTGCAGAAGATCTGACATATTCCCCGATAATTGGGACCACTGAGTTCTGAGGGCTCATTGGAGGGATCTCATTCTCAATCCGGCCTCTGGCACCAGAAAAATGCAGGATGCCATGAGGCCGAGCAACCTCGGGAAATCCAAGGCCCATAGATGCTGGGCTTTTTGGAATTTTGTTACCATCTGCTGGATGTGGAGAGCTCTCACCTCGGGCGGCGAGGCTTTCCCTGAGGAAGTGTCCAAGACTGCTCCGATAAATTGGAGTTGTTGGGATGGTACCATGTGGGACTTCTTGAAATTGAGGAAGAAGCCTAGGTTGTGGAGGAAGTGGCAGGTGATCGACAGGTGTTCCTGAGCTTGTTCTGGAGAACATGCTCTGATTAGCCAGTCGTCCAGGTAGGGGTATACGTGAATCCCCCCCTCTCCTGAGACTCGCTGTCACTACCGCCATCAGTTTGGTGAAAACCCTCGGGGCGGAGGTCAGCCTGAATGGCAGAACTCGAAACTGATAGTGAGAACTGCCAACTGCGAACCTAAGGTATTTTCTGTGCTTGGGATGGATTGGAACATGAAAATAAGCATCCCGACGGTCCAATGATACCAACCAGTCTTGGAGTTGGAGAGCCTTTAGGATCTGAGAAAGAGTTACCATCTTGAACTTGTCCTTCCTGAGGAATTTGTTTAATTTTCTCAAGTCCAAGATGGGTCTCAATCCTCCGTCCTTTTTGGGGATGAGAAAATAGTGGGAGTACCAGCCTTTGTTCCTCTCCACTACAGGTACCGGTTCTATTTCACCTTTCTCTAGTAGGGTTATAATTTCCTGCCAAAGGAGCGGATGTGGAATGTTGGTAGAGCTGGCTCCTGGTGGAAGATCTTGAGGTCTTTTGATGAAGGGTAGGCAGTAACCTTGAGCTACTGTCTCCAGTGCCCATGCATCTGAAGTAATGCCCCGCCATTCTTCCAGATGCTGAGAGATTCTGCCTCCCACAGGTGTTTTGTATGATAAGACCTCAGAGAGATTTGGAGGCGGCTGCAGGAGCGGCTGAGGGCATAGATGCCGTTCCTGAAGATGGCTTTGCAGTCTTTGGTCATCCACCACGAGTGACATTTCTTCTGCCCCTTTGAAAAGCCTGTCCTCTTCCTCTACCAACAGAGGAGTAGTATCGAAAAGGACGACCCCTCCAGGAAGATGAGCCCGAATAGGCTTTCTGAGGCTGTCGCATGGAGGCACTAAGGGACTTTGCTGCCGCTTTTGAGGGGCGTAATTTTCCGAGGCTCTCATCAGCCTTACAACCAAACAGCCACGAGCCATCAAAGGGCATGTTGAGAAGCCTGCACTGTACATCTGGTGCAAACCTCGACTTTCTCAACCACGCAAATCTGCGAAGCACTGTGCTTGATGCCATCATAATACTATCAGCAGTTTCCAGCCCAGACTGGAGGCATTCCCCCATTGCCTCCTTACCGTCATTGACTATATTCAGGAAGCCTTCCCTTTCCTCGCCGTCCGGAATATGCTCAGCCGCCGCCGAAATGCATTCCCACAGGGTATGTGTGAACCTGGCCAGGGTACAGGTGACATTGGTAGATTTCAAGGCCATGCTACCCGACGTAAAAACTTTACGAGCCCAGGATTCAACCTTTTTATCCTCCCTGTCCGGAGGTATGGTTGGGTATGCTGCCTGCCTGGATGTAGTAGCTGCCTGAATAACCAAGCTTTCTGGAGTAGAGTGTCTACTCAGGTATTCTGAGTCAGAAGTGGAAGTTCTGTACTTTTTTGGGAGATAGCATTGCTGCAGTAGACAGCAATCAGTGTTTTCCCAGTTTTTCTCAACTGTTCTTTGTAATGCCCCATGAAAGGGGAGAACTGGATCTTTCTGGGGTCCTCGGACTATAATATCCATCATATTGTCTTGTTCAAACGTAGGGGAGGCTCTTCCCCCAACCCATATACTCAATCACCCTATTCAGCAAATTCCTATACCCGGAGTCTGAATGTTCTGCAGGATCAGGTGCAGTAATCTCCAATTCGGGTGATGTGTCCACACCACTAGCAGAATGCAGAGTTTCAGATAGATCACTCATTTTTGTGTCAGGATTATCAGTTCCTCAGGAACTTGTCTAGTTCCATATTTTACTCCAAAAGGAGTGACCTCCTCATCATCTGAACCAGATTCCTCAAAAATTGAAGACATGGACTTAAAGAATTCCGATCTTGGTAAAGGTGTAAACCTTCTCTCTTCTTCCTCATCATTTGTCGAAGGAATCAGTGTTTTCTTCGAGGGAGTCGAAGGAACCTTCGACACACTCGACGAAGCCTTTGACAAAGGTGTCGAAGATAAACTAGGCTTCGTCATCGGAGCAGTCGGCGCCAATGAAGTTGCACTCGACTTCGACAATTTTTGTTTCTTATGAGGGATCGGAGAGGCACTCGATCCTCGAGGATCTCTCGACGACTTGTTGACTCGTGATCTATGGGTACTGCTAGGCTTAACCGTTGTTGTTCCCGACTTCCCTGCGTCGTCCAAAGGAGCAACCAGGGTCTAGCTTTTCTGAGGTTTCTTAAAGGGAGTCAAGGCCGCGTTCTCAAAGACCTGCAACATTCTTTTTCTAAAGCTCTCCCACTTTGAAGGGGAATCCGATCTAGTCAGTCATCGAACTAATTCTGTCGACGAATCGGACGATGACAGATCTATGTCTCCTTTTGAGCTTTTTAGAGGAAGACGAAGATGATCATCTCAACCTGCTACGAGATCGGAATCTCTTCGAGTGCCTTTTATGGCGTTCCGATTCCTTAGAGTCGGACGATTTTTTATGTTTTTTAGATAAGGCTTTCAAAGAGTCCTTCAACGCCTGCCACCCACCGCCATCTTACTTTTCCTCTCAAGGAGGGCCTTCTCTGTCATAGACTGACCGGAGCCACAGTCGCCGGTTCGATGGACCACAAACAGATACGGTGAGGATCGGTGATGGACATCTTCGATCCACAGTCATTACACTTCTTAAACCCAGTCTTGGGAGTCGAAGCTGTCGAAGAAGACATTTTCTTGAAAGAAAATCTCAAAGCGCGCCGTTCACGAGAGCAAAGCAATCGGAAAAACTGAACTGAAGCCAACGGGTGCGGCTCGAGCCATTTATACCATCGGTGACGTCGACAAGGTACGTAGCCCGTCGAGGGACATTCGACTCCACAACCTCGAGCACAGCACCCTCTGCCGAAAATGTTTTTCCGATGCAGCAAAGCTGGCGAAACAAATTATCACAAGATGAGGAATACGTGGGAGGACACAATCCAATTGAAGCGCCATTATCTGAGACATGACGTTCTCCAGAGCCCAGAACTGAGTTGCCAGACTTCTCTGCACAGAGGCATGACCCCTACACCACCCTTGGTGTGAGGGTTGAGGTAGTGCATGGCCACTGTGTTCCCCGTAAGGAGGAACATGCATTTGCCTTGCACAGACAGGAGCAAGGCAACCAGCTTTATAGTGCACAGTTCCAGCAAAATGATGTGAACCCAGACTTCAATTGCAGGCCAAGGATTGCTCACCACTCAAACCAACAGCAAAGCGCCCCACCCATTCACGAAAGAGTAAGTGACTACAGTCATTTAGGGCCAGGGTTGACACATCAATGACCCTTTCAACAGGTTGTCTCTCATGGCCCACCACAGCAGATCGAGAAACTCTCTCCAATACTTCTAGTGTGTGTGACATGCTGCCTTGGAACTGAGACCAATGACACCAAAGTAGCCACTGGATCAACCCCATGCGTAACCGGGCTCAGCACAACCAGGATGCAGAAGGCCATGAGGCCCGGTAGACACAGGAAGACTTAGGTCAGAGGCAAGGGACTGCAAGGGACCTGCAAAAGACTGACCATCTGGAGAATGATCATCCCCCGATCCTCAGGAGGGAAAGCCCTGGTCAGGAAGTTGTAAAAGACTGCTCCAAAAATATGAAGGGACTGGCACAGTGAAACATGACACTCCTTGTAAATCAGGAAGAAGCCCAAACTCAATAATAGGCTGTATGTACAGTACATATGTGCTAACGCCTGTTCTTAAAAGCATGCTCAGAGGAGCCAGTCATTCAAGTAGAGGAAGACATGAATGGTTTCCCTCCTGAGGAGAGCTATCAATGCCAGCAGATTAGTGAATAACTTGGGTGCCAAAGAAATGCTGAATGGCAGAACATTGAATTTGCAGATCCCACGGCAAATCCAAGTTATTTGCTGTGCTTCATATGGATAGGTGCATGGAGTAGGCATTCTTGAGATTGAAAGACACCAAACAATTTTGTGGTTTGAGCTAAAGTGACCATCTTGAACTTGTCTTTGTGTAGCTACAGGTTCAACTACGCCACATCCAGGATGGGGCACAGGTCTCAGTCGTTCTTTGGAAACCGGAAAGTAAAGTGTAGCAGTCACTGCCTTGTTCTGCACGGGTCGCCAGTTCTATGGCACCTTTTGTTAGAAGCTGACAGACCTCCTACAGCAGGATATGGGTCATAGGGAGATTGGTTGGGAGGACCTTGAGCAAACGTGAGGCACTAGCTCATAGTTACGACCTATAAGGACCAATCATCTGACGTGACCAGATGCCACAGCCTCGATAAACAGGAAATCTCCCCTCCACCACATATATGGCATACTGGAAGATCTCCTCATAGGGGGACTTTGCTTGCGGTGTCACTGTTGGGACCGCTGGGGCGGCAATACCACCCGCTGTGCGGCACAATTTCTGCCTTTCAACGCCTGAAACATCTGGAAGGACTCTTCTGCTTTAGCACCAAAGAAGTCCTGTCCATCAATTGGCTTTTACAGCATCTTTGGTCAGATGTCTGCGGTAATTTCACGGGTTTGCATTCAGAAGTGCCAACTCAGCACTGAACCCATGCCCATGATCCGTCCCAGACACCTCAAGCAAATGGTAAATCGGTCTATACTGGAGTAGCAGTCGGTGCAACATGTATATGTTTGAAAAAATAAATAATTCCTCAGGTAAACAACTCGAGATATATTCTGTTAAGCATGGTAAACAGTTAGAAAAAAGGAAGAATTGAGGTGATGGGGCTCAGTACAAGCTATATATCGGCTGCCTTAATCACAACCCATAGTCAAGGAGGTGGTGCGTCAATAGACTGATGCTTGAGTCGCAGTGCACACACTCCAGCTGTGGTTAAAGTGTCTGATTCAGCTGATGCTGACAAATATTATCCAAGATAAGGAATCTATGGGAGGATGCAAACCATTAGAAAGGTTGTTTATGCAAACAGACTAGGCTGCTCCAAAAGCCTTGAATATCCAGTCTAGGACAGGTTAGAGGAAGGCTGTCTCTACAAAGCAGTCACAGTTGAGTGGCAGTGTAAAGAGGGAGAGGGGTATTATGATCCCATAGATCTTTGTGAACTTAAAAACTAGATCACCCCGTAACCAAAGCACCGATTTATTGCAGTTGTAGGCATTTTCTTTGCAAATGAAATTGGCATTCAGAATGCATATTCTATGTAATCTATAAAAAGTAAGGTAAAGGAGCTCAAGCGCCGACTTAGTTTATAAATCGAGTAGCTCTTTAAAGCTGCTCACTGTACCCACGGCCTGACGAGGCGCCGTCTTCTAGAACAACGTTTCTTGTTCTTTGATGTCTTGCACTAGCTAATTGATTGCAAGTTGCACAAAGGGACTTTTTATTGCATTTCGTATGTTGGCAATTGCATGCTTGGATTACACCACCTTGATTAGGGTGGGATTTGACCCGTGATGTATGGATGCAAATGTTTTCCTATACTTGCCGAGGCATTATGTCACAATAGGAAGGTTCTCATAAGGAGATTCTACCCACGGGGACTACACGGCGACATATCTGTATTGCTCTGGGTGTCCCTCTATTAGAAGGTTTCTTTCAGCATCAATCTTAGTTAAATTTCTTTGTGTTTCTCAGTGGAGCGACTATTATGAAATAGCCTTGAAAAAGCCAAGGGGAGAAACTCGTGGCCACTGTCAGCTGTTCAAAATGTGTTTGATAATTTTACGTTGACTATTTAGAATGCAACTGGCTTTATAGTGAATATTGATGTTTATTCTCGACACTAAACATTTTATTTTACTTTTCATACTTTGGGAAAATAGCTGATCAATATGTTATGTGATTGTCACACTCTAAGACTGACACATACATGACTGTTTGCAATGTTAGAACGCAACTGGGGAGCAGGTGTAAGTGGATTTAGGTCACCTGGCCTAAGCCCCGCCCACCTTGTGCCTTCCTGCTTGACGCTCTTTTCCCTACTTAAAGAGCCCTCCAGCCTCTTTTCCTTTGCAACTGGGGAGCAGGTGTAAGTGGATCTAGGTCACCTGGCCTAAGCACCACCCACCTTCTTAGCCCTGCCTCTTCCTTCCTGCTCTTAACTCTTAGATCAAGGGCAGTCAGAGAAAAGGGCAGTCAGAGAAAAGGGCAATTCCTGTTTGGACCTGTTCAGACCAGGAGGGTCCAGGACCCAAACCCCTGCTAAAAACGGCAGGTAACCATGCACCAACATGTGTTTACACCCTCTGTCCTCACAGGCCATCCCCACCCTCTTCATTGATTCACTGTGCGTCCCCCCCTTCTCAACTGTCATGCTGGACTTCCTTTGCATCTTGTACTCATGATGGCCCTAAATCATGCTGTTCTCATCTTAATCTTGTATCTTGGTTTGCAACATTGTGTGTTACTACTGACTTCTGCAATTGTATTTGCTCTCCCCTCTTGCTTCGCCACTCTTTTTGACTGCTTACTCTCTATTCTCTCCTCCCTCTCCCTTTTCCTATCTCCTCTACTTACTTTCTTCTACGCACTTACTCTATCAGAATTTTCCCTGGACCTAGTATGATAGCAACCTCGTCTGTCGCTCCTCCATCCCCTTACTGTTCCCCGCCACGCCCTCCAGCACTATCTGAAACGATGTCACGGCCTAGTTCGATAATCGCTTCTTTTGTTCCTCCCCTCCCTTTCTGCACCCATCTCCCTCACCTTTGTTTTTCTTTTCTCTCCCAGAAATGTCATCAGGCCTAGTACGGTAGTCGCCTGTCTGTTTCCATTTCCTTACTACTCTCCCCCTCTCTTCCTTATCTATGTCTTAGCTCTTGCACTATTGAAATGTCGTCAGGCCAAGTACGATAGTTAATTTCACATCCTTACTGTTTATGGCCTGTAAGAATGTCATTGTATTTTCCCTTGTTCCCTCCCTTGCTTTGAAGTGCTTTGAAACACATTGTGTATAGGAGCTATATAAATAAAGTATCATATCATACAACTAGACTTGTTTTAATTAAAGAGCAACTCACTTTATAAACCAAGTCAGCGCTTGAGCCCCTTTGCCTTACTCTTCATATGTACTTGTCTCAACAGAATGTGGTTGTGTGCTGTGATTTAGGGGGCACAGCAGTGTGACTTCTTTCTACCATTAGGAAATGTTTAAAAGAAGGTGCTGATGCTCACAATTTTCAAAATAAAATTAACACAAACAAGAAAAATGTAAAGAAAAAAAATGCTCATACTAAGATCATGGAAGCTGATCAATTGGCTCAACCCTCAAGAGGTTTGCAAAGTAGAAAGCAAAAAAAAGCTGA
Organism: Ambystoma mexicanum; assembly: GCF_040938575.1. Lineage (NCBI taxonomy): Eukaryota > Metazoa > Chordata > Amphibia > Caudata > Ambystomatidae > Ambystoma > Ambystoma mexicanum. Next base: position 97,057,629 of record NC_090932.1, read on the forward strand.
TAAAAGGAACTTTTTTAGGGCGTTCGACATGGTCACAAAATTGAATGGAAACATTTCAAAGTCTGCTAATGATCTGAGACCTGAGATTATAGAGGCTCCCTCCAAAGTTCATAATCAACTTAAAGAGTTGAGACTGATAAATTACCAACTTGCATTGAATTAAACTCTGCGGTGGCGCCAACAAAAACACACATGGGGTCTCAAACAGAAGACTTATCTAGGGTCGTAAATATTCCTGCTTAAGTTTTGAAATTAGCACCAATATTCCATAGGAAGTTTCAACCAAAGTGATCAGTCTCAAGTGACAAGTCAAACATAAACAATGAGTCAAATTTCCAATCAGTGAAGCCAGCCGTCATATCTGAGACTCATCCTACTGTTTCTCTACCTACAATTTTTGCAGAGAACGTTTCCAACCCAGGTTCTGTTAGTAAACTATGGGCTGCTCCCAAGGTGTGGCTCCAACAAATGAATCAAAAAAAGGCCAGAAAGCATTGAATAGAAGTAGCATCCCGTCCTATAAAAAAAGAATTCCAGATCTGTACCTTTTTTCTTCTAACGATATAGATCAGCTCTCTTTTTGTTACAACAAAACTACACATTGTTGAACTAATGTTGAAATCATCTGAAGGTGCCCAAGCACTCCTTTCGTGTGCCACAAACTTTAAGAACATGCAAGTGGAGATTTTTACTACCATGCCTCCGTTGACTCAAATCACTTTACATGGTGTGCTTTCTGGACCGGCAACTACTCTAAAAACAGTGACTACACCTTGCCAACACTGAGCGCAAATGGAAGCAATCCGCTACCAAGGAATAAGTGTTGTTCATGCAAATAAGGATAACTAAATTACTGACCTTGATTCCAGACATCATAACTCAAGTGCTTCAGCGTTTGAATGTTACAGATGTTCATCTTTAGACCAGCGATACTATTAAATTAGTGGGTTGGAACACACGTGGTCCATTATCATTTCAACACAAAGTTAACATTGCCATTATTTTTAGAGAGTTTGATGTTGTCTTTTTTTTTCAAGAAACTTGGCTCGCGTCTCCATTATATTCAGATGGTTTTACTGTAGTTTCACAAAATACAACTTGTCTAAGTCGGGACGACCATCTGGTGGTCTTCTGATAGCAGTTCGCAACACGGTATCTCACAATTCACAGTATATAAGTAATGACATCCAGGGAATGTTGGCCTTAAAGTGTTATATTAGATGGGGTGTCACGACACAATGCTTGCAATTAATAAATGTTCATTGGAATCCGGCAAGTTGAGATTTACCAGGGTTTCTTGAAGATCGCTCCCTTATCCTTACTGGTTTCAATGTTTTTTTTTAAATTGTATTAATATAGTGTGTTAGTTACAAAAAAGGAACTTTTCACACTTAGAAATTCAAATTCCATTACATCATTTAAAAAGTGTATCAGCACGTCTTATGAACCAAAAGTATTAAATAGCTCAAGCTTATACAACAGTGATATTTAACATAACCACATACAATACAAACATTAAAAGTTTACCTAATTCTTACATTGAAATATGTACACCAAAGATCCAACAAACTTCTGTCATTAGTAGATAATACATTCTTTCTAAACCACTTACTGACAAAGAAAATACTTTGACCGCACTAGATGTTCATTTTGTGGCAATATCAGAGTCGTTCATTTTTCGAAGAAGTTCATCTTCAATTTTAACTAATAATCTAACAAGGGCACGCATAAAGGCAATGTGAGGGTTACTCATACATTTTCACCACAGCATTTCCCGATAAGAAACAGAATTTCCAACATTTTTGTCTCCCAAATACATAATTCTGTCGTCTTCAAAATAACTGCAATAAATGACCATGTGTTTTATGGTTTCTTTTTGTGGATCTAATTCACAAAAGCGGCAAATATCAGTTTCAAAATGCAACCATTGACCTATGCGTTCTTTAGAGTGTAATTGGTTTAGACGAAAACGCATATACATATCCCGTACTTTACAGTCTGGAAAACACTCTATATACATTAGTCTCGGGAATTTTTTATGTGAATGGGAGGCAAATTCTTTGTACAAAAGATATGTTCCAACCATCTCCTGTGAGTCAACCCAGTCCATTTGATACAGCATTTTTTTTAAATATCCCACTCTCACCACTAGATCTTCTTTTGTGATGTTAATCCGCAGTAAAGCTGATTCCATCTTTAGTTTAAACATTACCATGGGTAGTGGATTTTCTGATAAGAACATTTTCGCAAACTCAACGTACATTGAATTTCTAGGCGGATTTTGAATTTTAGCGTATGCAGTTATTTGACGCCACAGAAAAAGAGAGGCTAGACTTGATAAACCCAATTCAACACGTATACATGCGTTAGGAATTGAGTTTGCCAAGGGGAGTTTTATCAAAAATTATGATATCAGCAGCATATGCTAGCCAGTGAATCCTGAGGTCGCCCGGTAGCACAGAACTGTTTTCCAAATTTCCCCAATATCAACCAAGTACAAGTTGAAGAGAGTCGCAGCAAGGCTACAGCCCAGCTTCACCTCGATGTAAGTGGGAATGCTGTTCGTAACATCACCCTGTACGATGTCCTGACGATCTTATATATATTGGTGGAGACTTCCACACACCATGTTCATCAGTAGCTAGGCTTTCATCGAAATCAATGTCTAGCATTACTGATGGTGAATTATGGGAACAGTGGTTTATAATTTGGAACCTAAATATTTAGAACAGCAATGTCAATTGCCCTCCGGCTGCGACCTGGTCTAACGGTAAAAGCTTCTTTGTAATAGATTATACAATAGTATAATAGTAACGCCTGACCCATTTCATCAATGTATGTGGTTCAAATTTGTTTCATTGCACCAGAGCGATCATAATTCAATTCAGGAGACCTTTTCTTTAGAGAAGTATGAAACTGAAAATGCATACATTTCCAGATTACAGATTAATTTGAAAGGAATCGAATTGTGTGCTTTCCGAATGAGGGGTCGAAAGTTGAATACAAAACTCCAACAATGAGTTAATTACGGTTCCAACAATGAATTTGAAAGGCTAAGCACTCCGTTGTTTTATAGAATTGATATGGTTTCTAAATTCACCACAATGTAAAAATGATGTAACAAGAAAGTCCCATGAACATACTTTTGATCACAACCCATATTCACAAAAAACATCTAAACTAAAAAAACTTTGAGAACTAAAAGCTATGCAACTCTAGCCATCCATTTATATTCTTGAAACATTTAAACTGCAAAACTCAAATATTGGTCTCGTGGGCATAGACAACTCTGTCATATTAAAGACAGGCAAAACATGCTAAACACACTTCTACCCACAAACAAAAAATGTCTGAGCCCTAATGAATAACCAACATGCCTCTCAAACTGCATGTCAAACATGCATCCTATTTTCGATTTAATGGGAGACTTATTTCAAAGAACAACTGGTCATATCTATAACTCATCAGTCCTACATAGACAATACTTTGATATGGACTTTGCATGTAGAGGAAGCCGAGGTTTTGAGTTTCATTGTACTATCTTCAAAATTACGAGCTGCTGGTCCCAATGGTCTAACAAATGAGCTGTTTAGATCTGACCATCACACTTGGGCCGTGATCCTTACCAACCTTTTCAAGAAGATTGTGTGGACCAAGGAAATACCAATTTCTTGGAAAAAGGCTATAATAATTCCAATCTATAAAAAAGGTGATAAATTAGATCCAGCAAATTATCGGCTGATTGCCCTGATGGACTGTGATAGCAAGATCTTCACTGAGCTGGTTCTCCAAGACTTAGAAAAATGAGCTGTTAAACAACATGTATTATCTCAATTTCAGGTATGATTCCGAAAAGGTTTGTCAACGATTCTAAATGGGCAGAATCTTAACACTTTGCAAGCTCAAAGTCTAGCAAAACATTCCCTTCCAACATATATTGTTTTGATTTGTCTTATCCAAGGTTTTTGATTTTGCCAACAGATCAAAGTTATGGAATACATTGAAATCATGGAACATTGCACCTGGACCCCTGCAAATAATGATTGCCCTTCACGATCATACATCTATACAAGTAAGATTACATTTATTGGGAGACTTGTCTTCAACTATACCTACTGACAATGGTGTTAGGCAAGAGTGCATACTTACAGCACTTCTTTTTAATTTATACCTTCCTGACTTGGCACCCTTTGTACTGAATCATACCTTTGGTTTGCCCTTAATTTGAAAATATAAAATTCACATATTAGCCTATGCTGACGATATGGCCCTCATCTAATTTCACCACTGGAGACACATGCAAAGACTAATGATTTAATATTTAACCCTACAGAATAGAACATAATTATCTTCGGGAAATCATCAACAAAAAAAACTAAAACCAAATTGGTGAATAGCGAAGCATGAAATTCTGACAGTAAAATGGATAAAATATTTGACTTTACTCTTAGAGCTAATCCAACAATGCAAGCATTAACATCTGAACTAGAGAGCAAAACCCATCAATATATATGTGTCAATTAAAAACACTTAGGTTCATACTGCCAATTTTCTTTGATGCCCTTAATAAAAGCTATACAAAGGCAACATCATCCCTACCCTCTTATATGGGATGGAATGTACTCCATGCACCTGTAATGTTAATTGGGATCGCCTCAAGGGTCGACTATGGAAAAATACATTAACTCTACCACAGTCGTTGCCGAGTTCAAGGCTGAGATACGAACTAGGCCTACACTCTTTACTCTCATTTCTGTTGGAAAGTCCTGGTGCTTCACAGATTGACTCTTAAACCTCCCGACCAGTCTTTATATGTGGATATGCTCGATCACATTAATTCACGTACAAATTCTCATCTATCCAATCTACAAGTCGACACAGAAAAGATACTGGAACAATGTGAATGCACGAGTCAAATTGATATAGACACTCCTGAAAAAGCTAAGCGTGGCTTAATGCGGTCTGATCGGATTAAACCAAGAGCTACGTTAATTTTAAAAAATACCAAAACTTTCACTATGTGAAAAATCGAGTTCATATGTCCTTCCATACATTAGAAGATTCCCAAATCCCATTTCGCATCAAGAGTTACTACACTTTCATCTAAATTTGATCAAAACAAATGAGACCAATTGTTTCTGGCACAAATTAGATGTCTCTGCCGGTGCTTAGACCCTATGTGGAGAGGTGTTTCTCCAGGACATTAAACATATACTAGTACCTTGTTCTTTCACTCTGGCACTAAGACAAAAATATTTTTCAAATTTTGTGCATGATATTACAAGGATCTCAACTCAAGATTTCTGGCATAGATTATCTGCAGGAAAGGAAAGTGCGCTGTCAATCACACTACTAAAAGAATTGAATGAACTGAATTTTATCAACATTACTTTGTAAATTAATTTGAAACAATGGTGTTTATTTCTTAGGTCTGTTAGATATTGCTTTTGTTAATATGTATGCTGTTTATATTTTAAATCAATTATATTTTGATTTATTGATTTATTTAGTTCAGTATTATTTACACTTGTACTCTGATTTATCGATACTTGTTTTTTATTTGCTTTCTCTGTTGCCCTTCTTGTCTTTACTATAGAGTTAATTATGTAAATTCAAAATGATATAATGTGTAAAAATGCATTTTTTCTTTTTGTGACTAAATGGAGAATAATATAAAAAAATAAAAATTATAAAAAGGAAAATGTTCATGCTCTTACCTAAGAGGGTCTGGTTCCTTAGGTACCCACAACCTCATTTTGAATTTCATTTAATCTTGGAGATCTTTCCGCAAAAAAAATCAGTTCTTTGGGAAGATTATCAGCATCTACTGACATCTTGTTTTAGAACTAGAATATGAATTTCAGAGTGTTCATAAGGGACGATTTTACAGTCACTTTAATGGCAGGTGTGGGCTTTTTGGGCAGTCTGAGGCAAGATGGGTCTCATTTAAACGAATGGGGGAATTAGAAGATTGGAAATTCTCCTTTAGCTAGGTCCATACAGTGAGCATACAGTTAGGTTCATAATGAACCAAACAGGGATACAAAAAGCATTTTGCTTCAGTCACAATGACGTGCACTTTCCTGAGCAGTTAGGCTAAGCACAAGATTTCTCTTTAGAAGAGTGAAAAATAACAGTAAAGTGGAGAATAATTAAACACTTCAAAATGAAAAAAAAATGTACAAAATTTAGAACGTTAAACAGCATTTAGAACAAATAATTTAATATGCATACATCCACACGAGTCTTAAAAACATTGGTTGCAGGAAATTTGCAAAAACATACATCCTATGTTCTTAAATCTAAGAAGACTGAACAATGCGGCATTGTAGGCAATGCGACAAGACATACTGCTGAAATGGGTGCCAAAAATCCAAATGAAACAAAACTTGGTGGGCTACATGTTAAGAACCTACAGTCTAACAATAGTTTGTCTTCAAAGATGACTGAAGTGCCTTATTTTAGAGATGTTTGCTAGCCTTTTGTAAAGATGTTGTCTACTTTGAAACCAAATGCAGTCATTGATGTAGTAAGCCGTGGCTCATGCAAGAAGGCTCAATTTAATCTTTTGTCATTGGGCACTCTTCAAGGCAAGAGGGTCTGTGTGCACAGCAACGGGGATTCACAGCAAATGTATAGTGCTCTCCAAAAGGTTCCCAATCATTGATTTCACGCTACCCCCAACCTGTTCTCCTTATCTCCTAGGTTTCCTGTGTTTTCAGTTGACTGCAATTACAGAAATGTCCACCACATATATGCTTGTCACTTGTGGAACTGTAAATTATTAGGAATTAAAAGCTCATTCCAAAGACTTTTTTCCTAAAACTTCAATATGATTAATGCAGGCCTCGTTTTCAAGCAGCACATTGAATGCCACCTTTACATTACAGGAGAGGGTTCTTTTGAACTCGGAAGGAAACAGTAAACTTTTATTTTCCTCAATCACTGGAACTTTTCTGGTCTTCAATCCTTATTTGATCAAACTTGAAGCATTCAAAGCAGTTGATTAAACGTAATGTAAAACATCACCCCTTTCAATTTGTTCCTAGCTAGAGGGCTGGAGAGTATTCACAAAATCAGCCCATCCAGCTTGACACCCTGTCTTGTGTCCACACTTCCAACCACAACAATGTTATATTCATGGAAAAAGCTGTGCAGTGGTTATAGTCAAGAAATCCCAAACTATTAAAGTAGTACATCAGATAAACAGATATTTTCTTTCTATTTGGGGATTAAGCAGAACATTTATGGATCATAAAGTGTAAGCATCCAATAAACTAACTTTCCAAAAGCATATTGAAGATCTGCTTCCTTGTGCAATACAACCAATCATAAATTATGTGGGTGAGAAGAGAAGGCCAGGCTCTCTGTGGCTTTCCTGTGTGCCAGGGAAATTCAAGTATGGTCTTTGCATACACTAGATCCACAAAGACTATAAAACAGGTCTTTAATGTATGTAATAAGAAAAGACCTTAGTCACAAACTGTAGGTGCCTTGATTTGTAGATCTGTTTCTTTGCATTTGTGTTTATATAGTGGGAACCTAGTTAGGAAGCAACAAAGCACTGTGCAAGTAATTTACAGTTAACAGAGGTCGGTGGAAGGAGAGGTTATATTACCTTGGATCTTACCATACTATTTATGTGCTGTATGTAATTAGCAGTAGCCTTCCTTAGGTATTTGCTGAAGAGCTGTTTTAGTCCCTTCCTGAACTGCATGAGTATTGGAACGGGCCTTAATGCAACCAGTAGGCTTGAGCATTACTAAATGATACTTCGCTTTAAGTTGGTCTTTTAAGGCGGAAAACTGCAATCCAGGGTGTGTAAAATCCACTTTCATAGTAATACTATGTATCCCTCTTTGAATACTCACCATCAATGCGTCCATCCACCATGCAGAAGCTTTACTAAGAGAACCTGTTGAATATGGTCATTAGTACTTAACAGTCACCAACTATTCATTGCAGTGACCTCAGTATCTGCATGCCACTACGAACACTCAGTCTTTCGTATGCAGACTATTACTTCCCTAACAGTCCTCCATATTTACACTATCTAGTGCTGCAGTGAGAAGGGGGGCATAGTACTCAGTATTTTCACTATCCTGCACTCACCTTTGGTCTGTAACTGGACTATTATGTATCTAGCACAGTACTTTGTATCTGTACTATCTATCCAGATTTGCAGCACTGTATGTTTAACATCCTCAACATATGTATTTTTGCCTATCCTACAGCCCTGCGTATCTGAACTGTGTGTCCTATAGCCGCATACCTGCACCATTATCATTCTTGCACAGGACTTGGCTGCGGAAAACCTGCTTACTGAAAATGTTCTTATTTACTCATCTGCATTCTTACCTCTGACATTGTATCAGTTCTTTTAGACACTGTAGTGCCTGATACCTTCAACTGTTCTGTACAAAAGGTCATGCTCTAGAATTGTGATATTCCAGTCCGGTGCTGCAGAGCATTCATTGCTAGAGGGCTGCACCCATTTGCTGGGATACAGAGCTATGTCTAAAGGCATACAAAGGGGACTGGTAAGATCTCCATTTCCTTGTTTGGCCAATCCACTCATTGCTGAACTTTAATGATATTTGGCTGCTTTTGTGGTCACCTGGCACTTTTATGGGAACAGGGATGCTTCACATCTTTTAGAATGAAAAGCAACAAGACGCTGCTTAGCAAAAGAAGTATAATTACATTTTAATGAGGAAAATGAAATAAAACACGAAATAGTAATTCCACAACAAATCACAACTTTCAAAAATAGAAACAAATTAACATGTGTTCCCTCAAGGAGTTGCATAATTAAGAGAGACAAGGAATCAAATTCTACAAGAGTTTTCACAAAATGAAAGGCGACTCTTTCAGTGGTGGATGTTCCTGAGATCACATTTTTCAGCATGCTTCTCTCCAGTGCGAGCATAAACACTCCCCTGAATTAAAACAGGTCTCAGTTTCCTGTATACCCATATAGTAGTCCTATTTAAGATGACAATGCATTACTTACCGTAAAAGCATTTCTGATGGTTGTATCTGCTTAGATTCACATGCTGTGCATAGGTCCGACATCCAGTGGTCACTGCGGAGTATTGCATTTTGTTTTTCGTAGTCGAAAAGGGGACGTCGACAAGGCGTGTATGTAACACTATCCCTATAGTGACGTGCGTTGTACCCACAATCCCTCACGCGTCGAGGTCCCTGTGTTTGTATTTTTTCTGCACCTGAGGGAGCCTTCTATACGTGAGTGAGTACAGAAAAGAGAGATGTAGAAAGAGGTCTATGTTCCTTCCATCCGAGCGGGGAGGAAGGGTGGGCGCAGGTGAATCTAAGCAGATACAACCATCAGAAATGCTTTTACGGTAAGTAATGCATTGTGTTCTGATGTTTGTTAATCTGCTTAGAATCACATGCTGTGCATAGACTAGCGAGCAGTACCCGGAGTTGGCGGTGGGTTATGAGAAGGAACAGTAGAGAAAAGATGTCTTAATACTGCCTGTCCCACCTGGGAGTCAGATCTAGCGTGTGCATCTAGACAGTAGTGTTTTGTAAAGGTGTGCACAGAACTCCAGGTAGCCGCTTTGCAGATGGACTCAAGGGGAACATTTGCAATGTACGCTATGGAAGCCCCAGTGCCTCGAGTGGAATGTGCTCTTGGCTTGAAGGGTAGTTCTCTCTTAGCAAGAGTGTAACAGAGAGTGATGCATTAACAATCCATCTAGATATAGTGGACTTTGAGACTGCATCTCCTTCTCTCCCTGCTGCCACGGAGACAAAGAACTGATTAGTCTTTCTCAGTGGTCTGGTTCTTTCCATGTAGAACATGACAGCTCTGCGTACATCTAGTGTATGCAGACTTTTTTCTCCCAAGCTGGAAGGGTTTTGAAAGAACGTTGGTAGTTCTATTGACTGGTTTACATGGAATTTCGAGATTAATTTTGGTGCAAACCTTGGGTGTGTGCGTAGAACCACCTTATCCTTGTGAACTGTTACGAAGGGGTCTAGAACAGAAAGAGCCTGTAGTTCACTTACTCTCCTAATGGAGGTGATAGCTATTAGGAAAGCAGTCTTAAGAGTGAGGTCTTTAAGAGTTGCCTTGTGCATGGGTTCAAAAGGAGGGCCCATGAGTCTAGAAAGTACCACATTTAAGTCCCACCCGGTAGCTGGGTTAGCTATCGGAGGGTGTATTCTCTTTACCCCCTCCATGAAGGCCTTGATAACTGGTATCTTCCACCACGACACTTTAAGTTGGGAAGTGGTGTATGCCGAAAGTGCCGCCAGGTGGACTTTAATGGAATTGAACACTAGACCTGAATCCAGTAAATGGGTCAAGTACAGAACAATGTTTGTGGGAGAGCAGTCAACCGGGTTGATGCTCTTACCTCTACACCAGATGACAAATCTTTTCCACTTGATAGAATAGCAGTGGCGAGTATTAGGTTTTCTGGCTTCCCTGAGGATGTCCATACATCTCTGCAGGAGTTGTAGATGTCCAAATTCTATGATCTCAGGAGCCAGGATGCTAAGTTCATGTTCTAAGGGCATGGATGCAGTGTCCTGCCCTTGTCCTGTGACAGCATGTTGTACGGGCAGGGAAGTTTCACTGGGGGAGATAGGGACATCTCCATCAAGTGAGCGAACCATGGCTGCCGGGCCCACATTGGGGCCACTAGTATCATGGTAACCTGATCCTGGTGCATCTTGTGCACCACCTTGTTGAGAAGGGGAGTCGGGGGAAAGGCGTAAACAAATTTCCCTGACCATTGAATCGAGAGACCGTTCCCCTTGGACTGGTTCTGGGGGTACCTGGATGCGTAACTTTGGCATTGTGAGTTCTCCAGAGTTGTGAACAGGTCTATTTCCGGGAATCCCCATTGCGTGAAGACGTCTAAAACGATGTCTTCGTGCAATTGCCATTCGTACTCTTCGGGCAGGGGGAAGTCTCTGCTGAGTTCGTCTGCTAGCAGATTGAGTTCCCCTGGTACGTGTTGTGACAGTAGGAACATGTTGTGTTTGAGAGCCCACTTCCATATATTCTGGGACAGCTTGGACAGTCCTGGAGAGTGGGTTCCCCCCTGCTTGTTGATGTAGTACATGGCTGTGGTGCTGTCTGTAAGGACCATCACTGTCTTCCCTTGTAGGTGTTCCTGGAAGGCTTTTAGTGCTTTGAACACCTCCAGTAGGTTTATGTGCTTGGATGCTACGTTCGGAGTCCACACTCAGTTTGATGGGATAGGTGAGCCCCCCATCCTGTGAGGGATGCGTCCGTGGTTAGAGTGGCCTCCACCGCGGGTGTGGCAAAGGGTTTCCCTATTATCAGGTTTCCCTTTGTCCACCACCGTAGCGAGAGAACCAAGGCTTGCGAGACCAGCACTAGATCGTCCCATTGTCCGCTGGCCTGTCACCACTGGCTGTTGAGCCACTCTTGCATTGGGCGCATGCGCAGGCGCGCGTGAGGTACCAAATAAATACACGACGCCATCATACCTAGCAAACGTATTGCTTTGCGTACCGTCACCTGTCGACCTGCCACATATTGGGGGATCTGAAACAGCATGTTTTGGACCCTCTCGTTGGAGGGGAAGACGAGGCCGCCCTTTGTTCGAATTAGAGCCCCTAGGAATTGTTTGACTTGGCTGGGGTCCAAGCTGGACTTCTTCTCGTTGATGGAGAAGCCCAGTTGGAACAAAAGGTCTACAGTCTTTTGGGTGTTTGAGAAGCATGCCTCGTAAGAATCCCCTGTTATGAGCCAGTCGTCGAGGTAAGGGTATACTGGGATGGATAACCTGCGCAGGTGTGCCGCTGCCACTGCCAGTACTTTCGTGAATACCCTTGGTGCAGATGCTATGCCGAAGGGTAGCACTCTGAACTGGTAGTGTTTGTCCTCTATCATGAACCTGAGGTATTTTCTGTGCGCTGGCAACATTAAAATATGAAAGTATGCATCTTTCATGTCCAGTGTTGTCATGTAATCTCCATGATAGCAGTGGGATCACTTCCTGTAAGGTCACCATACGAAACTTCTGGGGTTTGACAAACTTGTTCGCTGGGCGCAGATCTAATACAGGGCGCATGGTTAGATCCTTTTTGGGTACAAGGAAGTACACTGAATAAATACCTTCCATTACCTGAGATAGAGGCACGACCTCTATGGCTCCTTTTTCCAGCAGGTTGTCCACTTCTTGGAGAAGGATGGCGAGGTGTTCTGGTGTCATGCGGCGTCCCCTCAGGGGTCTGTATGTTGGGGAACTGTCGAACTCTATACAGTAGCCGCGGGCTATGGTGGAAAGTACCCAGCGGTCTGATGTTATTCCCTCCCATGCTGGAAGAAAGGATGTTAACCGGCCCCCGACCGGCGTTGCATGGGAGGGGACGCAACTTCGCGTCACTTGGTGGTGTTGTTGGCTTGGGAGCCTCTGGGGGTGGAACCCTGGCTTCTTCCCTTGCCACGACGTTGACCCCTCCGATTGTACTGGCCGCTATTACTCTGGTAGTTGCTGGCAGAGTACTGTTGTTGTTGGTGGTTTTGTTGCTGGCGTTGTCCACGAAAAAAGTGCTTATTACCAAATCCCGGCCTATTAGGGGGTTTAGAAATTTGGTCTAAGGTCTTTATTGTATCAAATTCTTTCTTCGCATTCTCCAGCGCGTCATCCACTGCTCTCCCAAGGAGGTTGGACTCCTCTATGGGTTTATTAATAAGGGATGCTTGTTTTTCAGCCTTAAATCCGGAATTGCGAAGCCAGACGTGACGCTTCAGTAAAATTCCTTGTACCAAAGTGCGGCCAGCGGTCTCTGCTGCATCGAGGGTATTCTTGACAATGCTTTGATTGACCAGAGAGCCCTCGTTAACTGTAGCCAGTAAACGAGTCCTTAGGGGTTCGGGAGCTTCTTCGATGTCCTGTCTGAGCTTAGCCCATTGAGCATCGGCATAGCTTGCCAATAGGGTATTATTATTGGCGATTCTGGTAGAGAATGCTGCAGAGGTGGTGATTCTCTTGGCTAGGGGGTACAGCTTCTTCCCCTCTTTATCTGGGGGTGCCTCGCTAGTAGATAGTGGGACTCCTGCCCTTTTCCTGGTGTTGGTCACAACCAGGGAGTCCGGGATTGAGTGACCCTTAATATATAATGGGTCTGATTGAGAGGGAGCGAACAGTTTCTCAATCCTTGGATTGACCCCTCTCACCAATGCAGGAGTGGAAAGAGAAGGTGTAATACGTCTCTTAACTGAGGCGAGGATAGGTATAACCTGGCTAGTGGGGGGGTTTTCTTTGATAATCCTCTCCACAAAATCGGTGTCTGGGGTGACGTCCCCAGTTTCGATTTCGAAATGTGCTGCTGCCTTCTCTTCAGCAGTGCATTGAAGGTGGATTGATCGACAGGCGAAGGGTTCCTGACTGGTGTAGTTTCAGTAGACCTGATGACTATACTGCTACTGCCTGTGTCAGTCGACCTAGCCGGTGACTGCCAGGGATTTTGGTCGCCCTCGTCTGTGACTGCCTGGAATCCTTCCTCGCATAGGTTAGTTTCCTCGTGAAAACCTTCCTCTTCTTGTTGGTCCTCAACATAGGTGAACTCATCTTCCTCTTGGAAGAAGGTGTCTTCCTCAGTGGGATTGTAAGAGTTTATGTCCTCCTGTATGGGGTTATAAAACTTCTGGTATTTAGCCCTTGGACTCTCAAGGGGTGCCTCCCTTGGTCTCTTGGGCGCCCTGTCTTCTGGGATGGACATGAACCTATCTAGTTTGTCCATACAGGTCTGGAACCTTTCAAAGGTCCACCGAGGTCGGCCAGGACAGTCTGGGAAAGAAAAGGGGGTTTCTTCCTCCTGTAATTGTCTGGTTCTGTCCCATAACGTTGAAGAAAGAGAGCCTTCGCCTTCTGAGTAGCCTTCTTGCTGGTTAGGGCCTTCTGACGGCGTCAGGAACTGGCCTGATCTGTTTTCCGGCGCCTTCGGCGTATCTTTGGCCTTGTGCGCGGTTTTCGGCGTTTCACTCGCCGTACGTCTTTGCCTGTCCTTAGATGCTATGCGCGCGAGGCTTTCGGCGATCATTCTCTCTTCCGAGGGATCGGTCGCCGTCGCGCTATGGCGTCGAGTCCTTGGTCGTCGAGTCCTTGGTCGTCGAGTCCTTGGTCGTCGAGTCCTTGGTCGTCGAGTCCTTGGTCGTCGAGTCCTTGGTCGTCGAGTCCTTGGTCGTCGAGTCCTTGGTCGTCGAGTCCTTGGTCGTCGAGTCCTTGGTCGTCGAGTCCTTGGTCGTCGAGTCCTTGGTCGTCGAGTCCTTGGTCGTCGAGTCCTTGGTCGTCGAGTCCTTGGTCGTCGAGTCCTTGGTCGTCGAGTCCTTGGTCGTCGAGTCCTTGTTGTCAACATGCGCGCTCTTGCGATGCGCGTCGCCGGAAATTTTGGTGTTAGCGCCCTTATTTTTCAAGTACCCAGTCGCCTGTCGCGGAAGCGGTGGCGGGGAGGGCTGACGACCCTTACGGTCGGTGGAAGACGTCGGTGGGCCCGGCGTCCCCGTTGGCGCTATGGCTGTCTTCGTCTTTGACGAATGTGTGCCTGGGGGTATGTGCTTTGGTGTTTTTCTGTGTGCGTCCTTGTCGCCGGGGTGTTCATCCCCATAAACTGGGCGTGAGCCGGGCTTGTCGGGGCCGGGGACGGACGACGAGGAGCGTGAACGCTCCTTTGAAAGGTTTACAGCCTCCGTTACGGGGGCCGTGTAGTCACTGTCCTCGTCACACTCGGCGGCGGCGGCAGCGGGCGAGGAGTCAGGCCTAGACATGGCGTAGGCCGCCCACCTTTTGACCCTGCGGTCCTTTAGAGTTTTGGGCTTTAGTAATTTACAGGCCGCAGAGCCGTCGTCCTGGTGATCGAGGGGTAAGCAACGGTTGCACTGTTTGTGCTTATCCTTCCAGGTATATTTACCCTTGCAAAGCGGGCAAAACCTAAATGGCGTCCTCTCCATAGCTGAGGGTAATAGGTGTGACTACGACCTCGAAAGAGAGGGAGGGGAAAGAGAAAGGCATTCTTAAAGAAAAGAAAGAAAGACCACAAAGCCCCACTCTCCCTACTGTGTATGGCCGGCGAGGCCAGGCCACGTGTTCGGCAGTGCCGAAGCATCTCCTCCGCTCGTCCTTCCGTCGAAGATCTTGCTCGGCGGGGAAACGGCTCTGCGTCGAGGGAGGGATCTACGTTATTGATATTAATAACAAACGACCAAAGGTCGAAGAAACTATTTGGCAATGTCTCTCGAGGAGCTCCGCATAAAGGCGACCAGTAGCTACAAAGATCCTTGTCGAGGGCTTAACATTCCTCTATTCATCTGTGCTTTTTTCATGGCTGCAGTGTTCAGTTGACAATTACCAGAAAACAAAAGCTTTGCTGTGGCGCTCCACTTGAAGACATCAGGGTCAGTTAACAACATTGACCAATTACCGCTTTGCCTTTTTTATGGGACAGTTACAAGAGTTGAATCCATCCAACCAGATCAGATCAACCTCTGATGCTCATCTCCTAACCCCCTATCAGTCTGGTTCCTGTATTGGTTGCAGCACAGAAGCTCTGATCGTCATTAGGTCTTCCCAGAAGTGGAGGCAATGGGTGTGCCTCCTGTTCAGGGCACTGCTTGATATCCTAATCTATCGGATTTGTTTCAGGTGCACAGTTCTGGCTTGATTTTTCTCCTTCCTGTCAAATTGCTTTCAGTTGGTCTTTATTGGGATGCAAAGTTGGGCTCCTTCCCAAACTGTCTGAAGCATGCCATCGTGACTCCCTTGATTAAGAAGGCCTCTGTGGACCCCACATCCCCCTCTAGCTACTGCCCCATCTCCAACCTCCCTAGGATCGGATGAATCATGGATACATTTGCTATTAAACAACTCCATGACTAGCTGGATAAAGGCCAGCCCCTAGATTTCCACCAATCAGGTTTCCGACCCTCTAGCAGAACCGAGACAGTTCTGAAGAGAACATGTGTTTAAGACTTAGACTCCAACCAACCAGTCTCACTGATCCTTCTTGTGTGATGAATCCTGCAGAGTCATCACTGGCCCCAACTTAATATTGCCTCCCATGTGCCATGGGGTAGACAGCTGGTACCTGATCCCAACCCTAAGGGTGGAATCAGGAGGGAGGATCACATGGGAGGAGATGGCTTTCAGGGGGGAAGTGGTGACTCCTTTAGGAGATAAGCAGTATTGATCCTTTACTGAGGAAGAGAATCTTCTAATTCCCAGACACCAAACGGCATGTTATCATTGTTCAATTCATAACCATGAAAGTACCCAGAGAAAATGTTGACACAAGTCAAATAATAAGACATACATGTGCACCTTGCGAGTTCAGAAATTAACTACAAAACCCTCTCAATATCATGATACCCTCTCAGTATCATGAGAATACCTGCGGTAGAGGTCCTAACCGCGACAAACAGGTCAACATCATTAAGTACTGCAAGGTCCAGAATGCCCCTAGTACTGAGACGTGGAAGAGAGTTAGTGAGGGTCCAAAGAGCAACTAAGCTGAATGAGCAGTCCAGTTGCTGCAGAGGAAAACACCTGAGCAGGACATTTAAATGGAGAAATGAAGTGCAGCTGAGAGAAGGTGGGAACAGCGTAGGTGAAGCAGACCAGAGTGCTGAGATTGCAGTGAGAGCAGCGGGAAGCCAAGCTGATGCCGAATGGGCAGCCGGAGGACTGTGCAGAGTGTTTGCAAAAGGAAGCAGCATCAGAAAGGGAAGCCAGCTGAAGGGGAGACATGCTCCCATTCAGGCGGGTACTGCTGCGGAGTGCAAGGTGAAGCAGCGAAGCACCAGAGCTACCGGAGCCTCAGAGGCAGAAGCAGACCCCCAGAGTTCAGCGGACGTGGTCAAGAGAGCAAGCAGACTACAGAGGTTCCCAGACTCCAATAATCAAGAGGCAGAGAAACCAAGTCAATCCAGTGAGTTGGTATACACCCAGAGGTGAGCCCGGGGTGCTCCGAAAAGCCTGTTTAATAATAACAGATATGTTTGGATACCAGACAAACAGTAACAGTGGCGAGCCAGGCATAATTCCTCTTGTATGGGATACCAGCTAGAGGAAACCTATAACCCACATTGCCAAGAGGCTGCACCGAAGCAGCATATTAGAAACAAGAGCGAAATTCTTCTTTTGTGGGACAACAATTCGGGGTAACCTAAATACTGCCACAGTGAGGAATTGTAGTTGTAGGAGTTTTGATCCTGGCAGGCGAGTAAACCAGGAAAGGGACCATTAGTAGTTAGTCCTGGCAGGCGCATGGATCATGAAAGATGATTTGAAACATTATAGTTGCTGTAAAAAGGTGCGACAGAAATAAAGTAGAACTAAAATGATAATTTCTTTACAAATTGTCATTTTGAAAGAAGAAGTTGTTTGCAATTCTTTATGAACTGTTGCTTTATAAGAAGTGGTTTGCTATCCTGACAAAAGTATTCAGTTGGAAAAAGAAGTGTGATATGTTAATAATTGCTCTGTATCTTGAAGAGAAAACTTTACTTAATTCATAAACTTTTTCATGAGAAAGGCATTGGTCTTAACAGGAAGGATATTGTGGAAGATATCAATTGCTTTAAAGTGGAAAAAGAGTTATGGGAAAGACATTTGGCTTATCAAAAAAGAAATTGTGAAGAACAACAAGTGCTTTGGTTTCGGAAACAGGTGTTTAGGAAGAGACATTTACTTTCCCCAAGGCAAGGTCGTGTTGGGAGAAAATTAACTTTTGTGTTGGACTAAAAGGAACTTTGTTGAATCATAACTGTTCTATGGGTGTTCCTGCATTGAGCCAGGCGAAGGGAACACAAGCCTGGTCACAAGGAATACTCTTTGAAACGCATATGTTTGGACTTTTGCACTGGGTTGCTGAACTGAATTTTGCCAAATATTCCTTATATTATTTTGTTGTTTTTTAAAAATGTTATTTTATTATTTATTTTCAAGATTTTCACATAACCAAACCATACATCACCAAAAGTTCAAGAGAGTATAAAACACAACACTGCATTACATAGGTAAGTAAACAAAAGCAATCTGAAGTATGTATAAATATTAAAACATCACAGACAACTTAAAATAAATGTTTAACCTTTCTCAATATATAAATACCTAAACGCAGCCTTACATATAGAAAATTTCAACACAGAATACAAAAACATAAAGACATCTCACAGACTGCACAAAACAGAACAAAAAAAGGACTGGGGGAATCCTCAATTAATGCACATACACATTATCAGGCAGTCGGACCCAATAGGAGTAACTAATCCTCAGATACACAGTCACCATATAAATCAGTGAATCGCTTCCAAAGAGCTTGATACTTATCTTCTTTTCCTTACCTCACAAACATCACCCGCTCAAAGTTCGATAATATTAACAAATCATTAATCCAATTCTCTACTCTAGATTTTCTCCTCGTCTTCCACACCATCAGTACTTGCTTCACTGCAACTACAAGTGCTTTATCAACCCATTGTCCAGATCTACGAGCAACCGCGCAACGGCCCTTACCTGATAAAAGCAACACCTGCACAGGCATCCTGGGAAAACCTATGGACAAGATCGCATCCAGTCTATCCAATATTCCCACCCAAAAGTCTAACACCCGAGAACAATACCATAACATATGAATCAATGTTCCATTCTCCTTTCCACATCCCCAATAAAAATCACCAGCCAGCCCTAATTTATACATACGTAGTGGAGTCCAATACAGATGCCCTAACACTTTCAAATGAATCAATCGCAACCCGAGATCCAACCTACTTCTATACCCTACACCACAGTTTCCTGCTCCTTTTCCGTAATATCACATCCCAACTCCTGTTTCCACCTCTCCAATAGTTTCTTCCGAGCATCAACATCATTAGAACATACCGGCATCAAGTTAGTATAAGTGCTTACCTTCCTTGGCAACGACATAAGAATCTGACCACCCGCCGATACCTCCTCCAATGGCCATGCCAACATTGCCAATATCTCACTGAATAGTGCTTTCAACGTCACAAACATATTCAGTTCCCTCCCTGCAAAATGAAACGTTCTTTGCAACTCCTCGAATGACAATATACGACCATCCCGTATCACATCCCTGATACATAAAATCCCTTTCGAGACCCAACTTCTCCAATATAAGGGCTTATTGGCAATTTCCAAGCTCGGATTAAGCCAAATAGAGGCTCCGTAATGTAAGTACAAGTTCCCCTGAAAAATACTCAACCACCAAAGCAAAACTTCTTTAGTTACAGTATTTGTTTTAGTGTGAGGGTCAGAGAAATTTGCACACCAGTTCATCCTTCTTTAGTTTAGTTTGCCAGGTAGGGATATTCTTGTTAGGAGAGGGAAAGATAGGAGTTAGTCTCACCCCCTTATTGTTGAATAAAATGGCAAAATCTGAGATGACTGTACTTTTGTGTCCACCTCACATTTTTTTTGCTGTGATGCAGCCTTATGACTATCGTGAGTACAGAAAAGAGAAAAAAGCAGTAGACGTCTATGTTCCTTCCATCCGAGCGGGGAGGAAGGGTGGGCCCATGTGAATCTAAGCAGATACAATCATCAGAAATGCCTTTACAGTAAGTAATTCATGTTTTCTGATGTTTGTTAATCTGCTTAGAATCCCATGCTGTACATAGACTAGCAAGAAGTACCCGGTGTTCGAGGTGGGTTGTGAGAAGGAACAGTAGTCTTAGTACTGTTTGTCCCACCTGAGAATCAGACCTAGAATGAGTGTCTAGGCAACAGTGTTTTGTAAAGGTGTGTACAGAACTCGAGGTTGCCGCTTTGCAAATGGACTGTAGGGGAACATTGCAATGAATGCTATGGAAGCCCCCTGTGCCTCGAGTAGAGTGTGCTCTAGGCTTGAAGGTCAGTTCTCTCTTAGTAAGAGAGAAACAGTGGGCGTGGGTGAAGTGTCTCCCCTTTGTCTTGAGACATGTTGTATGGGCAAGGCAGTTTCGCTGAAGGGTATAGGGACCTCTCCATCAGATGAGCGAACCAGGGTTGGCGGGCTCACGTGGGGGCCACAAATATCATGGTGACTGGTTCCTGGTGCATCTTGTGCACTATCTTGTTGAGTAGGGGATTCAGGGGGAAAAGCGTAAACAAATTTCCAATACCATGTACCTGGAGGCGTAATCTTGGGATTGAGAGTTCTCCAGAGTTGCAAACAGGTGAATCTCTGGGAAGCCCCATTCTGCGGAAACGTTGGAGA
Organism: Ambystoma mexicanum; assembly: GCF_040938575.1. NCBI lineage: Eukaryota > Metazoa > Chordata > Amphibia > Caudata > Ambystomatidae > Ambystoma > Ambystoma mexicanum. The sequence goes on from NC_090932.1 coordinate 97,077,852, forward strand.
TGATGTCTTCGTGTAATCGCATTCGTACTCCATGGGTAGTGGGAAATCTCTGCTGAGTACATCTGCCAGAAGAGTGAGTTCCCCTGGAACATGTTGTGACAACAGGAACATGTGTCTGAGAGCCCACTTCCAAATGTTCTGGGACAGTTTGTTAGGCAAAGTTTGTATGTAGTGCCCTCTGGCAACACTACAAACAACTATGACTACAGGTATAGGCAACCCAACCTTTGGAATAAGGTTGTACTACACAGTTTTGGTAGCGTGTTGAGCAGCCAGGCTTATCTCAAGAGGGAAAATGTAAGCTGTAGAGGAGTTGCACAAAGATTCACAGTTACAGGTATTCAAATAAACTCTTAAACCCAAGGTTTCTTGCATAAACAATCAGTCAGTTATAAAGCCTTCTTCAGAAGGGAGCAATAGAATAGTAACACATAAATATACTTCAATACTGTACACCGAGTTTCTGAAACAGACAAAGCCCTTTTGGGATGGCCCACAGACAACCTACAACCACAGTTGACTTCAGTAACACGGGTGGTGGGGAAATTAATACTTTACTTTTGGCATTCAGAATACTCTTTAAAAGTTGGTAAAAAGGCAAAGGTTATTAGAACACAAGAGATCACAAATATTCTTAAGCAGTGCAGATACTTTTAGAGTTCACTAGAAGAGTCATTCAATTCAATAGGCCAAGCCAAAATCAATGGGCAAAAGTCTTGGATAGGATAAAGCACTTCTGGTAAGTAATGGAAAAGTCTTTGCACAAGTTCTTAGGAGTCTTTGAAGAAAAGAAGAATCAAATGTAGGGCCACAAGCTGATCAGACTTGTGAGTTGTGGAAGTTAGAAGCACTTCTACAGTAAGAAATGCAAGTTCCCTTAGACTTGTTTTACAGTACCTTGGTAAAGAAGAAAAGATGCAGCTGATGACTTCTTTTCCTGTGTAGCTCTGCAGGTCTCACTGTTCATGTGCCTCAGTGTTGGAGACAAGAGAGAATACGTCAGGGGACTCCTGCCCTACACCAGTACTGGCAACCAGCAAAGTTTACTTTCAGTGGCTGTTTCGCGTTTCAGCTCCTTGCGGTACAGCAAATAGCAGTAAGGGCGGTTCCTGGCTGTCAAGGTGGACTTTCCTCACATCTGAGATCCTGTACTCAACTGAGGGGGGTCAGGCTTGGTCAGTCCTGCTTCGTGGGAGTCCGGAGGATCTTCCAAAAGCTTTAGGCCAGCTTACAAGCAAAGAACAAGTTACTTCTTACCTTGTAACTTTCTTTCGACGGGATGTTCCTCCGACGTATTCCTCATCTTAGATATTTCCTTCCAGCTCTGCTGGTCTCAGAAATTATCTCTACTACGGAGTTATTGTGTCGCTTTTGCAAAACCAGAAACGAGACGTTGAAACACCTTACACTTTTCTGTTTTAACCTACGCACACTAAGAACTCGCACGTTTGGTCCGGTGTTTGCAAAAAAACAGACATGGTGTGCGGATGATTGGTGGAAAGAGATATTCGAAGGATCAAACCGTCCGCTGATGTTTGCTTTAATAACATTTCTTGACGAACTGAATAAACGTCTAAAAACAGACTTGGAAACAGCGGTCTCGGAATCCCACACTCAATGACACTTCAAGGAGGCATCACTCTCACTCTTTGTGTAATGATGATAATTCGCAACAGTAAAAGGACTAATTATAGGAGACTCGAAGATATATGGAGGGGGTTTAACTTGAGGTCAGCTGTGTTGAGTGTTGCTTTCTTGGTCTTTCTTTGGGTTGTCGTTATCTTTTTAAAGGTTTGTATAAACCGAATAAAAAAAAAAAAAAAAAAAAAAAAAAAAATTATTTTCTCTAGAGGGCACTGCGCGTCGACGTCCTCCAAGTCGATGTCCCTCGACAGCCGCTGTATCGACGTCATCCTGCCTATAAAGGCCGCGCGCAGCGTCCGTTGATCAGTTACGTTTTGTAGCGCACAATAATTCTTTCTGGACTAGACTAATCACCCTGAAGGAGCATAAGCTGCAACAACAAGGGAAGTAGAACTGCGGGGATGGATGGGAGGGTCGATGAGGAATACGTCGGAGGAACATCCCGTCGAAAGAACGTTACAAGGTAAGAAGTAACTTGTTCTTCGAAGGGATTGTGTCCTCCGACGTATTCCTCATCTTAGATAGGCTCCCATAGCAGTATTCTATTATTGGAGGAGGGAGTACTGACTTCACGCTGTCTTCTATTGATGAATAGAATGCAGTACAGCCCTTCCAAACCTAGTCTCTTGACTGGAGGAGGAATCCAAGTTGTAAAATCGTGTAAAGGTATGGACAGACGACCATGTAGCGGCCGCACAGATGTCTTTAACCGGCACACCTCTTTTGAGGGCCGATGAAGCTGCAATACCTCTGGTCGAATGAGCCCTAAGGTTTTGAGGGGGCTCTTTCCCTGCCAGTTTATAACATTCCAGAATGGCTAGAATGATCCATCTGGAAATGGTCTGCTTAGTTATTGGTAACCCCAGCTTGTGACCTGTGTAACCTACAAACAGCTGGTCTGCCTGTCTTATCCTGGCTAGTCTACTGATGTAAAAACTTAAAGCCCTTCTAGGGTCTAGCCTGTGTAACCTCTCTTCCTCTTTCCCCGGATGAGGAGGAGGATAGAAAGATGGTAGGGTAATCTTCTGAGTGATATGGAATTCAGAAACCACCTTTGGGAGGAAATTAGGCTTCACTTGCAGGACAACTTTGTCTTTGTGAAAGATTGTGTGAGGGGGTTTACAAGAAAGAGCTTGTAATTCGCTCTAGCAGATGTAAGTGCTATTAATAAAACAGTTTTAAGGGTAAGGAATCTTAACGAACAAGAATGGTGTGGGTTGAAAGGTGTGCCCATAAGGAAAGTTAGGACTAAGTTTAAATCCCATAGGGGAACTTGGAATGGTATTGGGGGATAAACATTGGTTAACCCCTTTAGAAACTGTATTACCAAGGGTAACTTGAAATAGGATGGTTCTTCCGCAGTGCCCTTAAAGATGGATAGCGCTGCGAAATAGCCCTTAATGGTGCCAACTTGAAGGCCTGAATTCGCCAAATATAGAAGGAAGGACAAAACCATTGGTGTACCACATGAAAAAGGGTCGATATTCTGTTCTCTACACCAGCTGAAAAATCTGTTCCAACGGCAGCGGTATAAAGACTTTGTTGCTGGCCTCCTTGCCGAAAGCAACACCTCCATAACATCATCAGGGAGGTCCCAATCCTTGTACCTCAGCCTTTCAGAAGCCAAGCTTGAAGGTTGAGGGTTTTGATGTCTGGATGGAGAACCTGACCTCCCTTCTGTGAGAGTAGGTTCTCTCTGAGTGGAAGTCGAATTGGAGGGCAGATGGACAAGTCTAGAAGGTCCGGGTACCACATTCTCCTGGCCCAATCCGGGGCAATTAGGATCATGGTTCTCCGGAATCTTCTCAACCTCCTGATCATTTGAGGAATGACAGGGACCGGTGGGAACGCGTACAGAAGCGGAAACTCCCAGTCCACTATGAACGCGTCTCCCAGAACTCCTCTCGGGGGAAATTCCCTTGAGCAGAACAGATCGCATTTCCTGTTGATGCTGGTGGCGAACAGATCCCCTGAGGGGTTCCCCAAAGGGCGAAGATCTCTTGAAGGACTTCCTGAGCTAGTTCCCACTCGTGGGAGACACTGCTCTGCCTGCTCAGAGCGTCCGCTGTCAAGTTCTTCGCTCCGGCTAGGTGAACTGCCGATAGAGAGATTCCTTCTTGGATTGCCCAAAACCAGAGCTGCATCGCCTCTCTGCACAGGGGTAGTGATCCTACGCCTCCTCTTTTGTTGAGGTAATGCATGGCCACTGTGTTGTCTGTCATTATCAGGACGTTATTCCCTTGTACAGCTGGCAGGAACTCCTTCAGCGCAAGTCTGATGGCTCTCAGCTCTAACAGGTTGATATGTAGTCTGGACTCCGATGGAGACCAACAACCGCTGATGGTCAAGGCTTTGGCGTGGGCTCCCCACTCCGTGAGTGAGGCATCCGTGACTACTGTTATCTCCGGCCAGGGTTGCCAAAATTGTTCTCCTTTCAGAATGTTCTCCTGACAGGCTCACCACTGAAGGTCTCGAGCCACCCTGTCGGGAACTTGAAGAAGATCTGTCATTCTCCCTGAGTGAGAATTGTGACCACTGAGTCCTCAGTGCCCACTGGAGGGATCTCATTCTCAGGCGAGCCTCTGGCACTAGGAAAATGCAGGATGCCATGAGGCCTAGCAACCTCAAAAAGTCGAAGGCTGGGAGACGTTGGGCATCTTGGAACTTGGTAACCATCTGTAGAATATCTTGAGCCCTCACCTCTGGTGGCGAGGCTTTTCCCAGGGGAGTGTCCAGGATCGCTCCTATGAACTGGAGTCTCTGCGATGGTATCATTTGTGACTTCTTTAAATTGAGGGAGAAGCCCAGTTTGTGAAGGGAGTGGCACACTTGATTTAGCTGGATCTGAGCTTGTTCCTAAGAAACAGCCCTGATCAACCAATCGTCCAGGTAGGGGTAGACGTGAATCCCTTCCCTCCTTAGACTTGCCGCCACTACCGACATTAACTTGGTGAAGACCCTCGGGGCGGAGGTCAGCCCAAATGGCAGCACTCGAAATTGATAGTGAGAGTTGCCAATTGCGAACCTCAGGTATTTCCTGTGTTTGAGATGGATAGGCACATGGAAATAAGCATCCTGAAGGTCCAGAGATACCAAACAGTCCTGGAACTGAAGGGCCTGGAGGATCTGAGAAAGAGTGACCATCTTGAATTTGTCTTTCCTGAGGAATTTGTTCAATTCTCGCAAGTCCAAGATGGGTCTCAGTCCTCCGTCTTTCTTTGGAATGAGAAAGTAAGGGGAGTACCAGCCCTTGTTCCAATCCGCTACAGGTACCGGTTCTATGGCACCTTTCTCTAGCAGGTCCAAAATTTCCTGCAAGAGGAGCGGATCTGGAGCTTTCTGAGAGCTGATCCCCGGTGGATGACTCTGAGGTATGCGTAGGAAAGGTAGGCAGTAACCTTGGGCACCTGTTTCCAATGCCCAAGCATCTGACGTGATAGCCTGCCATACCGCCAGATGTTGAGTCAACCTGCCTCCTACAGGTGTCCTGTGAGAGAAGTCCTCAGAGTGGTTTTGGGGCGGCTGATGCCGATGGTAAAGAGGCACCTGCTGTTGCTGCGGCTTTTGAATATCTACCCCGTCCACCTCGGGTAGTTCTTCTTTGTCCCCTTTGAGCCGGTCGCCCTCTACCTCTTCCGAATGCGGAGTAGAAGCGAAAGGACTTGCCCCTCGCAGAGGTTCCTGTGGGACGAAAAGGAGTCTGACGGATTGCAGCGCCTAGGGATTTTGCTGCTGCTTTTGAAGTTTGCAGTTTCTCTAAACTGTCATCCGCCTTTTTCCCGAACAAAGAAGAGCCATCGAATGGCATGTTCAAGAGCCTGGCTTGCACATCTGGGGCAAAACCAGACTTTCTCAACCAAGCGAATCTCCTGGTTGTTGTACTTGCTGCCATTGCTCTGCTGATACTGTCAGCCGAATCAATGCCCGTCTGGAGGGATTCGCACATAGCGTCTTTACCGTCCTGTATGATATTCAGGAACGCCTCCCTTTCTTCTCCCTCCGGGATGCAGTCAGCCGCTGTAGAAGCACACTCCCAAAGTGTATGGCTGAATCTAGCAAGGGTGCAAGTAGCATTAACAGATTTTAACGCCATGCTACATGCCGAAAAAACTTTCTTTGCCATAGCATCATATTTTTTATCGTCCCTGTCCTGTGGGACGGTAGGATAAGCCGTCTTGACATCGGTAGAAGATGCTGCCTGTACCACCAGACTTTCTGGGGATGGGTGTTTTGACAAAAACGCTGGGTCTGTAGAGGATACCCTGTATTTTGTGGACAGTTTCTTATTTACTGCCGGGACGACATCTGGGGTTTCCCAGTTCGTCATAATCTTCCTCTGAAGAGCTTTGTGAAAAGGCACCACAGGATCCTCCTGTGGGCCTTTGTCAAGAATATCCGTGAGGTCATCTTGTTGGAAAGATTGTGAAGGTGCAGACCACCCCATAAACTCTGTGATCCTGGCCATTAAGGCTCTATAGGGGATTTCAGCATGCTCCCCCGGGTCTGGCCTAGCAAACTCCACCTCAGGGGAAGTGTCTAACCCACTTGCCTCATGTAAGGAATCATGAAGATCCTTTAACCTGCGTTCTTCAGAGGAAAATTCCTCTCTAATTGGGGTTACAGGTCCCTGCAACTCACATGTGTCTTCCTGTTCAGACAATTCACCCTCTTCCATAATTGAGGACATAGTTCTCAATTGTTCTGAACTCAAAGGGTGTAAACCCCATTTCCAAGGCAGAGGGTGCCGAACTTGTCATAATCGGCCTCGAAAACGTCGATGTCGTCGAAGGCTTCGAGCGTGGCGTCGAAAACAAAGGCGGAGGCCTCAATGACGTCGACAGAATTGGGATTCTGCTCGACAATCTCGAAGCCACCGTCATCGAGGACCTGGGGATAGTCACTGGGTGTGTCGTAACCGTGACTTTTCTTGGCGTCGACACCGGTGTCGAAGCTGGCGTCGAGTCGACAGACCCGTGTGTCGAAGGTCCCTTCGACAACGGCGTCGAAGACACCGACCTCGGCGTCGACGGAACCTTCGAGGAAGGTTTGGAGGTCATAGTCCTACTCGAGGGTTCGAGATGCGCTCGAGAGGTTTCCTTCGCCGGGTACTGCAACTCGCGGCGTTTTTGACCTTCGGGTCTTTCGACCAGAGCATCGCTCTCTGCAGTCTTCGAGGGGGTCGAGGCCGCTTTCTCGAAGACGCTCATCATGTTTTTGCGGAATTCCTCCCATTCAGCCCGGGAACTATGTTTCGTGGGGCAAGGATTCTCTTTGGCGAAACAGAGGAAGAGGAAGAGGAAGACGGAGAAGGGGATCTTCGACATCTCCTCTTCGAGTGCTTCGATCTCGAGGAGTGATGGGACCCACTCTGAGACCTGGAGCGCGAATGGTGACGAGGAGACGAATGTCTCGACTTCGTCGACGAAGAAGCAGCTTTAAAAGTCTTACCTTTCTCCAGCTTCCCCCTACGCTCCTTCAGGGCCTTAGCTGTCATGGACATACAGTCCTCGCACTCCGAACAATGGTGTTCAGCTCCCAAACACCACAGACAAACTCTGTGAGGGTCAGTCAGCGACATCTTTTTCCCACAATCTCGGCATTTTTTGAAGCCGGATCGAGGAGTTGTCGGTTCCGACGAAGAAGCCATCGAGTACGGATCGAATAACTCGAGGTAAATAGGTTTAACCTGACAAAACTGAGCAACGGTATTCCGAGGCACCGAGTAAGCGCGGAAAAACGGAACTGAACAACAGACGCTGCGCGTGGCCTTTATAGGCAGGATGACGTCGATGTCGATGCGGCGGCTGTCGAGGGACATCGACTCGGAGGACGTCGACGCGCAGCGCCCTCTAGAGAAAAAATTTTCCGAGGCCAGCAGAGCTGGAAGGAGATATCTAAGATGAGGAATACGTCGGAGGACACAATCCCTTCGAAGCACACAATCTGGTGTCCCTCTCCCTGGCTCTACGGTTTCCCGCAGCAGCTCTGAGAAAATTCAACCAGCTCCGAGATGGGTGTCCAGGTGGGTTACTTGGGAGTTGATTGATCCCACCAACTCAAAAGGGAGAAGACGTCCTTGCAGGGCTTCTCTGTTGATGCAAACTTGGCAAATAGTCACTGCAGCAGGGCTTCACCGGGCAAACCAACGGTCCAGGAGTTGCAGCAGGCGTCCTCTTCAAGCTCATCTTCGGTTCCTTCATCCAACGGTCGACTCTTCCTTACAAGCTAAAAGACTCACCTTTTATTCAGTTCTCTCCCATTAATTCCAGCCTAGCTGTCTCTCACCCAGCAAGGTGGCTGTCCTTGCCGGAAGTCAGCCAGCCAATCACCACAGAGTGCATTTGGGTCTCCTAGGAGACTAAGCACAGGGAGTTTCGGGCACCTCCCTCACTTCCTGACTACCCCAGACACTCAGGCGCCAGAAGCGTGTTTCTCTCAGAAACCCTGTCAAAGGCGAAATTAACAAAGAGACCAAACCTGGTTTGGCACACAGAGAAACTCTAGAAGGTCCTTTCCAGAAAGACCTAGTGAAAAAAGAAGACAGGGCACCATTTTAGCAAGGATGGCTGGATGCCATTTTGAAAAAGATGGCTCCCACGGTTAACATTACCGGGGCCGCCAACGGTTCGGTAAATGCAAACCTAGGTAGTTCAAAACGAAACTACTGCCACCAGCCAGTTAATTGAGGAAAGGGCAACATAAAAAATGTTACATGAGCATTTAGACACAGGGGGATACCAAGTAACCCCTCCAGCACTCTATTGTAAGATATCATTTTACTTGCTACACCCAGCGCACCCTAATTAAAGTCAATTTCACTTTACTGCTATGGGAAACAGTAGTTGATCACAGAGAAGGTATTTAAACCTTGTGAAATCTGGAAGACTTCCCTGTGGCACTGCACTGAAGGTGCTTTGTGACACAATTGTAAAAGATGATGCCTATGGAGTTAGACTCCATAACCAAAAGGAAAGTGTATAAATAACATTAAAATACATGAGAGAGTGGGAAAAAGGGTATCACTCTCTCCAGGTAAAGAAATCAAGTCCTCAAAATCCAGCAAAGTTGGTGGGGGTCTCTAAGGTGGAGGGAATTAGCACATTTTTGAGAATTCTCCTAAACAGTTTGGACAGGCCTGGAGAGTGAGTGCCCCCCTGTTTGTTCAGATAGTACATAGCAGTGGTGCTGTTTGTAAGGATCAGGAACGCCTGTCCTTGTAGTTGTGTCTGAAATGCCTTCAGAGCTTTGAATATTGCTAATAGCTCCAACAGATGTATGTAGTTAGATGCTACTCCTGAGGACCAGACTCTGTGCGCCGTTTGCTGAAGCAGGTGAGCCCCCATTCCCCCAACCCGTGAGAGATGAGTCTGTAGTGAAAGTGGCTTCTACTGTGGGGGTGGTGAAGGACTTTCCCGTCAAAAGGTTCTCCCTCAACAACTACTGCAGAGAGAACGAGGGCTGACGAGACAACCACTATATTGTCCCATTGTCCGCTGGCCTGACACCACTGACTGTTGAGCCACTCTTGCATTGGATGCATGCGCAACCACGCGCGAGCAACCAAATAAATGCATGACGCCATCATTTCTAACAGTCGCATAGCCTTGCGTACCGTCACCCTCCCCTCCCCCGACTGGCTACACATTGAGGGATTTGAAACATGTTTTGGACCCTCTCGTTGGAGGGGAAGACTAGGCCGTCCTTTGCTCGACTTATAGCCCCAAGGAACTATTTGACTTGACAGGGGTCTAAGCTGGATTTTTTCTCATTGATTGAGAATCCCAGGCTGAATAAGATGTCTATCGTCTTTTGAGTATTTGACAGGCATGTTCAGTAGGAATCCCCCGTTATGAGCCAGTCGTCGAGGTAAGGATAAACTGGGATGGATATCCTGTACATCTTCTATCATGAATCTAAGGTATTTTCTGTGCGCTGGCAACATTGAAATATGAAAGTATGCATCTTTCATGTCCAATGTTGCCATGTAGTCTCCCTGTGTAAGCAGGCGCACTACTTCCTGCAGAGTGACCATACAAAACCTTTGAGGTTTGACAAACTTTTTTGCTGGGCGTAAATCTAGTACAGGGCGCATGGTGAGATCCTTTTTAGGTACAAGGAAGTACACTGAATAAATACCCTTGTTTACCTGTAGAAGAGGTACGACTTCTATGGCGCCCTTTTCCTGCAGTGTCTCAACCTCTTGTAGCAGGATGCGCAGGTGTCGGGTGTCTTGATCGTGGAGGTCTGAATTGGGGGGTCTGGCAGAATTCTATGCAGTACCCGTGGACGACGGTCTTGAGTGCCCACTGGTCTATTTTCCAAAGAATTTTTGAGAATACTTTAATTAACCGGTTTGGCCTCAGCTCTAATGGAAAGCAGGTGAGCCCGCAACGGTTCAGGGACCTCTCGAAGGCCCTCTTGTAACATGTTCTATTGTGCATCTGAATAGTTAGCCAATAAAGTGGTGTTATTAGCTATGCGAGTGGAAAAAGCCGTGGCAGTTGGGACTCTTTTTCCCAGTGCGTATAAGCTTTTGCACTCCTCGTCAGGGCACGCTTCCCCTGTGGACAGGGGGACCCCCGCCCTCTTCCTGGTTGTAGTTAGCTACAGGGAATCTGGAGTAGCATGTCCCCTGATGTAAAGGGGATCAGAGGGGGAAGGGTGAAACAGTTGTTCGACTCTAGGATTGGCAGCCCTTGTTAGGGTATTTGTCAACAATGAAGGAGCCAAGCATTTTTTTGATTGAGTTCAATGATGGAATAGCCTGGCTGGCCGGTGGCTTTTCTTTTAAGATGTCCTCAGCAAAATCAGCCTCTGGTACAGCTTCCTGAGTAGCAATCTGGAAATGTTTAGCTATCCTCCTAAAGATAGCATTAAACGCCATCTGATTGTCAACTGGGGAGGCCTGTCGAGTAGGCGTGGTAGGGGGGAATCCAAGCACAGGGCGTCAGGTTCCGGTTTTGGAGTAGGTGATGCCAAAGGCTGAGGGTCGACCCGGTGGTGGTTGTCCTCCCAAGACTCTGTGGGGTCAATGTGATCATCCACAGGGTCCCCAAAGGGGTATTCATCTTGATTAAATTGCTCTACAGGGATCTCCTCAGTGAGGTCATAAGTCTCTTCTTCCTGAGAGTAAAACGGCTCTCCCCTTGAGGCCTTTTGGGTGTGAACTTCTTTGAGAACTCCACACATTTCTCTAACCTATTCATACACACCTCAAACTTCTCTCTGGTCCATAAAGAGGAACCAGGGGAGTCTAGAGGCGGGAAAGGCTCTTCTAGTTGATCTTCTCTAGAACGTCAAGATTTTCCCCTAAACGTCGGGACCCCATGCCCCCTGAAAAGTCTTTTTGAGTTTGACTGTTGTAGCGTGTCTTTGGATGTTTCTTTAGGCCTATCTGTAGGTTTTGATGAATCCTTAGGCCCATCTTTAGGTTTCGACAAGTCTTTAGGTTTATCCTTAGGTTTCGATGAGTCTTTCGACCGTTCTCCTAGATTTGCTGCCAAAACTATTTTAGCAATGCTTTCGGTAATACTAGGAGTCACAGGAAGGTAATTGGCCTGGGCCTGCGGTTGCGCAGTTATTTTTGGCATAACCGGGGCCTTGTGCGCCGGCGCCTTCTGATGCGTCTCGATGGTCGCTTGGATATTGGTGGTAGCACCCTTTGATTTAGATTGCCCAGTCGCATACCGCACCTGCGGTTGCGAGGAGGGCTGCCGATCCAGACAGTTGGCGGGCACTGCCGAACTACCCGGTGTCCCCGTTGGTGCAATGGAACGTTTCGACTTTCGTCGAAGACAGACCAGGTGTTGTGTCTTTAAGTGTGGGAAGAATGTGCGTCCTTGTCGCTGGGATGTATAGTCCCCATAGCAGGACTCACGTTGTGCCTATTGGGGCTGGGGACGGACGACGAGGAGCCAGAATGCTCCGCCAAGAGGTAAATGGCTTCCAAATTGGAGCCCTGGTCATCACTAAGCCCTTTGTCATACTCGGCAGCTGCGGCGGGGGGAACTACTTTCAGCCTGCCACATTCCGTAGGCCGCCCACCACTTAACATGGCGCTCCTTTAGTGTCTTCGGACGCAGGAGCTTAGAGGCCGCACAGGCCGCCTCGTTGTGGTTAAGGGATAGACACACATTACACTTAAGGCGTTTGTCTTTCCACAGGAATTTTGCCTTGCATGAAGGACAAAACCTAATGGAGTCCAGTCCATAGCGCAGGAATAATACAGTGACGACATGACCAAGGGAACAAAGAGAGGAAAGGGAAAGACATTCTTAAAAAGGAAATGTCTAGCCCAACCTCACTCTCTCTACTGTGTAGGCGGGCCAGAAGGCCCGGCAAAGCCAACCTGTTCAACTTCCGTCGAAGGCCCGTAGAGCAGTCTTCGCCGTAGGTCAGGAAACAGCCGTCGAGGGAAGGGGCGGTAAGATAATATAAAAACCAACAAAGGTAGATAAGTATAACAATATAGCAATGTCTCTGGAAGAGCTGCGCATAAGGCGACCAGTAAACTGGGTGGAAAAAAACAATCTGGGGGACCTCGATGCGTTAGGGATTTTGGATACACTACACGTCACGGATAGTGTTACATGCACGCCCATGTCGATGTCCCCTTTTAATTCTCTAAAGTTAAGATGCAATACTCTGCGGTTACCACTGGATATTGGACTATATGCACAGCATGTGATTCTAAGCAGATTAACAAATATCAGAAACTACTTTTTCATATCCAAAAATGGCTCTCCATGTGATCCCAATAAACCAAACTCGGTGCTTACCTCTCTCCAGTTTTCCCATCCCTCTTTACTTCCCCTCTCCTTTTCAACTCCTACATCAAACCCCTCGTTGAAATCAGATCCTTCAAACTTGACTTTGAAATGTATGCCAATGATTCTCTACCTGCAGCGGAAGCAAACTGTTCTCTGAACCCAGACGCTCTTCTTTTGGACTAACTATTCAGATCTTTGCACAGCTGCCTCCATGTCATCCACAGATGGATGCACTTCAGCAACCTCTCCCTAAACAGTGACAAATCTGAGATCCTAGTTCCCCCATTAACCCTGCAGCAGTCTCACTAGCATAGCTGCCCCAGCTGGGACCAACGCATGCTCCCTCTAAATCTGTCCAAAATCCGAAATTCTACTTTCATGATAAAACTCAGTGCGCACTCCAATTAACCACCTTATGAAATCTTGCAACCTACAACTCAAACTAGCACAGAAGATCATCCTCTACATTTCCACCTCTCACACAGCCTCTCTGCTCAGAGCAATCTTATTATCCAGAATCGACTTTGCCAACTTCATCTATTCCAGTCTACCTCAAGCTTCCTTTTCTAAATTGCAATTTATCCAAAACAAAGTGGCCCGGATAATCTTCAATCTCAAGCTTTATGACCACATATCCTCAGTGCTGACCCAACTTCATTGGCTCCCTGTCATGTTCCAAATAAAAGTTCAAGCGACACTACCAAACTCACAGGCTTCCTTCTCGATCAAGGGACGGAATACATCAACAAATGTATCAAACTACAATCAGCCCATCTGAAATCTCAGGTTTTATGACACAGTTTTCTAACAGGTACCGGTCCTTCTCCAAACATCCCTTCAGGGGCTGCTCTTATGCAGTCTTGTTCTTAGCCTCTGGAACTCTTGCCCAAACCTTTAACTTCAAAACAACCACATTATTTTCTGATGCTCCATCAAGAAGGAACAAGTTACTTACCTGTAACTGTTGTTCTCCAGCATGAGTCTGGCATGGATTCACATGCTAATGAACATTGCTGGGAATCCTCCGTAAAGAAGAAAATCAGTTTCAGTTTCACTTCTGAACTGTCTTTCTCCTAACAACCAATCACTGGTCTCTGGGTCATACTGCCCCCAGATCTACCCAAGCCCCTCCTCTGGCAGCCATCTTCAGATTTGGTAGCACATAAAGTGGCAGTAGGACCAAGAGAAGAGCCGCAGAGGGGCAGGCGGGAGGGTTTGCATGTGAATCCATGCCAGACCCATGCTGAAGAAAAACAGTTACAGGTAGGTATCTTGTTCCTTCTCCAGCATGGGGTCTGGCCTTGATTCACATGCTCATTAATAAAGAATACATAGCAGTACACACATATACACCACGGGAAGTGGCAAGGCTCAACATTAAGCATCTCAACATTAAGCATCTCTTGCCTCCTCACCAGGCTCACCTTCAAGCGAACAGGTTGCGCAGCACTGCTTGGCCGACTCTGGACTCCTCCCTGGAATCCCTGTCGACGCAGTAGAACTTCTTGAAGGTGTGCGTCAACCACCACGTAGCAGCCCTGCAGATGCCAAGCAGGGACACACCAGACAGGAACGCCATAGTTGCAGTGATCGCTCTGGTCGAGTGGGCTCGCGGACAGCCAGGCAACGGGTTAGTTTGCCAACCAGTGACAATGGGTGATGCAGCCGGAGAGCCACCTGGAAATGGAAGCCTTGGAGAGGGCCTTCCCATGGTTCACAGGGCCAAAGTTCACAAAAAGTTGCAACGTCTTCCGGAAAATCTTTGTGCGTTCCAAATAGAACTTGAGCCTTCTACCCACATCCATTGAGTGCAAAGTCCTCTCGGCCGGCGACGAAGGCGTCGGGAAGAATACAGATAACACAAAGGGCTTGTTTAGATGAAAGTCCGATGGCACTTTGGGCATGAAGGAGGGGTGCATCCACAGCACCACCCTTGTCTCATGGAATGTCAAATAAGCTGGTTTACAAGAGGGCCTGGATTTCTCCCACTCGTCGTGCAGAGGTGATGGCCACAGGAAAAGCTGTTTTCCACGACAAAAACTTCAGTGGCGCCGAATGCATAGGCTCCACCGGGGGACCCATGAGCCTAGTAACCACCATATTAAGCTCCCAAGCCAGGGCCTTCACCGGCGGGAACAAGCTTAATAGTCTTTTGACGAACTCCTTGACCAAACGATGCGACCATAAGGATGATCGTGCAGGAGATCTGGTGTAGCGGGAAATAGCTGCCAAATGAACTTTGATGGAAGCATGGGCCAGTCCTGCTTTAGCCAACGACAACAAACACGGAAGCACCTGCGGAGCAGTGACTCAGAGGGTAGATCTTCTGGGCACGGCACCAAACGGCAAACCTCTTCTACTCTCAAATGCTACAGGCACAAGTGGATGAAGCTCTGGCCTTGGCAAGCACCTCCTTACAATCTGCTGGGAGATTGTAGGCCCCAAACTCTAGTGCTGCAGGAGCCAGGCCTCCAGGCTCAGCGATCCTGGGTCGTGGTGCATAATCGCGCCTCCTTCCCTGTCGAGAAGATCTGCGACCGCCGGAAGCTTGACTGGAGGGGACGTTGACATGTCCAGAAGGTCCGGGTACCATATCTGTCTCGGCCATGCCGGTGCGATGAGGATCATCTGGCACGGGGACCATCTGAGTTGATTGACTAGTCGAAGAAGCAACAGCAACGGAGGGAATGCATCCAGAAAAAGTCCGTCCCAGGGGAAAGAGAATGCCACTCCCATGCTCCCCAGATGGGGAAACCTGTTGGCGAACCTCCGGCACTTGCTGTTCGTCGTCGTCGCAAACAGATTGATCTGGGGATTGCCCCATCTGCAGAACAGGTGATCCACTTGGTCCTGCCAAAGTTCCCACTCCCTGCTGAGAGAGTCGGCGATGGTGTTCTTCACTCCTGCTAGATGAAACGAAATGAGGCACATCCCCTTCGCTACAGCCCAGTGCCAAAGGTCCTGCGCCTCTTTGGAGAGTGGCGAGGGGATCTGGTTCCCCCTTGCTTCCGGATGTAGAACATTGTGGTGGTGTTGTCTGTGAAGACCCGTACCACCTTGCCCTTGAGGGACGGAAGGAAGGACTGGAGGGCCCAAAACACTGCCCGCAGCTCCAACACACTGATGTGCAACGACTTCTCCTCCGGTAGCCACAGGCCTCTTGCATTAAGACTTCCGGAGTGCGCTCCCCATCCTTCCAGGGAAGCGTCCATCGTGACCGTCTTCTGATGAGGGAGTCTGGAAATCCGCGCCTGCGGACAGATGTGTGCTCACTCCCCACCACTGTATCGCTCGACGGAAACTCGTTTAGTGTGATCTTGTCCTTGAAGCTCCCCGCCACTTGTATCCAACGGGCGTCGAGGAACTCCAGCAGCAGACGCATCCGTAGCCTGCATAGCCGAATGAGATATGCATGACGACATCATTCGGAGTAGGGACTTGATGGATCTCGCCCTTGCGACCTTCAAAGCTAACAGCCGTTGTACCTTGCCCACGATGGCCGCAATCCTCTCCTCCGACGTAGACGCCAGGCATGACACTGTTGAGTCGGGCTCCTAGAAACAGTGCGTCCTGTGATGGAGTCAAGCAGGACTTTGCTAAGTTTATCGAGAACCCAAGGTCCGCCAGGAGTTGGACTGTCTTCCTTGTGTGGTCGACGGCGATGTCTTGAGTTTGCCCGAATGAGTGAGTCAGTCCAGGTACAGGTACACGTACACGTGGATCCTTCGTAGATGCAGCTGTGCCTCCACCGGGGCTAGGCACTTGGTGAACACCTGTGGCGCCGACTTTAACCCGAAGGGAAGGGCCTTGTACTGGTAATGTTGTCCTTGAACCACAAAGCGTAGGTACTTGCGGTGTCCCTTGTGTATGGGGATGTGAAAATCGGCATCTTCCAAGTAAAGCGACGATAGAAAATCCCCCTCTTCCAGCTGTCCTAGCAGGTGCTGAAGAGTCACCATCTGAAACTTTTGGGACTTGATATACTTGTTCAGACACGGATGAGGTCCAGAATGGGCCTCCAACCGCCAGGTTTCTTTCTGACGAGGAAACAACAAGTGTACACTCCGGGGTCTCTTTGGGACGAGCTTGATCGCGCCCTTTCTCAACATGGCCCGTACCTCCAGCAGCAGCTGAGGGATGTGGTTTTCCTGACGGGCCACTGGTGTTATCCGTGGACACTTCCATTTGAACTCTAGAGTGTGTCCGTGGGCGAGAGCGGCCAGCACGCAACGGTCAGTGGAGATGGTCTTCCGCACGCTGACGAAGTTTGCCAGCCGGCCTCCCACCGGGGTGCACAGGTGGGGGCCCGACTCCACGGCCGGTTCAATCTTGTTTCGATGTCGAAGCGCCGCCCTGGGAGCCTTGGTGACGACAATGTCCACCTCCAGACTTAGCGCGGGTCCTGTAGGTCTCCTGGGCCGATAAGCGGGAGGGCTGACGGTAGGACGAGGCACCATCTCCGAATCCTTTAGAGGAACATTTGGATTTCCCTCCAGAAGTCCAAAAAGACAGCTGTTGTTGGAGCATGCCCAAGTCACGAGCCGTCTCAGAGTCCACTTTGATGGCCTGGAGAGACTCGTCCACAGTCTTTCCAAACAAATTGTCCCAGTCGAAGGGCATGTCCAACACCATCGACTGAACATCCTGGCGGAAATTAGTGGCCCTCAGCCAGACTCGCCGACGAAGGCAAATGCTGTTGCCCATTTGGCAGAATACCTTATCGGCAATGTCCGTGGCCACTGTAATGGCGTGGTCCGAAGCCACCTTGTCTTCATGTAGAATCTCCAATGCTTCAGCCCTCTTGTCGTCAGGAAGTCAGTCCAGGAGGGGGGGCCATCTTGAACCAAAGTTCAATGTCGTAACGCGCCACAATGGCGTTAGCGGCCTTGATGGTCGTCGCTGACGTGATCACTTCACCCCATGGCATCCAACTTCGTCCCCTCACCGTCCGGGGGTGGGAGGTGGGGGAGGAGGTTGCCGACGAGGATGAGCCTGAAGACTTCTTCTTGGCCACCGCCGAAACAACAGAGTCTAGAGACGGCTGGGACCGTAAGCACTTGGGCGCAGAGTCTGGCACACTTTCTTCTCGTAGCGATCCCTCTTCGCCGGAGCCAACAAAGGATTCTTCATGAGGGACAACCCCTCGTCCCAAATATCATCCAATAACGGGATCGACAGCATGGTCTTCCTCTTCACCTCCCGGCGCTGGTGAAGGAAGCCCTCTTTCTTCTTCTCCTCTGGGACGAGCTGGAACAGCTCCGAGGCCCTGCAGATCATGGCGTGGAATGAGCAAATCTTGTCGTGCAGTGACGATCTGGCTGGTGGAGACGGGGGATCTCCCAGGCCGCTGTTGTCCGTGCCAGTGCCCATCATCGCTTTGTCCGGTTCTGTGTCAACCCTCGGGGGGATTGAGGGGGGGTGCGGTAGGCGAGGGGGAAAAGGTGGAGGGGGGGGAAGGTGGAGGGGTGAACTCTCCTCCTCTTGGATGGTGGTTCCTCCGATGGCCTTGGTGCCCCGGGTGGGGCCGCCGGTGCAAGGGCCATCCTTGTCCGGAGTTCCGAGCACAGGGTATGCAGAGCCGTCAACATGTCTGCTGAGATATCCCCAGGAGGCTGCTGGGGTCAAGGCGAAGGGGGCTGGGGCGTTTGCAGCTTAGGCTGGCCCGCTCCGTCGTCACCGCCCTGTTGCTCCTCGTCGTCACCTCCGCCCTCATCAGGATCTCTCCCGTATGGCCTGCTCTCAACGCATCTCCCCTCCTGGAGGACCGGGAGGCTGGTTAGCTCTTCCTCTGAGGAATGGTCCGTGCCCTGGAGAACTACCGTGCCCCCACGCTTTGCGACCAAGGGAAACTGTTTCGGTGAAATGATGGGCATCATCTTTGTCGGCACCTTTTCGATGGGCTGGAAAGAGGACTTCCTCCTAGCAGGCAGGGATACTCTCGCCTTCGGGGCCGTGTCCTGCGAATCCGGCCCAGCGGCCTTCACGAGGGACGCTGCTACTACTTCGATGGAAGTGTGGGCCTTTGTCTGATGCACCTGGGCCTTTGCGGTTCTGGCCAAGTCTGCGGACTTCACCTTAGTGGGAGGATCGGGGCCCCGCTCCCCCTTGGCCTTCTCCGTCTGGCCAGTCTGGGCCTTCTCCAAAAGTTTGCCTGGATGGTCCGACTTCCTCTTCTTTGAAGAGCTTCAGCGTTGGCTCGTGGTCTAAGGTGCTGGAGACGCTGAACTCGCCCTGGCCGTCGAGGAGCCCATCGCAACCGCGCAGTGGACTTGCAGTGCTTAGCCTTATGTTGGACCCCCGAGGGAGGGGTGCCCTCAAAGTTCTTAGAAGACCGCTCAGCTTTCTTCTTCTCGGCACCACCATAAGTATTCACTCGTCAGGTAGGTTTATATAGAGATTTGCAGTGCCAGTGGGTATGATTAACAGAGGTACACAAAGTTAGGTGCAAGTTCAAGTAAAGCTCAGATTAGGACGCAACTAAATCCAAGGGAGGGATCCTTAACCCAGGTTCCACCACCAAAGGTCAGGTCAGCGTGAGTTAGGGTCAGGACTTTGCACCCTTGTTACTCTATGGGAGAGAGGGGGGGGGCGAGCGGGCAACAGGTGCGTAGACTTGGCCCCCTGGCTCAGAGTACTCTAGATATTACCTGTGGATGTTCCAGATTTCGTTGCAGACTTATTCTTCAGTCTTGGTTCCCTTCGTGAGGGTCATCTAGACACAAATACTTTGTTTCACATGATTTCGTTTCGGCCAGTCGGAGTGCTTAGAAATTGTTCCAGACATCTTTCAGTTGAAGAACCAAACAAAGACAGGCAAAGACTTAGGCAGGACTGATGTCCACTGGATACTTAAGTTTTTCTAAAGTCCAATTGGGGTTAGACTTCATAAAACGTGGTATTAAAGAACCATCTCTTAATATAGGCCTGTACTACACAAGTCGGTAGAGTGGTTGAGCAGCCAGGCCTATCTTAGGAGATCGTTATGTGAGCTATAGATCAGTATAAATGGATATCCGTTCATAAACAGAGATCCAAGAAAACACATACTCACAACCTCTTAAGTGCCCAGGACTAGCTATCTCGTCCTTGACATTACGTTTGTGTTGCCAAGGATGAGATAGCTTGTACTTTATGGCACGTTCTTTTCTGCGATCGCAGCAATGCAGGGATCGCATAAAAGTGTAATCCAACCCCTGGGCTACGTGAGGAGGAGGTTCCACCTCACGGCCAAGGGGTTGGATTCCCTTCAGTTTCACTTCCGCACGCGTAATAAATTTGACTGCGGCAGCCATTTCGGCTACCGCAGTTAAAACAAAGTCAGTTTCCTTTCTTTTCTCCCTCGATCTGAGGCACTATTGTGCCGTTCAGATCGAGGGAGTCGTTGTTGGAAAGGGGAGACTCTCCCTTTCAAGCGACACATCGTTTTGAAGCACTGCTGGTCGCAGATCGGGCACAGAGCGCTCGATTTTGCGCCTAGCAATACCCACTAGACCACCAGGGATCTCTGTGACAGCCCCCAAAGCAAGGGGCCACAAACCTAGGGGCAGATGGGTGATCATATGCCCCGAGGGAAGGGGGGGGATAAAAATATAAAAAGGAGATTTGGGTGGGGGGGCCACTGGACACCAGGATCTTTTTGCACAATGAAAGGGGGTGGCCCTCTCTCCCTAAGTGGATGGGGGGCACCTCATGTAGCCCTCCCTGGGGCAGATTTCTACCCCCAGGGAGAGCTACATGAGATGCCCCCATCCATTTGGAGTGGGAAAGAGCGAGTCCCGAGAGATCTTGGTGCAGGCCCCTACCCCCCATGGGGAGTATGTTTTGCCCACCCTGGGGGCTGATGGGCATGTACCCATCTGCCTCAAGGGAAGGGGCAAAACAAAAATCGAAAATAAAATGGGGTTTTGATGCGGGGGGGCACCCTAGACCACCAGTGAGTGATGTATTGAAAAGGGGGTTGACCCTCTCCCCCTCACCCAAAACGGAGGGGCGATGTTTCATGCAGCCATCCCTAGGGTCAGATTTCTGCACCTATGTGGCCCGACAAAGGGGTATATTAGATGCCCCCCCATCAATTTGGGGTGGGGAGAGAGGGC
Organism: Ambystoma mexicanum; assembly: GCF_040938575.1. NCBI lineage: Eukaryota > Metazoa > Chordata > Amphibia > Caudata > Ambystomatidae > Ambystoma > Ambystoma mexicanum. Next base: position 97,098,361 of record NC_090932.1, read on the forward strand.
TACCAGAACTGTTGTCACAGGCCCCCCCCCCACCTGCAAGCATGGGGCAGTACGTTTTGCCCCTTCCCTTGGGGCAGATGGGCACAGTAATGTGCCCATACCTCCTCGAAGGGAAAAGCTGTAACGCAGCCGCGCCAGAACTCTAGGACGGCTGGAGGAGATGTCCCTGGCCTTGGGCATCCGTTTCCTATGTGGGTGTACCGTCCACAAACACGTCAGCTCCATGGAGCCCCGACAGGGTCTCCTTCCCTCCCCCAAGGGAAATTCTGTAAAGCATCCCAGCCAGCGTTCCAGGATTGTCAGAGGTGATGTCCCTGGCCTTCGGCGGCCCTCTCCCATGTGGGTTGACCATCCCCAAGCACGGCGACAGTTCCAGGGAGCAACGGCAGGGTCCCGGTCCTTTCCCAGAGGGGAAAAGCTGTAACGCAGGACAGCCAGAGCTTCAGGAAAGTCGGGGGTAAAGTCCCTGGCCTTGGGCACCCGTCTCCCATGTGTGTCTTTGCCGGGGCTTGTGGGTAATACATTCTGGGGCTATTCACACAAGTCAGACCTCTCTGGATTCCCACAGGTGTCTTTTCGGAAATGCATGAGGTTCCCTGTTTTCCTTAGTAGCTGCGACACCCCAGCCCCAAATCTGTAAGTTGTCCACAAGAGCAAAATTCCTCAAAGTCTCCTCTGCCGAAAGACTTGGGGTTACCACAGGTTTAGCCTTTTTCCTTTGCACCCAGGTAGGGGCACCCACAAATGAGGCCGCGTTTTAGTTGGGACACCTGTGCGAACGCGGGAGTGCCTGAACAAAACATGTCCTGTTTAGGGGGCTGGCTTTTGTGATGGACAGCCTAGGCTGTGCATGAATGGGAGAAACCTGCTTAAAAGACAAGGGTTTTGGGACTACAGGCGGAGTCGACCACTGGAAGAAGAAACCGTGAAAGCTGCAACCTCCTGGACCTTCAATTGCCCGGTGAAGCCCTGCTGCTGTGCGGACCTCCTTTTTCACTTCGACAGAGAAGCTCTGCAGGAACGACTTCTCCCCTTGAGTTAGTGGGACCAACTAACCCTGAGACAAACTTCACTTGGCGCCATCCCTGACTTGCTGTGCCTCTCCATTTCTGGCGAATCCCAGTGCCCGGGGTAGAGTGTCCATAATCAAAAACCCAGCCAAAAGCTCCAGGAGCCTCCTATGGAACCTCCAGCAGCAGGGTATCCTGACCCAGAGTCCCCAATCTAGAGTGCAGGACCGAGGGAGCACAGAAAGTCCAACCCGTGTTCGGCATTCTGCATCAGTGCTGTTTACCAAGCGCTGAAAACACAAAGTGCCACTGAAATGAAAAGAGCCGGTAGCTGCGGACGACCTTCCCAAATAATGCCACAGGAGCCCTCCAGACGTCCTCCCTCTTGTCCCCACGTCTGAGGCTCAGGAACCAGCGTCTGCTTGGCTGTAGCAAGACGGAATCCAGCTGGACCACCTTTTCTTCTAACCAGAGGTACTGTTTGGGGTTCAGAGTACTTACCTTCTTGCCTTAAGTCATGCTGTCTTACTTGATGATTGCACCTTCTTTCTGAGTTGATTTCAATCCCTTTTCACAGGCTTAATAGCTTATTGCCCTACAAGTGATTTTTCAGAACTCTAACTTTTGGCAAGACTTTTATCCAAGAAGTGCATCAGAACTGTAGACTGTGTCCAAATGAGTTTAGCTGTCCTGGCTATTTAAAGGCACTCTTCTAAATCCATCGACTTCAGTATTGCTTCTCCCCCATAGGTTGTGGCTTCTTAAACACGGTTACTGCTGGGAAAGGCTTATGTAGACTTCATTGGAGGATTCCGCTGTCCTCACATTTTTCTGAGCAACCGTAACCGTTTTACTTCCCTTAACCTTTCCTTTCTGCAACTCTGAACCTGTAAAGCAAGTTAGTGTAATATATAAATGCAAATACTATCCCCTTATGATTGAAGTCACCTCTGGGTCTAGGAGAAATGTATTAAGCATATCCAAAGATTATTCACTTGCTTTATTGTTTCTAAAAAGTCATTTCAAAGTTTATTCGTATTGTTACAGCCCTTTGTCTTTTTAAATAATGCTTAAACAAAACTGACATTAAAGAAATAAATAACTATTTATAACTGAAACCTTGAGTGTAAGTGTTACTTGGTTACTTGTATTTATACAGATTTAAATTGTACAGCTCTATAGTTCACTTTTACCCCTCTTGAGATAGGCCTAGCTGCTCAGTCACACGAACAACTTGTGTAGTATACATATATACCAAAAGGTGTGTTGCCTAATACCAAGCAGAGCAGTCTTGTGTCATCTCATAGTGTGACTGCCAATTTTTACCTAACAGATGATGAACGTACTTGTCAGCAAGAAGAACCACTTCTAAAGTGGTAATGCTTTTTCCTTTTCTTCCTTTTGTCCCTCTCCTAGGATCTTGATTGATTGTCTGAAGATTATGTGCTCAGCACAGGAGTCTTCTTGGGCGTTTTGGGAGAAGACTTCTAAAGAGTGGTCTTAGTGTAGGCCATGACCAGCCTGGACATGAGATTCCCTCAGTGCCTTATGATTCATAGTTTGACAGGATCCGCCCTCCTCCAAGGCATGGTCTTTACCAAGACAAGACAGACACCGAGAGTACGGATTCTGTCACTGACACAGGAGAGCGACATCCTTTACAACATGTAAAGCCTGATTTAGGTGGCTATGTGTATAAACAAAAAAGAAACTAAAAAAAAAACAAAAAAAAAAAAGTATCTTGGGAGTGTCTGCGAAGGTTCCTGAGCATTGCAAAGGAAAAAGGAACTGAGAAAAATTGCACTGGCTGCTCTGATCATATATACTCAAGCTGTGACCCGGCACGTAAGGGCGCCAATGGGATGAGAGAGCATATTTCAGAGCCAACTGATGCCTCCTAGTGGCTAAGAAAAAAAAGCTTCCAGCATCAACTGCATAGACGATGAGGAATCTGTGGGAGGAAAGTGTCCATTAGAAGGTGTATTGCTCACAACCTCAATACATATTGCCACAGACTGTGTTAGAGATGGCCTTGGCAGCAAAGCTTTGGAATCTGTTCAAGGCTAGTTTAGAGTGCCTTAATGGAAAGTGCATACATCAACCATCACACCTTACCAAAAACTCCTTCAACTGTGCCTTTCTTAAAATCGATTATACACAAATTGTTTTGATGCCTTGAAAGGGAAACCATCCTTCAGTTTGTAATCAATTGTCCTCTTGGGAGCTGAACACTGTGCTCACTGTTCGGCAGAGTTTGTGTGCAAGTACCCTTTGGGACCACTACACACAACTACGACTACAGGTGTAAGCAAAACCAACCTTTGGTATAAGTCTGTACTAAACAGTTTTTGGTTGCGGAGCTGAGCAGCCAGGCTCATCTCAAGAGGGAATGTGAGCTGTAAGGATGTTACACAGAGGTCAACAATCACAAGTATTCAAATAAAATCTTATACTCGAGGTTTCTTGGTTAAACACTTATTAATTTATTCAACAGTCCGTTTTAAAACATTCACTAGAAGGAGGCAATCTATATCACACAAAAATATACTTCAGTACTTTACACCATACGTTTCTGAGGCATTTAAACTACTTTGAAGGAGGAGCACAAAGGCATAGGTTAACGAAAAGAAGATACAGTTACTCTTTAGACAGTCCAAATAGTTTTGAGTTCGCTAGAGGAGCCGATTCAATGCAATAGATTGGGCCAGAGTCAAGGGGCTAAAGTCTTGTATAGGATAAAGCATTTCTGGTAGTTAAACAGAAAAGTCTTTGCCAAAGTTCTCAGAAGTAGTTTGCAAAAGAAAGATTTGTATGTTTGGTCACAAGCTGACTAGGCCAACAAGTTGGCAAAGTTCCAAGCACTTTTGCAGTGAGAAGTTCTCCCGGTCGGGTTTTCACAGTACCTTACAATGAAGAAAAAGATGCAGCTGAAGACTTCTGTTCCTGGCAGTTCCTGCAGATCTCGCTATTCCTGAGCCTCAGTCATGGGGACAAGAGGGAGGACATCGGGGGACTCCTGCACTGCACTGGACCTGGTCAAAGCTGGCCCTTGGCAAATCTTCAATACCGTTAGCTGTAGACAAGCACACAAACTGGTGTCTCCCTCCCTGGCTATTCGGTTTCCTGCAGCACTCTGAGGAAAATACAACCAGCTCCGAGAATGGTATCCAGGTGGCTTACGAGTTGATTGGTCCCACAAACTCAAAGGGTGAAGTCATCCTTGCAGGGCTTCTCTGTCAAGATGAACTTGGCGATTCGGACCTGCAGTAGGGCTTCACCAGGGCAAACCAACGGTCCAGGAGTTGCAGCAGCTGTCCTCTTCAAGCTCGTCTTCGAGTCTTTCGTTCCAGTGGTCGACTGCCATCAAAGCCATGAGACTCTCCTTTTATCCAGTTTCCTCCCATTCATTCCGGTCTAGCAGCCACTCACCCAGCAGGGTGGCTGTCCTTGCCGCACAGTCAGCCAGCCAATCACGCCAGAGTGCATTTTGGTCTCCTAGGAGACTAAGCACAGGGAGTTTCGGGCACCTCCCTCACTTCCTGCCCACCCCAGATACTCGGGCGCCAGAGGCGGTCTTCAGTCCTGAAGCCCGCCAAAGGTGATGAAACAAAGGGACCAAACCTGGTTTGGCGTGCAGAGCAAAACTGTAGAAGGACCTTTCCACAAAGAAATGGTGAAAAAAGAAGACTGGGACCTGTGTAAACAAAGGGGGCTAAGACGCCATCTTGAAAAACATGGCTCCTGGGATTTAACGCTACCGGTGTTCGCAGTCGGGAAAAATCATGGTTGTTAGTTGTAAAACCACTGCCACCAGCCATTTCGATAGGAAAGGCTAGCATTTGACTGATGCATGACTATCTAGACACAGGGGATACTAGGTAACCCCTCCAGCTCTCTATTGTAAGATAGGGTGTGCTGGGTCTAGGAATTTGAAAATACTAGTAAAGTCAATTTCACTTTACTTTCTCTGGGAAATGGTAGTTTATCCCAGAGAAGGTATTTAAACCTTGGGAAAGTCTGAAAGGCTTCCCTGTGCCACTGCAATGAGGGTGCTGTGTGACACACATGAAAAGATGATGCCTATGGAGTTGTCTAAAACTCCATAATCAAAGAACACACGTGAAAAACACACATCAAAATACATGAGAGAGTGGGAAAAAGGGTGTCACTCTCTCCAGGTAAAAAAAAGCAAGTCCTCAAAATCCAGCAAAGTTACTGGGGGTCTCTAAGGTGAAGGGACTTAGCACATTTTTGAGAATTCTCCCTAACACTCACAAAGGTCATAGGGTGCCACTGCAAGTCACAAGTACTTCCCTCTAGTACAATACCAGAACTTACAGATAGTCACCCATTCAAGTTATTCCACCGAGCGAGTGCTACTAAGAACTCGTACGTACGTCCTTGCTACCAAAAGTGGTAGTGGATTAAAATGCCAGCTTTTTCACAAACCCAACTTCCTGTGCAGAATAGGTTCTTTATACTTCAGTTACCATATCCTTTGTGAGGATGCCTGTTCCTAATTAACACTGGTGCATGGGCCTTTTTGTTGAGTTTTACACACTTATTTGTCCTATATAACATAGGTCCTTGCCCAATGCCACATCAGAAACACAAATAGAGATGAGCATTCCTGAGATACACCAAGCTCCTCAGGCACGGGCTGCCACAAAGCACCCTTGTTCCCAGTGAAAGTTTCCTCACACAGCTGGCTGTTTCGGCTACAAATATTGGAGCCAGTATTCAACTCTAGAGGGGAGCAGCCTAAGATGAGCCAGTTTGACAATGCAGTACAGAATTCAAAGGCCAGACATTGTTCCTACACCATGGCTATATCGAACACCAGACTCAGAGCAAGGATTGCGATTTCCGGAAGAATGTTTATGCCTGCTTGTGAATGGTGTCTGGAAACAAGTTCTGAATTCACACCCGAGAGGAAGCCAAGAAGCAGCCAGGGACAGTTTGATGACCGACCACCATTGATTGGGTGGTTGCTAAAACTGCAAAGTAAAGTAACCATAACTGACAGCAGAGGTTCCATTCAGCCCCTAAAATTCCTATTTACCCTGAGGGTCTGCATCCTCACCTTGTTGAACCTGGGCCGGGTCCTAAAGAACAATAGGTGATGCCTAGCCAAAGAGGAAATTCTCATGAAGCTCTACTAGTGCCTAAAGTCTTCAAAAATTGAAACTCTGGCTGGTATCTGCAGACCCCAGTCTTCTATCATCCAAAGGTAACCGAGAACCCAGCAATCCCTGCCGCAAACCCGTCAGGCATATTCGAGTTGCAACTGCTCAAGGATTGTCCTGAACCTGCACAAACTCGACACAGAGGAGGAAGTATAGGACACCAGAAATACTGGCAAAAGTCACAGCCAGAGGAAACAAGAACAAGTTACAGCAAAGTCGAAACAGAGGAGTACAATCCGAACTCTGGGGAGCTCCCCTCTTATTAGAACAATCTTGGCTGCACATCATCTGCATTACAGGCACATGAGGCACACCGTGCCACAGCTTCTCTTCTTTGGCTCCACTGTATCAACAGTAGCTCTGCATCAATTATTCTTCAATGAAGTCCTCTTTGTTGCTGCAACTGCATCCCCATTACTTTCATCGCTGAACGTTTACTTTGCAAGAACCCGAGGTATGCTGTTAGCAGTTGGAAAAGGTCAAGGATACCTGATCCAAGAGGTTAAGAATCCTCGGATTGCCTCTAGGAAGCTGCTAAATCAAAGTTCCATATTTCAAAGAGAAGGCAAATATTTAACATTGGGTTCTACAGTGAACAGTGAGGGAAAGTGCTGCATGAGGTCCAGCATTCCACGTGGGAGTAACATCCAGTCGAAAGAACGTTACAGTTGGTAAGTAACGTGTTCTTCGAATGGATTGTGTCCTCCCACGTATTCCTCATCTTATGATAGGCTCCCATAGCAGTATCAATTTTTGGAGGCGGGAGTACTCATTTCAGTTTTCGTGGACAGAATGCAGAACTGCCTTGGCAAATAAACCCTTGTTAGAGGAGGCAGTATCCAAACAATAATGTTTAACAAAAGTATACATTGTTTTCCAGGTTGCAGCTGCACAAATATCTGCTGCTAGGACTCCCCTCTTTAGAGCCGCAGAAGTAGCCATTCCCCTTGTAGAATGGGCACGAAGCCCATCTGGTGGTTCTTTTCCTGCTAATATGTGGCATTCAACTATGGCTAATATGATCCAGCAGGAAATGGTCTGTGTGACAGATAAGCCTAATTTATGACCAGTATAACCCACAAATAGTTGGTCATCTTGTCTCAATTTAGCCATCCTTGAGATGTAAAAACTAAGAGCCCTCCTGGGATCTAATCTGTGTAATCTCTCCTCTTCTTTGCCCAGATGAGGAGGAGGATAAAAGGTTGGTAGTACTATTTTTCCGAGACTACTTTTGGCAAGAACGAAGGATTAACTTTAAGGTCTACCTTATCCTTATAAAAAATAGTATATGGTGGTTTGCATGAGAGCCTGAATTTCGCTAACCCTGCGGGCTGATGATAGGGCCACAAGAAGGAAAGTTTTTAGAGTCAAAAGCCTCAATGGACATGTGTGCAGAGGCTCAAAATGTATGCAAGTCAAGAATTTTAATAATAAATTTGAGTCCCAAGTTGGTACATGAAAAGGTACTGGAGGGTATACATTAGTAAGCCCTTTTAAAAATTGAATTATTAACGGTATTTTGAAATATGAAACCTCTTCCGAGGAGCGCTTGAAAATAGACAGCGCAGCAAGGTATCCTTTGATTGTTCCTATCTAGAGCCCCAGATTAGCTAGATGTAGTAGAAAAGAAAGCACCATTGGGGTACCACACTGAAAAGGGTCCACATCCTTGTCTTTGCACCAGTTACTAAACCTGTTCCGGCGACATTGGTACAAAGATTTTGTTGCTGGTCTTCTGGCCGAAAGCAAGATTTCCATTACGTCATCCGGAAGATCCCAATCCTTGTATCTCAACCTCTCAGAAACCATGCGTGAAGGTTGAGCGTCTTGACCTCTGGATGGAGAACCCGACCTTCCTCTTGCGAGAGAAGATCCTCTCTTTGCGGATGACGTATTGGAGGGCAGATGGACATGTCCAGAAGGTCCGGGTACCACGTCCTCCTGGCCCAATCCGTGGCAATTAGGATCATGGTTTTCCTGAACTTTCTCAACCTCCTGATTACTTGAGGAATCACGGGGACTGGGGGAAACGCGTACAGCAGTGGAAATTTCCACTCCACTACGAATGCGTCTCCCAGAGCTCCTCTTTGAGGAAATTCCCTTGAGCAGTACTGATCGCACTTCCGGTTGATCGCCGTGGCAAACAGATCCACTTGAGGGGTTCCCCAAAGAGCGAAGATCTCCAGAAGGACTTCCTGAGCCAGCTCCCACTCATGAGAGACCATGCTCTGCCTGCTCAGAGCGTCTGCTGCCGTGTTCTTCTCTCCGGCTAGGTGAATTGCCGATAGAGAGATTCCTTCTCGTATTGCCCAGAACCAGAGCCGCATTGCCTCTCTGCACAGTGGCAGTGACCCTACTCCTCCTCTTTTGTTGAGGTAGTATATGGCCTGCGTGTTGTCCGTCATTATCAGGACATTCTTTCCCTGAACAGAGGGCAGAAAGGCCTTCAGAGCTAGTCTGATTGACCTCAGCTCTAACAGGTTGATGTGTAGTTTGGACTCCCATGGAGACCAACGACCGCTGATTGTCAAATCGTTGGTGTGTGCTTCCCACCCCGTGAGTGAGGCATCCGTCACTACCGTTATCTCCGGCCATGGTTGCCAAAAAGACTCTCCCTTGAGAATGTTGTCGTTGCAAGCCCACCATAGAAGATCCTGAGGAACTGCACTTGGGACTTACAGAAGATCCGACATATTCCCCGAGAACTGGGACCACTGAGTTCTGAGTGCCCATTGAAGGGATCTCATTCTCAACCTGGCCTCTTGTACTAGGAAAATGCAGTATGCCATGAGGCCGAGCAACCTGACAAAATCGAAGGCCGGTAGACATTGGGCATTCTGAAACTTCGTTACCATCTGCTGGATGTGGAGAGCACTCACTTGGGGAGGCAAGGCTTTTCCCGATGAAGTGTCCAAGACTGCTCCGATAAACTGGAGCTTCTGGGATGGTATCATGTGGGACTTCTAGAAATTGAGGGAGAAGCCCAATTTGTGGAGAAAGTGGCAGGTGATCGAAAGATGTTCCTGAGCTTGTTCTGGAGAACTTGCTCTGATCAACCAGTCGTCCAGGTAGGGATATATGTGAATTCCTCCTCTCCTGAGACTTGCTGCCACAATCGCCAACAGTTTGGTGAAAACCCTCGGGGCGGAGGTCAACCCGAATGGCACATGAAAGTAAGCATCCTGAAGGTCCAATGATACCAACCAATCTTGGAGTTTGAGAGCCTGAAGGATCTGAGAAAGTCACCATCTTGAACTTGTCCTTCCTAAGGAACTTGTTCAAGTTACTCAAGTTCAAGATGGGTCTCAGTCCTCTGTCCTTTTTTGGGATGAGAAAATATTGGGAGTACCAATCCCTGTTCCTCTCCGCTACAGGTATCAGTTCTATGGCATCTTTCTCTAGCAGGGTTAAAATTTCCTGGCACAGGAGCGGATCCGGAATTTTGGCGGAGTTGGCTCTCTGTGGATGTCTGAGGCCTTTTTAGAAAGGGGAGACAGTAACCTTGGGCTACTGTTTCCAGTGCCCAAGCATCTGAGATAATGCCCCGCCTTTCCTTCAGATGTTGAGAGATCCTGCCTCCCGCTGGTGTTTTGTGTAACAAGGTCTTAGAGGGATTTGGAGGCGGCTGCAGGAGTGGCTGAGGGTACAGATGCCGCTCCTGAGGCTGATTTTGCACCTCTTCCTCGTGTTCCACGAGGGAAGTTTATTTTGCCCCTTTGAGAAGCATGTCCTCTTCCTCTACCAAAAGAATAGTATCGAAAAGAACGACCCCTCCAGGAAGATGAGCCGGAATAGGGTTTTAGAGGCTGACGCAAAGAGGCGCCAAGTGATTTAGCTGCCGCTTTCGAGGTCTGAAGTTTTTCTAGGCTTTCATCAGCCTTTCTGCCAAAGAGCCTCGAGCCATCAAAGGGCATGTTGAGAAGTCTGGCTTGCACGTCTGGTGCAAACCCCGACTTCCTCAACCACGCAAATCTGCGTAGCACAACGCTTGCAGCCATGGATCTGCTGATACTATCAGCAGTATCCAGTCCAGACTGGAGACATTCCCCCATTGCCTCCTTCCCGTCTTTGACTATATTCAGGAATCCTTCCCTTTCCTCGCCTTCCGGATTATGATCAGCCGCCGCCGAAATACAGTCCCACATGGTATGGGTAAACCTGGCTAGGGTACAGTTGACATTTGCTGACTTAAGTGCCATACTGCCTGACGTGAAAACTTTATGTGCCCAGGCATCAATTTTTGTTATCCTCTCTATCTGGAGGGATAGTTGGATAAGCAGTTTGTTTTGAAGTTGATGCTGCCTGAATGACTAAACTCTCTGGAGTCGGATGTTTATTCAAATATTCAGGATCCGTTCCAGCCGGTCTATATTTTCTTGGAAAAGTGCTATCTGCAGCAGCAATAGTTTCTGGCTTCTCCCAGTTTTTCTCCACAGTCTTTTGGAGGGCTCTGTGGAAAGGGGGAACAGGATCTTTGAGGTCCATTGACGATTATTTCCGTCATGTCATCTTGTTCAAAAATGGGTGAAGTATTGCCCCAACCCATATATTCAACTACCCTGGTCATAAGACCCCCGTACCCAGCATCTGCATGCTCTGCAGGATCAGGTTTGGTGAACTCTAATTCTGGGGATGTGTCAACTCCACTGGCAGAATGTAGGGTATCACTCAGGTCTATCATTCTAGATTCCTGGTCAATACGTTCCTCAGGAACTTGTCTTGTACCATAAGTAACTCCCAAAGGAGTAACCTCGTCTTCTTCTGAAGCAGACTCTTCATAGATTGCTGACATAGATTTGAAAAAGTCTGACCTGGGCAAAGGAGTGAATCTCCTTTCTTCCTCTTCCATCTGCTTCGAAGGAATTGGCAAATCCTTCGAAGTTGTCTTCGAAGTCTTCAAAGATCACTTCGATAATGGCGTTGAGTATGTTTTTGGCTTTGGAGTCGAAAAATTATCGACGTCGAGGGCGTTGACGAAGTTGTCGAAGTCTTCGACGACTTGTGTTTCTTGTATGGCACTGGAGAAGTGCTCGACTGTCAAAGAGTCTTCGACGGTTTTACGTCGACTCAAGGATTTTTGGATTCCTCGACGCTATCGGTCTTTGCCATGGTAGCCTTGGACTTCCCTTTGTCGTCCAATGGAGCAACTTTAGGGGTATGGCTTTTTTGAGGGTCTTTCGAGGGTCTTTCGAGGGGGTCGGGGCCACATTCTCGAAAACCATCATCATCTTTTTGTAGAATTCTTCCCACTTACTGGGAGAATCCTAATTAGTCGGACAACGAATTTCTTCGGTCGACTCTGAAGAAGAAGATGATGATGATGAGGGAGATCTAGGTCTCCTCTTCATTTTTTTCGATGACGAAGAGTGTCTCGATCTACTCCTAGATCGAGATCTCTTTGAGTGCCTATGGCGATCCGATTCCTTAGAATCAGTTGCTTTCTTGTGTCTTTTTGACGAAACCTTTTTTGAGGCCTCCCTACCCAACAACAGTTTAACTCTACTCTCACGAAGAGCTTTTTCGGTCATAGATTGGCAGGACCCGCAGTCGTCGGTTCGGTGACTGGAACCGAGACACCAGAGACAAATCCGGTGGGGATCAGTGATCGACATCTTAGATCCACAATCTGCACACTTCTCGAACCCAGTCCTGGGTGTCAAGGGTGTCGAAGATGACAGAAAATAGAAGTGCACCGTTCTCGATAGCGAAGCGATCGGAAAAACGGAACTGAAGCAACAGGCGTGGCTCGAGCTATTTATACCATCGGTGACGTCGACAGAGTACGGAGTACATCGAGGGACAATCGACGCCACGACCTCGAGCACAGCGCCCTCTGCCGAGAATCTTTTTTTCTGAAGCAGCGAAGCTGGAGATAACGAATTATCACAAGATGAGGAATACGTGGGAGGACACAATCCATTCGAAATAAAATTATCAAAAGGAAAACAATTTATCTGCTAACCGATACATTGCTTCCATAGATTCTTCACCATTTGAAGGACTTCCAAAGCCATGCCATGAACTATACCAGACGTGAATGCAACATCAGAGAAGGAAGGTTTGCAGGAACGACCTGCCTACACTAGTGTCCTCACTCACCTGGGAATTCCGGATATAGTGCCCTCGCAAAGGTTTGCAGCAAAGCCCAAGTGGCAGGCTGTCAAATTTCTATTCAGGGCAGAGGTTTTGCAAGCCGATCTTTAGTGGAATGGGTATGTAGCCCTTCTTAGACTTCATTTCAAGCCAATTCGTAGCAAGCCTCTATGCACAAGATAATATAGAAAGTGTTGGCTTTGAAGTGTCCTACAGTTTTCATGGCCCAGAGAACCCTCACAAAGAGCTACATTGTATAGACTATACTAATTTAAACTCAATACACTCAATTTCTGAAGCATACTAGGGTCAAGTCCATGGACCTGTTCTGCTTTGGATGGGTGTTGAACACTGGAAAATGCATTTTAAACTGAAGGTGAAATTCAGAAGCCAACCTAAAAAAATGGAGCGGTTGTCACATGGGGTGACCTTTTGTTTTGTGAACTGCAAAAACAGAGGAGAAACAGACAGCCTGCAACTTAAAACTCTTCTAACTGCTGTGAGGTTTACAAGGAAGTCAACCTTGAGAGACTTAAGTCTCAATGGACTTGAGTGCATAGGCTTGGAAGGAGCTGCCATCCAAAACAAACCATATTAAGCTGTGTAGGATGGACCACAATGGGCTTTGGCAGAAAGGGGTTTGTCAGGCCTTGAGGATTTAGAGAACCAATTAGGTACAACAAAACGCAAGCCTTGTTCAACCGTTCTCCTAAAAACAGACAAAGCCACCAGCTAGCCGTTCACTGTGACATTTAAAACAAATTTGCCAACACCACAACCTCCAGAACCATAATGGCGGAGGGCAACATGTCAAGCTATAGGGCACGAACTTGGGCCAGTGACAAGCATAGATGTATGTGAAGGACAGGCATGCATGATGACAGAATCACACCAACAACCTCCTCAGAGAGCTCCCAATCTTTGTACCCCAACCTCTCAATAGCCAGACATGTCCTGCAGTTGTGGTGAAGAACCCTGCCAGAGGCCTGTATCAGAATAGTGTCCCTCCAAGCCCAGAGGGAGAATGGAGCATGATCAGTATGATTGAGTACCAATCCTTCGTGCTCAGTCCAGAGCAAGTGAAGTAATTTTTGTTCAGCCCTGCTTGAAGTTCCTCAGCACCAAAGGAATCCGTGAGAATGGACAGTGAGCGTTCACCCGGTTCAAATCCCACGAGTCACCAGTGCATACCCAAGGATGCTTCTATGAAGAACCACAGGAGGCAGATTGTTTACCGCTCCAACAAGAAATGTCAAGACACCCTTGCTATCACTCCTTCATTTAAACTTATATGTTTCAGATCATAATAAAGGAGGGAAGAAGCTTGCCGTTTTTCCTTTAATGTACAGCATTTGCTAAAGATGGGATGCATTAACTGAAATGTATTCCGATATCTATTTGTATTGTTGAAAATTGAATACACTTTTTTTTTAAACTAAAAGTGTCAAGACCAGTTGATTTGTGGAATACCCACACCGAGAAGATCTGCTACACCATCTCCCAGTTCAACTGCCACTAATGGGCATCTCCAAAAAGGGGGACACTGCATTGGGACTGTGGGCGAGGGTTACGCAGTCACCTCGTTCTTGATCGCCCAATGCCACAGCAGCAGGGCCTGCCTGCACAGTTTGAGCACATTACAATGCACATCATCATTATGTAGCGCATGGCTGTGGTGTTGTCTGTGTGGACTTTCAAACATCTGCCTGGCGGTAAGAAGGATCACAATGCCAAACAAACTGAAACAAGTTCCAGTAACGTAACGTGGAAGGACTTCTCCAAGCCTTCTCACAGCCTGATGCCGACGGCCAGAAATGTGAGATGGCCAACTCTGAAGGTTTTGCATAAGATGCCATTTCTTTTCAACTTAAAAGGTTTTGATAAACGTCCCACTATACCTATCCTAAAGATAATTTCCCTGCCTGTCAAATAGACTAAAGGAAAAACTAACAAAAGGAATCTGTCCCTCACACTTATGCATACAATAAACATATGAAGGAAATACATATAGAATACAAAATAGAACAAAATCAGTTACTTCAAACATACTTAATAACTGTTTTTCCTTGTGACCCGAGTAATGTTTTCTTCCCCAGATTCAAAGCAGGAATGTTTAGGAACAGTTAAAAATAGGAAAGTTCAATTTTATAACAAAGTTCTGGTAATAAGGTGGTTCTTGGTCCAACACATCTCTCAATGGGACATTCCAACCATTCCAAAAAGAATTAAAAAATCTTGGTTTCTCCACTATTAACAAAAAGTTCAACACAACTTGTGTTGTGTGTGTTCATAATTCCTTGATAGCAACAGAAATTGTTTGTCAGGATGATTCCACAATGATTATGCAGTGGCCTTGCTACTTTTCATAATACAGTACTTCAAGATCTTCTACCTGGTCCACTCACCTGCCAGGTCTACTCTTACTACAACTAAGGCCTTGCTCCGTTTCTGACAGCATTCATTAATGCCTTCTTTGCATCAGGCATCGTCCTACCCTGCCTAAAAGAAGCCTGGGTTTGCCCGCTCTTGAAAAAGCCAATTCTAGACCCCCCCTTCTCCTCTAACAACTACTGTCCCTTTTCTTGATACAAATCCCGAATAAAGCGGTCTATACGCAAATCCAGGTCTTCCTTGAATCCAACTGCATCTTAGGCAAGAGGCAATCAGGCTTTCACCTGGGTCATGGGATTGAAACTGCCCTACTGGATTAAAAAAATTAACTGGCTGAGATAATGGATGAAGGCAAACCCGTGCTTCTCCACCTTCTTGATCATATCTGCAGGGTTCCATCTCGTGGACCACAAGATCCTCTGCAGACACCTCACTAAGTCAGCACAATTCACACTGCAAGCCACTACCTGGGCCACCTCCTTCCTAGAAGGGAGAGATATGAAAGTATTCTAAGACCAGGCTTGTGCAACACCTACCACCATCTGCTGCTGTGTCCCCCAAGGCTCCTGCACTTCAACCACTCTTTACAACTTGTTCACCAAACTGCTCTTTAACAAACTTGACGCTCGCGGCATAGCTTACACAAACTATGCTGACGACACGCAGGTCCTCCTTCCTCTCTCTGGCTCATACAAACATGATGCCATGGCACTGCATCTGGTCTACTCCACCATCCAAGCGTGGATGGTAGCAAACGGGCTATGCCTCAATAGGGATAAAACGGCCTCATTGTTGGCCTCAGGGAAACTCTCAGTAAACTGGATGATCAATACAGCGCCTTCATGGTAGACAATACAATAATTTCTGTCTCACCCTCAGTAAAGACTTTGGGTGTCTATGTTAACTCACTCTCGATGACTCGCCAGGTCAGCACCATTGCCTCCTCGACAGCATTCACAATTAAAGTAATTAATGCAGTCAAGCCATGCCTCTCAATATCTATAGCCACGATTGGGGCCAAACTCGATTATTGCAACTTACTCTTAGCGACTCCAAGTTATTCAAAATAATGCACTAAGGGCCACATCAAACAATCCAAAAAGAGAGCATATCTACCAGGCCAGGCGAGAGGCCCACTGGCTTCCCGTCAAAGAGCGCCTCACTTTTAAAACTCTAACCATAACACACAAATGCCACACGTTCACAGCCCGCTCTTACCTCTCAGACAAAATTGTCAGAAATAACTCTGCCAGACCTAAAAGAACTAAATTACACCAACCAGCGGATCATCCCCACTGTAAAAAGGGCCAAAGCAGGATGCCCGTTTCCCCTTCTTTGTGCCCAAACTATGGAATGCTCACCCATTCACCCTCAGGAATCAGACCGCTCTCATTGCCTTCCGGAAAGCCCTCAAAACCACTCTTCAACTAGCCTTGCTCGCCCCCTTTCCGCCTTAGGGGCCAGTCATCCTATAACCGCCTAGCACCAGCACCTGGCTTGGGGCTGACTCCACATTTTTCCCCCTGCCTCTATGTTACTACTCTTGTATTTCTGTCTTTGTCCGTTTCACTCTCCCCACTGTCTGTTGTAAAGATTCAATGTAACCACAAACCACCACTGTCTTTATGGTTCTCTATAACCAAGAACCACCCGTCTTATGTCTTCCACATTATTTTTTTGCTTGTAACTAAGCTAAATTCTGCTTGCAACAGCGCCACGATGCCCAAGGGCTGCTTTGTGCGCTTTACAAATGTAGAAAAATAAAAAATAAACTACTACTACTACAAGGTCCCTTGCCCTGGTATACTTGCCTGCCGGGACTAAAAGCCTTTAACTCTACTGCAAGTACTTCTGTGGTAAAATGAGTTTCCAACAACTCGGTAAAGTCTTTTGACTTTCAACCACTTCAGTAATAAACATGAATCACATTGGTGCTGTTTATGCCACATGTAATGTAGATTATGCTCCTCTCCACAATGTTGGCTACATTATAAGTTACTCACCGTAGTGACTAACGTACTCTTAGTCCATAGTCCTCTTTCCTCCATGGACGTCCCTCGCGGGGGACGGGAGACGGAACCTTTTTCACCAGAAAAATCATCTTCCCCTCCAAATCTAGAGGCGCGGCCCTGGGAGCATGCGCTGCCCTGACTCCGCCCGCCGGTGCCACACCTCAGTCCCCAAAGACGCGTCGACAATAGATTTACCATTGCCTAATGACACCAGATTATTAGGGAGGAGGTTGGTGGGACGTATGAAGGAAAGGGGACTATGGACTAAGAGTAAGTTAGTCACTACAGTGAGTAACTTATAATTACTCTTACGTCCCGTCGCCTTTCATCCATACTGCATGGGCGATTACAACTGAATGTAGCCCTAGGGTGGAGATGAGACACTCCTTAAGCAAACAGGTTCCGGAGAACCGCCTGTCCGAAAGCTGCATCTGACCTGGAGCCGGCATCCAAACAGTAATGCTTGCAGAAAGCCGATGGAGTGGCCCATGTGGCCGCCCTGCTTATGACCTGCCAGCAGACATAGCGCTGAAAGGCGATGGCCGTTGTCTTCGTCCTGACCACGTGGGCATGACCATCTAGCTGGAAATGGAGGCTTTGGAAGTCTGATAGCCTGGCCTGGCCTGGCGCCTCCAAAGGGGATGAATAGGGCATCTGACTTGCAGAAGCCCTTGGTCCTGTCGAGGTAGAATTTCAGGGCACGCCTGACATCTAGGCAGTGCAGAACTCAGAGGCTCGTCCTTCGGGTTAGCAAAGAATGTAGGAAGGACAATCTCCTTGTTTAAGTGAATGGCTGATGGCACTTTAGGTAGAAATGCCGGATGGGTACGCAGGACCACTTAGCCTTGTGAAAGGTACTGTACGGTTCTGAGGCGACTAGGGCCTGGATCTTGCTGACCCTGTGCACCGAAGTGAGGCCGACTAGCGGGGCCATCTTGATGGCGACCAGCCTGATGTCCGTGGACACCATCGTCTCAAACTGCTTGTGCACGAGGGCGCCCAAGACTAGGTTTAAATCCCCCACAGGGTGTGGCTTCCTGATGGGCGGGTAGAGTCTAGCGAGCCCGGCCAAATGTCTCCTGACGATCATGTTGGAGGAGGAGAAGACCCCTTCCTCCGAATTCCTGTAGGCCCCAATGGCGGAGAGGTATGTGCGGCAGGTGTCCACCTGCATGCCAGAGTTGGCGAGGTGCGCTGAGAATGACAGCACGTCGTCCAATGAACAAGCCCAGTGGCAGAACCTGGTCCATTTACTTTTATACTGGGCTCTGGTAGCCTTGCTCCTAGCCCCCTGTATGATTTCCAGATTTGCTTGGGATAGGTTGAGGTGGCTGAGCGTCACTTGCTCTGGGACCATGTTGTGAGGGCAAGCTTTTGAGGGGCGGGGTGGACAACCTTGTCCCCCTGCTGTGTCAGAAGATGTGCTGGGCCCGTCGGGAGGTGGATTGGAGGGACCTCCGAGAGGCTGAGCAGCTCCGAGAACCATGGCCCGGGTGGCCACCACGGAGCTATCAGAATGTCGTTGAGCTGGTGAGACTCCTTGAACTTGCAAAGCACTCTGTGAATCTGCGGAGTGGGCGGGAAGGCGTATGCCGACATGCCGTTCCACTGGATCCATAAGGCGTCACCCAGGGAGCCTAGGCCCTGCCCTTGCCAGGAGGCGAACTGGGAGCACTTCTTGTTGTGCCTGGTGGCAAACAGATCCACTTGGGGGAGGCAACATCTGTGTGCAACAAGGTCGTTCAACTGCCACTCGTAGTTGTCCGCTCCCAACCTGCTAAGCCTGTCTGCTTCCAGGTTGGATTCCCCTGGGAGGTGGACTGCCGTGAGGAAAAACTCGTTCTCCAAGGCCCATTCCCACATGTTGATCGCCAGTCTGCACAGGGAAGGGGACCTGGTCCCCCCTTGCTTGTTGATGTAGTACATACTGGTCGAGTTGTCTGTCTGGGTGAGGACAACCCTTCCCTTGAGACGTGGGAGGAAGGCTCTGAGCGCTAACCAGATGGTGTTCAGTTCCAGCCAATTGATGTGGTAATCTTGTTCCTGACGGGTCCATGTGCCGTGGACCGAGAGGTCCTCCAGGGTGGCTCCCCAGCCCTCGAAGAAGGAGTCTGTGGTAATCGTCACCTGTGGCACGGGGGGCCTGAAGGGCTTGCCAATCCGCAGGTTGCAGTCCTTGGACCATCATGTGAGGTCTGGGTGGAGAGAAATGGGGATCTTGATTTCGGCCTGCGATCCCCTCTCCTGGTTCCACGATGCTGAGAAGTGGAGCTGAATCCTTCTCATCCTGAGACTTGTGTGTGGGACGGCCAGCAGTACCGCTGCAAAAAGGCCCAGTAGATGCTGGTATCACCAAGCCGAAGTAGCGCCTCGGCTTAGAAAGTGGGACGTGGCCCTCCTGATGGCCACAATCTTGTCCCCCGAGGGGAAGACCCTCTCGGAGCACGTGTCCCAGATGAGACCCAGGAAAGTCAAAGACTATGTGGGCTGTAGCTGTGACTTCCTGAGATTGAGCAAAAAGCCCAGGTCGTGTAGCGTGTTCATCAGTGCCTGGGAGGAGTAACTGCTTCTTGAGATGTAGCCCTGACAAGCCAGTCGTCTAGGTAGGGGTATATATGAAGGCCCTGAGTCCAGAGGAGGGCCGCCACAGCATTCATGAGTCTGGTAAAGACCCTGGGGCCGAGT
This sequence comes from Ambystoma mexicanum, assembly GCF_040938575.1. Taxonomy (NCBI): domain Eukaryota; kingdom Metazoa; phylum Chordata; class Amphibia; order Caudata; family Ambystomatidae; genus Ambystoma; species Ambystoma mexicanum. The sequence continues at coordinate 97,117,738 of NC_090932.1, forward strand.
TGAGGCCAAAAGGGAGGACCTTGTACTGAAAATGGCAGTCCATGATCCTGAACCGGAGAAAAGAACAATGGGGTTGCCAGATCAGGACGTGCAGATATGTGTCCTTCAGATCCAGGGAGCACATTCAGTCCCCCCTGCATAATGTTTCCGCAATAAAAGCTGGCGTTACCATCTTGAACCTCTGGAGAGGTAAGGAGAGGTTGAGGGTGGACAGGTGCAGTACAACTCTCAGGCCAGCCTGGTTCTTTTTCTGAATGGCGAATACACTGGAGGAGAAGCACAATCCTCGCTGGGAGGCTGAGACTTCCTCCACGGCCTGGCTCAGGAAGAGTGACCCAATTTCCGCCAAAAGAGTTACTGTCCCAACTTGCGGGAGGGGATGAGGGAGGAGAGGCAGGAATAGGTAGACAGTACCCAGAGGATACTACTGACAGGATACAGGGGCCTGCAAAGTTCTGTCGTCAAAAGTGTGCGCGAAGAACAAGCCTGCCCACCACTAGCGACATGTGGACCCGAGTGGGTCCGTCATGACTTTTTACGCTCGGAGGCAGTGGTGGAGGAGGGGGATTGGAAAAAGCCCTTGTCCCCCCTCCCCCTTTTTGATACTTGCACCGACTACGGGTCGGCAAGCGTTCCGGCTGCCTGGACCTCTGTTCCTGGAAGCCGCGGAAGCCTCCAGATGAGCGACCCTTATCCGAGTGTTGCTGAGACTGGGAGTATGCTTTGGGCATGGTCTTTGTCAGAATGGACAAAGACTTAGCCGACTGAGAGCTATTCTTCTTCTTGCCCAGCTCTTCGTCTGTGCTGGAGTGAAAGAGGCCACTGCCCTCGAAGGGCAGGTCTAGAGTATGTTCCTGGACATTCGGGTTGAATTTGGTTGCCCGGAGCCAGGCCATCCATCTCATGTCCGTGGCAATGCAGATGGAACGTCCAGCAGTATCAATGTGTGCTAGCGTCCATGATTTCCTGAGCCACGAGCTTGGCCTTGTATAGCCCCGCCTTGAAACGTGATTGGCTGTGGAAGGAAGTCAGCAATTTCCCACCATAATCTCTGGTTAGCGGCTGCCAGCATGGCATCTGCGTTGGCCTGTCGCAGGTGCAAGGAAGCATTGGAATACAGCTTCTTACCGTATGCCTCCAAGGTCTTCTCCTCCGTGCCTAACAGCTCCGTTGATGACGAAGACGAGGACGACAGGCTTGGAGTATTGTGATGCCGCAGCGATCGCAGGAGTGTGGCTGAGAATGGGAGGACAGCAAGAGCGTATCCCCCGCCATCTGCCTGTACTTGGCGTCCAAGCGGCGATTGACTGGCTGGAGGGAGTGGGGTTTGAACTAACCCTTCTTAGCGAGGGAGACTACATCGGTTTGCAGTGGAATTCCCGTTCTGGCAGAAGGGTGCCTCGTGAGGACTTCAGCGAGGACGCCCTCTGCTGGCTGTTCTACCTGGGGCTGGGGGAGGCCCAGGTATTCCGCCAGGCCCGCAATCCGTTCGTGGAAGGCCCTGGCTGATGATGGCATGTCAGGATCCTCCTCCTCATCAGTATCCTGAGGGTCTGGGGGATCCCGAGGAGGAGGAGGAGTATCCGGACCTCTGGCAGCGGCTGAGGAGGCGGCTGGTATGGAACCGCCTACGTAATAGGCTGAGGAGCCGGAGGAGGTGGCTGCGCCGGAGCCAAAGGCATCGGCGGAGGCGTCTGTGGTGCCGCAGGCATAGCGGGAAGGACTTACCCGATTGCTTCTTTGGTGATAGCCCCCATATCAGGAGACTTCATGAGGCCGAGGAACCTCTCAAAGATCCGGGCCTCGCTGGCCGAATAGGAGGAGGAGGAGGAGGAGGGGACTGACGGGGTTGCCAGAGGCAGCTGCTGACCCTTAACATACGGACACAAGGGAAACTACCTTTCGCATAAGAAGGGTAGGCCATAGGCCACGTACCTGGTTGATGCCAGTCCCACCGCAATACTCGTTCTTCGCCAAAGTCCTACAGAAGCGTCAGATGGGTGTCCTTTTCTGGCACGTCAGCCATTTTGTTGAGCTGCCTACCACGTGGCTGCGACGTGTTGCTCGGCTCGTTGGTGCCTCTGCCAAGTCTCTTATGTGAGCAGTGTGCGTCTTGCCCCACTCCTCTGGCCCATGCCCGGTAGGTGTATCCACCTCGACCCGGGGGTCGTTAGAGCTGCGTTCAGGTGCCCCCTCCGACGTGCTGCCGTTAACAGGGCATAGCCCCTCGGCCATGATGCCGGTACATGGGCAGAGCCCCTTGGGCGCAAGCCCGGTAATAGAGCCTAGCGGCCCCTCAACCTTGTCGCCAGGAGGACCCCTCAGCCCGAAGGCCGGTAGCTGTAGCAGCCTCAGTGCGTGAGTGGTATAAGGACCAGGCCGGCCCCGCTCGCGTAGGAGAGTCCCTGGGAAGGAGTCTCCCTTGCGAGGCGTGGATGAAAATATAGGCCCTACCTCAGGCCTGGATTGATGCATCACAAAACTCTTGAGATCCTCAGGAGACCGTTGGAAGAGCTCCCTCCACCTGGCTTGTCTGTTCTTCAGTGCTTTCGAGGACAGCGAGCCGCACGCCAGACAGGCTTGCCCACCGTGGTCTGGGTCAAGACAATGTAGGCAGAGGGCGTGGGGGTCTGAAGCTGGGAAGGGCCTGTTGCAGGATGGGCACCTGCTGAACCCTGTCAAAGTCAACATGCGCCGGGGAGGAGCTGTAGCATCTGAGGACCGAGTGCTTATTGACAAAGGAAGAAATAGAGGAAGAATCCGCGCGTGGAATTACATGGCCGAAGCCAAACCCAGGAGCGCTGGTGAATTCAGCCCGTTCCCGTCGACACGGAAAAGGGGACTGAGGTGTGGCGCCAGAGGGCGGAGTCAGGGCAGCACATGCTCCCAGGGCCATGCCTCCACGCGGCTCTAGATTTAGAGGGGTGGAAGATTTTTCTGGTGAAAAAGGTTCCGTCTCCCGTCCCTCGCGAGGGACGCCCATGCAGTATGGAGGAAAGGGGACGGGACGTAAGAAGAGTATAGGAGGGCAGCTTTTCTGACACAACAAAGTCTTTTGGTATTCAACAATATCAATATCGACAATTTAAGTATGGGCTACTACTTCTGGGAAAACATAAAACACATTGATGTTGTTTGTTCCAGCCTTGGGATCGATATCTGCAATGCAGATTATGCTCCTCTCCTCCTGAATGTTGGCTATCAAGAGTGCAGTTTTTCTGCCATACTTGTTTTCCCAATCCTACATCAACCAAATGATGATATTGACTTTTTATCAGACCTGCTCATCTTTGGCTTAGACAATGCTTGTTTGGATCTTTAATAACTATTGCCTCCTCTTCTGTGGCAGTAAGGATCACAATTGTTCTGCGTCTTAATTGCCCTCTTCAGGTTTTGGCAATATTGGTTAAGGTTTTTTAATATTGCCCTTGCTTGGCTTTGGCAATGGTAATCTTGGTTACTTTTGAAATTACAAATGTCCCCAGTGTTCTTATTCTGCCAATTTAGCTTGTAAGCTTCAAACTGATATGCAAAGTTATTCTTAGTCTGCCATTTCTGCTTCTTTACATTAGTTCAGTATACAATTTTGTCAACATGGGCTAGCTGGCGATTAAAGAGCGTTCCAGGGTCACATATCACTAGTGAACTTATTGGGTGCTACATACGAATCTACTTGCTCTGCTGCCTCCATGTCTTCTGCTTTTTCCGCCTCACGTTACAGGGTAAGCTGGTTTCTTCTGTCTCCTGTGGCCCGCACCAGTTGCGAGAGGAGTGTTCATCGCTCCACGAATACTCTGGTGCTCGCTTACCAACGGTGTTTACTTTACTTTGGGGAAAGCATTTTGAATTAACGCTTCCCGCTGTGCATCCTCTGCATACGAGATCCTCAAGGGGGAAAGCATTCTGAAGCAAGGCTTCCCGCCATGCATCCTCTGCATACAAGTCGCCTCAGGGTAGAGGCCCCCACGAAACCAGCACCCGCACAATTAGCGGCAGCTCTGGCCTCTGCATACCTGCAACTTCTGGTCGAGACATCACGATGCAGCGGCAGCAGAACACCACCTTCTGCTTCTCCTCTTGCTACTTCCTACGGCCTGCAACTGAAGGGGTCTTTTATATCCAATATTCCCTCTCAGGTGTGGGTTATTACAATCACTAGAGTGCACCTTGCAGTCTAGTGCCTCCAAATCCCTTGTTCCAGTACTTTGGGCATTGAGATTTGAACGTCCCAATGTTACATTTAGTCTGACATTGTTTTTATATAAACCTACTTCACATCCATTATTAATCATGTTTTCAGGAGGAAATTTAAAAGGAGTCAATTATTGTTTTGGAATCAAAAGGAGTATTAACCGTATCAGAACTTAAGATTGTATTGCTGTGAAGTCCACATTTAACTTCCTCTTGTTGATTACAAGAGTTTTTACCATTATAGATGTGGGCAACTTTATGAAGGAAAGCTCGATGCCCAATAAATGATTAGGACCAGTTTTGCAATCTCCACAATAAACAGGTTTAGAACAGAAAACCTCACTTTGACAACAAACCATTATATATTCTGGCATCACCGAGATCTCTTCAGAAGACGAATACTGTGTCTCACCCAACAGAATCCTCACTCCGCTGGGGGCCCTCCGCTCCCGTGGTAGTCCTCCTGGCATATAACACCCCCAGGATTAGGATCTGGTAGCGGCTGCCTTCCCCATGCCACCTGGGAGACTTTAGGTAGGATTTTTGGGAGGATTCTGCAGGATTCCTCACACCGCTCACTGAAAGATACTGCAGATAAGCTTGCCATCCCATCAGAGACCTGTCCATGGCCAAGATGATGGAAGGTCACAGATGTCAGAATGGGGCCACACACAGGAAGTTGGTCATGGATGCCCACAAGAGTCTGCACACCTGTGGGGAGAGACAGGAAGACATCTCTATTTACTTGGGAACTCTGGCTCCTCAGGAACCACTTGTAGCAACCAAATATACAGTCTTGTTTCCAGGATTAAATAAATGCAGAATGCCACACGCCTTAGCATCTTGAAGAAAACCCCAGCTTGGAGTCCCACATTTGGTTGGAAAAGAGCTACTGTAGTCTGGGTGCGCGTCATTCTTTAGGAGATTGAAATCCATGTCTTTCTTCGTATCCAGGACAGTCCCTGTAGACGTGTGGTGGGAGGGCAGAAGGGATCTCTTTAGGTTGGTTGAGACTCTAAGCATGGAGGAGACTTAATGGCACCCTGAGATTCTCTCATGCTGAATCTTCTGACTTGGCCCATAAGAGCAAGTTGTCAAGGTTGGGATGACTTATTTATTTAATGGTCATTTTTATAGCACCTATACACTTCACACGCGTTTCAAAATGCTCCAATGCAGGGAGGGAGTAGGTTAGCAAACAGAAATTTACATTATTAAGAGGCATTGCAACATTCAGAATGGGCAAGAGCTATGTATTTGGAGGTACAACAAAGAACAAAGGAATACAAACTGATTACAACATATGACAAATTATTGTACGTGCACGACAGTCGTTTCAGCAATGCAAGAGCCATATATTAAAAAAATAAATAAAAAGAGAAGGAGGGTAGGCTAAGAAAGACGAACAAAGAAATGAGTCCATCATACATGCCTACCAGCGTTTCTGATAGTGATAAGTGAATGAGACATGTAGGAGAGGAAGGGGGGGGATAGGGGGGGTGGCAGGGAGAGGAACACTAGGCAATAACGAAGTGGCTGGAGATGTAAAGAGGAAGTAGAAAAGAAAGGGGGCTGCACTGAGGCCTTAGTAGATAAGGAAGGCACAACTGCAGAGCAATAGGTGGCGGTGCCATTAATGTAAGCAAAAAGGATCCAAGAATGCAATGCATAAAAAGAGTGCAATATGTACGTACCATGCCTTCAAAAACGATTTTAAACCCAACAATGCAAAACGGATGCAGAGATGTAAAAGGCACAATCGCCTAGATTCCAATATGAACAGACAATGCAATGCAAAACGTATGCAGTGAAAAGGCATACCCAGAGAACGAATATATATATATATTTTTTTTAGTGCACAAGTGCAGTGACAGAAGAAGAAAGGGGAGGAAGGTAGAGTCACAGAGTGCAATAGCCACCAAGAAGGTTTTTTCTGGTGAAAAAGTTCTGTCTCTCGTCCTTTGGAAGTATGTAGGAAAGGGGACGGGACGCAAGAGTGTATGGCCTGTACCTCCCTCTCCCAGAAAAGGAAGATTATGGTGCTGATGGTGCCAAGGATTTTGACGTCTGGCAACAAGCTTTAAATTCCTCCAGATTTTGGTCTGCCTTGGACTCAAAGATCACAGCAGTAGAATGTCATATCCAAGAATTGTGTCAGGATAGCCATAGCAAAGTGTCCTGTCCTCATGCACAACTGGCGTGGCAACACCACTTCGGTACCCATGGCACGTCTGGCAAAATGGGCTGTGCATAATGAAGTTGCTTTACTTTTTCCTTCACGTCATGCACAGTTTGTTGTAACTGGCCCTTCATGTAACGTCGAAGATAATCAAGCCACTCAGCTGCCTCCAATGCGATGTGAGACTATGGGGCTGGGTTGCAGGAAGAATATGGGGAACACAAGGTGAAACTGCCTGTGGCAAAAACCTTTCTACCACCCACGGTGGTGGATGAGCCATGAATAATTGTGGATCCAAGGGTCCAGCTCTAGGTTTTTGCGCAGGATACTTTTCAAAAGGATTTGGAGCTGGCCTGCTCCAAAAAGGAGAGACTGTATTTGTTACAGCCTCCCAAAATGCTAGTAATGGCACGGTACCAGTCTTTGGCTCTCGGATCGGATCATAATGATGGCAAAGGGAGCTTTAATTGGCATTATTCAAATTCCTGAGTCTGTGATGTGTCCAGTCTACTTGCTTCCGCAAGTCTCTCTGTAGCTGCAGTAAGGACTCCTCAGACTGGTTGTCTAAGAACAATTCCTCTGGGAGATCAGACTCCCTGCAACTGGATCCTGGCTGAAATCCACAGGGCATGTCCTCTTCCACCTCCTCACTTTCAAGCATGCACCAGAGCATTCTAAAATGCAACAACCTGCAATAGCGGAGGTACTGAGAACAGCCCTACAGGTAAAGGGTGCATCAGCCACTTTTCCTGCCTACAAATCGGGAGTATATATACTTCCAACAAAAAGTAGGAAACAGACATGTAACCCTTGTCCCCTTGCTTTCACCCACAGAGCTCCATGGATATGTTTGGACCAGTAGTGCACGTAGTATCACAGGAAGAACCGATGTATAACTGCCTGATCAGAAGTACATATACATCTTTAATGTACCTCAATAGCTAAATTCAAAGAAATCACTATTAAAAAAACATTTCCGTTTTCCAGTTAAAACAGTTTTACACACTTAAAAAATATTCCCATGGGAAGTGGACTTACATGATTGAGGGGTCTAAAATGAGGTGGACAATTTAGTAAAGGTTTATCAAAAAAAGCCATTTTATTGAATGCATAAGTGTTAGATAAATGCCTCCCTAACCTGAAGTTGATTTTCCCTGCCTATCCAAATAAATTAAAGGAAAACCCTAACAAAAGGAATCTGTCCCTCATACGTGTACATACATTAAACATATAAAAGGTAACAAATGGCAATTTAAAACTAACAGAAGGAACAACTTACTTACCTGTAACTGTTGTTCTCCAGCATGTGTCGGCATGGATTCACATGCTCATGAATATTCCCCGTCGTCAGGCCGGGAAACCTCGGTAAAGAAAAAATCAGTATCAATTTTGTTTCTGATCTGTCTTTCTCAGTAGTAACCAATCACTGGTCTCTGGGTCATACTGCCCCCAGCCAATGACTGCCCTCTCCTTAAGCCCCGCCTCTGGCAGCCATCTTCAGATTTGGTAGCACCCAAAGTGGCAGTATGACCAAGTGAAGAGCCGCAGAGGGGTAGGAGGGAGGGTTTGCATGTGAATCCATGCCAGACCCATGCTGGAGAACAACAGTTACAGGTAAGTAACTTGTTCCTTCTCCAGCATGGGGTCTGGCATGGATTCACATGCTCATGAATAAATGCATAGCAGTACACATGCACAACCAACGGGAGGTGGAAAAGGCTCAACATTAAGCAATTCTTACCTCCTCACCAGGCTCACCTTAGGCAAACATGTTGCGCAGCACCGCTTGGCCGACCCGGGACTCCTCCCTGGAATCCCTGTCGACGCAGTAGAATCTCGTGAAGGTGTGCGTCGACCTCCACGTAGCAGCCCTGCAGATGTCCAGCAGGGGCACACCAGACAAGAACGCTGTGGTAGCAGCGATAGCTCTGGTCGAATGGGCTCTCTGACAGCCAGGAAACGGTCGGTTTGCCAACCGATGACCGTGCATGAAGAGGCCAGACGCGCCACTATGTCGAGCTTGGCCCCCCAGAAACAGTGCGACTTGCGACGGGACCAGGTGGGATTTGGGAAAGTTGATGGAGAATCCCAGGTCCGTGAGCAGCTGGACGGTCTTCGCTGTGTGATCTACGGCGAGCTCCCTTGTCCTTGCTCGTATGAGCCAGTCGTCCAGGTAAGGGTAGACGTGGATCCCCTGCAGGCGCAGCCGCGCCGCCACCGGTGCGAGGCACTTAGTGAACACCCAGTGTGCCGACTTCAATCCGAACGGGAGGGCCTTGAACTGGTAGTGCCGTCCTTGGACCACAAACCTGAGGAACATTCGTGTCCTTTCAGAATGGGGATGTGGGAATACGCATCCTCCAAATCCAACGACGACAGGAAATCGCCCTCCTCCAGCTGTCCCAGCACGTGCTGGAGGGTGACCATCCGGAACTTCTGTGCCTTGATGTACTTGTTCAGTCGTCGCAGGTCCAGGATGGGGCGCCATCCTCCTGTCTTCTTTTTCACGAGGAAGTACCTTGAGCATACTCCAGAGCCCCGGAGCCTCTTCAGGACGAGCGCAATGGCACCTTTTTTGAGCATCGCCCTTACCTCCAATAGCAGTTGAGGGATGCGATTTTCCTTCCTAGCCACGGGTGGAATGCGGAGGCACTTTCTTAGAAATTCGAGGGCGTGCCCCTGGGCAAGGGCATCCAGCACCCAACGGTCGGTGGAGATGGACTCCCACACGCTGATGAACTTTGCCAGCCGGCCTCCCACCAGGGTGCTTTGGTGGGGGCCAGACCCCGCTGTCGGTTCAATCTTGCTTGGAGGACGCCTAGGCCTCCCTGGAGATGACGGCAGGGCCCACCCGACTCGCCTCGTCCTCTTGGAGGCACCCTGCTTGCCTCCGGAGCTCCGAAAGGACGGCCTTCGTTGCTGGAGAACGCCTAGGGCCTTAGCTGTCTCCGTGTCCGCCTTGATGGCTTGGAGGGACTCATCCACTGTTTTCCCAAACAGATTGTTCCCGTCGAACTGCATGTCCAAAACCTTGGCTTGTACGTCCTGGCGGAAATCCGTCGCCTTGAGCCACCCTCGTCGTCTAAGGCAAACGCCGTTGCCTAGCTGGCAGAAACCAGTGTCGGCAATGTCCGTTGCCACCGTAATGGCGTGGTCCGACGCCACTTCGCCTTCTTGCAAGATCTTCAGGGCCTCGGCCCACTTGTCATCCGGTAGGAAGTCCAACAGGGGGGCGATCTTGACCCTTAACTCCCTGAGGCACGGCGAGGACTGTCTTCCTCTTGGTCTCATGCCGTTGGTAAAGGAAACCTTCCTCCTTCTCTTCGGGGCAGAGCTGAAAAAGCTCGGATGCCCTTGCGATCATTGCATGGAAAGATCCGTTCTCGTCGGGCGGGGAGGCCCGGGCTGGCGATGGGAGTTCCGTCCCGTCACTGCCGTAGTCGTCGGTACCCGTCGTGGCCGTGTCCGTTCCCGTGTCATCCCCAGGGATGGGGGACGTGGGTAAAGGCTGAGCAGGCCGTGAGGGCTGAAAAGGCGGGGCTGGATGGATCTGTCTTCTCTTGTTCGGGGGGCTTCCCGCCGGGCCTGGGTCCGGCTCCGGCTCCTCCGTCGAGCCTGGTTCCAGATCCTCCGTCAGTGGTGAGGGCAATCTCGTCCTTATCTCCGAATATAAGGACTGTATTGCCAACAAAATGGCCGCCGAGTTATCCTGCGGCTCCGGAAGCGACGGGTGACTAGGACCCTCGCCGGTGCCGCCGTCACTCTCGTCGTCACCTTAGTCGGGATCCCTCCCGTGGGGACCAGCCTCTTCGACGCCCTCGCCGAGGCCCTCTAAGACTTCTACCAGCTCCTCCTCGGATGTGGTGTCCGTGTCCACAATGGCCACCGCCCACCCCCCTCTTTTTCCACTGGGGTCTTCACGGGGGTCTTTTCGATGGGTCTGAAAGAGGCTTCTCTCCACAGAGGCAGGGAGACTGGGCCCCGAGGTCGCCTCCACTGGTGTAGCCTCCACAGGCTGCGCCAGGGCCACCGCGACTTCCTCGATAGATGCCTTGGCCGGGTGAATCAAGGCCTTCACCACCTTGGGCGTGCTTGAGGCCTTCACCTTGGGGGGAGGGTTACCGCCTCGCTCCCCATCGGCTGAATCCTTCGAGATTGACCGGGGCCTCTCCAGAAGCTTACCCAGGTTCTCCGATTTCCTCTTCCCCGAACCAAAGCACTGGCTCGTGGTTGATGGTGCCGGGGAAGACCGAAGAGCCCGACCGTTCGGCGCTCCCAGTGCCCGTGGACTCACGGTGCTTTGCCTTCTGTTGGGCCCCCGTCGCTGGGGCGCCCTCACAGGACTTAGAAGACCGCTCGGACTTCTTCTCACCTGACAGGCTCTTTCCATCCAGCCAGTTGGAGAGACGAAGGCGTCGGTCCTTGATGGTCCGTTCCGACATGTTCCTGCAAAACGCACAGTCCTTCTCCACGTGCGTTTTGTCCTCATGAAGGCAGTAGAGACATTTCGAGTGCTCGTCCTCCTTGAACACATTCTGCAGCTGGCATCCAGGGCAAACCCTGAACAGCTTTCCGGGCGTCGAGCTTCCTTTCTCCTGGGCCATGTTCGGCTAGGCCGCAGAAACTTCTGGAATCCTCCAAGAAGCGTAACTCGACGGAATCTTCACCCTTGAGGGGCGTAGAAAGATCCGAATGGATCCATGTTAATTGGATGTAGAGACGGTGGAGCTTGAGGCTCTATTTGACCGAAAAATCTGAATTACCAGGTTACTCACCGTAGTGACCACCTTACTCTTAGTCCAAAGTCCCCTTTCCTCCATACTTATGGGACATCTCTCCGTCCTGTGGGACGGGACCGGAGCACTTTGTAAAAAGCATCAACATTTTTTTCAAAAATTTGTCCCGCCTCGCTTTCCTGCGCGGGGCCCGGCACGCGGCCGTAACCCCGCCCACCTTGGCTCTGCCCCGCGCATCGCCCATCAGTCCTTTTCTATCGCAGGGTCCAAGACCCATTAGCAATAACAGAGGAACCTTATTAGAGGGGACGGCGGACGGGAGTATGGAGGAAAGGGGACTAAGGACTAGGAGTAAGGTGGTCACTACGGTGAGTAACCTGGTAATACTCCTAAATCCCGTCCCCTTTCCTCCATACTTATGGATTCCCAAGCACTCCTTACAGGAACTATGTGTGGATGGAAATACCCCTTACTGAAACAGGTTCTTCAGCACAGCCTGGCCGAACTGAGCATCGGCCCTAGAGCTCATATTGAGGCAGTAATGCTTGCAGATGGGGAGGCCCAGGTAGCCGCTCTAGTGATGGACTCCCAGGGAACATATTTCTGAAAAGCAACCGCAGCTGCCTTGCCTCGCACATGATGCGCATGAATACCCTTAGGTGGTTTCAGCTTTTGGACGGTGAAGGATTCCGTGATACAGGCAGCAATCCATCTGGAAATGGATGCCTTAGACACTGGCCTGCCCTGGGGTTTACAGAAGGTCACAAACAGTTGGGAAGAGCTCTGAAGTTCGGCAGTCCTGTCCAGGTAGAATTTAAGAGCTCTTCAGACATCCAGGCAGTGTACAACCCTTTCCGCCTCCGAGGCAGGGTTCGGAAAAAAGACCGGAAGGGAAATCGACTGATTCAGATGGAATTCGGTCACTACCTTTAATAGGAAAGCTGGGTTCGTCCGAAGGACTACCTTGTCCTTGTGAAAAACCAAGAAAGGATGCTCCACCGACAATGCCTGGAGCTCACTCACTCTCCTCGCTGACGTAACGGCGACCAGAAAGGACACTTTCCAGGACACGTACTTGAGGTCAACCGTAGCCATTGGCTCGAAAGGTTTATGGCACAGCGCCGTCAGGACTAGGTTTAAGACCCAGGGCGGGTGCAGAGTACGAACCGGAGGGTAGATGCGTGTCAAACCAGCAAAATGTCTCTTCACCACCAGGTTAGTTAACGAATAAGAACACCGGTCTGTAGAGAGGTAGGTGGAAATCGCCAAGAGATAAGTCCTGCAGGACAAGACATGAACCCCTGACTCTGCTAGGTAGGAGACAAAGGACAGCACCGTGTCAATCGTCGCCACCCTAGGGTCCAATTCTTTCTTCAAACACCAATGACAGAACCTGAGCCATTTACTCTTGTATTGGGATCTGGACGAGGGTTTCCTGGCTGCCTGGATAATGCACATGTTATCCGCAGACAAACCCAAAGGCTCTAGCGCTGTGAACTCAGGCACCATGCCGCCAAGTTGAGCGATTGTGGGGAGGGGTGCCACATCTGCTGTTCCCCTTGGTGAAGAAGATCGGGAGTTACTGGTAACCTGATCGGCGGACACCCCGACAGGTGTTGAAGTTCTGAGAACCAAAACCTGGCCGGCCACCAGAGAGCTATCAGTAGAAGAGAACAGTTGACATAACTTTTCAACTTCCAAATTGCTCGATGAACCAGAGGAAGAGGCGGGAAGGTGTAAGCTCTCATGTTGTGCCATGGGATCTCGAGGGCGTCCCCCAGAGAGGAGGCTCCCAGCCCCCCTCTGGAGGCGTACTGAGGAAGCTTCTTGTTCATCGCCGTGGCGAAGAGGTCCACCTCCGGTGTGCCCCAACGCGAGAAAATCCACAATAGGATCTCCGCCTTCACCTCCCACTCGTAGCTGACCACTGTCCGCCGGCTGAGGGCATCCGCGGTGACATTCAGCCGGCCCGGGATATGCACTGCAAGCTGCCAGATCCCATGAAGAATGGCCCACTCCCAAATCTGAATGGCCAGATCCACGAGAAGGGGAGACTTCGTTCCCCCCGCTTGTTTATGTAGTACATTGACACCACATTGTCCGTTCTTATGCGGACCACCTGGTTGACAATGAGGTCTGAACGCCTTGAGCGCCAGAAAAATCGCCAGAAGCTCCAATTGATTTATGTGCAGGAGCTTGTCCTGAGGTGACCAGAGGTCCGAGACCTGAAGAAGATCTAACGTCGCACCCCACCCGAAAAGGGAAGAGTCTGTGGTGATCGTCACCCTGGGGCTTGGGTCCTGGAATCCGACGCCCACTGACAGGTTGCTGAGAGAAGACCACCAGTCCAGGTCCACTCATGGAATCCGGAAACATTACCTGTTTGGAATCCCTGTCCACAGCCTGACGCCAGGAACTCCGAAGAGCCATCTGGGTCCACCTCATTTTGAGACGAGCAAGAGGAAGAACCAGCACACACGAGGCCATGAGGCCCAGAAGCCTCTGGAACCACCAGGCCGACATGCTCTCCGACTCCGTAAACATCTGACATGTGGCCAACAGATCCGCCATTCTGTCCCCGGTCAGATACACACGGCAGTCTATCTTGTCCAACGAAAACCCAGGAAAGTCAGGTCCTGTGAACCGTCAGAGGATTTCCGCCAGTTCACCGACAGCCCAAGATGGAACAGGAGCTGAAGGAGAGACTGGAGGTTGCCCGCTGCTGCCAATGGGCAAGGGCTGCGTAGAAGCCAGTCGTCCAAATAGGGATACACATGGATATCCTGGAGACGAAGATGGGCCGCGATCACCGACATTTTCGTGAAGACACGCAGCGCCAAACTGAGGCCAAAAGGAAGTACCCGAAACTGGAAGTGCTCCTCTCCCAGAGAGAAACAGAGATATCTCCTGTGTGGGTTCCAAATCAGGATATGCATGTACGCATCCTGAAGGTCCACCACGCTGAGCCAATCGCCGCCTGCAAAGAGGAGCGAATTTGGTCGGGCGTGATCATCTTGAATTTCTCTTGGCGTAGGGAAAGATTGAACTGGGAAATGTCTAGGATGGTGCGCAGGCCAGACTGGTTGGGTTTGGGCACCGTAAACAGCTGGGAGTAGAAGCCCTTCCCCCTCGCTCCCCAAGGGGAACGGGTTCCACAGCTCTGAGGAGCAGAAGTTTCTGAACCTCGGCCTTGAGGGAGGGTGAGCCAGACAGATGAAAGGGAGGGTTGAGGGGTGGGGTAGGGGGTAAAGGTAAGCGGAAGCCCGCTCGAGCGACTGACAAGACCCATCTGTCTTCTGTGATGGTCTGCCACGCCTCCCAATGAGACGCAATGCGTCCTCCCAACAGGGTCTCGTGCGAGCACGGAAAACCCTCATTTGTCAGGTTTATCGGTGGTGGTGCCACCTGAACCTGAAGAGGAGGCTGAGGAGCGGGAGAAATACTGCATACGCTGTTGTCTATAGCAGTTATTCCCTGCAGGAGTATCCACTCTGCGATTTTTGCGGTCGAGGAAGCCCTAAAACCAGAGGAAGGTCGACCTTGCGACAACGGCCTTTGAGTCTTGAAAGGGAGGTTTAACCAGAACAAAGATTTAGAGTGCTGTCTTTGGTTTTGGTGAGCTCTACGTCAGTAGAAGAGTGGAAAAGCTCCTTATCAAATGGAAGGTCCAGGACCTTGTCTTGCACCTCCTTCGAGAACTTAGTGGCATGCAGCCATGCTTGCCGCGAGGTATCAACCCCTAACATCAGACCCCTAGCCGAGGTGTCTACGTGATGAGCCGCAGTCTCCAGGAGATCCTGGGCCAAGAACCTGGCATCGGAAAGGCCTCCTCTGAAATCCTTCAGCTTCTCGACTGGGATATGCTCCTCAAACTCCAACAAACCTCTCCACATTCGCATGTTAGCTCCCGCCAAAATCAATTCTGCATTGGCCTGCCTGAGCTGCAAGGCCGAATTGGCAAAGATGTTCCTCCCTAGGGAGTCCAGGAGCTTGACCTCCTTCCCCAAGACCCGAGATGCCGTCGCGGAGGAGGAAGCTGCAGGTCTGGATTGCAACGTGGCCGCAGCCACCACTGTGGAGGAGGGAGGCTGACAAGACGACAAGGCCACTTCTTCCGAGGAATGTAGCCTGTACCTCACGTCAATCTTTTTATTGACAAAATGTCCCGAGTGTGGCTGTTCCCAAACTCTTCGGACCTCGGCCAGAACGTCCTTCTGCAAGAACAGGCCGGTACGCTCCAAAGGAGACAAGGTGAACGCCCCAGAAAGCACGCCCTCCTGCGGAGCAGGTGCCTCGGGCACCGGAACATCTAAGAAGCTCATCATGTCCAGTACCTGATCATGGAAAGCTCTGGTAGAGCGGGGCAGGTCCTCGTTGTCCTGATCGCCTTGAGGGTCATCTGACAGGTCCAGCTCCTGCTGAGCCGAGTCAGGCACTGCCTTGTCCACTGGGGACAATGGCGGCACAGGCGGAAGTGCAGGGGGAGGCACCACGTGCAAGGGAGGCGCCGGCGGAACCACCAACGGGACGGTTGGAGCCGGAGGCGCGGGTGGACATATCTCCTTGAAAAGCCCTTTGAAATATTCCCTCATGGGGTCGGTGCGCATAAGCGCTTGAAACTTACCGAAAAAGGCGTCCTCAGGAGATTGTTTCGGAACCTGAGGAGGCCTCTCATGAGGTGGATAAATCCAGGGACGAAACGGGGACGGGTGCCACGCCGGCCCCTCTGCCGACATATCCACATAAATCAAGGGAGTCGCCCCCGCGGGCAATGAAACATTGTGCGGAAGAGGCATCCAGGCGTTCCAATCAAAAAATGGCCGGTAAGGATGTGCACAAGGGACCTTAGGTTCACCCGAAGGACTGAACCCTACACCACGGGCCGATGGTGTAGTTGTAGGGGTAGTACCTAAAATGGCGCCGTGGTTGTGGCGGGAACGGGCACCATTTTGTCCTCATCTGAGGGGAACTGCGGCACGTGAGGAAGTGAGACAGGGGTCCCCGTCGATGGATCAGGGGTATTAATTTTAGCCTTAACATAAGGAACCTCGGCAGAGCCGGTACTATGAGGCCTGGAATGTTTCTGAGACATACCAACCGCCAACTAAGCCTTCGAAGGAAGAGCCTCGGCACTGCCGGTAAAAGAAGAAACATTCTTCTTTGCCCTCTCAACAGATCTGGTGTCACCACAAGAGCGGGAACGGTGCGCTGTCACCGACAGGGCCTTGCCTGGCCCCTCAGAACTGTTGGTAGCCTTAGCCTCTGTACGAGGAATCTCGGACCTACGCCCGGTAGAAGCCTTATCGGCAAGGGCCTCAAACATGCGTTCGGTAACCTCAAGCCCAGCCAAGACCTCAGGGCGTATCCCGGTTTTGTTTTTGAGGGAAGCCGAAAGAACGGCCTCAGAGCAAGCTCTGGTACCCCACGACTCAGTAGAGCTGGGTCTACACACAGCCCCCACAGGAGGGGCCTCGGAGTGTACTCTGGTGAACACAGGCCTCGGTGAACCCTCGGAGAAAACTCTGGTGGAATGATTAGGCCCGACAGGCACCTCAGGGCGAACCCCGGCCGGGGTGCTCTGAAAATCAAAGAACTTACCGGGCGTTTTTTCTTCTCGTCGATGAATGCCTGAAAATGCGATGGAGGAGTCCGACCGAACACCTCCTCCCACCACTCCAACCGACGTTGAAGAACCCGGACCGAAAGGGAGTCACAGTAAAAAGAGGACTCCAAAAGGTGCTCCGGACCCAAACACTCTAAACAAAGAGGATGGGGATCCGCCCTTGCGAAGCGACGGTGACACGATGAACAGTCTGGAAAATCTAGTTTAAAAGACATAGACAGACTAGTAAACGAACGCTAGCGAGAGCCGGAGAGGGAAAAACGGAAGAAAAACTTCTGAGGATGCAAGTGCATCCGGCCCCGATCGTGCAGAGAAAAGGACTGATGGGCGATGCGCGGGGCGGAGCCAAGGTGGGCAGGGTTACGGCCGCGTGCCGGGCCCCGCGCAGGAAAGAGGAGGGACACATTTTTGAAAACAATTTGGATGCTTTTTACAAAGTGCTCCGGTCCCGTCCCACAGGACGGAGAGATGTCCCATAAGTATGGAGGAAAGGGGATGGGACGTAGGATTCTCTTTGAAAAAGCACGAAAACGCAGAAAAAACTCGAGAGCTAAACACGAGGACTCCCAACACTTGAGCGTGCGGTAAAAATCTGAAGATGGCTGCCAGAGGCGGCGCTTAGGGAGAGGGCAGTCATTGGCTGGGGGCAGTATGACCCAGAGACCAGTGATTGGTTACTACTGAGAAAGACAGATCAGAAACGAAACTGATACTGATTTTTTCTTTACCGAGGATTCCCAGCCGGCCTGACAACGGGGAATATTCATGAGCATGTGAATCCATGCCAGACCCCATGCTGGAGAAATTACAGATATTCACCATATTCTTGAAAACTGGGTATCATTGTAACCTGGGTTGGATCGCCGTCCTTAGATCCAAAACAGGAATTTCAATCAAAGCTCAAATTAACAAGGATCCTTTTTGTAGTCCGGTTTTGACCATAAAGTTCTTAATTAAAACGTCTTTCAACTGGTTTTAAGTAACAGTTCAACTTGACTACATGTCTCCACTTCTAGCACAATATTCAGCATACATTATTCTGCCTGAGAAACAAGACACTTTCACAACTCATCAATATCCACAACAAAGTTCTGTCAGGATGACTTCACAACAAATAACACTTTTGTGGGTCCTCCACTTCTTCTTACAACCTTCAACCACAATGTAGTACTTCAATAATGTCTTCCTGGTTCACTATATTGCCAGGACTACCACTATAAAGTGCCTATCCTGGGATACTCACCATCCAGGATAAAAAGCTTCTACTACTACCACCAGAACACTCCAGGAGGGCCTTTCTCCTGCCACTTTGTTTTCCCAAATGTACTTTAGTTAACAGCTGACAACCTTTCTTTCTTACAACGGTTTTTATTTGGCTTAGGCAATGCTTGATGGAAACTTGCTCAATTATTGCATCTTCCCAATTCTGGTTACAAAAATTACAAACTTCTGGAAACCATGGACTCTGGTTGTTTAGCCAACATGGGTTATGTGCTTTATGAATGATTGCCCCCTCTTTACTTTGGTAATGATGGTTTTAGTCAACTGTATTCAGTATTGCCCTTTCTTTATTTTGGCACAGGTGTTGGCTTTCATAGTAATGCTGGTGAGCTTTTCCTTCATGCCTCTTTACAAAGTTCTTATCTCGCCAATAAGGTTTCTTTTTTTATCAGTTTGGTATTCGAAATAATTATTCTTGTTCAGCGCTCACGTACAGAGCGTGCCTGGGCTACCTACTGATGGTAAACTCACTGGTTCTCTCATACACATCTGTGCGACCCACTGTTCATCCCCGTTCATCCTCGTTCTGCGTCATCTGCCTCCGTCTGCACTGCAGACTGCTTCTTGGCTCCTGTGGCCCACAGCGAACAGGAAAGGAGCTTTCCTTGCTCAAAGCGTCAGCCGGTGCTCGCCTGCCACCGTGACACCACAGGCCCACAAGAGAGCCTCTCTAGGGGGAAAGTCAGTCACAATGCTGCTTCCCGCTGCACAAACAATGCAATTCAGGTTTTGAACCCTGGAGACCCTCTCAGGACCGACAGCTGGCTTCCACTGCAGCTGGTGGGGTCTGCAACTCAAACCTGCTGTTCTAAGGCCTGCACATGAGGGGGTCATATATATTCAACGATCCCGCTCAGATGAGCACCATTAAAAGCACTAGACGGCACACTGCAGTTTAGTGCCTCTCAGTCCCTCTTCTTCGTCTCAGTAATGAGGGCATTGTGGGACTTGAAGTCCCCAATGTTTCTATTACCAGTCAATTCACAATTATGAACTTCGGCTTTGTTGGATTTATATTGCTAAGTGGCTACATTGTTCGAAAAGGGTTTTAGATGATATATTGGTTGATGCCGATTCAAGGAAGAATTATATTCACCAGACGTCAAAGTATTAATGTTCTGATACCGAGATATATCATTTCTCTGGTCATCACAAGAGTTTTCCCTACTCTCATTGCGGGTATCTATGGGAAGGGACATTTCGACTGACAACAAGCTATTAAATATTCTGATATCAAAGAAATCTCCATTTCTGAAGAGGACAAATACTGAGTCTCTCCCAATGGAATACTCTTGCTCCCTTGGGGGCAGGGGGAGGCTTTCTCATCCCAGATGATCCACCCAGCTAATACCATCCACAGGGGCTAGGACCGGGAAGTGTCAGCCCTCCCAGGGCCACCTGGGAGGAGATTTTAGGCAGGGATTTTGTGAGGATTACGCAGAGTTCATCACACATGTTTACACAGTACAAAATCATTTCACTCCCAACTTTTAAAAATAGCGAGTAAAATACTCCCAAACTCCAAATCCTATGTGGAGCACTGATTGAGGCTCCTCAAAATTGTGAGGCAGAACATACAATGGAGCAGAGCAAGTTGGTGCTAAAAATACTGGCTTCCGTAGTGCCAAGGTAAGCAATGGTGCAGTGGAAGTGATGTACCACTACTCTGGCTTTGCTGCCCACCCTACCTTGGCAAAAACACTTAGCCGTGCAGGCGATGGATTTGTGCTCCCTGAGCTGTCTTTGTGAGGAACAGTGGAGACTGGTGGACCAAAAATCAAAAGCCCTGTCGAAATATCTAATGTAGTGCAGGTCAAAAGTTTTAAAACTTCTCCAGTGTGGAGAAGGAGGTAGGTCTCTCACTTATCTTAACTAGCTGCAATGCACAGTCATCAGACTCTGAATGTGGTCTTGACCTTTGGTTCCATTTCCTCGAGGACGAGCAATTGCGAGAATGGTTTCTCATCTTTTTCTGCTTTTCTCTCTCTTCAGCGAGGAGGTTTCATTCGGGCACTACTGTTTTTGTGTTTGTCATGGAACTGGAAGTCTTCAGGGGCTCCGAAGTGGAAACTTTACTGAAAGCAAAAAATGGCTTCACCACTTGCTCTCCGACCACCTTCAGGTGCCTTGACCGGCAGGACCCAGATTACTCAGTGTTGTGGTCCTTACCCAAGCACAAGATACGTGCAGTGTGGATTGGTTATTGACATTGAGCGGTGACACACCTTACAGGCCTTAATAACCGATTTACAAATTACTTTTAGGAAATGCATTCCTCCAGTGACTACATAAAGGAGGAAGATGCCATCAGGAAACTTCATGTATATACATGGGTGATTTCACTTCTGGCACCAAGGAGCCATGATGGAGCAAACCTTTAAGGCACACAGCGTCTCCAGGTGGCCGTTGAAAACATTTTGAGACTAGACTGTCTAAATGGGATTTCAGAACATTAGGAATCTCGGAGTGTAATGCATCCATTCAAATTAAAGTTACATGCAAGTGTCTTCACCATCTACTTCATGTCCTTCAGTATCTACATTTAACTGTTCTATGTCATTGTGAGCATCTGTGGTGAAGGGGCATCTTCATGAACTTAAGCAGCACTCATGTGTCCAACATATATAACCATCCTTATTTAGCCCATCCATCCTGTAGTGCAGTAATGAGACTCCTTCAAATCTGGACCATTCAGGACTTCCTGACCTAAATGCCCTGAACACGACCCAACTGATATCAAAACCCACTCACATAGCAGGTCACAACCATGACACTTTATTCAGCTCTACCAACTTCATCTCCACTCTGCCCCCCCATTCCACTCATTTGGACTGATCACTCTGTCATCTTCTCCCTCATGACCCCCACCCCTTCCCCATCCGTCTCACCAACCACATCCCTTCCTCCTGAGTACCTCTTGCGAACAAAGTCATCCTAAACCCTGACCTGGTGAATACCTTCTATTTTCTCTCCCAAACCTCACTCTCCAAGGAGGACCGCACCCTCTAATGCCCTCATCCCTCTCATCCCGCCCAGGTCTGTTCCTCACAAACTAGGCACTACTCTCAAGTGATTCACTGCCTCCCTCAAATAACTCAAAACCATATCATGCACCGCTGGAGGGCACATGGCGAGCCACCCAACACCCCAGAAAAGAGTCCTCTATGCCAGACAACTCAGGGCCTGCATAACAGAAATTGGGAAAGCCTAAAGATCTTTCTAATGAAACCGAATAGCAAACTCCCACAACCCTAGCTGGGAAATCCACAGGATCATCGCAGAATCCAAGGCTCCACTCTGCTCTACCCGCCCCCCCTTCCCTCCCACTTCCAAGCACACTGTAACGTGTTGCCAGACCACTTTTCCAACATTGCCATTGAAAGACACCATACTATCAGCACCAAATTAGCAATATTCACGACCCCCTCGTTGTTGTCTCCATCTCCCGACACTCACCCACTCTACCCACACAGCAGCACCTCTCTTCCTTTTCTGCGATTTCCACCCAGAATTCCTGAACTACTATACAGTAGCTACCCCCATGGGTCCTGTGGAGACCCAACCCCCCTCTTTCCTAAAGAACATTCTATCCTCACCCTCAGTGCTCCAGATAAGACTTTGAGTGGGAGTATTATCTCCCGATTTTTTTAATGTTGGGAGTAAATTGATTTTTAGGTAGTAAAAATGTAAGTCCATTTCCCAATGGGAGTACTTTACAAGCCAGTAAAAGTATGTTACAACTGGAATGTTGTAATAATTATTCCTTTGCACCTAGTTATTCATACACATTAAAAAGATAAATGTTTACTCAAACCGGTCAGTAATAATAATAGTTTCTTCCTGGGGTACTACGTGCACCACTGGTCCAAACATATCCATGGAGCTGTGTGGGTAGAAGAAGCGGCACAAGAACCTACGTGTTTGTTTCCCATTTTGTTGGGAGTATTTTTACTCCCCATTTTAATTTTTGGGAGTATTTGCCTATTTTCAGGGAGTCAAAGTGGCCGATGCACCCCTTATCTGTACGGCTGCAAAATCTTTGCTGGCAGCATTGCTAGATCGATAATTAACCCGTTTCTGACATCAGGCATCTTCCCTGCAGCTTTCAAAACCTCTCGCGTCAAGCCCCTACTTAAAATGCCCTCCCTAAACCACCTCCTTCCATTCAACTACCACCGAATCACAAACACAGGCTTCATCGCCAAAGTCAGACCACATGGCATAGACCCAGCTGCGCCTCGTCACAGAATACAATTGCCTACTCGACCCTGCCCAGTCAGGAATCAGATTCCCTCAGAGGACCGGAATCTTCCCTCGTCTCCATATGGGTTGACATGAACAGCAGACTCAGAAGGCTGGGCTGCACTCATCCTGCTTGACCTTTCGGCTGCCTTTTGCACCATTGACCACTCCATCCTCAGGAGCAGACTACTCTCTAGGCATCTGGGACCTCGCTCCAAGATGGATCGCCTCCTTCCTCGCCAACCGCTCACAAATCACACTTCTCCCACCTTCCTGTTCCCTCTCCTCTTCAACCTCTACCTAAGCCCCCTGGCTGCACTCATCCGCTCATGTGACCTAACCTGCTACTACGCTAATATGACGACACTCAAATCACCCTCAAGATTCTGAAAAATCCAGCCTCCTCCAACCCTGACATCTCCCCTCCTGCCTCTCAGAAATTGACAGCTGTAGGACTGCTAACCACCTCCTAATTTTGGTAAAACTGAAATCCTGATCTGCGGCAAAACTCCACTCTTCCACCAATACACCCCCTGGCCACCCTTCCTAGGACTCTGACACGCAATATCGAGCTCAGTAAAGAACCAGGGATGCACCTTGGACTCTGATCTAACACTCTCACCACATCAACGCTGTACCCAGATCATGTCATTTTCATTTCTGCACCCTCAGACGAATCTTCCCTTATCTCTCCTAGACTCACAGCAATGCTGGCTATCATTCTCTTCGTCTAAGACTATCCCAAATTCTCTCTATCTGGGTGCCCCTACCTACCAGCTCAGAAAGCTCCAACAGAACCAAAACTTTGCAGCTAGGCACCTGCGTGTCCGTTCACACACATCACTGCTGCCCACAGGGTGCTTCAGTGGCTTTCAATCAGCAGACAGGCTAATTGCAAGGTCATGCGCATTACACACCAGGCCCTCCACAAGACGGGGCTTAAATTCCTCCAACACAAGCTTAGACACTCCCAACTGATCACAACCCATAGGTCTAGCTCTGTGCTCCTCCTTTTGATGCCCCCTTTCAATTCCACTAGATTTGGAGGATCCTTATTCTCCATCCAAGCTCCCAGACTCTGGAACTCCCTTCAACCCAGCATCTGCCACAAAGATCACCTCTCCTCCAGGAAGGCCCTCAAAACCTGGCCCTTCCCTCCAGCAACCTGGCAAACCTTTCCCATTTCGTGCTCATCTTCATGACACTAAGTGGTCGAAGTGAGCAGGAGTGGTGCCCATCTACTTTTTTTAATTAAGTTTTACTGTTCCTATACTTTTATTTTTTTTAAAAAAGAAACTGTTCCGGAATGGTTTCGTTTTGAAATAAAAGTGAAGGAAGAAGTTGAAACTTGCACTTTCAGTGCAGTGAACTACACATTCCCTTAAACAGCAGGCGCATGTGTTTGGGGGTTTGTATTGTGCGGGGAAGGTGTGCGGTGATGGGGTTTGTGGGGAGCGGGGGCTAGCCAGTAGGGAACATAGTTCTACTACTACTTTTCGCACACTTGGACCACTGATGACACAGACACCATGAATCGGTTTGTCTGCCCAGTATATCCTCGAACACAAGATAAAGTATAATCTTGGAGCAGACAGGACGAACCGATTCCACAGGCACTTCTAGGCAAAATGACAACTGATGCTCAAGATACAAGGTACGTAGTCACGCACGACTATGGTGGAAACTAGCCGCAGGCATGGCCGCCCAGCCACACGCGTTCACATCCATATAGCAGACTAAAACTTTATGCACAACATCTCTGCCATAAGAATGCAGCTAAGCCCCAAAATTTGGTTTAGCTGGACACATAACGAGTCTCTTGTGCACTCTCCTGACCACCTCTCAGCACCCATCCACATGCCTGACCATACTGGGTAGCTTACCATCAATTTTTCAATTTAGCCATAGGCACACACGCACATTTCAATCTTTCTGACAATCTACCCATACCTTGGACTTCGATCCCCCAAAAGCGTTCCCAACACAAGCACATGGAGGCCATAGTAATGGAGTAAAGGCGCTTTACAAATGACAAACTGCTTACTAGTACTACTAAATCTAGCGTGATCCTAGATGGTTTGCTTTCAAAAGGCATTTAGCATACCCTTTAAAGCAAGCAAAAACTAGTCTAAGAATTTGACAACCCCCCCTCTGAGCTTCATGGATACTTAATTGTGCGGAAGAACCAGATGTATATGAAGTGTTCTTATTATTCCAAGTTGAAAACCCAGTCACAAGGTAAAGTCTGTGTCTCTCGATTCAATGATCAGGTAAACTTGAGCACAGCTAGAGTTGCTTTTGTCTCTTCGGCGGGCAGTCCTGAATATATGCATTGCCACAACTGATCATCGATGTATCTTCCAGAGTCCTGCAGCGACGTGGTTACTTGAATAAGTTTACCATCAAATATTTGGGCTTTCTGCAGTTTGCATTGGGGAGCTTTTAGATCCGATACAGTCCCAGTAGGAAGTTAAAATCTGAGCTGGTAAAAATGGCTCTGAATCTTTGTGGGATTATGGTCAGATTCTTATTTCATATGTGTACCTAAAGAAACACGTTTCATGAGACCAATGACAGTTATGCCTTCATGGAAATCCTAATTGTTTGTAAAGAGCTTATACACAAGTGAAGTGCTTCAAAGCTCTTCAAGGAGGGAAGGGAACAAGGGAATACAGTAGTAATTCTTAGGCCTTGAAATTTCGGAATGATGGTAATATTGTAACCCAGATGCTTTCGTACCGACATCCCCACATGGACTATTAAAGTGGAACTGTCATTAAAAAATCAAATTCCATCCCTACACGCACAAAAAATTTGAGGAACTCTGGGATAGCATTTTTGCTTCCATCGTGATCGAATACCTGGGCTCCAGGGATTGCATTGTAATCCTCCATCTTTTCAGGCATTTGATTCTACTTGACAACCTAAAACCCGTCTGCACCCGCATGTCTAACCATACTGTGCTCATGAATTTACCTTATTCCCAGTGCCAGAGCAGCAGATCCCGAGTGCCAATGCTGCTCCATACCGCACATGTGGGTTGTAGCTCTCGGACAGCAGCGAGACCACACTTGGACACTGCTCCGGGGTTCTGAGGAAAGAGAAGAACACGGCAGATAAATATTTATCCTATGAAAGATCAAGGGATTTTATTTTGGCTTCACACATGATTAGATTACAAAGAACTGCATACAAAATATACACACTCCCTTTACAACACGACCAGACTCTGAGGAAACCTTCATTCTGGATCACTTCATACCATCCCAAACGACCCAGACACACACTACACTCCCCTCACTCATTATTTCAACATGAAATGTATTGCATCCAATTATCCACCAGTAGATCTATTTGAAGAGCGTTATGCTAGTGTTTTTCTAGGACAGAATAACTGGTGAAATAAGCATCCGAACATAATAGTGGTGGTCACAATGTTCCATATGCTGATCATTCTCTCGCTCGCCGCCTCACACGGTTTCTTTCTATGTTGGCAATGCACATTTTCTAGCAGCTCCAGCAATTGCGGACAGCTGTGTGACCGGTGGGAAGAAACAAATATCCCTGCAGAGCTTGGGGGTTGCAAAAGCAGTGATTGAAACTATTATTTAACTGTACTGCCATTATAAACTAGCTCCTATTCAAATTTTACAATTTCTTTTTATTTTTTATTTTATACACCTATAAAGCGCCGAAAGCCAGCAGTCAGCAAGGCGCATGACATAACATATAACAAACAGACAATGCCACAATCTGACCTAATCTATATGAACAGACCAAAATCAATGTTAATTTCTAATGATCACTTCCATTTAAGTCATAATAACAATGTTACACTTCCCTTACTGAGCAAAGCACATTATCAAAACCTAAAGAACCATATACATTATGAGAGGTTATCGCTCCAAGATAAATAGTCTGGTACAGCCCCTATTATATGCTTTTTAAAATCCCCTATGATGACAGAGATGAGGACAAACAGCACCAGTGAGGGTTCCAGCCTCCTTCACATAAAATCAGGGGACATGGTGGGATATAAAGGTTGCATGCTGAAATGAAGTATGTAATGCACACTGGGCTTTGTAACGTTGACCCATGCATACTGATTTCGACTATCTCAGGATTAGGATGCAAGGATGAAATTGCTCCAACATCAGCAACTTCTACTTTCTTTGCTGCCTCTCTGTTTATTTGTTGATTTCTTTAAACGTCTTAAGTCCGTATGTGTAAGCACTCCTGCAGAGGCAATATCACCTCGAAAATACTATAGTGGGAGGCACAATTCAGCTGCAAGTGCCAACAGCAGTCTGTGGCTATGTGATGTCAGAACATGCTTTTTATACAAGTGATCGCTTTTTCGTTTAAAAATGTAGCAGGCAATCTTCTCTACTGAATCGTGTAAGTATGTATTGTTTTATTATTTGGACTTCTTTTCAGATCTTGACAGCGTGTCCTTCCTGGTTTTTGGCATTGCACCTTGTACAATAAAAATGCATCTCGAATGTTGTAATCCACCAATTTGACTGCATGACCCTTTGCAGATTTGGATTCCCGCTTCTGAGAATTTCTCCTCTAAAAGCGAAGCTTGCCTTTTTTGCCTGGCATTTTTATATATTGTCAGGTTCGCTTATGAGCCCCGGTTCCTTCACTGAAAAGTCAAACAGATGACAGTAGAGCACTTGGTGGCTGGGGACATTTTCGGGGGTCTGGCCCTCCCAGAGAGAACACACATCAATGAAAGGTATATTGGATCTTGTACCCATGTTTTAAAAAGTTGTGCCAATCATTTCTACCCAATGCCCAATTTGGGTGGGAGGCTTGGTATCTGCTTAATAGGACTATTCATATTTCTATGTATAACTGTTGATTCGCAGCTACATTACTAAAATTGTGAGATCCTGGGCAAATCACCTTCGCTCCCAGTTCCTCAAGCCAGTTACGTGTCGAAGTTGGGAGTGCATAAAACAGTGACCACATTAGGATGTGCTATATGAAAAGTAGGCAAGCATTGACAAAGCCACTCGTTTGGGCTTTGGTATAGGCATTGCAAAATGGGTCCAAGAGGAATGAGGCAAAGAGGGAAAGTGAGGGAAAGACGTTTGAAGAAGGAGAGAAAGAGAGGTAGTGGTTGTGGAGAGAGTGGATCTTTCACTGCCGCTATCTGCAGATATTTGGTTGGGGGAGAAGGGAGATGCGTTGCACTAGGATGGACAAAAATTATCACAAACTTTCTACGCAGCGTTTCAGGATATCCACAAAAACTCATATGTCACAAATGGGATGCAGTAAAAACTATTTGCAAATAGTAAAGTCAAAGTTACAAATGGACACTGTAAAAAAATAAAAATACATTTAAAAAAAAAAGGAGTGCAGAGGCTGGTTACTGGAGGGGTGGAATATCGCAAGTTGTCCCATGTCAGAGTAGCTCATGCTAGTAAACCTCCAATTGATGTTTAAGGAACTATTTTTACTGTATCAAGTAAAAGCATCTTGGTTTTAATAAGAGAATTCACCTGATTAAATAAAATCACCCCATGACTTATCTTGATAGCAATTCAGGAGATGCTCAGACACCCATCTGCGAGTTACTGGATTCCTCAGAAACCATGTTGAAGTAGTGACCTGGAACGTCTATCAGGAAACCCTTTATTCAAGTGACAAAAGCAAGCAAATTGAGGTTCCTCCATCCACAAACTGAAAGAAGAGTTTGCACATTTCCTGTTGGTGAAGCCGCACTGCCACAGGGCCAATACAAAAAGTAGTAAGGGGCCCTCACAAAATGTTTGGTCCTGGATCTCACCAAATCCTGCAACAGCCCTGCACAGGGGGACAAGTGTTGTTGGACAATCTTCCCTATCAGGATTACGATGGCTATGCACATGCTCAGTTCTCAAATACACAGACATCTTAAGAGAGTTATATATGTAGGATATAATCCAATAGGACTGGGATTAATCACTAGGATAAAAAGGAATTAAACTACATTTGTTTTGCTGGCTGGCTTAAGTAAAAACAAATGGAAAGAAAATGAGATCTGAATGTGTGCTTATCTTTCCTAACGCACTTTAAGGCGTGCAGTTGAGCAAAGGGCAGTTCCATGTAAACAACCTACAGGTTTATCAAGTATAGCATGCACAGCCTTATCAAGTATAGCATGCACAGCCTTATCAAGTATAGCATGCACAGCCTTATCAAGGCGCTGGCTTGTGTATGGAGTAACTTCGATGCATGTCTGGTATTATATAAAAGCCATAATTCAATGACAACAGTTCAATGCATCGACTGAAAATGCACCTTAGTGCAAGCCGTGAACACACGTTCATTGTTATTTCAGAGGCCATGCTTCCAAAGGCAAGGGCGTATGCATGCACCTAGTGAAGAAGCAGCACCAACGGAATGGAGGGTCTACTCAGGTGGGAATGTGTGCAGGAAATCCGAGCCCTATCTAGCTGGTGTAGACAAATCCAAGATAACTTTTAATTGGGGGACCTTTGGCAACATAATGGTGCTTCATAGATGGTAAGATAGCTCAGATGGTTAAGAGCTAGCGGCTGAGATCGGAGTAATCTGCATTTCACAAATTTGAATCTCGGCAAGCCCAACTCAGCCCATTAACCTTTCGAGATCATTCAAAGAGAACCACCTTCGCTTGGGAAAAATTGTATATCATTTATTTTTATTAAAGTGTTTTATTGGTTAAATATAACCTTGAACACATTTAAAACATTCATAATTACAATAAAAGGAAAACATCAAGATTAAAAGAGTTTAAAAGGTTCATAGAGGAAATGGGCAGTACATCATCATTACATGTGCAGTGCATTGCCCTCAAGTGTACTAAAATATTTCACATGTAAATATTGATTTCAATTTTTTCAAAAAATTTCCTGCCACATAGCGAATGGTCAAATTCATGTCCAGGTTGTCACCAGCATAAATATGACCCCAGAATTGAACAGTATGAAACCTTTTAAAGCATTTTTTATAGACATCCATTAGAATTGCACAATTCGTTACTAGGTGCCTTGGGGTTTCAGTATCCCTTTCTATGGAGGAGCAAGTGGCAGCGGTATGTAAATCCGGCCACTTTAAGATCTGCATTCTCCGTAAGGTTCTTCCTTTCATCCCGGCAGCCTGCCGGGCACCAGTGGTTGCCGCTTTATTTTTAAGCATGCTGTTCTACTGCAATTCCCTTTATCTGGCCCAGCCCCGCTATTTGATCAAGCAACTTCAGCTATTGCAGAACGCGGCAGCCAGAGCAATCCTACACCCTCCCTTTGGAACACATATGTCTCCTTTACTTCGGAAATTGCACTGGCTTCCAGTGGCAGACAGGATCTCTCAAGTCTTTGTGTATTGTACGCCGGGCTTACTATGAGAGTGGTGCGGAATATTTGCAAACTAAGTTTTCATGCTATGTACCTACTCGAGCCTTGCGCTCTCAATCAGCTCTTCTGGTAGCAGCATCCCGTTACCAGCGTGCTAGTACTGGAGGACGTGCCTTTTCTGCGGCTACCGCGAAAGCCTGGATTGACCTTCCTTTGCTTTCCGCAGCACTGCTGATCACCTTCTGTTCCGTCATCCACCGAGATGCCTTAGGGTGTACGTGCGCTCTCCAAGTTCGGTTAACATAATATCCATGCCACTATCGGCAACATCGCTCCTCAAGTGGACAATGCTGCCATTAACCTATTTTTGACAAAGTTGTTAATTGGTTAAATCTAAGACACATAATAAATCACCTTACTTTTGAGTTTTGCAGTTTAATATAGTTGCAAGGAGTGTCAATTCGGAAGTGTTGCACCGAGTAAGACAAATAGGTTGTGAGATTATGTAATTTAGAAAACCTATTATTGCGATCCCATATCGCTGCCTTTTTCTTTAATTTCTCTTTCCTTTAGAGTGGGGTTATCATGGGCAGTAATAGTACATCCTATTTCTTTTAGTTAGGCACGAATATCATCAACCCAAGGCTTTAATTACAAATTGTTTCAACAGGGACAGCGTGAGGTAGGCCTAGAGCTTTGCGCCAAAGCTTGCCTTCTAGTTTACTAAGCCAGTTCACTTCTTTGGCTGTAAACACTTCTTCCCCATACAGTATACATGGTGTGATACAAATCCTACATGGATGTAATAATCCTTCAATAGACTAACCACCATTTCTATAAATAAATGATCGAACTGTTTGAAATTTAGTCATGATCTTATTCGTAACAGATTCAGTAAGTGATTCCATACTCATATTATTGGTAATCTGTATGCGCAGATATATGTAACTGGGTACTTCTTGTAGTGATACATTTTGAATAGTCCAATTAAATTTCTTAAGGATTTTCCTATTTTATTTTTAAATGTCATGATTTTTGTTTTATTTAAATTGATTAAACCATTAGTGTCTGAAAATTGATGTGAGGCTATGTTGTAGACCTATGGCAGTTTGATCCACAACAACGTTATCATCTGCATAAGATAGCCAGGATATCGGTTGCTGCTCCAGATGAGGTGGATGATTTACACATTTCTCAAAAACATTGTCTAAGTCAGCAATCTAAATATTAAAAAGAACTGGTGCTAAAGTACATCCTTGTTTCAGTCCATAATTAACCTGTATACGACTGTATACATCTTGGTTAATTCTTATTTGTGGCTGCCAATTAGATAGAAAGCTTTTATGAAGTACAGTATTTGGGGATGCAATGCTCAATCTTCAATTTCTTTTCCATAACTTCAATCGATTCGCTGTATCGAACGCTTTGGTAAAATCAATAAAACAGATAAAAAGTGATTTGGTCTTAAAGCACAGAGTTGCCCGAATAAAATACATCAGCGTCCAAAGGTTAGTTATGGTACCGAAATCTTTCCTAAAACCCATTTGCTGATTTTTTAAAATATTTTCCTTTAGCCACTCATTAACATATCTCAATAGTAATAGTGAGAACATCTTTGCACTCAAATCAATCATTGCTAAAAGATGATCATTTTCAGGAGAAGCATGCAGACCCTTTTTATAAACTGCTAACAAAATCAACTGGGACCAGTTTTCCGGTAGATGGACAGTTTTTACAATTTCTTGAAATATAATGAACAAGATACGGGCCCATATTCTAGGCTCCTTCTTAAATAGGGAATGTGCGAGTCTATCTGGGCCAGGAGCCCTGGAAGCTTTAAGCTTCAAAATAACGCTTTCAATATCATTTTGAGTAAATACAAAGAAGCTTTTTTCAGACGTCCTGATAGTTGTTAGTAATGATAGGCATATTGTCTCTATAGTACAGGTTCAAGGTGTTTGTCTCCCACCTATCAATGGGTATTGGATTAATCTTGCATTTACCAAGCAAGGGCACATTATACTTATAATATATGTGCCATAATGTACATGAATCATTGGCCTGCAGGGCCTTAGACATAGTCTGTCAGTGGATTGACAACATGGAACCTTTATGAATTGTCATCCAATTTTTAAACTTGGTTTTCAGTTTCTTAATGATATCTTGTTGTTTAGATGGTTCTTTAAAATATTTATTGGTCCATTTAATATCATATTGTAACA
This sequence comes from Ambystoma mexicanum, assembly GCF_040938575.1. Classification (NCBI taxonomy): domain Eukaryota; kingdom Metazoa; phylum Chordata; class Amphibia; order Caudata; family Ambystomatidae; genus Ambystoma; species Ambystoma mexicanum. The sequence goes on from NC_090932.1 coordinate 97,149,540, forward strand.
CTTTTCTTTTTTGTACCACAGCCGAATCATACATCTTATATACTGATCATTGCCTTTAAATGTTATTTTTTTGCTTTGAAATTAGATGAAATAACCATAATGTGATTGGACGATGTACTATATTGTTTTAAATCAATGCAATTTGGTGAGTCTTCATTGAGTAAGAGATTCAAAATGGAATCGTTAAATTTCTTTAAGTTATTATCAGTCCATTTTATTCTATTACCAGCATTATTGGTAGAGTATACACCTTCTAGTTGTTCCAACTTTCTGGCAAAGTATTATTCAAGACAATCTCAATAACCACATGATCACTGAGATTATTGAGGATAAGAATACATTTTTTAGAGTTAGCAGACCCTAATTCATTTGTTAATGCCAGAGCAATCTATGAATATTGGCGTACCATTTGTCCACGTATAATTATTTAAGTTCTCCTCACCAATTGTGAACTGCAGTGATCCAGGTTGTGCTATCAGGTTGTGCCATCTTCCATTAATTCTTCCTCATCACAACTAACAGACCACATATCATATTCATTTTTCTCTAAATAATAATTGAACATTTCATTCTTCTCACATACTAATATCCTGTGAAAATGGGTGTCCAGTCAAAGTTTCGAATACATAGTTTCGAAATGCAATACGTTCGAAACAAAAGGATAAACAAAAAAAAAGTGTTTTTAATGTAATTATTTTTGGGTTTCGTATAGGAAAAATTAATGTTTTTTCCCCAAAAAACAGGGGTTTGGGGGGGACCCCCCACCCCCAAAAAAAAGTACATTTGAATTTCTTTTTCCAATCCTTTTGTTTCGAAAGTATTGCATTTCGAAACTATGTATTCGAAACTTTCACTAGAAACCGTGAAAATGTAGGTTGCCAATAAGGTAGTATTGGCTACTACCATATTTCATTACTCAGACCTCGATCAGTTGTTCAACATATGTAAGAATGTCAGTTTTAGCATTTCCAGGTAAATTATATACATTAATAAATACTATAAACTCAGTAATTTCATTTATCTTTCCCACATAGATTGCTTGCACAAATTGCCATTGGAAATGGCTTAGAAAATTCTGTTGCCTTTAAACAAGAGGCAACTCCTGTAATTAACCCTCTTGAAGGTCTACCAATAACATTTCTTGCAACAGAATGTTTAAAAATCAAATAGCCATCTAGGTAAAAATCCTTGAGCATCCAAACTTCTTGTAAAAGAAAAATATCCAAAGACATTATGAAATTTAAACCCATCGGGTTATCCAATTGTATATTAATGTTCACTGTACATTACTTTGGTAAAAAGCCTATATAAATAGAAAATCATTTGCAGCAATAATATGGTTGATCATCCCAGTTTCTAATCTGCAAATGCCTCCAAACGTTTACTCCAAAACGAGTAGTTAAGCTCTCCTGCTATGTAATGAACAAGCCTTTTGGTTCTTTTTTAAAGACAGAGGATACTAAGTATCTTTTTACATGGACTGAGGGCACAGACATTGACTTTGGCACAAGGGCGAATTAAGCAAAGGAAGCAAAACATTTTCCGAGGAGCAGCCTTAAAGATAAAGTGCGCATCGGCCACTTATACTCCCCAAATATAGGCAACTACTCCCAAAGAATAAATAGGGAGTAAAATACTTGCAATATAAAATAGGAAACAGACACGCAAGACCTTGTGCTCCTGCTTTCACCCACACAGCTCCATGGATAGGTTTGAAGCAGTAGTGCTCATAGTACCATACAAAGAAACTACTATTACTGCCTGCTTGGAAGAAGTAAACATGTATCGGTTCATGTGTATGAATAACTAGGTGCAAAGAAATAATTATTGAATAAACATTTCCGTTTTCCAGTTAAAACATTTTTACTCGCTTATAAAATACTCCCATTGGACTTACATTTTAACTTCCTAAAAAATCATTTTACTCCTTACTTTAAAAAATAGGAAGTAAAATACTCCCACTTCAAAATATTATCTGGATCCCTACTGAGGAGGGATCAGGAAACACTCTTCATCCCAGGCTGCAGAAATGCAACTAGACCCAAACTTTGAGGGGAAGCGTAATGCTTCAAATGGAGGGGGAAGAGCAACCTTCAGAGGTTTTTGTAGGCGAACAAACTTACTTAGCTGGGGCCCTTTCCTGTTTACCCAAAGGATTTGTTAAGGAAACGTGTGTCACATTAGCAGCAAATGCTAGGTTATCTGATATTTGTCCAGCGCCTACTGCTATTGTAATGGCTTTGAATCATTGTGGTGGATGAAGGCCCTTCGGAAGACCGTAGGCTGTGCAAACATTAAATAAAAAGGCATTACATTACATGCTAATAGTAATAGTAATAAGAATGGGCTGACTAGCAGGGATGACTAGCTTAAAACATTATAAAAATCATGCAGCGCAGGTATTCAGGCGCAGAGAGGACTGCTATGCCATTGACCAAGTGACAGATGGGTTACAGTGCAAGAGGGCTAATGGGAATTTTAGTTGATCAACCCCTAAGGCAACTGTCTACAGTTGATGTCTCTGCTATGCTTTACTTGCAGAACAAATGTACACTGAATAACATGCAGTCGCATGCAAATTACATGCACAATTGTCAGATATGTCAGCAACATTCCACTCATTGCCTTGTCTGCATAATCAGGTTATTGCCGTACAAATAATAATAGTAATAATTTGGCACTTATATAGCGCTACGAACCCTCAGGTATCTGAGCGCTGCTTATTATTACCCACGGTGTGTGGTGCTCATTTATCGACCTCGGAAGGATGAAAGGCTGAGTTTGGCCCCGCCGGGATTCGAACCTGCGTTAGCAGGCTCTACACGGATGCCAAAGCGAGCGCTCTTTCTCGCTGTGCCACTTGCCCGGCTTAATGCTTTATATTGGATACCAACTTAATGGCGGTAATACATAGCCATTTATAGAGAAGAATACTGCCTTGTTCGCCATGACATCGCCACTTTCCAAGAATTCCAGTGCTCTAGAGAAAAAGCAATTGCCCCACTCCCCACAACCAAAGTCTGTGAATATCCATTTCTATGCCCGGAGGAGTACAGTGCGCATTCTAGTGAAGTATTATACACTTGTTGGGACCCAGCAATCCCCCTTGTGCCACCACAAGCCTAACACTAAACGACAAGCACAATGACAACAAAAAATCAAAATGCACAATAGGCAGTGTGAGGTATCAGAAATGAAAGCCGGACACAAAGTTGTTATCTTTTTGGTCGAAGACATTTTATGGAACGAACATGGGTTGGCAAAACGCCTCACTGGCCCTATTGTAAAGAGGAACATCCCTACCTAGAAACCAAAAACAATCTGTGTCAGGACGTCAGTAACTGAAAATCGGTCCTTGTGCCCAAAACCTTATATCCTGACCCTCACACTATAAACAAACAAAACGGTGCAATGAAAGGTCTTTAACTTGATGTTTGCAAAGTGTTCAAAACCAAAAGTATAAGAATAACTCCAACTAAAATGTTCTCCAAGGTAAAAGACCCTTAGATCCAGAGCTTGCCCCCCCTCCCCTGGATTCACAAATAGGATGGCAAAAATGTCTCTTTAGTTAATAGTTCTCCTTTGTGTCCTCCCTGGACTCTGGACTCACAAAGTTCTTGTTTAAACAATACGTTATGCAACAGTCTTTCTGTAAAGATTTTTGTATACTACCCTGCCAGGAATCTATATACAATTTCAGCTGCCTAGAGTACTCATCAGCCAGGACTTGTGTTTCACAGTTCTTTGGTTGTACCACAATAGCATATAGCTCTATGGTAACATATCCGCAGCTCAATCTTGGCCTCCACACTGGCACCTCATGCACCTGTATTTGATTGAGGTTTGCCTTTGTACTTTGCCTTGTATGCATTGCAACTTTCTTCTTTGTACTGTGCGCCTTGACTGTATTCAAACAAACTTTGGGTATTTTCTTTGTACTTTGCCTGATCTGCATTCAAATATTCTTCGGTAATTTTCTGCATTAGCAATTTCGTACCGTTTAAACACGTGTTGGCACACTTGTCGGAATGCCCCAGGGTCCACAGCTGCTTTGGGCAGACTCGCCGGTTCCTTCCAACATCTCCAAAACTGCTCGCACCTCTGCAGTGTGGTTCCTTCACCCGCTTTCTAATTTGCAGATGTTCTACCAGCGTCATGTGCGGGCGGCTCCAAGGTCACACAAAGGCTTTTCTCTTCGGCTCGGGTTGGAGAACGCTGCCTATGCATGCAGCTCATATATATAAATAAGGGGTCAGATGATTTCTATCTACTCACACCTCATCACCCAGAAATAGCAGTCCGCTAGATCACCCGGCACACGAAGTCCTGAAAAAAAGGACTGTGTGAGTCATTAACAAACACACACAAAAAAAAGAGGTTTGGCAGAGAGGGGCCTCGCAAGGTACAGCGCTTTGACACCAATTATATGGGTTTTGGATGGGCTGCGGGTGATAGCAGTAGTGGGAACCTGCCAAGTACCCACTAATGAAATGAACTAGGAAAGGAGAGGGCTTGCTCTCACAATGCGCACACAATTGCAATAAAAAAAACACAGATGCTATGTATATTTGTTGGTTTTAATTAACACTGTTGCAGCCCGACACGTGTTTTTCGAGCTTCCTGCTCTTCCACTGAGGCTGCATGTACATAATTGAGAGTATAACCTGTTTTTCACCATATGCTGTGCAACTTAATTTGGCTGTTGTTCGCCAATCCTCCCCTCTTTTGCCCTGGTTCTTAGGCTGGTTCATCTTGGTTTGATTTTCTTTATGTAATATATATGGTTCTGTTTGTACAATTATACTCTCAATTATGTACATGCAGCCTCAGTGGAAGAGCAGGAAGCTCAAAACACGCGTCAGGCTGCAACGGTGTTCATTAAAACCAACTAATATACATAGCATCTGTGCTTTTTATTGCAATTGTGTGCGCAGTGTGAGAGCAAGCCCTCTCCTTTCCTAGTTCATTAACAAACACCTTTTCATCAAATATATTTATTCAAATTAAATTCAAGCATCTAAAACATATGAAAGACCTTGACATAACACAGTGGAAACTCCAACATAGAAACTAAATCTAAAACAGCATAGCAAAAACAGTTATGTATGTAAACAAGACACACAAAATATCACATCACAACATACAACATTCTCAATGTGTCATTAAAATATCAATCTCGACATGTTTCTGTTCATCAAGCCCAATGTAGGGAGAACATTCTTTAGGGGACTATTTGCAAAATTTATAAATTTCTTCATCACTGTGTTGAGAGGGTCGTTTCTAGCACCACCAATGGAAAGAATCAGTGCCTTAAGTGGTAGAACTCTGGCAGGCGTCTTCTAATTGAAAATTGCCTTGTATCCTGCCAATGGGACACATCATTTTCATGGCATGTCTCAGTGCGCCTGGGTATTGTAGAGGTCCTCCAATGGAGTAATGGGTGGCAACTAGGTATCTCCAATCCAGGATGAAAAATTACAGAAAAGATTCTCAATATCTCACAGGTCCGCACCTGCATCTGTCTGCTTCAAGAAAGAACTTCCTATGCCCGATGTCCGCACTGTCAGGAACTGCATGCGGCTCACCATCCAGCGGCTCACCATCCAGCGGCTCACCATCCAGCGGCTCACCATCCAGCGGCTCACCATCCAGCGGCTCACCATCCAGCGGCTCACCATCCAGCGGCACCTGCGCAGCTCCATGGACCTGCTTCCTTGCACGGGCCGTTTCTCCTCCTGTCTCGGCGGCCTTCACTGCTCCGTCAAGCCAGTCTGTGTGCCTTCCGTGTGGGAGCCTCAGTACCTAGTTCCACGGCTTCTGCTGCACTTTTCGGCCCAATAGCTCAGTTGCCATCTTTAAATGTCCCGCCCACTAAAGGTTTGGAAAAAAACTAGCCTGCATGTTGAACTTCAGGCTCCTGTCACTTTGCACAAACGCCATCCTTCTCCTCCTTGTCTCAGTACCCAAGTGGCTATTGGAGTTAGAATCAATGGATGCCATTGGACAGATGGTTTCTCTCTGAGATTTCACAAAAAGGCACATCAGAAATAAAAGGTGTTGTGGGTGTTTGGATCAAAGTAAGGGGTCTGTCTAGAGTAGTGAAAAGGAAAGGTTTCTTGACTTCCACTACAAGGGGGAAAGGTTTCTTGACTTCCACTACAAGGGGGGGAACTGTTAACTGACAATAGGCCATTAAGGTCTTGAGTGTCAGAGGGTCTTCTTCATGGGAAAGGGGGAACACTGTGGCTCATCCAATGAGGGTATTACATTTCCCCGGTAGTTGTCTCCACCCATGTGATCCTCCTTCATACAGCCGCCTCCAGGATCAGGTAGCAGCTGCCGTCCCCCCCCATTGCCACATGGGAGTAGGGTCCCACTGGGGAATCTGCAATGACTTTATTGGATTCATCATAGCAGTCACATATGCGACACATTGCAATGCACGTCCACCCATCGGTATGCTCAGTAGACAAATCAATGTTTCATGAGAGGAGCTGTATAAATAGCAATATATCAGTGGGATTGACAGGGTATCGGAATCCTAAACATGTTGTATGAAAACCATCTCATACTTATTTACAGTTGGAAACATCTGGAGAGCCATTGGTCTGCAATCGTTTGCCCCGTTTAGCAGTATTTAAGTCCCCTAAGGCGAGATCTTGATAGTTTCTCAGCCTGCCAATGCTGCCTTCCGATCTCAGTGCGACCACTGCACCACAAAAACAGAGTCCCTCCCGGGCTAGACACTTGCAATATATTTTGTGAACCTCTATGTAGCTAAACAAAATGTACTCATCTAGTGATTTATGTTAAAAAAAATTTTTTTTTTTAAAAACAATGTTCACATGCTCTTTTTTCAGCATCAGAGGAGAGCGCCTCATTTGGAGTTATTCACATCCTATGGCGCAGCGCTCGACTAAACCCCACAATTCCATGCGACATACAGTATCAAAGAGGGTCACGGCTACATGATCACAGCTAGAACTGAGGATTATAAAACCTCCAAGGTTTAAGTCTGTCTTAAAACAGTACTTCAAAACTGGAGTATTAAGAGGCTATAATGTACGTTATGTCCTTATGCCTGGATTAATGTAGGCCACATCATACAATGAATAAAAGTAAACCATCAGGCTCAAATCGGGGATAATGAAATCTGAACACATCTCTGAAAATATTACTATTAACAATTTGCGTCCACTAACTTTTATCTGCAATTATTTAAATAAACTCACTTCATCCTCCGATAGTGACATCTAGCACAAGGTAGTGTTTGGAGTCAACAAAGTTAGGAGCAGACACAGGAGTGGGTTCTTTTTCATCTGTAGTGAAAGGCTTTAAAAACAAAATGCACATTTGTATTGGTACCAGCCTGCATGGTGATGGTGCGGTAGCATTGTGGTGTGTGCCTTGCTTTGTCAGTTGCTACTTCATGAAGCATGTCCGGTGCATTGTACAGACCCTCCAGGAAACTGCTGCATACATTTTGGGGCATGAAATTGTATTTTTTGTACAATGTCTGTGCAACATCTTTTGTCTGCAGAGTGTAACAGAGCCAGGTTGTCTTTGTTTGCACCCTTTCAATGTTGTGTCTGCTATATTTAATAGAAAGAGACCACAGTGTTAGTTTTGCTCTACCTTTTCGGGTTTGAAATTGATGCCTATTCTATATTAACTTTATGGATTGTTACCACTAGTAATAGTGCAAATATACCCTGTTTTATGTTCTTCACTTCTGCACTCACCCACAGCCCTCCTTCACCAATTCCCCACCACAAATCACACTGCCAAACCTCTCACTCCGACAGTCATGTGCAGAACTACATTGCACGGTGACACTTTGTTAGGGAGAATTCTCATTTCTATGCTAATTCCTTTCAACCTTAGGGACCCACCGCTCTTTTGCTGAACTTTAGATCTTTTTTAATTTAACCCTGGAGCGAGTGAACCCTTTTACTCATCCTCATGTGTTTTGACCTGATTTGGATTATGCGTCAGCTTTGTTTTTGGAGTCTGTCTAACTCCATAGGGATCTACGTTTTGTATGGTGACATAGCACCTTCAGTGCAGTGTCACAGAGAAGTCCTTTGGATTTCTCATAAGGTTTAAATACCTTTTCTTGGGTGAACTACTGTTCCCAAGAATAGTAAAGTGAACTCGACTTTACTTGCCTTTTCTCTTTGTAGGTCCAGCACACACCATCTTATGTGGAGTGCTGGGTGGGGGGTTATTAAGTAGCCCCTTATCCTACCTACTCATGTAAGACATGCATTACTTACCGTAATAGCATTTATGATGATTGTATCTGCTTAGATTCACATGCTGTGCATATGGTCCGAAATCCAGTGGTAACCGCAGAGTATTGCATCTTGTCTTTCGGGGAGCGAAAGGGGACGTCGGCATAGGCGTGTCAGTAACACTATCCCTATCGTGACGTGTAGTGTATTCAAAATCCCTCAACCGCTGAGGTCCCTCCGATTGTATTTTTTCTGCCATGAGGGAGCCCAAGGCTATAGTGAATGAGTACATAGAGAGAAAGTAGTAAGACGTCTATGTTCCTTCCACCGCGAGCGAGGAGGAAGGGTGGGCGCCTGTGAATCTAAGCAGATACAATCATCAGAAATGCTATTACGGTAAGTAATGCATGTCTTCTGATGTTTGTTAATCTGCTTAGAATCGCATGCTGTGCATAGATTAGCAAGCAGTACCCGGAGTTGGAGGTGGGTTGTGAGAAGGAACAGTAGAGAAAAGATGTCTTAGTACGGCTTGTCCCACCTGAGAATCAGACCTAGAACGAGTGTTTAGACAATAGTGTTTTCTAAAGGTGTGTACAGAACTCCAGGTTGCCGCTTTGCAAATAGACTCAAGGGGAACATTTGCAATGAATGCTATGGATGCCCCAGTGCTTCGGGTAGCGTGTGCTCTGGGCTTGAAGGGCAGTTCTCTCTTAGCAAGAGAGAAACATAGTGTGATGCATTTGACAATCCACCTTGAGAGAGCTGATTTAGAGACAGGATCCCCTGCTCTACCAGCTGCCACTGAAATTAAAAATTGGTTATATTCCACAGTGGTTTAGTTCTTTCCAGGTAAAACCTGACTGCCCTGCGCACATCTAGTGTGTGTAGGCTTCTTTCGACCATGCTAGTAGGATTCTGGAAAAAAGTAGGTAGTTCAATCGACTGGTTCACATGGAACTTCGAGATGAATTTAGGCGCTAATCTGGGGTGCGTGCGCAGAACTACCTTATCCCTTTGGACTGTAACAAAGGGGTCTAGAACAGAAAGTACCTGTAGTTCGCTAAACCTTCTAATAGAAGTGATAGCCACTAGGAAGGCTGTCTTATTAGTCAGGTCTTTTAGACTTGCTTTATGCATTGGCTCAAAGGGAGATCCCATGAGCCTGGTCAAAACCACATTTAGGTCCCATCCAGGAGCTGGGTGAGAAATGGGAGGATAAATCCTCATAACCCCTTTCATAAAGGCCTTAATCACTGGTATCTTCCACCACAACACCTTTTGTTGTGATTTGGTATAGGCCGAAAAAGCAGCAGATGAACCTTTAGGGAATTGAAGACAATATGATATGTCTCATTGCTAATTGATGTGTTTCACTGCTCTAGCCTGGCCCCATGCTAGTTGATTTATCACTGCTCTAGCCTAGCCCTATGCTCATCTCATGTTGGTCATATACTGATTGGTGTGCCGCACTGTACCAGTCTGGCCATATTGTATGCTACCCCCTTGAATTAGACCACGTTTTAGACCCCATACTTGACATTAATAGGTTCCATCCTATATAAACCTTGATATGACATCACCCATACCCAACCTGTCCACCTGCCTTCTAATTATCTTCACCATACTCACTGCCCCATCTACAATGGTAGTCACCCATGATAGACTCCCAATAGCCTGGGAACAGGTAGATAAGTCATACACCCAACCCTGGTCTCAACTGTTACCAGAGCCTACCTCCTTAACCTATCTAAGTCAGACCTGTCCCACCACCCTCCGTAACCTCAGACTAGGATCCAGATCGCCTAAGCCACTACGAACTCACCCTGTTCCAGGCCTCTCCAAGACTGAACATACACGTATACTGCATGACTCTTCCAAAAGGAAAACTAGCTACACCCAGAAACCCTGTTCTAAATCCCCTTAAACTACACCTAACACTGATCACACTAGTGTTACCACAAAAGGAACACATCACCTCAAGATCCTTAATAGACCATGCCTCTGAAATTGCAGACCTCATTACTTGCAACCAGCTCGACTTCCTAGCAGTGACAGAAACATGGCTGCACAAAGCAGCTGGCCCAGCCTTAATGCTCACCATTCCCCCCAACTTCACCATTTTCAGAAAAGACAGAAACCTCAAAAGGAGGTGGCATAGCCTCCATCTGCAGAGCTGACCTCACCATCAAAGAAGTAGATCATATGCCTATGCCTTCAGCAGAACTACTCTCCCTCAAACTAGGTATCTCTGCATCACGTACTATTACGGTGCACCTGATCTACAGACCTCCTGGCCCTCTAAATTCTTTTGAAGACATAACTGCCCTTTTCAATACCAAACCAGGGACACAAATTTTCCTACTTGGGGATTTCAACCTAGGATATAATGACCCTAAAGACTCTAATGCCACAATCCTAGTAAACAACACTGGAAGCAGGCCTTACCATCCGGAACAACGGCCCCACACAGGTCAAAGGTTGTATTCTGGATTGGGTGACACATCTTAATTGTACTGCTAACATAAAGGCTATTGAACCATGCGTCTGGACTGATCACCATCTGATCCTGCTGACCATCTCCAACCTACCCAAACTAAAAACAGCTAAACCTTTGGCACCTCCAACCCTTACACGCCGCAAAAAAAAAAAAAAAAAAAAAACATAACAATGACTAATCTCCTCCCTCCGATTCAACCTATCAATCATGCTAATCTCACCACTAACCCGAATTAATTGGTCGACCTGTGTAAAAAAAAAAACATAACAATGACTAATCTCCTCCCTCCGATTCAACCTATCAATCATGCTAATCTCACCACTAACCCGAATTAATTGGTCGACCTGTATAACAATACTATGAACTCAGCTATAGATGTCATTGCCCCACTACAACTAAGTAAATCCAAACCTCTTGCCCATCTAAACACCTGGTTTACCCCAAACCTAAAATCCTTGCGTAAAGAAAAACGACAAGCAGAAGCCCATTGGGAAAAAACCTCCCTTCATAATAAACAACTGCTCGCCAACAATTACAAGAAACAAAATCATACAGGCTAAAAAAAGAGACCTTCAATGACAGAATTAAAAAAGCGAACTCTAACACTAGGGAAATCTTCACTATCCTAAGAGAATTAGAATCACCCATCACACCTATTGACTCCTGCACCAAAGATAAAATATGGTGCACCAACATCGAAAACACCTTATGAAATAAAATCATCTTGCTACAAGACAAAATCTCTGCCAAAAAATCCTCACTCCATAATAATGTGCTCTACCCAAGAAGCCATCCTACGGGAACTCTCCGTCAGCCAAACTAAAAACCGCATAACAATTTCAATTTTAGAGCGATTTCCATCGTAGAAGCAAAAATCATCACGTCTCTCAAACCCTCTCGTTGTCTGGGTCAGCCCCCATTATCAAAGAAGCTGCTCAAGAACTAGCCCCCGTCATCACCTCCTTTATCAACTACTCCTCCAATTCCTGCACTGTGCCTACCAACCTCAAAGATGCGTGGATACTACCCCTTCTAAAAAAAAAACTAACCTCAACCCCAACACCCCAACTAATTACAGACCTATACGACAGTCCCCGTTCCTCCTCAAAATCTTAGATAAAGCTGCCTATCTTCATTTCCAATCTTATCTGGAGATCAATAACTTACTAGGCACCAGACAATCTGGATTCAGACCGAGACATGGAACCGAGACAGCCCTCCTTGATCTCAAAAACCAACTAGATGAGCATAAAGCCAAAGGAGCCACATCTATTCTCCTACTCCTACTCCTAGATCTATTAGCCGCATTTGACTTGGTAGATCATAAAGTACTCTGCAACCACCTCAAATCGGCTGCCAACTTTTCCTCTAAGGCCACTGCATGGATAAACCCCTTCATGGACAACAGAACTATAAGAGCCTTTCACCAATCTCTGCTGCTGACTCAGTTCCAGTCCCCATCACCTGTGGGGTTCCGCAGGGCTCATGCGTCTCCCATACTTTGTATAATATTTTTACAAAGCCCCTCTTTGATATCCTGGATAAACTGGGTGTCTCATATACTAACTATGCTGACGACACCCAGATCCTGCTGACACTTCTCCTACGAACAAACCCCTCCTATCCTTCTCACCATGAACTGCACACACATATATATATATATATATCCTGTATGTTACTTGTAAGATATGTCTGCAACTGTAATACAAGAAATGTAAGATAACTGTAACATAAGAAATGTAAGATATTTATGTAACTGTAACCTAAGTTGTCTCACTAGCGCCCAGCTGCCCAACGGCCCGGTGCTCTCTATAAATAAACAATACAATACAACCCAGTGCCTAACAGATGGGTTAGGTACAGCAAAATGTGTGTGGGTGAGCAATCGATCGAATTGACGCCCTTAGAATTACACCAGATGACAAAACGTTTCCATTTGCTGGCATAGCAATAACGTGTTAGGTTTTCTAACTTCCCCGAGTATGTCCATGCACCTCTGAGGGCGCTGTAAGTGTCCAAACTCTATGACCTCAGGAGTAAAGCTGCTAAGTTCAGAGTTGCATGGGCAACATGTTGTATGGCCGGGTAGTTTTACTGGTGGGGAGAGGGACATCTCCATCAGATGAGCGAACCAGGGTTGGCGGGCCCACATGGGGGCCACCAGTATCAAGGTAATTGGCTTCTGGTGCATAATATGCATAAACCTTGTTGAGACGGGGAGTCGGGGGGGGGGGGGGGGGGAGGAGGTTGACGAGTTGGGATGGTGGAGCGTAGACAAATTTCCCTGACCATGTTATCCAGAGACCGTTCCCCCTTGGAGCGCTTCTGGGTGTACCTGGAGGCGTAGTCTTGGCGTTGGGCGTTCTCCCGAGTTGCAAACAGGTTGATCTCTGGGAGGCCCCATTCTGCGACGACGTTGGACACGATGTCTTCGTGCAGATGCCATTTGTATTCTTCGGGCAGAGGAAAATCTCTGCTGAGCACATCTGCCAGAAGATTGAGTTTCCCTGGAACATGTTGGGACAATAGTGCGTCTGTCGTGAGTGTGGCTTCCACTGCAGGGGTGGTGAAGGTCTTTCCCTTCATGAGGTTTTCTCTTGACCACCAATGCAGAGAGAGAACGAGGGCTGGTGAGACAACTACCAGATCTTCCCATTGTCTGCTGGCCTGACACCACTGGCTGTTGAGCCACTCTTGCATGGGACGCATGCGCAGCTGCGCATGGGGAACCAACCATATGCACAACTCCATCATTCTTAGCAAACGCATGGCTTTGTGCACCATCACTTCCCGACTGGCTACATATTGAGGGATCTGAAAAAGCATGCTCTGAACCCTCCCGTTAGAAGGGAAGACAAGGCCGTCTTTTGTCCGGATTAGAGCTCCCAGAAATTGTTTTATTTGACTGGGGACTAGACTGGATTTCTTCTCGTTGATAGAGAACCCCAGACTGAACAGGTGGTCTACGGTCTTTTTGGTGTTAAAAAAAAACAACATGTGTCGTACGAGTCCCGTTATGAGCCAGTCAGTAAACCGGGACGGATAACCTGTGCAGATGTGCTGCAGCTACTGCCAGGACCTTCGTAAACACCCTTGGTGCCGAGGTGATGCCGAAGGGGAGTACCTTGAATTGGTAATGCCTGTCCTCTATCATGAACCTTAGATATTTCCTGTCAACAGTGGGATCACCTCCTGTAGAGTTACCATGCAAAACTTCTGAGGTTTTATGAACTTGTTCGCTGGGCGCAGGTCTAGAACAGGGCGCATGGTGAGGTCCTTTTTGGGTACAAGGAAGTACACTGAATAAACACCCTTGTTTACCTGAAGAATAGGGACGGCTTCTATGGCGTCCTTTCCCAGCAGCGCTTCCACCTCTTGATTCAGGATCTTCAGATGGTCCGGTGAAAGGCGCTGTGAGCGCAGTGGTCTGAATTGTGGAGGTCGGGCGAATTCCACGCAGTACCCGTGGACGACCGTCTTTATGACCCACTGGTCTGAAGTTATCCCCTCTCATGCCATGAGGAATGCTGTTAAGCGCCCCCGACCGGGGTGACATGGGAGGGGACCTGGATCTGATGGTCATTTCTGACCGGAGGCTGCGGCTCCACTAGGATTGGGGCCTAGACCTCTGGCTTTGCCACGTCGCTGACCCCTTGGGGGGTAGTATGTAGGGCTTCCTGATGTTTGTCCAGTATTAAGGTTTCCCGTGCCATAGTTGTTTTGACTTGCACGGGTCTGTCCACGAAAGGACTGCTGAAAATTACTTCCTCTCTGGGAGGGAAAGTCTTTGAATGATTTGTTGCAGGGACTTAAGAGTCTCATGCTCTTTTTTGGCTGTTTCTAGGGCCTCATCGACCGCCTTTCCGAAGAAGTTAGCTTCTTCAATTGGTTTATTGATGAGAGGCCTGTTTCAGGCTTAAACCCTGAGGTACGAAGCCAAGCGTGCCTTTTAAGTAAGGTTCCTTAGGCCAGAGACATGCCTGCTGTTTCAGCCGTGTCCAGAGTGTTCTTTATTACATTCTGGTTCACTTGCCTGCCTTTGGCCGCAATAGTGAGAAGCTTGAACCTGATGGGCTCTGGGACCTCTTGGAGACCTTCCTGTACTAGGTTGCATTGAGCACCGGCATAACTCACCAGTAGCGTAGCGTTATTCGCTATGCATGTTGTATATGCTGCAGCCGACGTAACCCGTTTACATAGGGCATATAACCTCTTGGATTCTCTATCTGTAGGTGCCTCCCCCGTAGCAAGGGGTACTCCTGCTCGTTTCCGGGTGGTAGTCACTACCAGAGAATCGGGGGTGGCGTGCCCTTTAATGTATCAAGGGTCCGAAGGAGCTGGCCGAAATAACTTTTCAACTCTCAGGTTCACTGCCCGGGTTTGAGCTGGTGACACCAGGGAGGGAGCCAATCTTCTCTTAATAGAATTAAGCAGGGGAATGGCCTGGCTAGAGGGAGGTTTCTCCTTAAGAATATCTTCTACAAAGTGCTGCTCAGGCACTGCCTCTTGAGTAGAGATTTGAAAATGCTCAGCTGCCTTCTTTAACATGGTATTGAAGGCCTATTTGGTTGTCTACAGGCAAGGCCTGGCGAGGGGAATCCAGGCACAATACATCTGTGTCCTGATCTTGATGGGGAAGAGTCCATGGGTCCGTCCCAACTTGCTGGGTTTCTTCCCAATTGTCCGTGGCATCCACCTGGTCCTCATCGTAATTCTGTGGCAAGGAAGGTTCTTCACCTTCACTGAAAATGTCCCAATAAGTATCCATCTGGATGTCTTCATGACGGAGGGGGACAGAAGGCGGCTGATCTTCTTGGAAATGTGAAGCAGATTGAAGATTAGGCCCTCCACGAGATCTTTTCGGAGAAGGATGCTCAGAAAAATTGATAATTCTTTTAAAACAGTCCATACACCCATCAAATTTCTCCCTTGTCCATTTAGAGGACCCAGAAGGGCCTACGGGTGGAAAAGCGTTGTCTTCCTTTGGTGCCGAAAATTGTCTCTCAGGGTGTTGGAAAGAGGCTCTTGACTGTCCTCCTAGGTATCGTGAGAATCTGGGCACCATGGCGTATCTAAAGATTTGTCCGCGTCCTGCCCCATGTTTTTCGGCAGAACAGGAATAAGCCCAACCGCCGAAGTAATTCTCGTGATGCTGTGTTCGATTACCGCCGAATCAGCGTGAGTTAATGGGTATTTTATCTGCTCGACCATTAATGGGTAATGGTTGGCAGGTCTACAGATAATTGTTGGAGAATCCGAGTGAAGTCAGAAGGTGTATGGTCTCCGCCGTGTGCTGGCTTGCCAGCGCGTGGGAGCGAGATAGGGTGAGCCAATCATCCAGTAAGGATAGACATATATTCCCTTGGGGCGTTGATGCGCTGATACCGTGCCCAAGCATTTGGTAAAGACCATCGGAGCCGATTGCAGTGCAAGGGCCTTGAAAAGGCAGTGCCGCCCCCGGACGTCACAACGCAGGAACTTCCAGTGCTTGCGATTGACTGGGGTGTGGAAGTATGTGCTCGCCAGGTCGACAGTTGCCAAAAAATCCTGTTCCTTCAGCTGGTTGAGCACGTGTTCCAACATGACCATCCTGAATTTTTGGGACTTGGGTACTTGTTTAGGTGTCGCAAGTCTAGGATCAGTCACCAGCCGCATGACTGGAATACAGTCTGGTGCCCCAGAGGCGCAGAGGGACCCGTTCTATTGCCCCTTTTCGCAAAATGGCAGGAACCTCCTGCAGCAGTTGGGCCATGTCAAGTTCTCAATGTGTGACTTTAGGAATGCAGGGGCATCTGTCTTGAAATTCCAAAGCATGACCCTGCTGAAGAACGTCCAGTACCCATTTTTCTGTGGTGATGTTTATCCACCGATTGACAAAGTTTGATAGTCGGCCTCCCAATGGGGTGCAGAAGGGGGGTGCAGGTCCATGGTCGGTTCAGGCCTGCTTGGGCGTCTGTGTCCTGGATGGTGGACAACGTTGGCCTCCAGTGCTGTAGGCCTGAGAGCTGCCCTTGTAGGCTTCCTGGGTTGTGGAACGGGAGGGCTAACAAGAGGGGACAGTGTACCCCTTGGAGGACCTGGAGACCCTACCCCTCTGGGAACAAAAAGGCAACCTTTTCTGTTGCAGGGTCCCCAGAGAGCGTGCAGTCTCTGTCAGTTTTGATGGCCTAGAGAGTCTCATCCACCACTTTTCCAAACAGGGTGTCTCCGTCAACGGAGCGAGCAGAACACAGGCATCAGTCTAACATTCTATGAACCACAGGGATTCTTGCCCCAAGAACCTTACCTAATTGCCTTGAAAAAGACCCTCAGGGGTTGAAACACGTGTCGCCTGACCTTCACCTAATAGACAAAGGGCCTCATCGCGACTTTGGCGGTAACCTTTAAATCCGGCGGTTGCGCTATTCCCGCCGGATTTAAGGGTCCACCAAATCAGGACTTCGGCGGATTTCGCCCCAGCTCTTGGCTGCGGGGAAATCCGCCGGCGGTAAGAGTGTGAATTTTCCCCATTGAGCCCAATGGGAAATGGGGCATTCCTGAATGGGCTCAATGGGGAATGAGGAATTACATTACCGCCGAACTCGTGATCAGGCGCTATTAGTGCCGGGGAGTTCGGCGGTAGGGCTAATACCGCCGGCAGTAATACCGCCAGCGTTACCGCCAAAGTCGTGATCAGGCCCGAAGTGTCTAAACCATATTTCAATACAAATAAAAACTCATGTAATAACCACAGCAGACACGCATGAAATCCTTTCATAAACAAGGGTCCGAATACTTTCCTAGCAAGGTAACCAGGACGCTTTTGCTGATACCCCCCCCCCTTGAAGAGATTTTGGGTTTGCCTCTTCCAACCTGTGACCTTGCAGAAACAGATTGATTCCAAGTGAACTATTCACAGAGTTTAGCACAAGAGTGTTCACTATCTAGAACCCAGTTTCTTACTCTCTACCAGGCCACATTTTAGGATCACGTTAAAGGAAGTGATGTGTTAAGTGAGGAAGAAGCAGCCCAAGGAACAGTGTGGGGAGGGTGTTAATGTTAAAGGAAATTTGTACCGTGCACTATCACCACCGGAGTGGTCCCCTGGCGCTCTGGTGGCTCTGAAAAAGGGAAGGGGGTGAGTTAGTGGGAATAAGCTGCAAAAGTTCAAGAGGGCAGTGATGTGCTGTTGGCGGCCTCAACCCGTTAACTCCGTTGGCTGGGCCGGGGGTGTTTTCTGGTCAGTAGTCGTTGTGTGCTGTTGTGCAGGTCTATGTGTGGTTTGTTTTGTTGTTGCAGTGTAGTGAAGTTTTGTGCGGATTGTTGCGTTATATAGGCTTGTGGTTGTGTTTGGTTAGAGTTTGAGAGGTGTATGCAGAATGGTGAAATTGTTAGTGGATTGGTTATTTGGCATTGCTAAGATGCAGGCATTTGTTTAAAGTGCAAGATGAATTGTCGGTTGAGTAGGACATACTTATTCAGAGTCACAAAGGTGCCTTCTGCAAGTGTGAGAACTAGATTACTTAATATTGCACATGAGGGTCACATAGGGCTGACCAGGAAGAAAAGGTGACTAAAGGGAGTTACACTGATGGCCAAAGATGGATGTTGAGGTTGAATGGCTGGTAGGAAGGTGTGCTGTGTGTAAGTCCCCCGATAAAGGAATGAAGTGTAGGCACGTGCCATTAAAGATTGTGGATTGGGCCGCAATGCCAAGGACCAAAATATTGGTGGATTTTCTGGAGCCAATGCAGAGGCTGGGTCCGGATGAACAGTACGTGTCAGTCATCATCGACTATCAATCCCAGTGGTTAAAGGTGGAGTTTATGTCGGAACCAACTACTAGTGGCGTGATCAAGTTTGCAGGTTATTTGTTATGGCAAAAAGGCATGCCAGATGTGCTGGTGGCAGACAATGGAGTACAGTTTGCATGAAAGGAGATGCAGACATTTTTGAAGGAGTGTGGCATAAAAAGCTGGAGGACGACCTTGTACCATCCCCAAGCCAACGGGTTTCTGGAGAGCGACAATCAATCAAGGGGTTATCCAGTGGGTGAGGGTGAATCGTATGCCCGCTCTTGAGGAAGTAAGAGGTATGCAGTGGTCCTATTGCACCACGCCTCATGCTGTAACAGGGATCTCCCTGTTTGAATTGTTGGTGGCAAGGCTGGTGGTGTCCAAGTTGCTGCCCACCTGGAGAGAGCATTTAGCTGGAGCGGGGCTGCTCAGAAGGTCGTTGGGGAGTTCCACAAGAAAGTGTTGGAGTTGCAGTGGGAGAACAAAATAAGATATGATTGCCGCATGTTTGTAAGACATCTTGAGGTCTTGAGGGTGACCTACATGTGAAGACTTTTAAAATTGCTATTCTTGAGTCAAAGTATTTTGATTCCGATGTGATCACTGAGGTCAGCCACAGTGCTCTTAAGCTTGGCATAGCGGGATAAGGAGAGTGGCTAGTGATAGGAGGTGAATGGTACAGGAAGGAGAAGGTGCTTATGGCATGAGTGGCAGCATCGGCCAGGGGTGTGGGTTAGAGTTGCCTGGGGAGGGAATAGAGTGTAGGTCAAGCATGGGCTGTTAGTATGATGGCAAGAGAGATGTTAGGGGGCCAGTTCTGGGGTGAGGTGCACGAAGGACAGCAACACACCCAGGAAGATCTTAGCCATAATGTAGGTTTGTTTAACAGGTTCAGAGACTATTTGTGCTATGATTCTTTTCTGTGTTTTCAAATATTCATGGGGTTGCTGTTAACCTTTTGTGGTGCATTATGCTTCACTGTTGTGGGATTTATAGTAGTGGGACATGTGTTACCTGGAAGGTGGCAGGCAACAATGCTGCGCGCCATGGAATACAGCAGGGATGATAACGTTGTTGGTTTTGGGGGGTAAGTGGGTGGCAGATGTCATTATTTCCTTTTACGGGATTTTATTAATACAGTTACCACTTACCTATTGTCTCCTAAATCCTCGTTCCGGGGCAAGTGACAACAAATAGATGAACCACAGTTTAGTCAAGCAATATGTAGAGAAGGAGGGTGCCAGGGTGAGAGGTGGCGTAGAGGGGGGAGAGAGAGGGGGGGAGCAGAATCGTGCACGGAAAGGTGACGCTGCAGAACACGAAGGAAGATCATGATGAAAACGAGCACGATGAAAATAAACTGCTTGCTAGTGTAGGTCTTTGTTTAGGAATACAGTACATGCCGAAGGACGGATAGTTCAGTGACTAAAGCACTCCCGGTCGAGCAAATGAAATACTGTACGTGGAAGGAGGTGGTCACTATTCTCTGCAACTTAAATGTGCGGACGACGGACTCAAACACAACGCATTAAAGATTTACATCTCAGTCTCTTTTTTGTATAACATGGCCCATTAATTTGGAGCGCTTGGTTTAGGGAGGACAACCTGTGTGGCGCCCGAAAGAACACTGGACTTCGCAGAAAACGTGCCTCTCCAACTTCATAAAGAGTTTGGCCAAACGGTAAAAAGCGTCCCGCCTACACAGCACCAACGCTCTGGGTGGTCCTGGGCCGCTCCACTTGTGCGAAGCAGCACTGCGTGTCAGGGGTTCTGGCAGCACAGCCAGGGAGACTTTCCAGAAGCATACCTGTCTCAGCGATGAAGGACTGCTGTCCTTTTCCTGCCAGGCTTGGGGGCACTGGGCCCTTTTGGCTCGTGATCCACTGGGCCTGCAGCTCACCCGTCCACGGGTCATAGTTTGCTGGAAGACCAGGGAATGGTTCTCGGAACCACGTTCAAGCCAATCGACAAGACGTAAAAATTAGAAAAGTGATTTGTACAAGGTGGCACAGAGCCAGAGCAAGGATGTACCTAGGCTAGAATTTCAGGCGGATGGAGAGTACGCCAAAAATGTTGGGAGCAGCACTAACTTCAGAAAGTGTGTGGATGGGGCAAACTTACATGTTGTGGGCATCTAACTTCTTTACACGTTCTGAGGAGACTACGTTGGTGCAGCGGCAATGTCACAAGCAGTTACCTCTTGTTCAGTTCTGAAACCTCACACTTAATGACTGCTGTGAGAATGAACCATCTGCTGCCCTGCCATCCCGCCACCCCCCACCGCCTTACAATCACTCCACTGACATGAAAGGGCATGCATACGAATGCAGTTGCTAACAATGTTACAATAGTAACTTCAGGGCCTTTGCTCTGTTGAACTTTGTAATTACCTTTTCCAGGGTAATCAAGAGCTACCTAAACTTCTGACCACTCCACTCTCTCTTTCCCTACAGCAAGCATGGCTGCATGTCTGAGACTCCCCGCCTCCAGGACACTCAATAGGATATGGAAGATATGGAAACAGCCCAACATAAGCAGAAGACTTCTACAAACACCTCAGCCACATCACCACAATAATTTGGCTGGCCCACGAGCTGTGGGCCTGAGCATCAGCAACTTGTTTGCTGCTTTGGAGCACGACGAACCAGCACAGAATTGGGTGACGCAGCAGACAACCAGATGTCCCTCCCGTCCAATAAGTTTAGGATCCCACCAGTCTTTGTGGAGAGTCTGAAGACTCACAAGGATCTGGTCGACTTGCTCCATGAGCTGTGCACCACACCAACCTTCATGACCAAGCCTCAAGATATCACTACAGTGGAGGACTACAGGAGTGTGACAGACACCCTCACCAAGCAGGTTCTGCAGCACTACACCTTCCCATTGGAATGAGTGAGGTCCCAGAGGTTTGTGATCCGTGGCCTCCTGGCAAACACCAGTGTTTGAGAGATCACTGAGGAGCTCGCAGTACACGAGTACACGGCCTCCCAGTGAAGATCATTGTACAGCTGACAACACTGGCGGACAAGAGTAAGAAATTCCCTCAATTTGTTGCCACCCTGGCATCAACCAGCGATGGAAGACCCGTCGATCTTATACGCCTATGCAGCTCGCAGTAACCACTGAAAGGCAGATAATTGATCATGTGCTTCAACTGCCAGCGCATCAGCCACACATCCGCCTTCTGCCACCAGGAGCCATGCTGCAAGCGATGTTGGGAGAACTACACATCACAACACTGCACCCGAGATCGAAGCGATCCGGCAACCTGTGCCAACTGCAAGGGACCTCACACTGCCAGCTACCGCAGATGTCCGGCCCTAACAAGCGCCAAACAGAATGAGCAGCAGAGAAGGGCACCATGACCACTGCAGACAGCATGGAACCCAGCAGCCAGTGCACAGGAATCGCAGACGACGACCGTCATCAGGTGAGCAGCGGAATCCACCTATCACACCAAGGCCCAGCACATCACCAGGGCTCAGAATAGACGACCACCATGCAGAGAAATAACCCACCTTGCCCGCCACCAGGCCAAGGCCCAGAAAAGACCCAACACCCACCACATTAGGGTTAAGCTACACTGATGTCCTAACGATGCCACCCAAACTGCCATGAGCTGCTCCCGGCGGAGGAATAGGGAACAGCAAGTGCCATCAACTGGAAGACCATCATTGCGAAGATTGCAGCGGTTGCTGCAGAGCTGAACATCTACCCCCTCCGTGATGATGTTGGCTAGGTTCGTCCTGAGCCTATTCCAGGGAGAAGAAATAAATCAACATGGCATCTAAACCCATCTACGCCGCCATGATGTGGAACGCCAACGGTATCCAGAGGACGGATGAACTTCACCTGATGCAAACAAGGAACATGAGTACTGCCTTGCTGTCAGAGACCCACCTGCAAGGAAACCAAAAGCTGAGCCTGGCGAACCACAGAATGTACCGGACCGATTTACCAGCAGGAGCCAGAAGAGGGGGGGGTAAGGCAGCAGTGATAGTGAAAACGGCGATCGACCACCATGAGATTGGGCTCCCACCCATCAGAAGCATTGAAGCCACCAGAGTGCAAGTCAAGATTGCGACAGAACCACTCCGGCTGATTCCAACGTACTGCTATCCGAAAGCAAAGCTGGATCTTGGGGACCTGGATGCTTTGCTGGATTCCACTGTTCTGACAATCATCAGAGGAGACCTCAACACTAAACATTGATGGAACTCAGTACTGGCAACTAGAGGGGATGGTCACTGCTGGAGTACTGCAGGAAGAACGAGTGTGTGGTAGCAGGTCCCACTGAGCCCACGCACTATCCAGGTGCAGCAAGTCACAACCCAGATGTGCTGGACATCATGCTACGGAAAAACATGCAACACTGCATGGAGCTGGAAACACTGGTATACATGAACGACTGCAGCAACTGATTTTCAGGGGAACAATGATGTCCAGAGAAGCTAATAAAATCTTACATAAAACGTGAGTTTTTTATTTGTGCTCAATATAAACAAGATTACAATTTGCTTTGATCCAAGTCCATGAAAATAAAGCAGTACATCACAAGCAGGCAATCTTGGGTTATAAAATATTACAAAGAAAAACTTTGCACTGAGAGTGGGTTGCGTAAATTAGCTTGTGCTCTTTGTCAAGCCGAGCCCACGCTAGCAAAGAAGTCTGTTCTTGCTAATATGTGCAAGAGGAACTTTTCCAGAGGACTCAATACTGCAGTTAATTCTCTTGCCAAGGTACACTGTAGACTGTAGAAAGCCTAAAACATTGATAAGGAGAGAAGGGCTGGTGAGAAGAGAGGTGATGAGACTGATGCAGGGTCAGGGAAGAGGAACGAGGTGTGCTATGGTGGAGCAAACGGGGATTAAGAACATTTGACTCACTAAGGCGACAGTCATAGGCGAGCCAAGTCTGAATACCGTTTGCCCTTTATATCAATGCAGCCAATCTCATCACCAGGCTTCAAAAACTGTTAAACTCTAGCACGAGCAGTGTGGTTTGCACAGAAAAGTCCACATATTGATCCTGCCTGCAGTCTTTAATGACGTATTTCCCACGTAACAATGGCTTCAGTTGAGCCCTTAATGGCAAATCCCTCAAATATTGGTCTCACAGTCTGCCACCACTGTACGCCCAAGTATCTGCGTTCCTTTGAGAAGGGGCTGTGGACTGTACCTAAAACCACCACAGGTGGCAAATCTTTTTTTCCTATGGCTCTTAGGACATGGAACTCTACTCTAGGAGCTAAACCTAGAAATCAAGGTCAACCTCTTCATAAAAAAGGCTCATAGTCAATCTAATCAAAATGTGCTAGTCTGCTTAGGCCCTGCCAATCATCTGCAGCTGCACGCAACAGTGTTTTGTAATTCTTAGCTTTCTACCACTGTAACAAACACTTGAAGAACAAACACTACACAGCTTTAGGGGATGTCAACATGGTATGTGCAGGGCGTAGAAGCCCAAGCTTTTTTTGATCCTCAGGATAAAATGATAGGGCTAATTTGGCCTTTGAAAGAGTGCTCTGCTAATCAGACTGCTTTCATGAATGCGAAACACCCCCAAAAAGTGTAGTACATACATGAGTACACTACACTTATATACTTTGCAGTGGCTGTCTACGGAGATCCGCCAGCAGATGCCTTGTAGTGGCAAAGAAACAGTTTCAAAGGTCACATGTGTTCCTGAATACAGCTGCTGTAATCTAAGGTTAAACAGGACAGGGTGGCTTGTGAACTGCAACTCTGTTCAAAATAGAACTCTGGTGTTTGATGGCAGTTGGTAAAAACTAAATATAAGCCATGTTGTTTGGTTTTGATATGGTCGCTACTGGGATCACACAATTATCAATCATTTAGCCACAAACATTTGAGTTTGATTGTCAACTTGGATGATAGGACTTGGTGTGTATTCAGTTTGTCTACACTGGGCTCCTCCTCCCCACACCCAAGCAATCATGCGTGTCCCACCCAGGAAGGCCTCTCCAGCACCCTGAGAAAGCTTATCCCATCCTCCAGAACACACTCCCTGGGTGTTCACCCGGGATCAGTGTTTCGAAAACAGTTCTGTCATTATAATGGCCACCGCTAACCAGGGTGCTTATTACTGGAGTCCTTTTTATGTAGGCAGGCAAAAAAAGCGACAGGAGAGAGCTTCAGTCCACACACTTGGTCCCATCTCAGATTGTACTGCTTCCTGCAGAGCCAGGCACAATGAGTAGGACATCACAAGACAAAGACCACTTGTCGCAGCATCCAGTATTGGTCCCTTAATAAAAGACTTGAATGAGCTACCTATGTAAGGGTGAAGGGCCCTCCTCTTAGATGATTCATCTTTCAGCAATAGTTGAAGAAATATTCACTTGGAACTTTGTTGGGAGTGCAGTCTTCTCCAAATTACTCTGCCATTGAGGTGAAGAGAGAGGGCTCCAAGGAAGAAACAAGCACTCCCCTAGCCATCCCAAGGAAATATGTCTATAAACCCTTCTTGTTGGAAATAGCAGAAGAAAGGAATTACCTTGACCACAGTGACCCCCCCACAGACTCTCCTAGCAACTCAAAAGCTCAGATGCAGCCCCAATGCCGGTCCACCACCTCAAGATGCTTTTTGAGCCTGCTATGCCAAGCTCGACTCACTTCGAGCTGCTACTGGACTCTTTAAGCCATCTCCACCGATTAAAGCTGATCGTCCAGACTCGCTCACCGGCACAAAACAGTGGATGCAACGGACTCACCTCAGTTCAACCACCAAATTGATCTCATGTAGTGGAAGCATCATCTCGACCCATTGAACGCCATCTATTTAACCTGCTTCGAATGCCGACTCACCAGGTTTGCATGTGTTAGTTTGATTACAGGACCTATTTTTATAGAACCTTGGTTGGACATTCTTTTATTTTGGTACCACAGTAATTAAAGTTCCTCACTGTAGTGACGAGTACTCAGTCCCCTTTCCTCCACCCTTGTGGGCATCCCCCAACATGGGGATGGTACCAGAACCTTTGGCAGCGACACATTGAGCTTCCCTTTTAAATTTAGTGTAGCATTCTAGCAGGAAGAAAAACAATTGCCCGCTCTTGGAAAACTAGGGAAGGACCACTTTTGCCACTCTGGTGGACTAAAATATGGGATATCCTCATTGCAGAAAAGGTGACAGCGGCTAAGGCGGGGACTCTACACCGCTTCCAAAACATCTGGGGCCCATTTCTTGAGTATGATCAAAAATTCCCAGCCCTCACATATAAGCCCCAGCAGGCCAAGCAGATCCTATGCAGCAGGAAGGAACAAGTTACTTTGTAACTGTTGTTCTCCAGCATGGGTCTGGAATGGATTCACATGCTCATGAATATTCCCCGTCGTCAGGCTGGGAATCCTCGGTAAAGAGAAAATCAGTATTAGTTTCGTTTCTGATCTGTCTTTCTTAGTAGTAACCAATCACTGGTCTCTGGGTCATACTTCCCCCCAGCCAATGACTGCCCTCTCCCTAAGCCCCTCACCTGGCAGCCATCCTCAGATTTGGTAGCATGTAAAGTGGCAGTATGACCAAGTGAAGAGCCGCAGAGGGGAAGGAGGGAGGGTTTGCATGTGAATCCATGCCAGACCCGTGCTGGAGAACAACAATTACAGGTAAGTAACTTGTTCCTTCTCCAGCATGGGGTCTGGCATGGATTCACATGCTCATGAATATAAGAATACATAGCAGTACATACATGCACAACCAACGGGAGGTGACAAAAACCTCAACATTAAGCAACTCTTACCTCCTCACCAGGCCCACCTTCAGGCGCAGGTAGCGCAGCACCGCTTGGCCGACTCTGGACTCCTCCCTGGAATCCCGGTCGACACAGTAGAATCTCGTGAAGGTGTGCGTCGACCTCCACGTAGCAGCCCTGCAGATGTCCAGCAGGGGCACACCAGATAAGAACGCCCTAGTAGCAGCGATTGCTCTGGTCAAATGGGCTCTCGGAAGGCTAGGCAACGGTCGGTTGGCCAACCGATGACAGTGCATGATGCAGCCGGAGAGCCATCTGGAAATGGAAGCCTTCGAGAGAGCCTTCCCTTGGTTCACAGGTCCAAAGTTCACAAACAGCTGATGTCTTCCGAAACCTCTTCGTTCGGTCCACGTAGAATTTAAGCACTCTAGCTACAACCGGCGAGTGCAAAGTCCTCTCGGCCGGCGACGGAAAGAAAACTGGCAACACCAAGGGCTCGTTAAGATGGAAGTCCGACGGCACCTTGGGCATGAAAGAGGGGTGCATCCTCAGCACCACCCTCGTATCGTGAAAAGTTAAGTATGGAGGCTTGCAGGAGAGGGCCTGAATCTCTCCCATGCGTCGTGCGGAGGTGATGGCCACAAGGAACGATGTCTTCCACGACAGGAACATCAACGGAGCCGAATGCAAAGGCTCGAATGACAGCCCCATGAGCCTGGTCAGCACCACGTTGAGCTCCCAAGCCGGGGCTGGAGCCTTCACCGGCGGGAACGATTGGAACAGTCCCTTCATAAATTCCTTCACCAGTTGATGAGACCACAAGGACGGCCGTCCTGCAGTTCTGGTGTATCGGGAGATCGCTGCCAGATGTATCTTGATGGAAGCGTGAGCTAGTCCAGCTTTGGCCAGTGACAGTAGGTATGGTAGCACTTGAGGTGCCGTAATCCGTAGAGGGTTGATCTTCTGTGCACGGCACCAGACAGAGAACCTCTTCCACTTATGTCAGTTGCACTTGAGAGTTGAGGACTCCCTGGCCTTTGCAAGAACCTCTCTGCAGTCAGCCGGGATATCGTACCCTCCAAACTCTAGTGCTGCAGGAGCCAGGCCTGCAATTTCAGCGACTCCGGGTCGTGATGAAGAATGGCGCCTCCCTCTCTGGAGAGAAGATCTGCGTCCGTCGACAGCTTGACTGGTGGGGACGCTGAGAGGTCCAGAAGGTCCGGGAACCAGATCTGTCTTGGCCACGCCGGTGCAACGAGGATCATCCTGCACTGGGACCTCTTGAGCTGGCTGATGAGTCGAAGCAGCAGTGGCAATGGAGGAAACGCATACAGGAACAGGCCGTCCCATGGGAACGAGAAAGCATTGCTCATGCTCCTCTGCTGGCGAACCTCTGGCACAGGTCGGTCTGAGGTTTGCCCCATCGTTGGAAAAGCCGATCCACTTGATCCTGGCGTAGTTCCCACTCGTGGCACGAGCGCAGCTCCCTGCTGAGTGAGTCGGCGATGGTGTTTTTTATTTCCTGCAAGATGGAAGGGAACCCGAAACATCCCCTGGGCGATGGCCCAGTGCCACAGATCCTGGGCCTCCTTGGATAGGGCTGGGGATCTGGTGCCTCCCCCTGCTTCCGGATGTAGAACATTGTGGTGGTGTTGTCGGTGAAGATCCTCACGACCTCGCCCTTGAGGGACAGGAGGAGGGACTTGAGTGCCCACAACACGGCGCGGAGCTCCAATATGTTGATGTGGCGAGACCTCTCCACCGGGAGCCAAAGGCCTCTTGCGTGGAGATCTCCGGTGTGCGCAACCCATGCCTCCAGGGAGGCGTCCGTCGTCACCATCTCCTGATGTGCCGGGGTCTGGAAGTCCGTGTCCGCTGTGCAAGGGTGCCCCACCACTGAATCGCCCGACAGAAAACCTCGTTGAGCGGGATCTCGTCTTCGAAGCTGCCTGCCGCTTGCATCCAGCGGGCGTCGAGGAACTCCTGTAGAGGATGCATCCGTAGCCTGCACAGGTGCACTAGATAGATGCATGAGGACATCATTCCGAGGATGGACTTGATGGATCTCACCCTGGCCACGTCTGTGGCTAGCAGGCGCTGCACCTTGCCTAAGATGGCTTTCGTCCTTTCCTCCGACGGAGACGCCAATCGTTCCACTGTATCGAGCTTCGCTCCCAGAAACAGTGCCACCTGCGACAGAACCAAATGGGATTTTGGGTAGTTGATGGAAAAAACCCAACTCCGTGAGTAAGTGGACAAGTCTTCGCCGTGTGCTCGACGGTGAGTTCTCTTGTCCTTGGTAGTGGCGTCCTTGGACTACGAATCTGAGGAACTGTTGGTGTCCTTTTAGGATGGGGATGTGGAAGTAAGCATCCTCCAAGTCCAATGACGATAGGAAGTCGTCCTCCTCCAGCTGTCCCAGCACGTGCTGGAGAGTGACCATCCTGAACTTCTGTGCCTTGATGTATTTGTTCAACCGACGTAGGTCCAGGATGGGGCGCCAACCGCCTGTCTTCTTTCTGACGAGGAAGTATCTTGAGTATACTCCAGAGCCCCAGAGCCTCTTGGGGACGAGCTTGATGGCCCCTTTCTTGAGCATTGCCTTTACATCCAACAGCAGTTGAGGGACGTGAATTTCCTTCCTAGCCACGGGAGGAATGAGGGGACACTTCTTTAGGAATTCGAGAGTGTGCCTGTGGGCCAGGGCATCCAGCACCCAACGGTCGGTGGAGATGGACTCCCGCATGCTGAGGAACTTCGCCAGCCGGCCTCCCACCGGGGTCCTTCGGTGGGGGCCCGACGCTATGGCTGGTTCAATCTTGCTTGGAGGCGGCCTTGGCGACGATGCCGAGATCCTCCTTGCTTGACGCGACCTCTGTAAGCCTCCTGGGACGAGGAGCCGGCCACCTGGCGGTACGTAGAGAAGCCACCGCCTGATCCCTTGGAGGCCCCCTGTCTGCCTCCGGCACTCCAAAAGAGCCGTCGTTGCTGAAGGACTCCCAGGGCTCAGGCAGTCTCAGAGTTTGCCTTGAAGGCCTGCAGCGACTCATCCACCATTTTCCCAAACAGGTTGTTGCCGTCGAACGGCAGGTCCAAAACCCTGGTCTGCACGTCCTGACGGAAGTCTGTCGCCTTGAGCCAGCCACATCGTCGAAGGCAAACACCTTCCTGCAAAATCTCCAGGGCCTCCGCCCTCTCGTCGTCTGGTGGGGAGCTATCTTGTACCATAGCTCCCTGTCGTAACGGGCCACAATCGCTAAGGCGTTGGCCGCCTTAATTGTCATTGCCGACTAGATGACCCGTCGCCCCTTGGCATCCAATTTCTTACCCTCGCCGTCAGGTGGGGAAGTAGAGGTCGAGGCTGTCGCCCCGCCGCCTTCTTCTTGGCCGCCGCTGAGACGACCGAATCTGGCATAGGTTGAGGCCTGAGGCACAAGGGGGCGGCGTCGGGGACCCGGTACTACTTCTCATACCTGTCCCTCTTAGCAGGCGTCGTGGACAGGTTCTTCAGGATCGCAAGTCCCTCGTCCCAGATATCGTCGAGTAACGGTACCACGAGGACCGTTTTTCTCTTGGCCTCTCGCTGTTGATAGAGGAAACCCTCCTCCTTCTGCTCCTTGGGGCAGAGCTGGAAGAGCTTGGATGCCCTGGCGATCAAGCCGTGAAAAGGAGCCAATTTTGTCGGGCGGGGAGGCCCGAGGGAGTGGTGATGGAAGGTCTGTCCCGTCATCACAACCGTCGTCATCCGTCCCCGTCGTCGTATCTGTCGCCGTGTCATCCCTGGGGTCCGGTGAGAGATGAGGGCTCCACGGGTTGTGAGGGCATGAAGGGCGGGGGGGGGGGGCAAAGGGTGGAGGGTGGTGAACTCTCCTCCGCTTGTTCAGAGGGCTTCCCGACGGGCCCGGTTCAGGATCGTCCGCCGGGGTTCGTGGTAATCTCATCCTTATCTCCTTGCATAAGGTTTGGATTGCCATCAAAATGGCCACCGAGTTGTCCTGAGGCTAGGCCAATGGCTGCGACGGGAGGGATGGCTGCTCCTCCACTGGGGCCTCGTCGGCGCCACCGTCGCTTTCTTCGACCACCTCTTCAGAATCCCTCCCATGGGATCGTACCTTCTCGAACCTCTCGTTGAGGTTCTTCACGGTTTCCACCAGCTCCTCCTCAGAGGCTGAATCCGTGTCCGTAATTGCCACCGCCCCCCCCCCCCCTCTTTTTCCACCGGGGTCTTCACGGGAGTCTTGTCGATGGGCTGGAAAGAGGATTCCCTCTGCGGTGGCAGGGAAACTCTGGGCCCCGAGATCGCCTCCACTGGTGCAGCCTCCCCAAGCTTCGTGAGGGCCGCCGCGACGCCCTCGATAGAGGCCTTAGCCAGGTGAATCAAGGCCTTCGCCACCTTGGGCACGCTTGAGGCCTTCACCTTGGGGCGAGGGTCACCGCCTCGTTCCCCCTCGACTGAATCCTTTGAGATCGACCAGGGCCTCTCCAGAAGCTTGCCCGGGTTCTCGAATTTCTTCTTCCCCGAACCAGAGCGTGGTTGATGGTGCCGGGGAAGGCGGGCCCTGCCTGGCAGCCGAAGAGCCCGACCGTTCGGCGCTCCCGGAGCCCGCAGACTCGCAGTGCTTAGCCTTCTCACAGGACTTGGAAGACCGCTCTGACCTTTTCTTCTCACCTGCTGGGCCCTTCTCCAGCCAGCTGGCGAGGTGGGAACGACGATCCCTCATGGTCTGTACCGATAGGTTCTTGCAGAACGCACAGTCCTTCTCCACGTGCGTCTGGTCCTCATGAAGGCAGTAGAGACATCTCAAATGCTCGTCCTCCTTGAAAACATTCTGTAACCCACATCCAGGGCAGTTCCTGAACAGCTTGGATCCGGGCGTCGAGATCCCCTTGTCCTGGGCCATGTCCATGGTAGGCCTCCAAGAAGCATAACGCGACGAAAACTTCACCCTTGAGGGGCGTAGAAAATTCTGAAATGGGTCCCCGTTGATCGGAAGTAGAACGGTGGAGCTTGAGGCTCAATTTAACCGAAAAATGAGAAAATCTCTTGAAAAAAGCACGAAAACGCAGTAAAAGCTCAAGAGCTATAGCACGAGGACTCCCAACACTTGAACGTGCGGTAAAAATCTGAGGATGGCTGCCAGGTGAGGGGCTTAGGGAGAGGGCAGTCATTGGCTGGGGGGAAGTATGACCCAGAGACCAGTGATTGGTTACTACTAAGAAAGAAAGATCAGAAACAAAACTGATACAGATTTCTTCTTTACCGAGGATTCCCAGCCTGACGACGGGGAATATTCATGAGCATGTGAATCCATGCCAGACCCATGCTGGAGAACAGTTACAGAGTAACTTGTTCCTTCCTGCTGCTTAGGATCCGCTTGGCCTTCTTGGGCTTATATGTGAGGGCTGGGAATTTTTGATCGTACTCAAGAAATGGGCCCCAGATGTTTTGGAAGCGGTGTAGAGTCCCCGCCTTAGCCGCTGTCACCTTTTCTGCAATGAGGATATCCCATATTTTAGTCCACCAGAGGGGCAAAAGTGGTCCTTCCCTAGTTTTCCAGGAGCGGGCAATTATTATTCTTCCTGCTAGAACGCTATACTAAATTTAAAAGGGAAGCTCAATGTGTCGCTGTCAAAGGTTCTGGTACCATCCCCATTTTGGGGGATGCCCACAAGGGTGGAGGAAAGGGGACTGAGTACTCGTCACTACAGTGAGCAACTTTAATTACTGTGGTACCAAAATAAAAGAATGTCCAACCAAGGTTCTATAGAAATAGGTCCTGTAATCAAAATAACACATGCAAACCTGGTGAGTCGGCATTCAAGGCAGGTTAAATAGATGGCTTTCAATGGGTCGAGATGATGCTTCCACTACATGAGTGGTGGTTGAACTGAGGCAAGTCCTTTGCATCCACTGTTTTGTGCTGGTGAGTGAGTCTGGACGATCCGCTTTAATCGGTGGAGATGGCTAAAAGAGTCCAGTAGCAGCTCGAAGTGAGTCGAGCTTGGCATAGCAGGCTCAAAAAGCATCTTGAGGTGGTAGACCGGCATGGGGGCTGCATCTGGGCTTTTGAGTTGCTAGGAGAGTCTGTGTGGGGGTCCCTGTGGTCAAGGTAATTCCTTTCTTCTGCTCTTTCCAACAAGGAGGGTTTATAGAGATATTTCCTTGGGATGGTTAGGGGAGTACTTGTTTCTTCCTTGGAGCCCTCTCTCTTCACCTCAATGGCAGAGTAATTTGGAGAAGACTGCACTCCCAACAAAGGGGAATATTCATGAGCATGTGAATCCATGCCAGTCCCCATGCTGGAGAATACACCCAACGAGGGGAGCGAGGCATAAAAAGAGAGGGAAGGGAGACCTAACCTCCAGGACCCTAAACCGGAAAGACACCTATAGTCGGAGATGGGGATGGGTGAAACGTGACTGAAATGTTGAAATAATGCATAACTGTACTTGTTTCCTGCCTTGTTTCAAAATAAACATTTTAAAAAAAGAATTTAGTATAGCGTGAGGCCCTCTGGCGCCTCACCTCAGTCCCCTTTTAACACATTGGACGCATAGGTACCTAGACACGATATTAGCCCTCGGCATACTAGCAGGGGAAGGTGGATGGGGCGTATGGAGGCAAGGGGACCGAGTACTCTAGTCACTACAGTGAGTAACTTTCAATGCTCATACGTACCGTGCCGTTTCCTCCAACCTTGTGGGTGATTCCACCGAACAAGGAGGAAAGGGTGGAGCTGGGATAGCCTGTCTTATATCTTGGACGAAGCAAAAAGGTTTTTCAGAACCGCCTGACCAAACTGCATCGCGCCTGGAACTGCTGTCCAGTGAGTAGTGCTTACAGCAGGCTGATTGAGTGGCCCAAGTAGCCACCATGACATCCCAAGAAGCATCTCTCCGAAACACGACAGCTGGGGCTCTGACCGCATGAGCATAAATCCCCTCAGGAACAGGTTTGCCCATGGCCGTGTAGAGGAAGTCCCAAAGAAGATTTGCACCCCCACCGCCCATTTTGAGGTGCCAGGAACGTTCATGCCGAAATATGTGGCGTATGATAAGCAAATAAACCAGTAGAGAGCAGCAGCAACAGGGCTCTGCCCAGTACCTATATGACTGGCAGCACCTATTGAAATACCTGCACCTAAGAAACCTTGGACAGTAAGGTACCCATTGAGAAAACCATATTGACAAATGAGACAGAATGACGATTGTCAAAATGCAATATCGGAAGAAGCCAAGCAAGTCCTAAAGACAAATGGTGACGTCACAAGAACCCGGACTGACTCACAAAAGATATGACGACATATGAATGATGAAGAGACGAAACACCATGGATAAATGACACCCTGAGTTTAAAGCAAAATAACGATGCCAAATGTTAGATGCTTATGCCATGAGTTTGATGCAGATATTCAGCCAGTTTACACGTGTACATATGTAAGGAACCGCAAGAAGCTAAGAAAATTGTGGAGCTTGCTAAAGCTTAATAGTAAAATAGAGTGTGGCAAGCGCCACCTACCCATCTACCTCAAGAAAAGAGCTGTATATAAGTATACTATGCATAAGAGCAGAACGAAGGTTACTTAAGGTCTCACGAGGAGAGCTTTGCAGCAGCAAAATCGAGAATTAAGGACAGACAGAAACTCAAGTCATGCCAAGAAGCCAAGGTCGTACCGGCTGAAGTAGGCCAATAGTAGATACATTTAATGAAGAGAAGAACAGAGTATCCTATTCTGAAAGGTCAAGATAAGCCTCAGGAGGCAGATGGCTGACAAAATTAAATCAAATGCACGAATTACATGGAGAATAAGACTACTTTCACAGTGTCGGAATCACGTGTCCGAGCCAGCAGAAGAGATGAAACTTTCACAACTACGCATGGAATTTTGCCATGCCCAGGCGCCTTCACTTTTCCAGACCAAGAGCAGTCTCAAGGCCAAGATACAAAGAAATAATTGACACATGACCACTGAAGTGATGCTTGATTGTTGCAATAATTGGAGGGAAACTGGGGGAGCGAATGAGTTCCCTGCACCTGGCCGGCTATTCTGCACATGCTGCTAGGCTGGTGGAAAAGTATGAGTGGGGTTGATGCCAACCCAATCATAGTTAACCAAGTAATCTAAGGTCCTATAGTTAATAGAGCCAATGAGTCGTCATACTTTTAGTGATGTCTACGGCAGCCATTTTGAAGGAAGGGCCCAGATGCCCCATCTGACACCGTTTATCCAATCCCCTGCTTTCGTTACATATATAGATATAGTACCTACATTAAAGTTAAAGTTACTTTCCTATAACCAATAGAATTGCATGCAACATTGTAAGCGTTACACGTCAGTAATGACAAGTTTTCAGTATAAAAGATGTGTTTTTTTAATGAAGTTTGTTGGAGTTGTGAAGCGAGAAGGAATATCGAGCGATTGCTGATGTTCATGAACTCCCCGTATCCCGACCCCAAGGATCCAGAGAGGAAAAACATGCCAACGGTGAGTGAAAAATGTTTTTCCTCTCTAGACCCTCGGGATCACCGTCTCTCCTGCTTTTCTTCCGGAAGGCTGCTTGTAGAAGTGTGAAGGGATTTGTGGGTGAAGACACTGGTTCCTTCAGACCTCAACTGCAGATTTTATAATTTACTCTTGCCACTATCTACAGGGAGCTTCTCGGTCTACTTAGCCGGATGGCAAAGGACTTGTGATATTGCCCAAGCCTCAGAAATATATATATACTCAAGGGTGACCTTTGCATTCAAAGTCCTGAAAAGATAGGGCAATAAGAGACCGAAACGGTTAAAGACCTTTTCGAAAGGCATGGGTTTACACTCCATGTCGGAGCAAATCATAGAGGCAGGAGAATTATGTATCCGGCTGGAGTCTGTCTGGCCTGTCACGTCTGTTTTATGTTTTTTTTTCTTTTTTTCTTTTTCCTCTGACGCCATAAAAAATAAGAAATGTTTGCAAGAATTTGCACGAAAATTACATGATTGTTTAACTAAGATATTGTATAACGCGAATTGATGGTTGTTGTGAAAAAAATAATTTTTGTGAAAATCGGGATTGGAGCTTGCGACGATTGGTGCTCGCTCATATTGTTGATTTTGTTTAAAACGTGACAGTGTTGTGTGAGGAGAAAATAAATAATTTTAAGTATGGCAGATATTACACCGCTAATACACTTGTGCAAACAGTTGCCGAAACATGCACCTACGCTGAAAAAGTACAGTGCAGAATGGGTCAAAGGAACCGCCCACAAAATGTTTATGCCATGGCCTCAGGGTGGATCGCTATCTAAAGCAGTCCTGCAACACATGACGACATATTTGCACGCCACATATACTGGGAAAAAGTTAAAAGCCTAGCTAGTTTAGAGCTTTGTAAGATGTACTAAGAGGATAAGGAGGAGGAGCCACTGGTAGATTTGATACTTAACATATGCACAGAGGGGGGTGAAACGCCTTCCGCGCCACCCACCCCGTCTGAAACAAAAAGCAAAGCCACTAAAGACGAGGGATTATATCCATTAAGAGGATTTAAAGCAGCCACAAGATATAGCAACCTGGCATATAAATCACCTATGCAACGCAGTGACGAAAACCCAGACAAAGACCGAGACAGAGATATCACCTCCAAAGTCCTGAAGGACAAGGAGAGGCGCGAGAAAGAAAAAGGAGATCAGGCACAAGCAAGTACATCTCGAGATATGAATAGAGAGGGAAAAATATGGAAAGGAGATGAGGACAGAACTGATGAGATAGCATTCACACAGAACGAATGGAAGGTCAGATTCTATTGAAACTCAATGGTAAAGGCATTGAGGATACGAGACAAAAGGGAGAGCCAGACGATTCACAAAGAAAAGAAAAAGAAAAGGAAAAAGGAGAGACGAAAGGATCAGGAAAAAAGATAGACAGACGAGAACAGCTGTATCGCGAAGAGCAAGAAAGGAAACGCGATCATAAGCCAAGAGCAGCTAATGATCTTAATAGGCAGGAACAATGGAGAATAGAGGAAGAAGACAAAAGATAAGGGAGAAGAGAATAAAAAGATGAAGGGATGAGGAAATACGAAGGGCAAATGAACGTAGAGATGCAAAGAAACAGGAAGAAGATAGGATCAGAGTGGAAGCACAGGAGTTTGATGACGACACAAAACGTAAGCGAAGACAGAGAGCACACAATCTTGAATATCTGGAAAGAGAGGTTAAAAAACCCGATCCAGTAGTAGAATGGGAAGACATAGAAGAATTCTTTCCCGAGTACGATTCAGTACCAGGCACGTCTAGGGCAAATATCGAAGATGACTTCGACTCCAGAAGCATCGGAGAGACGATCGATAGAATATATGATGAAATGGGGCTAGAACAAGTACCCCAAGGGAAAGGGGAGGACGAGCGCCTTGAGAGCACTCAGTTGTAGGACGCTGAGGACGCCTCCCGAAGTAATAGAAATAGAGAGCTGTCCCTAGATAGGTTGACACTAAACAGAAATAAGGAAGATGAGAGGAGTTAAACAAGTTGGGCACAGACCATATCAGACAGAGAGAGAGAGGAATATGAGAAAAAGGAAGAGAGAAGGCGCGAAAAACGCTTCTCTGGAGGAAAAGGGATAAGATGGTCAGATTCTAGTGAATCTGCACAAGGCATCAGAGTCAGCCACACAGTCAGACCAACACGAAGGAGCATCTTACGGTCAGAGGTGGGTATCTCCACCACCCTACGTGAGACGACTAAGGACATTGCCAGGTAGACGGCGATGCAGGACTATCACCCCTGCAGTGGATAGAAAAATGATGAAAGAGGAAAAAGTGTGCCATATATTACAATTCCCCTTGAAAAAGGAGGAACAAGGCCACAGTATATTCCATGGCCACACATAGACCGAGAAAATCTGAAAAACAAGCTTCCAATTTTAACATTGGGAGCCGGAAAATGGATATAGGAGCTGGAAAAAATGACAGGAGGGAACATGTTGGCCATAGGGGATATTAAGGGTCTTTTAATCGCCATACTTGGTGATCGAGCCGACGACGTGTGGACACGTGCAGGTTACCCTGGCGTGACTACAGTTAATACTGCACATGATAGAGCTCCTTTTAACAATTGCAGAGCCGCGGTATGGAAAGCATTACGATTGCTATACCCGGATACGTCTGACATGGGAGCCATAATAACCCGCAAAATGAAGGAGTCAGAAGATCTGTTGCTTTACATTCAGAATTTCCAAGACGCATGGGTGCTGGAAACGAAGGAATGTTGTGGGAAATCCATACCCGTGTTTTACCACATATTATGCCAGGGGCTGCCAGATCAGGTACAGAAGCAGCTCAAGTAATTGGTAGGACTCAAGGCCAAGCCATGGTCTGAGATACAATTGACCATAGCTCATTATTGCAGACTTCTGCAAGAAAAGAATGGCAAGAAAGAGACTACACGAAAATCTGAAGAGGCAAAGTTAGTGCAGAAGAAATTGTCAAAATATGCCATTGAAGGGGCAATAACTAGCACAGACGAATCAAACATACAGCAGGTCAATAAATCAACAGCAGGTTAATCAGGGCAGTATTGGGTTCTACCCCAGAGGGAGAGGCTTTCGAGGAAGGTTATGGCGGTTTCCAAGGTAATCAGGGAGGTTTTCAAAGCATGCAAAGTGCCAATCAAGATATGGCAAATGGGCAATTAATCAGAACATAGTCAATGAGTTGGACGTGTGGGATGACAGGGCATCTAGCGCGCAGATGCAGAAGTCAAGGCATGGTGCAAACAGACCAACGAATCAGAAGAGGAATGGTGACTCCACCTGTGTTTTTACAGCAGGGTGGAAATGTAGTTGCACAGAATCAAACGGTGCAACCACAAACACCAGTAGCACAGCAAAGCTTGCAACCTAAGAACTTGATACGTTTTCCACAAGGACAGTCTCAATAGTCGCCGATGCAACTGTCACAGACAACAAGTGCAGGACAAGCATTGGACTCTGGAATGAGAGCCAACACTGGTGATGGAGGAAGTCCCTTCATGCAGCATGGGACAAGGTTATATATGGACTAGGACAGCTCACTGGGAAACCGGATGTGTTCTATCCTATAGGTGACACCAAACCCTCATGAGGAACCAAGGGTGGATGTCGTTAAAGGGGTCAAAGAATATTCCTTCTTAGTTGACACGGGTGCAACATGCTCGTGTATACGTGAAGGCAAGTTTTCCTTGTCCGGCGATGCCAAAAATACTCAGGGCTTCACAGGAGCAACAAGTTGTGTTCCTTTTACAAATGAATTTCCATTCTCCATTGGAGAGTGTAACATGAAGGTGTCATTGCTATATTCAAGGCAGACCCCAGTAAATATATTGGGCCGAGACTTATCGACAAAGATAAACATGACAATCTCAGTCACGGTGACGGGCATAGTATGTTCGACTCCAGGAATGCAATATTTAAATGTCTGCGAAATGATTAGAGCATACGCGGGACAAACCGCTATGAGGGTTGTTCCATTGGAACCAGAAATATTCGCTTATGGGATACGCATACTAATGGCAGGGCTACCAGGCTTCGCAGAAAAATCCATGAGAACCCAAGATACATTTCTATTTAGGCCAAGAATACCTATGCATGAAGAAAAGGGACAAGTATTTCCCTTGGCAATATACACAGCCATAGTGCGAGGGAAAATGGTACTGATTGATGGTTGCGATGATGAAGGCAGACAATGGTGCACAGTAATCGCCATTGAGGAAGGGTACAGATTGACTGACGTCACTGATGACGATCTGTTTGACGAGCAAAAGGATGTTGAGGAAACAATAGGTGAGGTAAATCTAATTTTTTGGGTGAGGATAATCAAAAGAGAGGTGCCCCAGAGAATGTTGGTGACACAGAACCGTCCAGAATATTTTGATGATGACATGGCCCAGGTGCCTGTCTCAGTGTGGACCACAGGCCCCTATGACGTAGGCTTATTGAAGGGAATTGGAGAAGTAAATATTGAATTGAAACCAGGCGCAATTTTGCCAAATGCACGACAATATCCCATGTCTAGGGAAGCAGATGAAGGGATTTTCAAGACAATTTCTGCTATGATGGAGCAGGGCATCTTTGTGACATCAGAGTCGTCATGCTATACCACGGTTTATCCGATTAAAAAAATCAAAGGGAGGGTCGTGGAGACTAATTCAAGATTTACACCCGATAAATGATATTGTAGAGGCCGAGTTCCCTCTAGTCCCTAACCCAGCAACAAAACTATGTAATATACTGGTTGAGACTCAATATTTCACGGTGATTGACTTGAAAAATGCGATTTTCTCA
The DNA here is from genome assembly GCF_040938575.1 of Ambystoma mexicanum. Lineage (NCBI taxonomy): Eukaryota > Metazoa > Chordata > Amphibia > Caudata > Ambystomatidae > Ambystoma > Ambystoma mexicanum. The sequence continues at coordinate 97,189,057 of NC_090932.1, forward strand.
ATCCCACTGCACAAAGACTCACAAGATATGACGTCATTTACATTCTGACAGATGCGCCTGAAAAGCACGAGGTTACCCCAGGGGTACTGCGAGTCTCCTTCGATTTTTAACAGAGTCCTGCAGATGGATTTAAGCAATATTGCATTAGAGACTGTTGTCTTACAATATGTGGATGACATCTTAATTTTCAGCACAACAGAGGAGAGATGCAGACATGATTCTGTTGAGCTATTGACCATATTGGCTGAGAAAGGATATAAAGTTGACAAAGAAAAGTTACAATATTGACAGCAAGAAGTGCTGTACGTAGGCCAGCTGATCTCGCATGAGGGGAAAAAGGTTACCCCTGAAAGGGCTGAGGCCATATTGAACACAGCCAAGCCACACACGATAAAATAGATGCAGAGTTTTTAAGGACTTTGCAATTATGTCAGGGCATCGGTTTTCAACTAGAGCTCATACACTAAGCCCTTGTTACAAGCCCTGAAGGCGGCACAGGGGTACGAAAGAAAAACATTGAACTGTCTGAGACCATGGAAGAACAAGTTACTCTCTTACCTGCTAACGTTCTTTCGATAGGATGGTCAGACGACGTATTCCATATCTATGACATGTAATCACCGCAGCACAGCTGCGGCGGTGATTACATGTCATAGATATGTAATACGTCGGAGGACCCAATCCCCTCAAAAAAGGCTTTATTGAACTCAAAGCCATTTGCACGGCACCAGTTTTGGGGATTCCCAATTATGCAGAGGCATTCTACCTGTTTTCACACACGAATGGCAGTGTTATGACAGCAGTACTCACACAGAGAACCACATTGGGGTACAAGCCCCTGGCATACTACAGTGGGAATTTGGACCCAGTGATGAGAGGTAATTTCCCTGGCAAACAGAGTTTAGCTGCCGCAGCGTTCGTCAGAGACGGCTACAACCATTGTGATGGGATGCTCAATGACGTTTGTCGAGCACACACTATTTACCATTCTAGAGAAACCAAGGGGCACATTGACATCTCAGAGAGCTTCTGCTTATGAAGTTATCATATTGAATCCATCGATTAAGATAGTTCGATGCAAAATAGTGAACCCAGCTTTGTGCATAGCAGAGCCAGTCACTGACGGAGAACCGATCCATGACTGTGCAAATGATGAAGAATTCTATGATGAGATTCCCAAAGTAAAAGAAAATGCATTGGCAGAAGGAGAAATTGTCTTCATTGATGGTTCTTCAAGAATCGCTCAAAATGATGGGCAAAGATATACCGGCACCGTTGTGATGAAGCAAACAGCAAATGGAGAATTTCGAGTACTCAGTGCACAGTTACCATATTATTATTCAGCACAGGCTGCAGAATTATTGGCGTTGATACTCACCATTGAGAATCACGCAGACCAGGAAGTGACGGTGTACAGTGACTCCCCCTATGTTACATCAACAGTGCACGTAGGCTTAGCACGCTGGAAAAGTAGGGGCTACCTCAGAGCGGATGGCACCCCAGTGCAGCACACAGCCCTATTGGATAGGCTCATTAAGGCAGTACAGCTCCCAGTGGGCATGGCGGTCATAAAATGCGCCGCCCATATGAAAGGGACAGATTTTATCTCATGTGAAAATCGAGAAGCAGACACAGAAGCCAAGCCGGTGTCCACCAAAGACAAAGTTGTAATGGATGTGGAAACAACCGGATGTGCATGAGAGAATGATTGTTGCACGAAGTGAACCTGATAGTTATAATAAACTGGGGCAAACCCAGTTAATCGAACTCCCAGGGGAAGCACCACAGGAGGAGAAAAACCTCTGGAAGCAGCAAGGGTGTTCTTTAAACCCCTCTGAAAGCTTGTGGCGACGAGACAGCACTGGTAAACCAGTGATGCCTATAGCCCTATTGAAGATAGCAATGGAGCAATTGCATTATCCAGCACATATGACAAAAGAGAATCTAGCAGCAACGCTCGTGGAAGACTGGTTCATACCGAACTTCGCAGAGCACATTGCATTTTTTATGATGAACTGTATAATCTGCCAACAGTTCACAGCTGGGCACACACTAAGAGTAATTAGAGTTGTCGTCCCAAGGCCTAATGGACCTTTTCAGCACTTGTATGTCGATATGATTCAAGTATGTAACGGGTACAGGTACCTAATTGTTGTGGTGTGTCCGTTCTCTAGATGGATAGCACAGGTCCATGCACACACTCAGACTCTACCACATGACTTTCCAGGTGGGGCGAATGTGAAGTCATGAGGTCAGATATTGCTCCTCACTTTGTTAACGCAATATTTGAGCCAATCAGTTCTTGTTGGCGTATCACCCGCAAGGTAATGGAATATGCGAGAAGCTCACCAGCTTGTTAAAGGAAAGGATAGCCAAGTTGAAGCTTACTCTAAAAAAAGGGATGGGTACACAGTCTTCCATTGTCACTGTATGCACTCAGAAACCAGCCTGGTTCTGTCCATCATCTTACGCCGCACGAAATAGCAACAGCAGAAGGATGCATACTCCATTGACACCCCCAAGCTAGAGCTAGATGTGATGCCCAGCTAATCGGAGAAATCTTAGGGTCTGAAATGCAAAATTATTTGAATTGCATAACATCTTGTCTTACTGTAATTTCAGGACAGCTGCAGCAACAACGAAAAGGGTGCGGGGCAGCACAGAACACTGAAAGAGATACTACAACTGACCCAATTCAAGGACTACGTCTACCACCAATCTTTCCTGGAGACACGGTTCTGGTGAGAAAGCACACGACAAAGAAGTCAGACGAGCCAAGGTTCAACGGTCCATTCAGAGAGGAGAACATTACTCCCTCGGCAGTCAAGCTAGAAGGAGGACGAGCTTGGCTCTTTCTGGGTGATATCAAACCATACATCGGAGAAGGCCCACTGCCCGCACCCCAACACGTAGAGACTACAGACGACGGGCAAGAACCACAGCACGTGCAGACGAGGAAGGAGGACGCGTAACCAGCAAAACAAAGATGATAAACTGATGCAAATTGTGGCTTAAAATTGGACATTTCCTCTGAGCAAAAAGGGGGATAAGGACATGAAAATATGGACACTCTGTACATCCTAGTTGCAGGGAGAAGAAGAGAACTGCATGTATAAGCCACAACCTATTCTGTTGACTTTGAACTTTGGACTGAGGCATGTCCGGACTCATTCCAAACAGAAGCATTATTTGGACTCACTTATGGTGTCCCAGAGTAGCAACATCACTAAAGACGTTCTGAATTATTTTGACCTACTCTTGAGGTCATACCCGTCACTAGTGGGAAGGGTCACTAGCATCACTGAATTTCTTCAAGACCCTGAAAACGAAAATACAATAAGGAGGTTGCTCCCCGTGATTGCCAAGCAGTTCCTCCTGCTTCCGGAATACAGAGAGGAAAAAACAAATGTCCGAAGAAGAACCGAATAAGCTTGTTAGCATACTGTTCTTTCGCTTAATTGAAGACTGCCCAGATCTTGTTGGGAGACTAACTGACATCTTGACATTTCTCAGAGATCCTGCAAACACAGAACGTCTGAGCATAATCATGAATGGAATCATAATCCAAGTTGCTCTTGGAGCTCACCGAAATCACAGAATCTGCCACACAGTGCAAAAAGGACAAGACCAATGTCCCCGTCACCAGAAGATAGCAGATAGGCGAGCAATGTCTTCTTTCGACTAATTGAGGACTTTCCAGAACTTGTGGGGAGGCCTTCCGGTGTTGACGTCCTCACTTTCAGAGACCTAGCAAACTCTACACAGATGAGCATGCTCCTGCATGGTATTCTGATGCAGGTTGAACTGTCTAATCATCATCAGAATTTCCGAAGGAGACTGTAAAACATTCCGCCGAGTGACAAATCCAGAAAGTGTTGCCAGAGACTTCACTCTTGTTTAAACTATCAAGGACACAACATGTCGTCCGGATTGAAACAGATCAGAGGAACAGACTGGGAGCTTGTGTATTTTGAACACATACAGTAAAAGAAGGACTTGCCGAACGTGTTGCCTTAATTGCAACTACAGAAAAGAGAACTGTATCCAGAGACAATAAGCCAATCCAGTGTCCAGACAAAGGAGGACAATTGTTCCAGTACCTGCAACCGACAAGTAAAAACATCAGAATCCAGAGATATTGTTGCATAGAATATATTACCGTAGTCTTTTTCCTTAGATGATAGAGATGGGGAATCAAAACAGCAGCATCGTCGTCGTCCCTCAAGGGGAAAGACGGACTCATTGTTCCAGAACTAAGTGATGCCGCCTAACCTACAGAGGCATAATGTACATATGTATTGTATTTATCATCGTTCTACTGACACTCACAATTCGAACTGCATTTTTTATTGGTGCATAAAGTGTTCCGATTTCAGTGCACCCACCTAATGATGTATGCATGACACCCACAAAAGTACCTAGACCTTTTATAGTCCTTCCAGTTCCTAGACAAGCCGACAAAGGGGTGAGTGAGCTTGAAATGGATGTGATTAGCCATTACATGCACACACATTTGGTAACAAACAAATTGAAAAGCCGGAGACAGGGCCGGCAGAGCAAGCATGAGAAAAGGTTAATGAAAAATACACATGCACAGTGAGTATACTTGCACCAGGTCTAGTGTCAATAACTGCAGAACCACAATCGAAAGCATGGGAGAAGAATAGACTGCCTACTAGGAGAAGTTCTACTACAAATGAAGTAAAAAGACAAATGAAAAAAGCTGAACTTTTAAAAGAGACAAAAGGAGGTGCAGAATAAACCAACAGAGACAGCATCAATAAGCACACATGTTCCAGTGAAGGGGACAAGTACAAGTTCTACACTAAAGCCATATACTAGGCCAATAGCAGAGTGGATATGGACATGTATAACCAAGAGAAAAAGGATGCAAGAGGAGAAGCAAAGGATTGCCATACTTCAGCCTACTCCATTGGTACAGAAGAAGAGACCTGAACCATGGATTGAGGTACCTGAGAATGCTCCAGCGAGAAGCAGCTACATGGATGCTATTAAGGATGTGATGATAGAAAACTACATGAAAACCTTGAAAATAAAGAGGAGCATACAAGGAGATGACAATGAACTAAACGATTACCTGGACAGCACAGCACACTTGGGAAATAACATATGGTACCAAACGTTAGATGCTTATGCCATGAGCGTGATGCAGATATTCAGCCAGCTTACACGTGTACATATGCAAGGAACCGCAACAAGCTAAGAAAATCGAGAGGCTTGCTAAAGCTTAATAGTAAAATAGAGTGTGGCAAGCACCACCTATACATATCTACCTCAAGAAAAGAACTGTATAGAAGTATACTTCCACTACGCACAAAAGCAGAACTGACCGAAGGTTACTTAAGGTCTCACAAGAAGAGCTTCGCAGCAGGAAAATCAAGAATTAAGGACAGACAGAAACTCTGAAAAAGACAAGTCATGCCAAGAAGCCAAGGTCGTACCAGCTGAAGTAGGCCAATAGTAGCTACATTTAATGAAGAGAAGAACAGAGTATCCTATTCCGAAAGGTCAAGTTAAGCCTCAGGAGGCAGATGGCAGACATTAAATCAAATTCACAAATTACATGTAGAATAAGACGACTTTCACGATGGTCGGAATCACGTGACCGAGCCAGCAGAAGAGATGAAACTTTCACACCTACGCATGGAATTGTGCCATGTCCATGCTCCTTCACTTTTCCAGACCAAGAGCAGTCTGAAGGCCAAGATACAAGTAAATAATTGACACATAACCACTGAAGTGATGATTGATTGTTGCAATAATTGGAGAGAAACTGGGGGAGCGGACGAGCTCCCTGCACCTGGCCGGCTATTCTGCACGCTACTAGGCTGGTGGAAAAGTATGAGTGGGATTGATGCCAACCCAATCATAGTGAACCAAGTAATCTAGGGTCCTATAGTTAATAGAGCCAATGAGAGACCATACTTTTAGTGATGTTTATGGCAGTCATTTTGAAGGAAGGGCTCAGATGCCCCACCTGACACGGTTTATCCAATCCCCTCACTTCGTTACTATATACAGATATAGTACCTATATTAAAGTTACTTTCCTATAACCAAAAGAATTGCATGCAACATTTTAAGCGTTACACGTCAGTAATGAGTTTTCAGCATAAAAGATGTGTTTTTTATGACGTTCGTTGGAGTTGTGAAGCGAGAAGGAAGATCGAGCGATTGCTGATCATGAATTCCCCATTTCTTTGTACTCGTCATTAAATGGACTCCCTTTGCCAAACTACTGAGTTGTCATTATTGATTTGATGCGAGAGTATTAATCTGCATCCCCATCCATCTCATGGGTGCTGCTACTCATCTTAAAGTGCTATTGGGCAACCCCTAGTTTTATGTGCCGCTGGGGTCCTAATGCTCAGCAGTATATGCCTCCGAAATGGCCTGAACCATCCAATAAGCAATGGAAGCCTAAGAGCCGGGGATGAGCCCCCAAAAGGCACGAACAATGCCTCAGACTTCCTGAAGGATTTTGTCTGAATGATAAAACTTGAGGAACCTCTTGAGATCCAAGTAACACAGGGCCCTCTCTGCGGGTTCGGGAAGAACACCAGCAGGCAGATCTCGTGATTCAAATGTAATGGAGAGAAGACATTTGGGTGAGTGCGCAAAATGACCTTGTTGTTGTTAAACTTGGTGAATGGCTCGCACAACGGCAATGCCTGCAGCTCACTAATCCTGCGCACAGAGGTGACAGCCACCGATAAAACAGTCTTCAGCGTCGCCAATCGGATGTCCACAGAAGCCAGCTCCTTGGAAGGCTTGCATTGCAAAGCCGCCAGAACCACATTGAGGTCTCAGACCGGATGAGGTCTATGCATTGGAGGAAAAATCCTAGGCAGCCACTTCAACACCAGGTTGGCCACCGAAAACATGCTCAGGGGAATTCGTTTAAGCCTCGATGGATGCCAAACACATGCAGCAAGTATCCACCTGGACTCCAGAACAAGCTAGGTGCATCGAAAAAGCCAAAACGTCATCATGAGGACAGGAGACAGGGTCCAATCCCTTGTTGCGTGCCCAATGGCAGAAACTAGGCCATTTGCTCTTATACTGAGACCGAATTGAGGGCCTCCCGGCCTGCTGAATGATGTCCCAATTGTCATATGAAAATGGAGCGTGCTGAAGCCTCAGCTGATCAGGAACCAGGCCACTAGGGCCAGTTTGGCCGGGTCCAGATGCCCCATTGCCCTGCCGCATCAGAAAGCCACTGCTGGGTATCGGAAGATGGACGGGACCATGGGAGCAAAACTGCAGCAGATCCTAAAACCAGGGTGTTGAAGGCCAGTCGGGGCAACCAGGATAAGGCTGCAATCCACTGAGGCCGAGAACTTGCAGTCACAGTTCGAGCAGAGGGGTTGGTGGGAACGCAGAACACCTGTGGCCGTGCCAACAGATCTGGAAGGCGTATCCCGGCAACCCCTGGCCAGGCCATGACGCAAACTGGGGGCACTTGGCATTGCAAGGGGATGCAAACAAATGAAGGTCTGCGAACCCACAACACTTGAACAGGTGCAAAAAGGTTGTTGTCCAACTCCCACTCGTAAGTGTTGAACCCCAAGCAACTCAACTGGTCTGCTTCTGCATTGCTGTCACCCACGAGGAGGACTGCCGGAATCCAAATCCCCACCATCAGGGCCCATTCCCAGATGGAAACCGCATCCCTGCAAAGGAGATGGAGGCAGGTGCCACCCTGCTTTTTCAGGTAGAACATAGCAGAATTGCCAATCCTAACCAAAACAGGCCAAAACAGACCAATACCTGATGAGGGACAAAAATGTCTTGAGGGCCAGGCCCACTGCCCTGAGCTTGAGCAGATTGATATGCAGGGGGGCTTCCGTCCTGGACCATGTGCCATGAATCGCACAGCCCTCCAGAGAAGTCCCCTGGCCGAAAGAGAGGAGTCTGTCGTCATCACCAGGGCAGTCTCTGGTCAGGTTAAGAGGGCTACCACTTTGCCATCCATCAACCACCAGCGAAGATCGGGCAGCAGGAGCTGTGGTATTGGGATCATGTCTGACCGAGACCCCGTCTCCTGATCCCAATTGGCCACCAGGTGGAGATGGAGGCACCTCATCTTGAGGCGAGCATGCTGTACAGTGTGCACGCAGGAGGCCATGAAGCCCAGAATGTGCTAGAACCACCAACAACGCACACCTACGAAGACCAGTTCCTGAGACAGGCAGAACTGATTTCGTCTGGTTGAGGGGAAACCCAAGCTGATAAAGGGTATCCGCCAATCTCTGGCAGGAGTGCACCACCCATTTGTGTGACCCCGGCCCTCACCAGCCTTCCAAATAAGGGTTCAGCTGATAGCCCTCCAAGCAGAGAAGCCCCACCACCACGTCCATAAACTGTGAGGACACATGGGGCCGTGTTGAGGCCGAAGGGCAGCACCTTCTATTGAAAGTGGTACAACATAATCGTGAACCACAGAAACTTATGATGAAGTTGATAGATGGGCACGTGCAGGTACGCATCCTTGAGGTCCATGGAAAACATCCAGTTCCCTGCACACAGAGACTCAGCTATGTGCACAGTGTTAATCATGTAGGAGCGTTCCAGCTGAAAGACAGATTTAGAAACAGGTCCAGGACTACCCTGAGGCCAGCCTGGTTGTTCTTTGGTGTTGCAAAAATCTAGGAATAGTAAGCGAAGCCCCTGTCTGCAAGAGGAACCGGTACCATCGCCTGCATCTCCAAGAGAGAAAGGACCTCCCGTAACAGAGCCGGAGACACAAGCTGACGAAGGAGGAGGAGAGGATGGTAGAGGCAGTGAAAGACTGAAGCCTGCGGACACTACAGATAGAATCTACAGGTTGCACAAAAGACGCTTCCAGGTGTCGGGGAAGCAGAGTAAAACACCACCCCTCCACCCCCCGCGCCCCACTGGCGCGCTGTGTTCCCAGACCTTGACATCACTGCTTCTTGGCATCAGAGGCGGGGCAGAGGAGGGGGAGTGGAAAAACCTGAGCAATGTCCTCTGCTGCTTCATCCTGTTGTCGCTGGGTGACCTGTCAGGCGGTTGTGGAACCCCTTGAAGCCGGAAAAAGCACAGGGTTTGAACTCAATCCTACCGTGGGATTGAAGGAAGGATTTCTGACCTGGTTTTGTCAGGATAGACAAGGATTTGGCATTTGAGTGGAGGTTTTCTTTTTCGTCAATTCATCGGTGGACAAATGAAAAAGGTCCACGCCCTTAAAGGGCAGATCCAGGATCCACTCCTGCACATCAGATGAAAACTTTGTTTCGTGCATCCACGCCTCCGTCCTCATCTCGACCCCACGGCACAGCCCTTTGCTGGCTGTGTCAATGTGGGAGACCAAAGACTCCATGGAGGTCCTGCACAATGGCCTGAGAACCAGCCAGACCAGCCTTGAAGGAGGCTTGCTTCTCCAAAGGAAGGTTGGGCAGAAATTCCCTGAGCTCCCACCACAGCTTCTGGGGACAGTCTGGTAAGCCCCTGAACTCCTCAGCTTTACAGCCAGTAGCCTGGAAGGCATCATGTCTGTCCCTGGACTGCCCGGAAGAGCCCCTGAGCCCCACAGCTTTGGAGCCGGTAGCATTAGAGGCCTCAGGCCTGCCAGAACCTGAACCTGAGGAAGGAGTCGCTGTGCTGTGGAGCCATGCTGAAAAGAGGGTCTACCTTGTCTTGACCAGAGAATCTTTCAGGTGGGGCAGAGGAGAGGTGTGGAAGCTCTCCCTTCACCACAACAAATGAATCTTCAATGCCCTGTGACCGAGAGTCCCAGCAGTGGTGGGCCCCAAATACTCAAGACAGAGTGCATGGGGGTCAGAGGCCGAGAACGAACAGTCGCAAAAGGCACATCTTGTGAATTCTCCTGCGGCCGACGTGCCAGGGGAGCTGAGGCACCGAAGGCACGTGAAATAAGAATAAAACAAACTGGGAGCAAGCAGAGAGCTAAAAAAAAAAAAAAGAAAAAAAAAATCTTTACGCTGGCTGCCAGGTCCGACACCGTCCAATGCGGAAAAAGGGTCTGAGGTGAGGCACCGGAAGGGAAGCTCCATTGTTCGCTGCCAAAGGTTCTGGTACCATCCCCAGTTGGTGGTGGGGGGGCCACAAGGATAGAGGAAAGGGGACGGGACGTATGAGTACTATTTTTTTTACTTCCTTCTGTACAAGTACACACTGCTCCTGAAGTGTATAGCCTGCACTTGTTTTAGGCTACCCTAGTAGGCAAGGGTGATGTACCTGTCAGGTTTTTCCTGTTTTAGGTTTATGATTGGGATCACTGGTGGTTTAATAGTAGCATACAGCTGAGTATGCACTTTAATCCACTTATCCCTGTACTTCTGCAGAGCAGTAGCCATTTCGTCACAGTTCCATTAACTAATTTGGGCCTGAATGGCAGTCCACGCAGAATATGTCACATGGGACACCGAGCGAATCTCTAGAACAGCAAAGATGGTTACCTTTTAGAACCTAATTTTACATGTAGCCAGTAACAAAGAATGTTACTGGGATTTTGCTATTATTGCACCTTGGACATTAGCCTTTCACCTTGTTCGTATGCCTTGTGTCACTTCCTGCCTCTGTCTTTGACATTTCCCCTCAAATCGCTTAATTACTGCCTTTCAATCCACTTCCTTCTCATTTCAGTACATTTTACGCTTATTTCTCTGCAACCAGCAAGGTTGATTTGAGGTGCGGGGATGGGAGGTAGGCATGCGTCGTTAGGAAACCATGCACTTGACTAAAAACAGTGGAAAAGCAGATCTTCAAGAAGCCCATCACCTAGAGCCCCATGTTCTCAACTGTGGCAGCACAGATTCTCAGTGATTCTTCCTGCTTCTTGAGCCGTGAGATCACCACCTCTTTCTCTGTCCTTGTACCTACGTGCTGCACAGCCCTATTGGGTGTTAACTGTCCCCTGTGTAAAGTGCCTATGAGTTTGGCTGTCAATCAGGGGCGCCCCATTGCCTTCCCTCAACAGAACCCCTTGGAACTCAAAAAGAAAAAGAATTTCTATCTAGACTGATTCATTGTAGTTATCCCAACTCTGGAACAAAAATAAATTACACATTTTAATGCAATCTTAACTTGGAACCATTACACTTTATGATTTAACTGGGCAAAGGAGTGCGCTTCGATTGGAGCGAATGGAATGCACAATTATTACAGGGACTCTGCATATTCATGCTGTGTGTGTTCCAGTGATCACATTAACGGTATTCCACATACACTCGACTTGTATGGCACTCAGCATGTTTATATGTAGTACTGCAGCAGCTCCCAATTCTTTTATCGACAGGCAGATGCTGTGAACATGGGTGTTGGCTTCCTGGTCGGTTAGCATTAGTGACTGCCTGACCGACTGAAGTTTCAAGGCCAGAATTCAGTGTCCATTATGTGGCGTGGTTCCTCAGCAGAAATCTGGTAACTGTGGTAGGACCAGCCACTGCACCCATGTCCCCACAAGCACTGCACCGGACAATGAATATGACTAGCTGAGACAGAGTTATGTAAGAGCCTGGGTGAGGTTTATCAATTGCCTCTTGTTCAGGCAGACAGAAGCCTTTGGGTTTCTTTTTTGGGGCACCGTTGTAGTCTGCTGCAATAGGCCACTCAGCATTATGAGCTGGTGATTGGTGTTCTTCAGGACCACTAGAAACTGCTGGTTGGGGGAGATATCCATGTTATCTTCTATGTTTCTAATCATCTCAAATTACTACGTTTTTAACTTTGCGTCCATGTTGGAGCTGCGCCCAGTTCACATTGCCCTTACAAAAGGTAGCATGTGCTCCATTGATTTTTGAGTCAGCAAGATCTCGGTTTTCGACCCTTTTTGGGACTGGTAATTTTATCTCATCCCTAGGTGGATGTTACTGAGATTTTGCTACAGTGACCAGGGCCTAAAGCCACAGACGCAGAAAGCAATTAGAACGAATCCAAGTGCTTAGAAATGTTAGGGGTTGCTTACACAACACTGCAGGTCGATTCATAAGAAAAGCTGTATGTGGTTACATGGCTATGTATAGTATGCCATTGTTGTAAGTCACTACTGAAGCAGACTTAGAGTTGGCATGCTGGTCGAGAACAGAGAGAATTATGGTAAGCAACCTGACTGTCGAGAGGAGTTGGGGACCCCTCTCAGTCTGGGGTGGGGTCCTACCACAGTGATTTCTAGAGCCAGTCCTGCCTCAGGGCGGGGCGTTGTGAGTTCTGAAGGCCTCGGTCCCTGTCCATTCGTCATGTGCCTGCATGTTTGAAATCAATACTACTGTCAATCACCCCATGCCTGCACTGCCCCATCCGGGCTGTTTTCTATTTTCTCATAACGCTTTAAGTACCAGCTGCCTCAGCAGAGAATAAGCCAGCGAGCAACTGGACCAATAGAGAGACAGCCAAGAGCAGAAGGAACACAAAGCAAACTGTACAGCAGCTCTGCCAAGCCAAGCAGCTACGTGACCCGCACAACTCCAGCGCTAGAGTGAGCAACGGTGCTAAAGCAATGTTCACATGCACGCCCACAGAGACTGGGTTACTCACCTGCGAGCACGGAGAACGACTCCCCCCTCAAACATACTGAAAAGCCCACTCACAGACTACCACTGAATGCAGCAGACTATCATTGACTGAAACCAAGGACCTGCGTAGAAGAAAGAGGCATGGCTTAAGACCCTTTTGTATTAGTTCTTGCCTATAAGACCTCTCTTGGGGAAAAGACAGACAGTGGTTTGCCCGGGGCACCAGCTGAGGGTGTGAGCTAATGGAGGGCAAAAGCGAGCACAGCAAACAGGAATATGTGGCTTATCCGGGCGAGGTGAAGGGAGGAGAAGTAAGTGCAAGGCACTATATTGGTTGGTGGGAAAAAGTGGTACTTGGACTTGATTGTGTGTGCAAGGTGTGCGAGTAAAACTAATAGAGCAAGTAGGGAGTGAAAGAGCAGGTTATTGGGGGAAGATGAAATAGGGTTGACAGTGAGAAGGTTTGGGTAGTATAGTGGAGTGAAGACTAGCAGTAGTAGAACGGGGAGAAAGTAGTAGGGAATAAAACTGGCGGTAGAGGGGAAAATATGAGGGACAGATGAGCAGGGGGAGAAAAATAGAGAAAGAGAAAAAGGGGGCAGAGGAGACGGAAGGGGACTGCCATTCCTGCGTGAAAAGGAAGCACTCAGTAGGGCCAACGTGTCTGAAAGGCACCAATTCATACATCATACTCTACTAGGGAACATAAGTAATGGACCACCTATATCGTTCCCATGAGGGGGATGGTGACAAAATGTGTTTGCTTTTAGGCTATCAGTTAAATCGATATTGGTTACTGACCACTAGAGACCATCAATTTAGGGAGGCCTGGGCTAGGGAAGGAAATGCCAGGCCCTGCCCTGCACTGGACGAGAGACAGAGGGGCGACCCTTGGTGAACCATTTCTTAAAACTTCAAAGACAAACACTGGAACTATCACCGAGAGTTGGCGTGTCCTTCAGGCCATCTATGACACAATGAACAGCAAGCTTGGCAATAAACAAGTCAACTTAGTCTTTAACCTACAGCCCGAATCACTAAGTAACCTCATACAATGCAATGGTGGCGAGCTAACAGAGTGAACTCTGGGTGTGCAGAGGAAAGCTGCAGAATAAGGTTGCAATGTAATGTCTTTAAATCGGAGGATAACATTAGACAAAATGGGCATTTCCTAATAGATAGTGAAGCAAACATCAAAGCTTTGGGCCACCACTGCGTGGGAAACGGCTGCGTGTGTGGACGCCAAAACGATATGATTAAATAATCGTTTTCTTTCTAAATTAGGTCTAGATGCAGTCAGCTGTTTATGTAGATATCTTGTCTAGGAATTCGAGCATGGCCGATCTCTTTTCCCATGCTCTTTGAGCAGACGAAAATGGAACCCAAAAAGAGCACCGCACTAGATAAAGGTCAGGACAGAGTAAGGTCAGATGCTGCCATTTGACCTTCATCTGTGCTAATGGCAACCAAAGCACGGGCAAACGGGGGGAGGGGGTGGATTGGGATGGGGGGTGCGGACATGAGATGAGAGAAGAGTGAAGTTCCTGGTATTCAGATTAGAGAACGATAAATGGCGCACACCACATTGAGGGGGTGATGAATTGAGCTTATACAGTACTCACGAGACTTCTCTTGGCTACCTAGAGAAGGATTGTTTCACGGTGTGGGCTGAACTGTGACCTCTTGGTTACGGAGGCGCCATCCTTTAGCCCTAGCAATACGCTTATTTACAAGGCACCTTAAAGCAACCTGCTACATGTGAAAGGGATATTACAAACTAACCCTGTTGATAGATGCATGCATACGTTGAGGGGGCACGTTGTTAAAGATTCCATATGACAACATATAAACAGAACAAACACGTCAAGTTTATTTGGCAGGTCCGGGTGTGCCAAAAAGCTCTCCTCTTCCCTCTGTACACTAATCCAGCTGTGCTGCTTAACCCGAGCCCTATCACATAACCACACTTGGAGCAAACACTCAACCCTTTTTGCAACTTGACTCAGAATAGTACTTGTATTACAAATTCACCATTCACTCAAATCACTCAACTCGTACCCATCACAACGCATGGATTGCCCCCACCGCCCCCCCACACTGTTGGGCCATGGACAACACATGCAGCATGGGATACTGCACACACCACAGCCAATAGAACACACCACGCACCGCCACACATTACACCTACACACTCCAACTTCATACTGGGGCACACACTAAAAAGCCAACTATGGAGCCCCAAACGTGTTGCTTTTGGTTTTGTATCTGGCCTGCTCTTTTACAGTGCAGTGAAGCCTTAAGCTTTACTACAATGGCATTCGCTCACATGTTATGGGGAAACTGACATGTCCTTCAAGCTGTCAGTACTGGGAAACATTGTTTCCATTAGTCTTGTTGCCTCGTTACTACTTTTAGTAACTTGTTATCTATCACTCGTAACTTTTTATCATCCTTAGACTAACTTAGAGGATTTTTGGTTACAAAAATGCAACATGGCAGTGGCGTGATTAGTGCTCAAGGAAAATATGGAAATACAATAGAATAATAGTGGGTGCGTGTGTTATATGTAGCACTAAGCTTGCCCTATAAAATGCTGCTAATATAACACACAATTGGTATCTTTGCAGCTAGAGAAATCCCACAGTGTAATAATTCACGTAAAAAAGCTTGACATTGAAACTAAATTAAAATCTGAGACACTATAATGCTCTCATATTACTATGGAACTTAAAGCATGTTTCTATATTATTCCCACAGGTGTTAGGAACGATTTCTCTTTTAGTTAACTTTCCCTCCATATTCTATGGACCCCCAAAGTGTTGCTTTTGTTTTACACAACATCCTGACTTTCTGCAGAGATATGAAGCCTTCAGCTTCACTTCACTGGCCTTTAGCTCATTTGTTATGGGGAAACTGACTAGTGCTTCAGACTGTCAGTACTGGGAAACTATGTTTCCCTTTTGTCTTTTTACATGTTATCTGGTTGGGTAACCTTTTCATATTGCACAAGTCATCTATCAATGCAGTGCAATGGGTATACTTTTGTACCACCCCAGACTTGTGCCAAAGGGATTTCTGGTTACTTTTAACTATGGCTAAAGACATGCTGGTTGCAGCACAGACATTGATACCCTTTTGCTATATTTCTGGATAGCACATTTCACGTTTACAGTGTTTGGCTAGCAACTGGCCATGTGTGTATGGGCTCAGGAAGTGGGCTGGGACTGCCTGGTCCCGCTCCACATACTGGTGCTAGTAGGTCTAGTGTGCATTCATGAGTCAGTCCCACAGTGGTCCCTGATTGGACCACTGCTGGTGTGCATGTCTGGGGCAGATCTTCCTATTAGAGGGCTGGGTTTGATCACTCACCTGAATTTCGGCTAAGAGGAGGAGTCCTGCAGCCATTCCAGCAGATTTGAAGCCAAGTATCCTGTGTTGCTGTGCAGCCAACGGAAGATCTGAGGACGAATCCTGAACAAGCCTTGCAACCATTCTTGCTGCTGTCCCAGTGAAGCTCCAACTACCTGATCTCAGAAGACTCTTGCTGGTACTTCGACCCTTTCGACTGGTGGGACCAACCAGTCTCAATGCCTTCTCACAATCCTACAGCCTGCAGCCTTTGGAAGAGTCCCTGGACGACCCGGTGGATTGACCAGCTGCGATTTGGGCTACTGTGCCAGAAATATCGATGTTCCGCGTTTTTACCCGGAAGTTCGGTGGTCTCCAGCAAGTCCTACAAGTTGTCATCCTGTCATGTTTCAGCATCCCTGCATCGATGGGTCCCGTTCTTTTGGAAGGCTTCCTTTGTTGGCGACTAGGGAGACACCTGATGTCGCCCGTGTGCAGTGACTGTCACTGGAACCAGCCTTCCCCCGTCTGGAAGAGCGTCCTGAAGAATCCTGAATTGGTGCATGCTGCATTTCTTCACTGGAGAGGGTTGCACTCAGCTCCTGGACTTGACCGGGAACTTGCTTGCATCCGCAGCTCCTGGGCATCGTGGTGGGTCAGGAGGAGAAGACATACTCTGAGCACAGGACATACAATATTTTATACAAATGTAACCGTATAAGACGTAACTTTCCCTATTACTATGGGTGGTCCCTTCTAAAGTTACTACAGTGCTTGTTTGTCAGTCCTGACTATCCAAAGAAATAAGTCTGCTGTCCGTAAACTCTCCTAACTGAACCTTACCAGTAAGAGAAAACTAACTTGGGTTAGGAGAATGAGTCCCTTCTCCTGCAGGTACTGCTAGTACCAGTCTTTAATAGACAATCCGTAAATAGTCCCTTGTGACTTCTTGTATTAGTCTCTTTAGATCCCCCAAGTTGGATGTTGGGCTTTCTCTCTTCAGCTTGAATCACTTTTTGGCTCTTGCTATCAGGTTTTTTTTTAATTTTTTTAAGAGGCTATGGTTTTGATTGGCTTTCACTCTGATGTTATCACAGTTCCACCTTTCCTGGATCACTTAGTTTGGTAACTAAGTAAGCTCAGGGCCATGTATTTTGTCGTCCTTTTTACTATATTGTTCCTGTAGAGAATAGCAGGTTATCTTCCCTCCCCCCCACCCCCCAGGTTATTTTCTGTCACTGGCTCTCCCTCTCATTGCCCAGCTTCTTATCCACCTTTTCTCTGTATTTGCAACCTTGGTCTAATTGGTTTCAAGGTTAACTCAGTTGCATAGCTTCTACTGTGATGAGTTAACTATGCAGTGTAATGATTCCATTGAGTCTTAGTCTTCCAGTACCTCCCGTTTACCTTCGTTCTTGAAGGAGAACGTTTTCGGAAGGTTTCTTTCTGGGGGACTCACTCGCTCTTCAAACACTGCTGTTGCCATCCTTTCTCTGCTGTTCGTGCCCTGTTGGTTTCTTGGGTTTCAGGTCTGCCGCAGCTCTGGTGTCCCATGAAGCAACTGTGAGCAAATTTGAAACTCTGAGGCTTCCTAGTTCTCGCCAGGTGTTGCGTGTTTTGAGACCTCCCCCGCTTCTCTCTCATCCCCATATCAATGAACGCTCTCCAACGTAATCGCCTGAGTAGAGTGGACATATTGTTTTGAAGAGACATGATCTTTTCTCACAACATATTGATTTCCATTAGGAGTTTCTTTGTCCCAGTCTTGACAGTTCATGTCTTCTTGTGGTTTAAAACATCCCATGTAAGCCATATTTCGTCCAACTTGAAGGAGTTCCTCAAGGGAACAGGAGTCCTTGTCCCAAATCCCAATTGCCTCTACCCTTACAGAGGGTATTGCCGAGCAGTCTAACCTACCTAGCCCCATGGAGGCGGCTCCCCCTTCGGGAAAAGGGATGAATTCCCCCAATTCAGCTCAGTATCTTTTACTGGATCCAACGGTGGGAAAACCTACCTCAGTGGCCAGTAGTCCCAATACGTACCGGTGCCCCAGTCTTCTCCATTATAAGGTTTGTGAAGACATTGGATGTATATTCCATTTCATTGCTTTTTAAAAATTTGTTCAAGAAGCATCTCTAGAAACTAGGACAAGTATTTTACTTAACTGTAAATCCCTTCTCAAGAGTTCTGCAACAATCTTCACAGCCACTGGAGCATTTTCTAACTTTGTCCCAAATTCTACAGGTACTTTGTGAACAGTTGGGTATAAGGCCCCATTCAATGTAGGGTTGGGCTCAAACTTAGGGCTTCTATTCATGTGGACTGGTTATACAATTGCTTAACTACTTATCTTTCCTTTCAGGTGTACAATGAACTGCATGCATTGTATTAACCGAGACTTTATGTTTTGTATTTAGAGTGTTGTGTGATAATATTATCTGCTCGATTCATATTTATGGAGTGTTTTTGGGCCAACAATAAAAAAAAGTATTTTTGTTGTTACCGGTCTAGGTATAATCATTGTGTATTCCACTGTGTGGACTCGTCGTGGATCCCTGGCCCCACTCACCTCTCCTGAGACTTAGTCTTCACCACTCTCCATGCTTAGCTTAATTCGCTTTGGCGGGTGCAAGCAAGACCCCGGTTCACTATAACTAGGGTGGCCTCCTAAAACCTGTCCACCAGGCCACATTTTAGAATTCCATCACAACAGGTTCCTCACATTCCAGTCATACATTACTTTTGACTGCATCTAATCTGTCTTACTAGGGATGAGTTGATCTCTGGTTAACAACAAAATGATCTAATCCTAAAATAGTTTGTTTTTTCAACAGCCAACATGAGATACACTTCTTAGCTAAAGATTAACCTAATCTGCATACTTCAGGAGATCTCATACAATAATTTAGCTTCTAATTAACGGTTGGCAATTATTAATACACAAAGGTGGGCACTAGAGGCTGAATCACACCACTCAATACATCATCTGAGACAGAGTCCCCACAAGATGCGACACAATGGGCCGCTGTGCTTTATTGCATTGAGATCAGACTTTTTACAGGCTTTGCGGGTAGTGCTCCAAAAGAACAACTAGTCTCTCCACTCTGGGCACATGTGCAATGCCATGATTTGGCTTGCCACATGCCATAACCTGGAACACCTAGCCCACCCCTATCATCCAGATTTAGAATCAGTAACTTACACCACTGGAATAACACAGTGTGTGTCACTGTGTCTTATTGCAATGAGGTCAGATGTTTTACGGACATTGCGGGTAGTGTCCCAAGAGAGATACGAGTCTCTCCACTTTGGGTGCATGTGCAGACCCTAGCGGCTAATCCAGAGTCACTTAAAGAAAATCAGAAACTAACCGTGCGCACCGCCATAGACACTAGCCTCCCTACGTGCCCGCGCAAGAGACTAGTGTCTTGATATACAACCGGTGCACAGCCAAAGAGGGAGGCAGGCTTAATTAAAATAGAATAATTTGTCTCTCGGCCAGTTGCAACCAGCAGACCGGCCGAGCAGACCGTGAGCCGAAAGGCCCAGTTGAGCAGACAGCGGAGGCTGTATAAACAACTCCATATACCGTGTGCTAGTGATCAAACGATCACCAGAATGTATTCACGGCACATATTCTCAAATTAGTATCACCCTTGTTCTGTCAGACAAGTACCAAATCATTTTTATGCATCCTGAGTTAGCCGACTCAGGTTGACTGGCTTAATGTATTTACAGCTCGGCAAAGCCCACTGGGCCCCGCATATATAGGATCGCAGAACCACTGATATTTGTATCTACACTGACTTAACAGACCAAGCACAGGAGATCCAGCTCTGCTCATCCCAATCGGGGTAAGACCCTTCCATGCCCTTCTTCCAGACAGGGGGCACAAAGGAACAAAACCACTGCACCTATAATAATAAAACAGCGACATTAAAAACAAGGCAATCTCATTTTACCTTATTGGAACACCTAGGCACCCCAGCAGAACTCACTCCCTCTCACAATCCGCTCCACCACGACCTTCCCCTCATTCCGCACTCCCCTTAAATCCCTCCTCCTCCATTCTCCTCCTTGAAAACTCTCCCTGTGCCCTCTGTGCTTCCCCTCCCCCACTCATTCTTCCCCTTGATTTTCTCTCCCCTCTCCTACCCTCCTCTCTCTCCCTTCAATTCCCTCTTCACCACCCCTCCCCCACCTAATCCCACTCACCTAATCCCACTCCCCTATTCCCCCTCCCCTTCAGTTAATTTGCTCTTTTCACTGTTTTAGCGAATGATTCATGATGTAATTTTGCTTCCTCTGTTACATTGTTGATGTTATGTATTATGTTGCTCCACTGTACAGCGCCTTGGTGTAATGCGCTCTATAAATCTATAAATCAAATTAAATCAAATCAGTAGACAGCTATCCAAACCGCTATTACCTCGGCCTGGAGAGGCATGATAGCCACCATTTTTAATTCAAGCCTAAACCACAACTTCAATTTAGAATTAAGCCCAGGCACCCCAAAAAAGCACAGATCCCACTGCTACCCCTTCACCCCACGGGTACGCAGGTCATCTGAATTTACAGTCAAGCAATGAATTATGTACTTTAACAAATCTATAATGATTATACAAGATTCTCATCAGCAAACCAACCCACCCACCAACCGTGGGCAGTGCAGAATTAATTTAGGTAATTCCTTTTTTAATGCCGTGATAAGGCTGCCAGCCTCCTTCCTAAAAACAAGCAGAAATTGCAATAGATATCAACAAGCTTTTTCTCTCCCCCTCTTCCCTCCTTTTCTCTCGTTCCATTACCAACTAATACACCCATTTGCACTTCATGTGAATAAATCAACCACTTTCTTTACGTGTGCAACTAATTCAAATGTGTTCCAAATGGAAATGGGGGCATTTAAGTGCTTTCTTAAAAATGTCTTCTTCTTGTCCTGGTTTATAACACCACGGTTAAGTTTTGGGCACCTTACAAACTATGGATTGTATTGTGACAATCTGAAATGTTTCTTTTTTTAAAAAAAATGTTACAAATTGTAAAAAATATTTCGTTTGAAATGTATTTTAACACCTGTATTGATTCGGCATTGAGAAAGACCTGCATGGATCGAATCACCCGTCGGCTGACCTACCGAAACTACCAATTAAATCCTTTATATGAAAACTTGGGGAACTACGTTTTCTTCCTTAGACTCACCAGCACAAGATATCCAGGGTCCAATCCAATTATTAATATATATATAGATTCCCCCGTGCACACAAGGAGGACTTGCCTCCGATTATATTAATTATCTGTAAACACAAAAGAATGTGCCGTCTGATTAGCTCGACATTTCCTAGGCCTCCCTTGTGTTAGAATATTCATTCTGTACCTTGTTAAGTGCAGACAGCCAGCCAGGAAGCATGAAGCAATCAACTGCAGAAGCCTTTCCCAAGCGTCATCTGTTTCAATCAATATGAAGGGGGCGACTCCTCGCATTAAGGGTATAGGATTACCAATCGAAACAATGGGAGAATAAGTAAATGGGACTAAAATGCAGATTGTGTGTGTGTGTGTGTGTGTGTGATCTGAGGTGGTGCCCTGTCTCCTGCCTTTACACGCATGTGCAAGTCTAGGAAGGCACTCGACTTATCCTTGTAAACGAATGAGGGAGGGGGAAGCGGACCCTTAATTTCCCTGTCGAGCCTCAATGAGGAGAACTTGGATTCTCGAGTTTTTCCTCCAAAATGAAAAATTCTTCCTAAAGGGCAATGTACCTCAAAGATAAATGTGACCAGGATACGGGGGCTGGTTCAATAATTCCTAAAGGTACTCATTATGGTAGCAAGCAGCACTGGAATGCAAAGAATTCAAGGTCTTACAGCAGAAGAAGGCAGCTGAACCAGAAAGAGCAGGGCTAGAGGCATCAAAAGAACAGCTGCATGATCTGTGCCCAGCAGGACTATCATACCACCACTAAAGTGTCAACACCTTGGTGACAATCGTTTTGTGAATCTGAACTATTGTTTAAAAACTCTTCTATCGAGATCCAGAGGCAAAAAAGGAAAACATAAGAAATCAAACAGCTTATTGGCTTAGTTTATCACTCCCATTAATTCTTAAATCGAGTCTCAACTTACTTTCAAGCTAGTCTATTGTATATACTTATGGATTACTGGCATGACCTTTTAACAAAATGTAATTTTCAGGGGCCATTATTCACCCGTTCCTAATTTACTCACACTTCGAAAAAGAAAAAGGGTATTTGAAAAAAAGAAAAATGTGCTATGAGTTCTGAGCAGCACACAATGTCACGTGGGAGCAGTTTGTTAGAAGGAGCCGAGCCTCAAGTGGCTGGGGCTTGGGATGGTTTCTGCGGGTGCGAGCTGCTTTGGCCAGCCAGTGTACCCATGACCATTATCAGCATTAATGCGCCTGAAGGTGTCTCTCATGGCAGTGCTGGACGATATTTAAGGCATTCACATTATACAAATTTGAGCATCCGCCTCAAATTCACAACTAAAGAGCAGATTCACACTTCCATTGTATGGATCTGTCTGAAACTATGCCAAATATTTAACATTTAAGGACGTGATGATGGCTGGAAACGATGGGCTCTTCGGTGTTAACCAACTTCTTTCTGATTGAAGGCATTACCTAGCAAGGCTGGTTCTCTACTATAGGACTCCTCAAGATGTCAAGTAATTCTGTACATCATCGTCCGTCAGGAAATTACCAAAAGGAGGTAATCCACTGGAGATCACACACATCAATGGACCATACTGTTTTCACAATCCTAACTTCGGTGCTTGCTGGGATGCTGCCAGCCTTTTTGTTTATATCCTGGTACCAGGTCTTTCTGATCTAGGGACATTGTACTGTCTCTGTGGGAGCACAAACAGAGTTTGTCTCACCTGCGGTAGCTGTGGTCGAGCATTCAAGTGGCTGCATGGACGGGAAGGGCAAAAGAAGGAAAATGCAGGAGCGAATTTGCAACACTTATCTCTGGGCGCATACTAAATACTTGTGATGTTGGAAGTTTCCGGATGGGCACCACTGCAAAGTTAAACTGACCCCAGCAATGCAGTTTTCCCCTTTCCGGCGGTGATGGTTCGGATGCCTCAAACTCCAGAAATGTCATTTATCGTATTCCATGGAGGGGGAATAAAGTGGGTGGTGTTTTTGTGAAGTTAACATCTTTGAGCTGGGAATAGGATGGCAATTAAGCACATTTCACTGGTAAAACATTTTGAACCCAAGAATCAGACTTCAAACGAAACACTGGATAAACAGCTCAAAAACCCAAAGCATTCCATTGTGGCATAGTCTCCCCTGGCAGGTATTTAACAAAATGAAATATAAACAATAATAAAACGCAGCAGGAGATCCGTTCTGGAACGAAACATCTGCCGCCTTATATTTCAGTGTTCTGCACCAATGCTGGAGGCAGGCAGTGGGAGTTGCTTAACTACTCTCCAGCTTTGAGGATTGCTGGCATCATAACCTTGTCGAGATGCCTTTCCTCATCTAGATCCCACGATTACTGCATTCAAGTCATGATGCTTTTAGCCCCATATTACGCTGTGCGAGCAAGAAGTGTTTGGGAGAGGGGTGATCTCCCACAAGAGAATTTGAAAAAAATTGGTCCAAATAGTGAATTTTAAAGCACGTGCCATTCAAAGTGTGAAATCTGCAAGCTCTACAACACATTCTTTACTTCAAAGGAATGTGGGTGATGAGGGGAGATGGAAGCAA
Organism: Ambystoma mexicanum; assembly: GCF_040938575.1. Lineage (NCBI taxonomy): Eukaryota > Metazoa > Chordata > Amphibia > Caudata > Ambystomatidae > Ambystoma > Ambystoma mexicanum. Next base: position 97,212,662 of record NC_090932.1, read on the forward strand.
AGGGTCAGGCTGCAATGGACAGGGGGTAAGAGGAGCAGAAATGCAGGGTAACCACACAAAAGAGGCCCATGGAATCTAGGCCCACCAGAAAAACTCCATCGTTCCTTGTACACCAGTCCACCCCTGTACTACAATTTCTTTCTTGAAACCCAATATGTACCATACAGTACACTTGACCTTCCTAAACCTTGATGCAACATTCTTTAAATTCCATAAAGTTACCCCCCCCTGTACCTTAAGTCTGGTGCCATTTACCTTCAAATTTCGTTGCCAAGACACACACAGCTCTGCTAAATCAGGACTTCAGGGTCTTTCATGAACCCTGCAACTTGACTCCCACATCATTCACAACACGCAAACTGCATTTCCTTTAAAATTCTATTCCCAAGATGCCTCAAGACCTCAACCACTCTGCCAGAGTCAACTGATGGGAGCCATACACTGGCCAAAGACGATTCGTATGCAGCTTAAAGAGTACTGCACAATGTAAGGACGGTGAGCTGTAAACACTGCCTATACATCAGCTTCTAGATGCAAACTGAAAAATAAAACTCTTCGCCTGGTCAATTGGCACAGATTGCCTACTCCACCACTGAGGCTTGGCTGGAAGCATGGGATGCATTTAACACCGCAGAATCCGGGAAGCCACGACTGCCTCCAACACAGCCTGGCTTTCCTGCTTCAGACACAGACTTTTATAATCAAGATTTTAGTGTAAGAAATGGAATAGTATTTATTTTTCCTTCAGTGCACTTGGAGCTGGCAAGAGGCATCCACAGCCAAAATGTAAGGTTTATTTTGTTTAAAGATCAAATTCAACACTGTATGTTTCATTTGAAAACACCACAATTTAATTAAAATAACGCTAAACAAATCAAAACTAGCAACTGCCCAATTTATTGCAAACTACATCATTGTCAACCGCTAAAGAAATAAGGATTCCCTGAAAATGAGCGCAAAAAGGACGAGTAGATAGATCCTTGAGTGCTGAGGCGGAGGACAGATGCTTGGAAACAGGAATCATGGTAAATGGCTTGCAACTGCAGCTCCAGCATATTCTCCGGGCTATGGAGAATTGCTTTCTTAATATTAGCGCAATTTTATCTGTCACTGCACCACCCTGCCCAAGGTGAAGAGGCAGACTCAGCAGCAGCCGGGGCACATGTGCAATCGGCCTCTTCCCCAGGATGTTCATTTTAAAATTAAGAAGAACATGTTACTTATCTTACCTGGTAACGTTCTTTCGATGGGATGTTCCTCTGACGTATTCCACATCTTTGACAGTAATTATCACAGCTGTGCTGCTTCGGAAAACATTTTCAGCGTAGGCGTCCTGCGTCGATACGATGTCAGTCGAGGGCCTCCGTCGATGGTCGACGTCACCGGATGTTATATCTAGGACGCACGATGCCCATAGCATCAGTTGTAGTTTTTTCCCCAGAACGTGTGGCACCAATCTCCTGCCAGTATGACTACAGAAAGCCTTGCGGACACGTAAGCTGCAATCGCATAAGAAATAGCGAGGCAGGTATGGAGGGTACGATGTGGAATACGTCGGAGGAACATCCCATCAAAAGAAAGTGACCAGGTAAGATAAGTAACTTGCTCTTCTAAGGGGTTGTGTCCTCCGACGTATTCCACATCTTTGACAGACTCCCAAAACAGTACCAACATAAGGAGGTGGGAAAAGAATTTACAAATGCATCAATTTAGAATGCCCAATCAAATTGCAGAATAGAGGACTGCCTTACCAAAGGCCAAATCCTGCCCATGAATAGAGTCCAAGGAATTATGTTTCACAAAAGTATGGACAGAGGCGCATGTGGCTGCTTCACAAATATTGCGTATCGGAACGCCCCTCTTTAGTGCAGTGGAGGCAGCCATACCCCTAGTAGAATGAGCCCGTAAGCCTACTGGAGGGTCCTTTCCTGCCAAACGGTAACACTCAGATCGTCAAAATGATCCATCTAGATAAGGTCTGCTTGGAAACAGCCTGACCTAAACGCCTTCCAGCATAACCAATAAAGAGCTGTTCGTCCACTCTGACCCGGGACATCCGAGAGAAATAGAAACTCAAAGCTCTCCTAGGGTCCAACCTATGGAGCCTCTCCTCTTCCTTACCAGGATGTGGAGGAGGAGAGAATGCCGGAAGAATTACCTTCTGGCTCAGATGGAATTCCGACACAACCTTCGGAAGAAAGGAAGGCCGCACCCTAAGGACAACCCTGTCCTTATGGAACACAGTGAAGGGTGGTTTAGGGGAAAGTGCCTGCAACTCACTCACTCTGCGTGCAGAAGAAACCGCAACTAAAAATACAGTTTTAAAGGACAATAGTCGCAACGGACAAGAATGTAAGGGCTCAAACGGAGCTCCCATTAGAAACTTTAAAACCAAATTCAAATCCCATCCCGGCACCTGGAAAGGCGACGGTGGAAACACATTAGTTAGCTCTTTTAGAAACTGATATACCAAAGGGATTTTAAAATAAGAACATTCCTCAGACGAGCGCTTAAATATAGACAGCGCCGCCAGGTAACCCTTAACGGTACCCACTTGCAGGCCCTTGTGGCCTAAAGAAAGCAAAAAAGAAAACCAAAGGAATAGAACATTGGAAAGGATCCACATTCTGTACTCTGCACCAGTCGCAGAACTTTCTCCAGCGGCACAGAGTTTTCGTTGCGGTCCTTCTAGCCGAAAGCAACACCTTCATCACGTCCTCCGGGAGGTCCCAATACTTGTACCTCAACCTTTCAGACACCAAACGTGAAGGTTGAGGGACTTGACCTCTGGATGGAGAACCCGAACCCCCTCCCGTGAGAGCAGATTGTCTTGATAGGGAAGACGACGTGGAAGGAAGATGGACATGTCGAGAAGGTTGGGTACCACGCTCTCCTGGCCCATGCAGGAGCAATGAGCATCATCTGGAAACTGAACCTCCGTAACCTCCGTTACACCTGCAGAATGACGGGGACTGGAGGTAACGCGTACAGCAGTGGGAAGGACCACTCCACTACGAACGCGTCCCCTAAGGCTCCCCTTGGAGGAAATTCCTGTGAGCAGAAACTTTCGCACTTCTGGGCGACACTGGTGGCGAAGAGATCCACTTGCGGGGTTCCCCAAAGGGCAAAGATCTCCAACAGAACTTCCTGAGCCACCTCCCACTCGTGAGAGACCGTGCTCTGCCTGCTCAGTGTCCGCCGCTGCAGAACCAGAGCTGCATCGCCTCCCTGCACAAAGGGAGTGACGCTGCCCCCCTTTTTGTTGAGGTAGTGCATGGCCACTGTATTGTCAGTCATAATCGGGACATTCTTCCCCCGCACAGACGGCAGAAAAGCCTTCAGGGCTAGCCTGACATCCCGCGGCTCTAACAGATTGATGTGGAGTCTGGACTCCGACAGAGACCAACGGCCGCTGGCCGTCAACTCGTTGGCATGAGCTCCCCAACCCGTGAGGGATGAGTCCATCACGATCGTTATCTCTGGCCACGGCTGCCAAAACGGAGCACTCTTCATCAGATTACCTTCGACGACCCACCACAGAAGATCCTGTGCAACCGAGGGCGGAATCAGAATGGGATCCAACATCCTGCCGGAGAACTGCGACCACTGCATCTTGAGAGCCCAATGCAGAGATCTTATCCGTAGCCTGGCCTCTGGCACCAGCAAAATGCAGGATGCCATGAGGCCGAGCAACCTCAAGACCTTGAACGCCGGGAGACTCTGGGCACATTGAAATTTGTCCACCATCTGCAGAATGTGATGAGCCCTCACCTGGGGAGACGAACACAACCCCAGGGATGCGTCGAGCACTGGAGCAGGTAGGTATCACATGGGACTTCTTTAAATTGAGGGAGAAGCCCAACTTGTGAGGGGAGCGGCAGGTGACAGACAGATGATCCAGGGCTTGCTCGGGAGAACTCACCCTGATCAACCAATCGTCCAGACATAACCGCAGTGGAGAAAGTGTCAGTTGCTGTGTGTAAAATACCCATGGGTGTAAAATGGTGTACATTGTGCTCAGGATTTTGTGTATAATTTTTATAATTTTAGACGTGAATCCCCCTTTTCCTGAGATACGCTGCAACCACCACCATCAGCTTGGTGAAGACCCTCGAGACGGAGGTCAATCCGAATGGCAGGACCCGAAACTGAAAATGCGAGTCACCAACCACGAACCTCAGGTACTTCCTGTGCTTTGGATGAATCGGCACATGAAAGTAAGCATCCTTGAGGTCTAGAGACACCATCCAATCTTGTAGTTGAAGGGCCTGGAGGACTTGAGAAAGAGTTACCATCTTGAACTTGTCCTTCCTGAGGAGCTTTTTCAGCCCACGCAAGTCCATGATGGGTCTCAATCCCCCGTCCTTTTTTGGGATAAAAAAATAAGGGGAATACCATCCCTTGTTCCTCTCCGCTACAGGCACCAGTTCTATGGCGCCTTTCTCCAGCAAGGATCGGATTTCCTGCGAAAGAAGCAAATCCGGACACTTCAAAGAGAGCTTCTCTGGTGGATTGTCGTGAGGCCTATGCCGAAAAGGGAGACAGTAGCCATAGGTTAGGATCTCCAGAACCCACACATCTGAAGTAACGGCACGCCATTCTCCAAGATGCTGCGCACGTCTGTCCCCAACCGGCGAACCATGGGACATGGCTGAGCGGACGCGGCGGCGACAGTGCCTGATGGCAAAGAGGCAACTGCCCGAGCGGCTTTGGCACCTCGAGTACCTTGCTTTCCACCTCTGGTACTCCTACGGGGCCCCTTTGACTGGCAACTCCTCTCGATCTACCAAAGGAAGAGTAGTACCGAAAGGAAGCTCACCTCCATTGCTGTCCCCTAGGACGAAAAGGCGGAGGTTGACGTACTGCAGCACCCAAAGACTTTGCTGCAGCTTTGGAGGTCTGCAACCTCTCAAGGCTCTCCTCAGCCTTGCTGCCAAAAAGATGGACACCATCAAAGGGCATGTTGAGAAGCCGGGATTGCACATCCGGAGCAAACCCCGACTTCCGCAACCACGCAAACCTGCGTATCACGGTGCTCGCAGCTTTGGACCGGCTGACACAGTCTGCCATGTCCAGACCCGACTGAATGGATTCACACATGGCCTCCTTGCCGTCTTGTACGAGGGCTAGAAAACCATCCTGTTCCTCCCCTTCGGGAATATGCTCAGCCGCCAATGATACACAATTCCACAGAGTGTGAGTGAATCTCGACAGGGCACAAACGGAGTTGGCTGCCTTTAAAGCCATACCCCCCAGAAGAAAATACCTTCTTCGCCCAACCATCAAAGCGCTTGTCGTCCCTATCCGGAGGTATAGTAGGGTACGCAGCCTGCTTTGCTGGGGGCCGTAGCCGGCTGCAGCACCAAACTCTCCGGGGTAGGGTGCGTTGACAAGTAACAGGGGTCACCACTGGCTGGATGGTATTTATTCGGAGGCGACTTATTCACTGCCGGGAGATTCTCCGGAGCAGTCCAAGCCGACGCCACCCTTCTTTGCAACGCCATATGAAATGGCAACACCGGGTCAGTGGGTGGACCTTGATCCAGGATGTCTGTCAGATCATCCTGAATAAAATCAGCAGATGGAGCAGACCACCCCAAAATACTCAGTCACCCTCGACATGAGGCGCCTATACGAGGAGTCAGCATGTGTACCAGGCTCAGGCCTGCCAAACTCAACCTCCGGAGAGGTATCAAGACCACTGGCGTCATGTAAGGATTGACAAAGGTCTTCCAGTTGTCTATGACCAGACAACAGGTCATAAGGAACCTCAGGAGGCACAACCCCCTCCTCATCAGACCCTTCCTCCACCTCTGAAATATACTCCAAGGGTTGGAACAAATCCACCCTGGGAGGAGCAACAGAGTAGGGCTCAACAACAGGCCTCACAAACTTGCTAGAGCCTTTCCCAGTGCTTCCACAGCCCTCCGGGGCACCTCCGGTAAATTCTCCGCAAATGGCGTCAAGGGCGCTGATGGAATCGGCGCCAACGACTTCAACAACGGCTTTGAGGCCAGAGCCCCGAGCGTGTCCTTTGACGACCGCGGCGCCGATGCCTTCTTAGAAGGCCTCACAGGCTCCGACGGTCTCGATTGCGTCGAGGACCGGGACCTGGACCTGGCACGGCTATGGCGATCACCCTTGTCCGATTGGGACCTCGACGGCTCCTGATGATCGCGCCGACCGCCGGAGCCCGAAGGCGTGCAAGACATCCGACGAGGACAGGGAAGGCAACCGGTGACGGCGCTTCCAGGAATGCCTCGAAGAGGCAGAGGAATGGCGGGACCCCGAGAACGAGACCCCCTGGACTTACGACATGGAGAGTCACCCCTTGAATCGTCGGTCAAAAGACCAGTATATTTCAATTTACGGGTTTTAGAAACCCTACCTACCGACAACAACTTCTTCCGCTCCCGCAAGGCCTTCGAAGTTAGTGACTGGCAGTCATTGCAATCGTCGGTAGCGTGACTTTCACCGAGGCAGGAGGCAAACGTTGTGCAGGTCCTTAATGGACATTTTGGAACCGCAGTCCCGACACTTTTTGAAGCCCGACTTCGGGGTAGAAGAAGACATGAATTTTCAAGTTAGAAGAACCGAGGCGCGCCAAGATTCCAAAGCGAACCCGTTCACAGAAAAAACTGAAGGCTACGGGCGTCGTGTGTCCTAGATAGAACATCCGGTGATGTCGATCAACGACGGAGGCCCTCGAGGGACAGCATATCGACATCGACATAGGACGCCTACGTCGATAAAGTTTTCCGAAGCAGCACAGCTGTGGTAATTACTGTCAAAGATGTGGAATACGCCAGAGGACACAATCCCTTCGGAAATAACGCTTTGGCCCACGCTAAGAAAAACAAACAATTCAGCAGCTAATCATTCTAACCATTACTACTGAGTCAAGAATTTATGAGGGGAAAAGGCGTCAAACGATCACTTAATGATCAAAACGTATGACGCCAATGGACAGAGTCTCCCGTATCATTAATTTATCACGATTTCACGTAACAAAAAACGACTTGTCTTCGGAAATGTTCTTTCTGATGGAAGACCCCAGCCTGAAATTAAAAAACAAATATATATATATGTTTTTTAAAATGGAGGAAATGGGCAGGGGCGGCTCACAGGGTCGGACTGGAACATAAAACTGTCTCGGGCACCAATGAAAAAGTGGCTGCAGTTGCAAATGGCAATTAATTCCTTTAGTGATAGACTGTTTGAATTGTACCTAAGGCAGTGTTTTTTTAAAATGTAAGCAAATTGTGATATTTAAAGAATATTTATTCAGCAACAATGGTCAAAACTACCAATCAAAACTACCAGCTGAATAGTGAAGTAACTCATCAAAAGGGCCCACATTGGACAAGAAGTGGCCCCATGTTGACCAAAAAACCCTGTTCCACACTAGCATTATAGGCCAGTCTGAGCCTGGTGGCTCATCCACAATGGGCGAGGGGGCGCTGACCCAGAGGTCCCCTCACTGATTATGGAGGAGCCGACGAGCCATGCCAGTGAAACAGTGAGCACTCCACCAGTTGGTTTTTCTAGCTGAGGGAGTGCTCCTGGGCTGGCTGCACTGTCGAAGGGAAACATGGTTTCCCTTCGACAGTTCAATTCCCCAGCCGCACATGCTCACTGACCCATGCAAGGCTGGGGGCGTTTTTTGCTTCGCAAGCCTTGTATAGCGCATTGGAAATACTGGCTGGGGAACTGCATGTCTGTATGTGCGAGGGGGAGCGCCTGCACCTCCTCGCAAATACGGACAGAGCACCCTAGAGTGGGACGTTTCAGCACCCCCACAGAGGCCCCTGCACGCATGTGCAGGAACCAGGAAGCTCTTGCTTCCGGATTCCTGTTCATGATGCAGGACCTGGAGCGGAAACTTGAGGACCGGGCAAAAGGTACGTTTATGTTAATTTCTTTTATATTTCTATATGTGTATGGATGCATGTATGCTTTTGTTATGATTGAGTGTATGATGATTTCTCTTTTCTTTTTTGGATTTGTAAAGCATGCATAAGCTCTTGGGCATCAGGGCGCTGAAACCAGTAACATACAGCCACAGGGAGAGCAACAACTTGGGTACATTGCATGAATGTCAAGAATACATAGGCTGGGTTAGGTGCATTGATGTGTTCGGTAGGAGTACCTAGGAGATGTTTGAGATATTTCTGGCAGTGTACATATGTACGGAGAGGGGCAAGGAGGTTAGGTGAACAGTCGTGTTTTGAGAGCTTTGCGGAAGGCCCAGTAGGAGTCTTCAACTGTTAGGGCAGGCGGGAGGGCGTTGCAGTGCTTGGCATCAAGGACAGGGAAGCTGGAGCCTCCGGCTGTGCTGCGTTTGAATTGGGTTAGATCAGTCTGTGCTTGTATGGTTCTCTGGTGGGACTCCTTGTCTGGGCTTTAGTGATGGGTGCTCGTGTGAATGATAGAGTGCTTGCTGTGTGAATGTGTTTGTGTTGGTCCGTGGAGCCGATTTTGGAGAGAGGTGGGAGGGGTTGTTGAACAAAGGCATTTTAAAAATGCCTTTTTTGCACAATCCCCCTACCCCTACCTGGGATGGTATTTTCTTTACTGGACATCTACCATAGATATCCATCTCCCTTGCTAACCTCCTTTCTTTTCTCTCCACCATTCTTCTCCTTCCTAAATCGGTTCTGTTTTCCCTGAATGGTTGCCTGGATCGCCTCCAGAGCCTACAGGTCCCAGGCTCCCTCGCCAGTCTTTTTGTACTTGCCTCCGGGCAGCTGCACTTTGTTCAACATTACTTCACTTTCAGTTTACGCACCTTGAGCGGGGCAACCTCTCTGCGCTTAACCCAGGACCCTGCTGAACGGGACTCTTTGTTCACCCCAACCCCCTCCCCCCGTCTCTGCACCTCCATCGGTAAATATGCATGACCTAAATGCACAAGGGCCATTTAGTTTGCCTGTCCAAAACCATCCCCCCACAGTTTTGTCCATCCTACCCTCCCGAGGTTGGTCTCAACTGTACCACTTCATGCACTTGCACTAGGAGAAATGTCGTCGGGCCTAGTATGCTACTTTTTCTGTATATATCATTCGGATTCTTAAAGGCCTAAGAATTATTACTGTATTTCCTTGTTACCCTTCCACCTCGAAGCGCTTTGAAGCACCTCACCTGTGTATAAGCGCTATATAAATAAACAAATAAATCTCAAACTTATTCCAGGCTATAGTCCATTTTCTTTCCATGATACGGGAAACCCCTCTGCCACCCCCTGTCAAATTCCACGTAACTCCCTAAGGCTTTTACAAAGTATTTACCAAACATGTACACTTAAACAGATCGCACCCAGGCTTCATTTGTTTGTTTGTTTTATTACTTGTATAGCGCACCAAACCCAAGGGTATTCGGGCGCATTGCAAGGTTACTCAAAGCGTATCCAGTGACCAAGTCAAGAGTATGTAAGCCCCATGCCCAGCACCGGTCTTCAGGACTTGGGAGCCAGCCACAGACGACAGAATGCTGGATGGAAATGGCAGAGTCCTTTGCCATTTCCCCCAATCCTCATCATCTGTAAAGATTAAAGTTTTGTTATTGCTTGCAAGTTAGACTCATGGCTTTTAATTCCCTGGCGGGGTGCATTTACTCTGGTTTATGGTGATTATGGGTCCCCTGTATTTAAGGGGCGACCCTGTAAGTTGGAGTTTCGCTTTCACTGGTATGATGGGAGGCTAGATACCTGGCTACGCTTATTACAGATTGGCCATTGCCATACTAGCGGGGGCAGGCGGGTGGGACGTATCGAGGAAAGGGGACTAAGGACTAGGAGTACTCTAGACACTACGGTGAGTAACTTTAATTACTCGTACATCCCTTCCCCTTTCCTCCATCCTTGTGGATGATTCCACCGAACAAGAACATAGGGCAGAGCTGTGATAACCTGCCTCATGTCTAGGAAGAAGCAAAAAGATTCTTCAGAATCGCCTGACCAAACTCTGCATCGCGCCTGGAGCTCGTGTCCAGAAAGTAGTGCTTACAGAAGGGCGATGGAGTGGCCCAAGTAGCTGCCTTGCTGATGACATCCCAACAAGCATATCTCTGAAACAAGACGGCCGTGGCCTTGGCTCTGAGCGCATGGGCATGAATCGCCTCAGAAACAAGTCTGCCCATGAACGTGTAGGCCTCCGAAATGGCCTGAATCATCCAACAGCCGATGTAAGCCTTGGAAACCCGAGAGGCGGGGAGGAGCCCGTAAAAGTCACAAACGCCGCCTCAGAATTCCTGAAGGATTTTGTCCGAGAGATAAAACTTGAGGACCCTCTTGAGGTCCAAGGAATGCAGGGCCCGCTTTGCCTCTGACTGAAGGTTCGGGAAGAACACCAGCAGGCAGATCTCCTGACTGATGAAATGGAAAGACCACCTTGGGCAATATGTTTGGGTGAGTGCGCAAGATGCCCTTGTCGTGAAACGCGGTGAAGGGCTTGCACAAGGACAACGACTGCAGCTCACTAACCCGGCACGCACAGCGTAAAACTGTCTTTAGTGTCACCAAGCGGATGCCCACAGAGGCCTTTGGCTCGAAAGGCATGCACTGCTAAGCTGCAAGAACCACACTGAGGTCCAAAACCGGGTGCAGCCTATGCACTGGATGAAAAAGCCTAGACAACCCCTTAAGGTGGGCGTTAATCACTGGGTTGGCCACAGAAAACATGCTCTGGGGAATTCTTGTAAGCCACAGTGGCTACCAAATAGGCCCGGCAAGTATCCACCTAGGCTCCAGAACGAGCCAGGTGTGCTGAAAAAGCCAGTAGGTCATTCCAGAGGACAGGGTCCACACCCTTGTCATGAGCCCAACGGCAGAACCTAGCCCATTTACTCATACTGGGACTGACTTGAAGGCCTCCTGGGCTGCTGAATAATGGCACATTTGCTATCCGAAAATTGAGTACGCTGAAGCCTCAGCTGTTCAGGAACCAGGCCGCCAGCTTGGCCGGGTCCGGATGTTTCCTGGCCCTACCATGCTGCGTCAGGAATCCCCTGATGGAGATTTGAAGGTGGATGGGGCCCTGGGAGCAAACTGCAGCAGATTATGAAAAACAGGGTCTCGAAGGCCAGTGGGAGGGGGCAATCAGGATGACGCTGCAACCCACCAAAGCCTGAAACCTGCAGACGGTCAGTTGGAGCAGAGGGGTGAGCAGGAACGATTAACACCTGCGGCTGTACCAACAGATCTGGAAGGCATCTCCCAAATACCCCCCCCCCTAGCATGCCCATGAAGCAAACTGGGGGCACTTGGAATTCAGACGCGATGCAAACAAATTCAGGTTGGCGAAGCCCCAAAGCTGGAACGGGGCAACAAGGAGTCGTTATGCAACTCCCACTCATAGGTGTTGAACCCCAAGTGGCTCAGCTGGTCCGCCTCTGCATTGCTGTCCTACGGGAGGTGGACTGCTGAAATCCTGGTAGAATTGTCCGTCCTGAACAGAACCGACCTGTCCCTGATGAGTGGCAAAAACACCCTGAGAGCCAGGCCCACTGGCCTCAGCACAAGCAGATTTATATGCAAGAGGGCTTCCGTCCTGGATCATGTTCCATGAATCGAATAACCCTCCAGAGTAGCCCCGCCAACACGAAAGGCGTCAGTCACCACCAGGGAGGGCTCCAGTCAGGGGGGAGGGCGGCTCCCACTGAAACATTGCCATCCATCAGTCAGCAGCAAGCAGCAGTGGTGGTATTGGGACCCTGTCTGACTGAGACCCAGTCTCCTGATCCCAAATGGCTGCCACGTGGAGCCACAGGCGTCTTATCTTGAGGCGAGCATGCTGTACAGTGAGCACGCCGGAAATCCACCAGGCCCAGATTGTGCTGGAACCACCATGCTGAGGTGGTCGTGTTGACTAGAAAGTGCCCCACTGCCTTGCAGAAGGATAGAAGCCTCTTCGGTGTTGGAACACCTGCTGAATGGTAGTGTTCCAACGCACCCCGAGGAAGACCAATTCCGGAGAGGGGCATATCTGCGACTTCCTCTGGTTGAGGGAGAACCCCTGCGGATGAAGGATATCCATCTATCCTTGGCAGGAATGAACCACCCCTTTGGGTGACCCCGCCCTCACCAGCCAGTCGTCCAAGTAAGGGTACAGATGATGGCCCTCTAAGCGAAGAAGGCCTGCCACAGCGTTCATCAACTTCGTGAAGACACGAGGGTCAGAGTTCAGGCCAAAGGGCAGCAGCCTGTATTGAAAGTGGTACGACAATCGTGAAACGCATAAACTTCCGATGCGGCTGGTAGATGAGAACACGGATGTACGCATCCTTGAGGTCCAAGGAACACATCCAGTCCCCTGCACACAGAGATTCGGCTATGTGCATAATCATCTTGAAGCCTTCCAGCAATAAAGACAGATTTAGAAATGCCAGGTCCAAGACCACCCTCAGGCCAGCCTGGTTGTTCGTGGGTACCACAAAAATCCTGGAATTGTAACTGGACCCCCTGTCTGCAAGAGGAATCGGTACTATCGCCTTAATCTCAAAGTGCGAAAGGAGCTCCTGTAAAAGAGATGGGGACCAGCTCTGACGAAGAGGTGGAGAGGATGGTAGAAGAAGAGGAAGACTGAAGCCTCTGGAGACTACGGATAGGATCCATGGGTTGCTGAAAAGAAACTTCCAGGTCTCCTGGAACAGAGCCAAACAGCCCCCCACAGGAGAGGTGTGTTCCCAGACATTGACGTCACTGTTTCTTGGCGGCAGAGGGACAGCGAAAAAACCCACGCAACATCTTCTGCTGCTTCCGCCTGTTGTCGCTGGGTGACCTGTCGGACCTCCTTGTACCGCGGTTTCAGAACCCCTTGAAGCTGGAGAAAGCACAGGGCTTGAACTCGGTCCTGCTATGGGACTGAGGGAAGGATTTCTGACCTGGTTTTGTCAGGATGGCCAAGGACTTGGCGGTTTGAGTGGAGGTTTTCTTCTTTGTCAACTTGTCATTGGTTGAGGAATGAACAAGCTCCACGCCCTCGAAGGGCAGACCCTTCTCATCTCGACCGCAAAGCACAGCCCTCTGCTGGCTGCGTCGATGTGGGAGACCAAAGACTCCATGAGGTCCAGCCAACGGCCCATGCATCTGCCAGACCAGCTTTTAAAGGAAGCTTGCTTGTCCAAAGGGAGGGCAGGCAGAAATTCCCTGTGCTCCCGCCACAGCTTTTGGTTAGCCACAGCCAAGAGGGCATCTGCATTGGCTTTCCGAAGATGCAGTCCTCAGATGGAATAACAGCGCTTTCCCAAAGACTCAACAACTTGGAGAGGCAACTGGAGGTGGCTCCTGGGAAGGAACATGACTAAGATGATGGTTTAGACTACAAGGAAGCCACAGACCCCACTGAGGAATGAGGCTGCGGGTGGGAGGGAAGGTGGATTGGCCGGACGTCCCGTCAGCCTAAACCTGCTTTCCAACTTCTTGTTCATCTGGGCGATGGCCCCGAGCTTCTCCAAGACCTTTTGCGCCACCTGCAGAACATAATTCTGGAGAGGGATGCCAGACAGGATCATGGTGCTTTTCCCCCCACAAGAACTCTAACAAACCCAACTCCTGGGGTGCTTCCTCGGGCAGAGGGACCCCCAAGAACTCTGCCAGGCCCTAAAGGGCAGTCATGAAAGACCTTAACTGATGCCAAGGGTTCACCATCCTGAGTGTCAAAATCACCCCTCCACCCCGTGTTCACAGACCATGGGGAATCTGGTGCCAGCAGGGTCCCCATTAGATCCGTAGCCGCAGACAGGTCCAACGGCTGTTGAGGGGAGGCATAGGTGGTACGGGAGTAGATGGAGGGATCAGAACAACCGTGTAGGCCCAGAACCAGTGGAGGGACCAGCAGGGCCAGAGGAACAGGAGTAGCACCCAGAGGAGGCGGCCGTGGCAGCGCCGCCTGCAGGATGACCTCCTTCACTATGTCCGTCAGGTGCCCCTTCATCTGAGGTGAACGCATGAGGAAGAGTAAGCGCACAAAGAAGCAGTCCTCACAAGTCACCGGGTCCCAGAGGGGTCAGCCCTCCGAGGCACAGGGCCTCCACTCCTGTTCGAAGCACTGAGGCGCCTGGTGCATGTAGCCATACGGCTGTGATGGGCAGATGTATCCCTGAGGGGACCAGAATTCTGCACCATATGATCCACTGCAATTTACAGAGGGAAGGGGGCTGGGATCATCCTGCAAAATCCATTAGATGGGCAAAAGCACTGGCGGGTCCTGATCGGGATCCAAGATGGCCGCCGACCTGGCAGGCTTTGTCACATGCCTCTCCACCCATTTGAAGCCTTGCACCACATCCTGGGCGGGAGGGCGCAGAGGCCCCAAGCCAACAGAGGCCTCAGACACGGGAGGATACAGCTCAGATCTTGCACCCAAAGCAGAGGCGTCTACGTCGGAGATCATTCTGGTAGGCGCTCAGCCCTCGGCTGGATGGCCAGTAGTCATAACGCCCTGACTCACGATCTCGGAGCGAGCTCCGGTAGGCTGGATGCCCTTGACTCTGTAAGGTGGCACTAGACGAGCCCTTAACCCCTGGGATAGAATAGGACTAACTTGATCGCCCTTGCGAGGACAGCCTGGTAGAGCCCCTGAGCCCTCAGCTTGGGAGCTGCGACAGCCTCAGGTCCGTCCCCGCAGCGCCCGGAAGAGCCCCCCCCGAGCCCCTCGGTTTGGGAGCTGGTAGCTTTAGGGGCCTTGGGCCTGCCAGAACTTGAATTTGAGCAACACCAGGGAAGGAGTTGCTGGGCTGTAGAGTCATGCTGAACAGAGGGCCTTCCTTGTCCTGAGGAGAGGTTCTGGAGACGAAGTCCTTAAGGTGGGGAGGCAGAGAAGCGTGGAAGATCTCCCTCCACTGTGACAACCGATTCTTCAATGCCCTGTGACCGAAAGCGCTACAAGCCGAACATCTCTCTCATGAATCCTCCTGCAGCCAACATGTGCCAGGGGAGGCCCGAAGGGAAGTTAAATAAGAATGAAAAAGAAAACAGGAGCAAGCGTAAAGCTAAACAAGTCTCTGCGCCAGCTGCCATATCCGACACAATCCATGCGGAAAAAGGTACTGGGGTAAAATGCCAGAGGGCGGGGACGTTCCCAACGCCGGGGCCGCACACCCGCGCGCTATACTTAATTTAAAGGGGAAGCTCAATATTTCGCTGCCTACGGTTACGTTACCGTCCCAGGTTGGAGGACGCCCACAAGGATGGAGGAAAGGGGACGTATGAGTACAGTAAATACATTTAGTCTGCAAACTCACATAAGATGGTGACTTTTAGAAAGGAAAATGGTTGGTTGGTGTAATACTAGCACGGCTTAAGGTTCTAGAGGCAGCTTCTTCAAACAGCAAGGATTTTTAAGTCCAAAATGCAACCCTAGCTAAAGGCAGTTCAGAGAGGTCTCAAAGTCCAAACAGCAGAACAACGAAAACTCCTGTGGATATGTTCTAGTCTCTAAGATGCAAGCGGATACTGCCAAAGTTGGAGACCCTGTTAAAGGACTCGCAAAAGGGACAGAAGCAGCGGCTTAGGTCAGAAGCCAGAGGGGGTTGCCCTGGACACCTCTACGTGCACACCATCGCTCTGGAGCAACTTTTCGGATTAAGGTAAGCAATACCTTTTTTTCCACAGTACCTTTGGTTAAAAGAAATGTTTGTTGCTGGATTCTCCTCGATGTGGTGGCTCTGGACCCGACCTCCGGATTCCTTGGTCTGATGACAAGAGGCAGGACAATGAACAGGATCTCCCAGCAGCAGTCTCGGGGGAGGAACTTGGTCAATGATTTCAGCAACATCTCTTGTCACTCAGCAGTTCTGGCGCCTTTTCTGCAGCACCAACAAAGGATGCAATTTGACTGGTCAATCTTCAGTTCCTGAAGCCCTACCCTCTTCTAAGGGGACTTCGAAGGGTTGGATTGTGTCTCTGGAGGTTCACTTGGAGCTCAGCAAAGACTTGGGCAGATTCGGTCTTTCCACGACGATGCACTTCAATTAGTTTGGAGGTCTCCTGGTGTTAGGGATCCACAGCTCTGGAAAGCCACAGGACCTCATGAGATGGCGCTGATTAAAGGTCTGTCTTGGGACTGGTTTTTCCCTCCAGTCAAAGGGATGGAGTGTCCTCTTTGGAGTTCCTCAGTCGCACAGAAAACAGGGTTAGGACTGCAGTGATATCTTCACAGTGTTGCAAAGGGTTTGCAGGCGTCTCTGGTATTAGTCTTCTTTGATTACTTCAGTTTCCAGTGGTCGACTTGCCTTCACCTCAGGATCATCACCTTTTATTCAGTTTCAGCACACTCCTCTGCAATCTCCCTCAGCAGTTTACACAAAGGAACAGGTGGCTGCCCAATCAGGATAGCCAGACCGCCATGTGGGAGCTGGTCCCATTCAGGGACTCAGGCAGACCAAAGGCAGAGGAGTGAAAAACTCCTCCCCCACTTCCTGCCTGCCCAGACACAATGGAGCCTTGGCGGGCACACCGAAGGATGCCCGCCAGAGGCAAAACGCAGACACAGACCTCACCCTCCCAAAATTGAGGAAGGGCTAACAAAGAACAACTACGCTAGAAATGGCAAACAAAGAAAGGAATCTCCAAGTTAGTACTTAGGTGATCCTATTGTGCACAAACAGGGCTACGAACATAGCCTGGTGTAGAAAATTACACACTAGTTGGTAGAACACGTCCATTGCCGCCAGCCATAAATAGATGGTTGTCTATGTGATTTAAAAGTCACAGGAGCAGAGAGAACTGTAGTTACTCTAGGATAAAGCAAAGAATCTCAAAGGAGAACCCAAACGGTTCCCAGTAACACTCACCATAAGGAGCTGTGTGCTGCAGTAGTAAAATACAAATGCCGAAAAGAAATATGTAGGAAAGTTGACTCCATAGGACAGGTAAAACACATAGAACAGAGTTCCAAAAGACAACAAGAGTCCATAAGAATGAATGAGTGGAAAAAGGCTCCACTCATTCAGGATTAAAGGAAAAGGTCCAAAAGTCCAGCAAAAAATGCTCGGGGTCTCAAGTAGAGAGGATGAAAAATGATTAATTTCCCTAACAATGTACCATACTGTTTTAGCATAGTGCATCAGAAAGTGAGGCCTGTTCAGCAAGGCCCTCGGGGAGCAAGAATAGCAAACAACCTGAAATCAACCAATGAGTGGCCTGAAGTGGTCATGGACAAAATTAAAAAGGAGCTGGCATTGGGCAGGGTAGCGGGCCCATACCCGTCGGCACCACTGAAGGACCTAATATCACCATTAGGGATAGTACCTAAAAAAGAAAAAGGTAAATTCCGCCTCCTCCACAACCTTTCTCATCCAAAAGGTGGCTCTGTGAACGATTGGTTGGACGAGGCGGACTGCTCTGTATCATACGCGTCATTCGACCAGGCGGTCAGCCTCGCCCGAAAAGCGGGAATGGGGGCTTTACTGGCAAAGGTGGACATTGAGGCAGCATTTAGGCTACTCCCCGTGCACCCGGAGAGCTTTTTCTTACTGGGGTTTCAGTTCAAGGGACAAGTGTATGTGGACAAATGCATGCCGATGGGATGTAGCATTTCATGCGCATACTTCAAGGCTTTTAGCTCCTTTCTGGAGTGGGCACTGAACGAGTTGGAGAACAGGGGGGGGGGACTCATTACTTAGACGATTTCTTATCTGTGGGTAAGCGAGACTCCGATGTATGCATCACACTATTACAAAAATTGATTGCATTGGCTGAAGATCTTGGGGTCTCGCTACTGGGGGAAAAAACGCAATGTCCCTGCACAAGATTAACATACCTAGGGATTGAAATAGACACGGAATCAGGGACCTGCCGCCTGCCTACAGAAAAGATAGTTGAATGCATGCCGACATCAATGCAGCGTTATCAGGCGACAGGACGACCGTTAAAATTATCCAGTCTCTAGTGGGCAAGTTTAACTTTGCAGCAAGGGTCATCCCAGCAGGAAGAGTTTTTGCAAGGCGAATAGCAGCAGCAACATGGGGCGTGGGGGGCATTGAAAGGGTGGCACAAGGTACGCATGAGCACAGGTTTGAAGGAGGATCTGAGGGTGTGGCTCGAATTTTTGAGGCACTTCAACAGGGTGCGTTTGTGGCAGTCACCCTGGATAGCATGTTCACAATTACAACTGCTTACCGATGCAGCAGGCCGGGTAGGGTTTGGGGCAATTTTGGGGAGGGAATGGTGTAGGGTGGACTGGCCGAATGCATGGAACAGGAATGGGCTGAGTAAAAACATAAATGTCTTGGAATTATTTCCAGCAGTATTAGCTTTGCATATCTGGTCAGGCGAACTGGCGAACAAGCGCCTAGTGGTTTGGTCGGACAACATGGCGGTAGTCCAGGCGGTCAACACCCACTCAGCGCGGTGCCCTGCCACACTGTTGCACCACCTGGTACGAAAATGCTGATCTATGAACACAGCAGTGAAAGCGCGTCACATCCCTGGGATTTATAACACAGCCGCCGACGCTCTTTTTCTTTCACAGATGGCGTGATTCCAGAAAGCATACCCACAAGCTTTGCCAACCATGACCCCGTTCAGCGACAGACTATGGCAACTAGCGAGTTGGGAGCAGGAATGGGACAGCTAGCTTCAAAGTCACTGGCGGGAAGCACAAGCGCTAGATACAACGCCAACTTCAACACATTCATCGAGAATGTTAGCGAGGAGAATAAGGTGATATGATATGATAGGTTATTTATAACGCGCTTAATACCCAGAGGTTTCTAAGCGCGGACCCGGGGATCGAACCTGTGTTGCTCCGTGTCGTCTTGCTTCCAAGGTGAGCACGTTACGCCCTAAGCTATCCTCCCGAGACAAAGGCTAATCTTCCCATACCGGGAGTCGAACCCGGGCCGCCTGGGTGAAAACCAGGAATCCTAACCGCTAGACCATATGAGGTGGACTCCTTCGTGTTATGGGGTAAGGGGGCGGGGAAATTAAGATCGTGATCCAGCTAGCAGGAGTCACGATCCAACCAAGCGCTTTCTACTAAGGGTGGCCCTAAAAGGATGGGACAGGGACATGGGGCCACCTCAGGCCAGGGCAGAGGAGACCCATTGACTTCGACCTGCTGAAAAAGGTCATACTAGCAGCAGGAGCGGTCTGTCACTCACGGTACGAACACAATGTTCAAAGCATGCTTTGCTTTAGCTTTCTTCGGGGTGTTACGGGTCAACGAACTGGTGGCCAGAGCCAAGGGCGACCACGAACACAGGGCCCTACTGGCAGGCAATGTGTCAATTAGGAACGAGGCACTGCATGTCAACGTAAGGAGATCAATAACGGACCAAGGTACCAAAGGATGCGAGTTGGTATTGGCCAAATTAGGCCAGGAGGCCTTTTGCCAAGTTGCGGCCATGGCAGCCTACCTAGCGGCTAGGGGTGGGGGGTTACCCTACTTGTTCATGCACAAGGATGGGACGTCCCTCACGCAGTTCCAATTCAGAAAGGTACAAGCTGCAACCCTGGTAAAGGCTGGTGTTGATCCTGCTAATTACTCCACGCATTCATTCCACATAGGGGCGGCAACAACAGCGCACAGGGAGGGTCTGGGGGACGACATCGTAAAAAAGATTGGGAGGTGGGATTCGGACAAGTTCAAGCTTTGTCAGATAGGGCGAGGCCAGGAGTACGGGGGTGTGAGGGGGGGCAAGGGTACAGGGGGGGCAAGGGTACAGGGGGGGCACCTCATCTACCTCGAAATAGACTAACAACCTCACCTGTCTTCACAGAGACCACCCGGGTAGGGGTCGTGGGACATTCTTTCATGTCCAGAGCAGCCGAAAGAGCGAGGACGGCATTTAGGGACGGCAACATGGGCCTCCAACACACCCAGGTTTATTGGATCGCAAAGGCTGGCCTACAGCGCAACCAACTATGGGGTACACTGGAACAGGCGGCACAGCATCACCTATCTCCCGACATCTTGTTGCTTCACATTGGGGGCAACGATCTGGTGGCAAGAGGTAGAAGGGAATTGACCGAACTGTTAAGGACACTCCTCACAAGAATTGGGGGGGGGGCCTTTTGGGGCACCGAGGTCATGTGGTCAGAAATGATCGCCAGGCAAGAATGGAGGGGCGCATTGCGCCATGGGGCGATAGAGGTAGCAAGAAGGAAGGCAAACTCAAAAATGGGGAGTTTCTTAAAAAGCAGAGGGATGGGATGGGTTCGTCACCCACTCATCACCCTGAAAGTACCTGGCTATTTTGGGGGGGGGGGGGGGAGAAATAGGACCCATTTGTCGCTTGTAGGCACTACTCTCATGACAATGGAGTGGAGGCATGGAGGCATGCATTGACAAATTCAGGGTGCATGTGAGGTTGCAGGCGGGCAAAAGCAAGGCGGCACAAAAGAGTCAAGAGGAGGGGGGGCAACAAAAAAAGAAAAAATAAAGAAAGGGGGAAAAGGAAAAGGGGAAAGAAAAGGAAAAAAAAGACAAGAAAATTATGTCAGGTCGGGAGGGGTGCGGGGGGGGGGCGGTGATTTAGCCGCCCCATCCCAGCCCCCTTTTTTTTGTGAATGAGCGAATGCGAGCAAGGTACAGCAGAATGGGCGGCCTAAGGAGAGACCTGTACTCTGGGCAGGGGGGGGGGGACTCTCTGCCGCCGGCAATCAGCAGAGTCTTGGAGGTGTCACAGGTCGATCCCTTTATCAAAGCACTGGCAGACCCGTAGGGGACTGCTCAGCCAACAGCTTAGAACCTACGGCGCCCAAAGTAACGGACTCGGGGGAGGCCCTGGGGAAGAAGGGGAGGGTTTAGGGGGCTTGGAAGCCATTCCAACCCCAACATGCAGGGGGTGGGTGGGGGGAGAGAAAATGGAAAACAAGGTGAAAACAAAGGTCAACAAGGGAAGTTGGGGGGAGCAAGACGATGGTATGGTGGCACAGGAGGGTTGTCAAAGAAGCATGTGGGGGGAAGGGAGAACGGTAGGATAATAGAGGGGGAAGTGGGAGCATGGAAAAGGGGCTTGAGGGGTGAAAAGAGGGAACGGGAGGGGCGCAAGGTCCAAGTGGGTACAGGGGGGCAAGCGCAAGGCTGGGGGCGAAGAGAAGGGGGTACTTGGGGAAACAGACCACCACTTCGAGGTCAGCGGGGGCAGGAGTATGGGGGAGCATGGATCACAGGGAACTGTATGTGGAGTAAAAGGGGGGGCGGACGTAAGAGAAGTGAAACGGAAGGGAGAGGAAGAGCGAGCCGAGGGGGTGGAGGGGAAGGACTAGGGATATACGGAACAGGGGGGGGGGACACCATGGGTAAGATCACTGAGGAGGGTCTAGGGTGAGGGAACCGGGGGAAGGAAACTTAGGCGAAGCGCAGCCCTCTGGGACAGAAAGGTGAAATGGGAGTACTTTGCGCAGATGGTAGAAGGGCTAGGGTAAGGGAATCTAACACCCTCAGAGTTAGAATTAGCCCAAAAGGGGACAGGAGGAGCACAGAGCAGAGTAGAAATGTGTATTGTGATATTTGGACACCGGAAAAGTTGTGTCTGAGTTAGAAACAGGTACTGTGAATAATAACACGGAAAAGCGTCTGGGAAAGGTGTACCGAGAATAAGAGCAACGGGCAAGTGTCGGGAAAAGTACAATACAAGCAACGAATGGCCATGGGTAGAGAGAAACTGGTAGTGAGGGCCGGGCTGGGACGGCGGGTGGAGGGGTGGGGGGAGGTATACCTAAGAAGCCCCACTCGGCGTAGAAGAACCTGTGGTGCGGTAGATACACGGATCGCCTGTAAGATAACTCCTCGACTTCATGCAAATAAAGCTGCTGTGGCATTATGATTTCCAACTTTTAAAAGGTGTCTAGGTTGTTATTTCCAGTAATGCATCACTGTGGGTGGGGAGGAGGATGAGCATGAATGTGGCAGGCAGAAAAGGGGTAAGGTGTGGGGGCGTGGCAATGGGATGCCCCCCGCTAAGGGGAACGCGCTTCTTCTGAAGCAACTTGGCCACATGTACCCTCACCTCAGAAGCGGACACGTTAACTACCAAACGGGACGAGTACTGCTTGGATCCCATTAACATACTGAATGGGATGTGGCGTCACCAGAAGTTATTAACTATGCAAGTTTCATTCAATTGACTTTGTATAAACAGACAAAAAAAACAAGGACATGTTCTTCTAATAGTGTTATTAAAATAATAAAAGGTGTCCATATTTTAAACTCCAAGAATCAATACTAAGGTTTTTCCCTGGAACATGCCAGGTTCGCAGGCCGGACAGGACTGCGAGCACGGTTCTAGTCCCGAGGTCGTCACAATTCGGAAAAGGCAGCAAAGCTGTTGTATTTTACAGACGACCTCTAACATAAACGGGGGTGGGGGCGTCCCGTCCGCCCGCGTGTTCCCACGATCTGAGCCCTGCGAGTTGAGTTGATACCAAGCACAGATCGGTAGGGGCAGTTAATGTGTTGGCTGGTCAAGTCTACACTGGGGGGGACTTCTCCCCGAGGAAAGTATTGGTGCTGGGCTCCACACCACGACTGTCAGGATTCCCGGCTGTCAGTGCAGCTTCACTCCGGCATCCCGGTGCCATCAATGCAGGTGTGATTGGCGACCACTGCGGCGCGTTTTATTTGCTGTTCGGGGGAGTATTTCGCGGTTTGCAGCTGCTTGGACTGCTGGCAGGCAGGGAGGCCATTCATAGATCAGTGTGGGGTTGGGCCGAGGTTTCTGGCTTGCCTCCATGACCTGTGGCGATTGCATTCGGATAGTCCTTGCACCCGACAACACCACTGTGCGTCCTGCTCAGGAACGCATGTCGGCAGGATCGTTGTCTGGCTCCCCTCTGTTCCCCCTCCCTTGCCTCGTCGCGCCTTGAAAAACTTGTATAGGCGCGTTATAAATGCCATATCATTATATTGGCGGGGCAGTCAGTCCCCCATGAATGGCCTTGCCCACAGTTTGTGGAATGGCAGCAGATGGCATGGCATGGCGTCCAGTTCTGGAGATTTATTGATGTCACTGGCTTCTCCAAGATCAGCAGCTAAATCAGAAATGTTCAAAAGAGTGACTGCCTGCCTGGGAGCCCAAGCTGACCAATCCGTGGGAGGAAGCTATGCATTCGGAGCAGTATTCACAAAGAAATCAGGTAGCCCATACTATTGTTGGGAAATCTACGTCGGGGGCACCAGAGTCACAAAAAAGGCAACCATGGAGCCAACATTGAATTATGGCACTGGTAACTTGCTCTACAAACTTTCTTCATGTTTGACAGGACAACACAAAATAGTTCAAACCTTTTTTTCCTCTCAGCCTAATGTATTGTTACACAACATACCCTCTTTCTTAGCCAAAGGATCCTACACATTCACTTACACTTCCATACCTCAACACGCTGGGACATTTCCCTCATCCAAGAAATGCCATAGGTACGTGTGTACAAAAAAAGTTTCCTACTTAACAGAACTGGCTTTTTACTTTCCCAACCCCCATCTCCCACTTAAACCCCAACAGCAGGCAGAATCCACCCAAAGCAAGTGCTTGCCTGGGAGATGTACAGGCACGGGCCGCGTCAGTTCCAAATTCCCGTGCGGAGGGCTAGCACGGCCATCCAAGCCAAGGGCTGTGTACTGGGGAGAGTGGGGAAGCAACGCTAGCACCTCCACAAACCTGCTGTCAGCGTTAACTGATTGAAAGCCACACTTCATGCCGCCGCTCGCATCAAAAGCAGAAACCAATTAAACAACCCGTCGCCTTCTGGATCACCCGTGAGCAATGGATTAGCTTTCAAACCGTGTCTTTGTGGTGAAGCCATTTCCGGAGGCAGGGGCACAGCACGCGTTCGCCCAGAGAAGACAGGATTCCATGGAGGCAAAATAGTAACTACGTGAACATCTGAGGGACTCCCCGTGCGCCCCACAATTACCCTCAGGACGGCAGACCATCGCCGACTACGAGGATGCAAACTCAACATAACTTGGTGCCTTGTCAATGACACTGCAGTACTCGCCGCTCATCTCGTGGATGCAAATCCCGGGCCCCCAACTGGGCAGAACATCCACTCACTGGCCTGTGCCTCGGTCTCCGTAGCGGCAAAAAGAATCCCTGAAATACCATTTCAGCGGTGTGTGCGCGCTCACAATGTGGCCATTAAAGCTCATTTACACAAAGTTCCATTTTGTTCAGAATGGAGAGCTCTGTTATAAACTCATCAGCTATGTAGAGAGAACAGACGCCTCTCACCGAGAGCTGCCACGGGCAGGGGCGTCTGGAATGGGAGAACACCAGAATGACTTACTTTATATAAAACGGATACATGCACTCTTCCAAGAACTTTAACTTACTCGATTGTTTCAAACGCACACACACACGTGAGGCCTCTGAACGCCTGGTTATGCCCATCCTGTGCAAAAGAAAAAAGCCCACACTTCAAGAATCTCCACAAACCTCAGTGCATAGCTGAAAAAAGATGCACGTGCTACGGCGCTGCTCCCACACCACGTCCAAAGGACCTACAGCAAACTCACGCCGCCTGTAAGAAAGGGTGGGTTAACACTGCCTGAAAGGAGAATAGAAAGGACCACCCAGACACCTTGGGCATACCCATGGCGCCCTCTGGCCGGTAAAATCCCACTTAGAGGCAATAAGTCCCTGGCTGAGTTCCAGCTTCCAGGCGCACGCAAGGCTTGCGCTGGGACGGACTCCTCTGAACTCGGAAGCGCTGCAATGAGTCAGTCTGGGCGCATTGGGGGGGGGGGGGGGTGGACGGGGGGACGCGCATCGCAGAGGGGCAGACACATCGCAGTCATCCATAAGTCAGCAGAGCGAAGTCAGCCGAGCATCGCAGGGCAGCGCTCACCGGCACAGCAGTTTGCGCTGCCTTTTATCCGGAGTCGAGGATGGCTTTCCTCTGGGTCGCTAACGGAAATAATATCCGCAGCCCCCGTGGGGAGGAGTAAGTGCTAACTTGGTTCGCGGATCAGACTGGCACACGACGGGGAGGGACAGGGAACACCCCCGGCCGTAAGTGCCAAGGGGCTTCAAACAAGGCAAGCAGAGACAGGGTGGAGCAGACGCCCAGGCTGGAGTTCAGACTGCACCTTCGCTTCCAAGGGGTCAGGGGGCCTGAATACGAAAGGACACGGAGCCGAGCTTCCCAGGGACTGCGCCAGCGCCACCACCACCCCCCTAACGCCTCTATGTGCCCACAAGCGGGGGGGACTGGCAGTCTTCACTCAAGGTATGCGCCCCCCTCCCCATCCTCCCCTGCCTTGAAAGTCCCCATCCTTGGGGGAAGTGGACACCTGCACCCCCTTTCCCCATCTGTGTGTCGAGGTGCAGACGCTTGACAAATGGCCAATTCCAGTGCCACCCCCACAGGAGAGGAATGGGCGCCGAGTTCAGACACGTGCTTCTAGGCGGACCGAGAGGCCACATTCAAGGCACGCAAAGACCGACCTCTGTGGGAGCTGACAGAGGCGACTGGGAGGCACGCATCGCAGGCTCTTCACCTCTGCGCTCAAGTGATCCAGGTCCCCATGAGCAGGAGGGACTGGGGTGATGGCAAGGTACGTGTCCCATTCTGCCCTTACTGAAACATGCCACCTGCACTGCAGGGTCTCTCGTCTAAATGAGGAGGGGGTGCCTAGTATCGGAGAGGGGATTGGTTCCACATATTGTTTACATCTAGAAAAATGACATTTCTAATTTGGACTACCAGTCTTGTGTACACGTTGAGATTAGTGTACTGCTCGCAGACGGGCACAGTTTGCTCGGCGTGTATGGAGGTTGACTGAAGTAGCACCATGGGCCGTCTGAGCCCTCGTGAAATTCACAGCCCAGGTGCTACTCTGGCGTGACAGATATTACACATTACATGTTGTCACACCACATTAACACAATTCCGGTAATTAGGTGGGGGATGGGGGGTTCACATAGACACCAATCCCACTTCAAGGTTACCCCTTCTTTAAATAACCAGTTCCTTTTCTACAGACCACATGCATGCAGCATGCGAGTACCGCCATGCCTGCTGCTAAACCCTGGGATCCAGGGTTTCACCTGATCCAGTTACTTTTATTGTAAAATCCGAAGCAAGACAGGAGTCCCAGTAGAGGGCACTAAGAACATAGCAGCTCCGCAAGGAAAACAATGGCATCCCTACCCGGCAGAAAGTCCATTCAAACTGGTCTCCACCTCATCTTGGGGCGGTTTAGCCGGGGCTGTGGCCTGGTTATTCCCCCACCAGCGCGTCTGCTTAACATATCTAGGAAATGGTGCAAAAGCCCGTGTGCTGCAATTGGGTCCAACGGAAACCAACTGGTCAATTGGAATTTCCACCAGGAATTCTGTACGCTGGCTCGTGCAGGTCATATAATTAACTATTTTACCAAGGGGGAAAGCACTCTCTGCCCACCTTTCCTGGAAATCAATATTCCACTGACACTAGTCAGACTGGAGCGGGTGAAAGCTCCTCCGCAGGTCTAGGCGCCAAGGACAGCTGTAGTGTGCGAAGGAAGAGTTATCGCCCAAAGCATGCCCACACAAACAGCTCTGCCCCCTCCTCACGCGGGTACCGGCGGAGCCCCAGATAATCTGCTCCTAAAACCGAGCGATATTACGTGTTTTTAATTTAGAAGAGTGCTTTCACTCAATTGTTCAGGTCTAATCTCCGCTTGATAGGTGACTGGAGCACCCCCTTTGGCTGATCCATACGCACAGTACCTCTCAATTTCCAGTTAATCACTTCGCGTTATAAACTCCCCTTAAACGTTCATTTTTGCCTATAATTGACAAAGGGTACGTTATTAACAAAACTGTTGCACGCGTGTCACAGTGGGTGTGGGCCTATTTCTTTTGAGGAGGCTAAAATACTGGGACGTGAGGTTTTTCAAAGCTGCCAATTTTGCAGTGTAAAGTGGTTTTCTGAGGGTCATGTGAACAACAACTAGGGGTCCACCGTAGGCGCCAGGACCTGAACTGGCCCAATGCTTCCATAATTGAACTTCCCGCCCCTGCCCCCCCCCCCTGACTTGTCATTTAGGGGGCATTGGCAAAAGTGCTAGATACAACACCAAAATCATTCAGGTTAAGGTGTGGTTCAGCTCAGCACCCTGCCTACTTTGCGTACGGCCAGGCTGGTGCCCCCCCCCCTCCCCTTGACTCCACCCAGTCTGGTGCTTCCACATACCGCAGATGTCCATCACCATGGCCTCTTCACCCTCTACCCCTCCCACCCCCCACTGACCCTAAGCCTCGACTTCACTGGCCAGCCACCATCGCCCACCAAAGGGCTGCACCTGCTCAAACACTCTCCCTTCAATGCACTGCCCCACACAGCCGGGCTCCATCCCCGAGAGGGCGGGGACAAACTTGTCTAACATACAGGGATCATAATCAGGGGTTTACAAAAGTCGACGAACCCCAAATAACAAGAGACTGACTAACAGACAGAAGCCAAGTCCTGTCCGATCTACACATCAGAGAACACCAAGTCGTCCCACCAATCTTCTTGCAGGGGCCAGCTCCAGCAGGCTTCCCTAAAGGGGCAGCAGTTGCCCTTTACAGAACACGCTGCATTACATGGCAAGGTACGGAGAATTGTGGCCTTGTAAGGGTTCATGGAACTGGTGTGTTATTGATGGGAAGTCACCACAGTAGGGCTCCAAGTGCAAAATGTGTAAAATTCCAAATAAGTTGTAACAACATTAACAAAACGTGGTGCAAGAGAGTCATGGGTCAGTAAACCGATGGGCCTTTAAGCCAGTGTCCATCACAAGCAGGTGCACATGGGGAGGGAGAGGTAGAGGATAAAAAGGGAACGCAACAGGATACCAAGGAAATGATGTAACACACCCATTTTATTTCTAGGCAGAACACCGACGGGTCTATGCAGTGCCGATCCTGAACACAAGGTCAACACGTTTGAGCTTCACAACCGACGAATATCCTAAAATGGCAGATTCTTCTTGCAACTATTCATCTACGGAAGCAACTTGAACACAAAATAACCCGTAAAGGTGGAGGCACGTCTTCTGGGCTTCATACACCAGGCAATGGATGAGAATTTTGATTTGGGAAGATGCTTTGGTCACGAGCACGCTTGACAGCAAGCTGATGATCGGATTACTGGTTGACAATGCTGACCTTATGCTGGCTTTGTACAGGGCACGAGAGCAAGGCAGAGCCCTCGTGTCTCATGAAATGTCCCACTCTGATCAACTTTCCCGGTACATTCTTCAGCACATGGAGTTGCCCCCGAATGCTTCCTACCAGGGAAGCCCAGAACAGCTTCCGGAGAAGCAGTGGGCAGCCCTGCTGATCCTGATGGTCATCATCCCCACCATTGGAGGCAACATCCTGGTCATCTTGGCTGTCTCGCTGGAGAAGAAGCTGCAGAACGCCACCAACTACTTCCTGATGTCGCTGGCAGTGGCCGACCTGCTGGTGGGGCTCCTGGTGATGCCTGGAGCTCTGCTAACCATCATGTTCAGTGAGTATAGCTCAGAGGCTGCTTACCAACCTGTAAACAATTGCATTCATTTGCCCCCCCACCCCCAACTCTTTACGCTTAAGTGAATCTAAGTTGCCTGTAAAAGAAACGCTTGATATCGTCCTGTAGATGCAGGGCAACAGCAACTAGAAAATTCAGGATTGAGTAACACCATCATCCCCTAGTAAACTGAGTAATGAAACCACAAATGGAGATTGGGGTAAGAGTAACACTAAACTGTCAACACAAGAGAACATGCACACCAGAAGGAAAGAGGCTCGATTCTGTGCATTCAGAAGCCTTTCTTTCCATTGATCTTTCAATGACACTTAACTACCCATTTTCCCAAACGCCCAAAACAAACCCTTAAACCCCACCACAGGGCACACCAAAACCATAATATGAAATAACAAAAGCATATTCCGCATCCCATCCCAAGGGCACATTCTCACAATCTGCAGAATCGCACCTAGAAGCAATCAATACCCGGGACATACCCACACAGAGGCATACCCAACAGTCACAACCTATGCATTCTGCAGCAACACTTAATGAGGTGGCCCATGCTGGTTCTTAATCTACACCACCCAAAATTGCACTTTCTCAATCAAAACCTAGAGATGACAAGGCATACACTGAGGCAGAAGAGTACATCTAAACCCACAATCACATAGAAATAGAGCAAGGCAAACACATTACAATCTAAAACACATGCGCCGGCACACCCCAAAAGAGTACATTAATGCAGGCAACACACATTCTAAATGTAGGACCCCCCCAAGGACACACCAGAACCATAATTGAGCCACAGTCCGCACCATATCTCTTTATACCTGTGCACATCAAAGCCATACACTGTGGCTAGGGCAACACGAGACGCAATACAACCTAAACCATACCCAGAGGAAACACCCTGAAACAGACAGAAGCAGACAGAAGCAGACAGAAGCAGACAGAAGCAGACAGAAGCAGACAGAAGCAGACAGAAGCAGACAGAAGCAGACACAGCAAATCCCCAAATACATTCTGAGGTGGCACCACAAAAGCATAAAGGAAATGCCTCTGTGATACCAAACTAAGTGAATAAGATAAAAAGAGCAACGCAATAGATTTGCAAAAACAATTCATCCTGAAGCATCAAGCTCACCAGATTCCAGGAGGGGTCTCGTGCCATGAGGAAGGCTTGGCCCAGATTCTCCGAGTTGAACCTGGGTATAGCTCTACTAACTGGACGAAGTCTTTGGTGTCTCTTAACTGGGGGACGAAATGAGTGCAGTGTGGACATGTATGGATAA
Organism: Ambystoma mexicanum; assembly: GCF_040938575.1. Lineage (NCBI taxonomy): Eukaryota > Metazoa > Chordata > Amphibia > Caudata > Ambystomatidae > Ambystoma > Ambystoma mexicanum. The sequence continues at coordinate 97,242,380 of NC_090932.1, forward strand.
AAAGGCTAGTGGTTGGTGCAGCTGTTGCCCGAGTCTGCAGCTTTATAAAACTACTCTTTCCAAGCTAGGCAAGTCTCGTGTTCACGGATGTGCGGCCCACCCCCTCCACAGAGAAGAACAAGGATCGACTTACGATGTCAAAGGAAAGAAGGGTTTTCTGGGCCACCATTACAGTTCACCATTTGTTATGAACATGCAGCAAATTCTATTTGCTTTGGCATTTCCCGGGATAAACAGTGTATGTATTGCGCCAGGAAATCAAGTCCATGCAGGTGATCTCTTCATACAGACATAGCAAGAAAGCCCTCTCACAAAGTGCTGAGCAGACTGTTTCATGTACGCAGAGAGCACTTTTAGATCCTCTGGCCACGGAGCGCTGCACATCAGCCAAACACACCAAGGAAGGAGACAACAAGGTGGATTCAGAGACGAGACTATACAAAGTCTGTACCCAGACCCGACGGACACCGCAGCCATCGCACATTAGACACTCATGTCTGCGGCATCGGTTACACTCCCCAGTAAAAATTCTAAAAACCAATATTGCTCTTTCATTGGGAGCAATCACATTTCACTAACGCCAATGTAGGTTTGGAAACAAAAAGTTCCTGTTGCCGATTTAACAACACACCTATTGGGAAACACTTGGCATCGAGACAGCATCATCAATAGCAAGACTGGCACACTGCTTAAAAGGTGCAGAGATAAAAAGGCTCATACTTTCCTAACCTACTACTGGCTGAGAGGGCTGTAGGGAAGCAAGGAGAAAGGGCGAGAGCTCGAAGGCAGTGTTGGTGCCATGTTCCCATTCAGAAAGTGGTACACCGAGTTCCACCAAGGCAGCAGCTGTACTGTTGAGAACTTAAGTTGGCCTCATTAAACTTCTTTATGAAATATTATAGTATCGCAGCAGCTACATTTTCTTACTTTAGTTCAAGCGCTGGGTTAGAAATCACTTGGAGTGTAGAGCGCGTACGATCATTGAACCTTAGCACTGCCTAGAGATTCCCCTTAATTCAAGATACAAAGCACATTCCCCCCTGCAGTCACTCTGACACTGCACATCTTAATCCACTCGATCCCACATCTGTAGATCTTGGGGAGGCGTACCCCTCGGGAAATGGTGCCTTTTCTCCTCAGCCCCTCCCAATATAAGCTTAATTGAAGGTCTGGTGGGTGCCATTGATGGAGACATCATTTGAAACTTTGCACCTCCACAATGGATGCCACAGCAGTTTGATCAGCAGCAGTACCACTGCTGCTGTGCCCCTACAGGTTGCTCCAATGACACAGGACCCCAAAGGACACAGTCTCCATTGTCACTCTGGCATATTAGTTGTGTTAAAAAGAATGTATACTGCCCCTACCACCACCGCGATGGGGGTACAGAGCCGAAGATTGAAAAGTTGCGTTACAGGACCCTGTCCATGGTGAACCACGCTGTGGTTGGTCTGTTCCACGAAAGCCGTAAAGGTGAGAGAAAAGCAGAGCATGTCAGCAAGAGCCAGACAGGGACTATGGTTCGCGTGTAGTCGGTCGGTCGGTCCCTGCCGAGGGAGCAGACAGAGGCGAGCCTTTTCCGTGATGTAGATTCTAGCGCAGCCTCAAGTGCTAATAGAGACGGACGCTGCCCTGATCATGTGGAGGCTGCCGTATCAGAAAGAATGAACATGCGGGAAATACACTGATCATTTAAGAGATTCAAACAAAGCGGAGAGATGGGAGGAAAGAAGGGGAAACGTAGCAGGCTCGAAGGAAGACTGCTTTTTAGAGAAAACTTTCAAGGAAAGGCTACAAAAGATGTGGTACATCGAGAAAGACCCAGAAGAACAAAACCGAAGCAGTCCAACAGAGATACAAGACATTTGAATTGGATTACAGTATTACTTTGCAAGTAATATGCAAAATATTCCTGAAGGCAGCCATAATGTTGTACATAGAATATGAGATGTATCCATAGTCAAAAAACTTGGGGGGCGGGGCGGATTTGCTGGGGGTGCTTAACTCTTCAAATGTTGGGAAAGGGGCCAACTTGTGTGATTAAAGCCCGATCTGCCCAATGGACATAGTGCCACTGGGTACAGGGCATGGCAGAAAGTAAGCTTTAGTGCTTTGCTAATCAGCGCTTGCATCACAGGTGGTCAGGTGGCCAGCTTCAGGTCAGCTGCATGCACAATGGCATGCTCGTGAGGAAAGGCATCCCCCTACCGAGGCTGAACGGGTCATGCACTGCCTCTTGCCAGTTGGAAGCAGGTGGTCTAGGTCCTCTACACACAGCACACCTTCAGATTACAAGTCACAGTGACACACCTGAAAGCGGTGACAGTGATGCTGTAATTGCGATTTTGTTAGGTATGGCACACAAACGGAGAAGATTGAAATCCAGAAATGGGAAAAACAGCAGCATTAACAGAAGAAAAGAGAAAACGTCTCCTCCAAAATCACCTACACAATGAATCCTTTACTAATAAGGTCAGGCTGCAATTCACCAACCCAGAGAGAGTGCTGTGTGTAGCGCCTTTCCATTTAAAATTAAAACAGGCAAAGCAGAAACATACTGAAAGCGAACTGAAAGCCAGGTAACATGAAAATGAGAAACCAGCTCTAGCAATTCGTCGAAGCGCCGATACTTGGAGCCCTTGTGATGTCTGACAGGGGATGGCAACATGTGAGGAGTGCTTGAAATTGACTTTTTTTACTGTGGCTTCCACCCAGTGCAGGAGAGGGGTTTGATGTGGCGGCATCAGTGGAGGGAGAGGGTGGAGTATTTTACTCTGCCCCCATAAATATTTGCATTTCAGTCCCTCAAAGAAAAGGAATCATGAACACCTTGGAAAAAGCCCAGTTTATGTTGTCATCAAAGTATACAAATGTGCACCCTTTTTAAAGCTAAAGAAAATGTACATTAGTATATTCTGTAGGGTGCAGTATGAACAAGGAATGCCACAGCGATCCTGCTAAGACCCGCAAGTGGGTGTTGTAATATACACGTGGAGTGCACATGCACTTCCCTGGAATAATGAGCCGGAGCCAGGCTCAAGGAGACAATCCAGCCCATTGTCATCACTGCCTGGGAGCAATAACATGACAATGCACACAGAGCGCCACCTCGAGGAACACAATCTTCCTCCGCGCGCGCGCGCACACACACACGCACGCACACACACGCGCGCGCGCGGGACCTGATGCTATCAAAATAAAGGTGCACATTCTACGCCCAGAGGGCGGAGGCAGCCCAGATGGCAATCCCAACACCGATTCGCGGCTCTTTGAACGGGGAGAGGCTTTCGCAGAGACCAAGTGGTTTATGAGTTCCCATTCGTGGAAGAGTGTTGCAGAGTTAAAGTTCTCACACGGATCCACTTACCCTGGAGGAGGACACGAGTCCCATCATCAGCGGACCCAAGGATTAGAGAAGGCCACATTGTGCTGCTTCTACTGCAACCCCATTCACAGGAAACTCTTGGGAACGCAGGCACTGTGCGCCCTCAGACCGATTCCTGAAATCGGGCTCCACTGCAGCTTTGCTTTTCCCCCAGAGGCGCTGCAAAGCTTCCTACGATGGAAACCAAGGAAGAGTCCAAGTCATCAAGGTGGGTTCTACTTACCTGCTGTGGAAGGGCAGCCACTTCTGCTTCTCATTAAACTGCCTCACACTGGGCATGCCTGCAGTGCTTGCTGCGATGGCCTCTTTGGGTAGGTAGCTGGTATCATTGTGGTCTCTTCTGCCAAGAGCCACATCGTCTGTGAGTTTCACCCTTTCTTACCGATCTGTGCCAAGAGCTCTACGCGCTCTGTTGGGATTCCTCCACTGTCCCCCAGTCGCTTTTCCGGGGCGGCTGCGCTCTCTTCACTTGGACTGAAAGGTGGGAGATGGCCCAGAATAATAAAGACTGCAGACCACTAAATAACAGGCCATCCTTTACTCTGCCCCACAGTGGCTTCATTTCTGCCGATTTTTCGGTTTACTGATTTCAGAAACCTTGCATGTGAGCCACAGCTCAAATAATATTTATTCCACAACCAGTTTAATAAAAACAAACCTATTAAGCTTCTAATTTACAAGAGGGCGGAAGAGAGTCCAGGCCCAATCGGGCAACTTTAGCATCTCTTGGATGTCTGCAGCTTTCTGAAGACAGTGTGCACACATAGCTCAGGCAAATGCAGAAGAGGAGATTTGCATAGGATTGGCGTACAAGAACCTTACCTCATGCAAGGGGTCTTCATGCACGAAACGGAAGTGGCTTAAAATGGATTAGGAGGGCAATCGTTTTAGGGCTATTTTGACACTTACTTTTAACATTTAAAATCCAACTACTCCAAACCAAGAAATTATAGACGTAGAGATTCCCTGGGAATCATGTATTTTAAAACGGATGCGAATAACCTGTAAGCATAACAAGTTATTTCCTCAATTCAGCTGTACCTGCTTGAAAGAAAGCAAACTATTCATTCCAAGTGGGGCATGCTCTTATCTTGAAAGCCACACTATTGTGGACACTGGAGTGGGGGTGGTGTAGCACTGGCTTCTGATGGACTCCTCAGGGAGTGCAAGCCAAGACTTCCAAATGGGGCTTGCAGGTCCCTTTCTCAGTATGGGTGTCTCAAACTTTGCACACCCCATATCAGGACGTGGGAGTGGCTACTTGAGGAGCTGCAGTTATGTGAGAACGAAGGAGTGAGTTATCTTCCCTGATGATAAAAGAGATACATGTCTTGGCTTCATGTATGTTTAAACCAGACGGAGCTGGGGCCACGTATATAGAAGAGGCCCTTCAATCTTTACTGTGGGACCAATGAAACACTTGTACAGTGTTTGCATTGCCATGTAGTCCGTCCAGCTCAGCTGTTTCTGGGGGTGGGGGCCTGAGGGTTTTTCCAGTTCAGGTGTAGTGATCCTTGGGTGCCACAGGCAAAGGTTGGAAGAGAGGTTTGCACCCAAGCGGGTCACGATATGAAACTGGACAGGCCAAATCTACCAACTAACACTACATATGAAACCATCCAGGGCCGAAATTCCCAAAAACGCCCACACCTAGTGCAAAGGAGAACCCTTTTCCGAAAAATGATTGCTTTCAGGATGCATAAAATGGTAGCAACCTTCACATCTCCATGTCAGGGGGCGTGGGGGGAATCCATTTCACTGCACTCTTCCATGCATGCTACAGAAAGTATGGGGTTTACAGGCCCACTTAACAGAAAGATGAGACCCAGATGAGAAAGCATATTTTACAGGGTACGGCATGGACACAAAAAAAAGACACCCATCTGTTACACCCCCAAGTAAATATAAGGGACCAACCTATTCAACTTTAACGGAAAACGGACTAGGACATGAGAACAAATCTTAGCCTAGCTTTGTGTAATAAGCGTGATGCAGCCTCCTTGCGTGGTAGAGATGAAATGGCCTAAGAAGAGCTGGGGGGTTCAGCAGTGCTTCGATACGACAAAAAGGGCCGAGGCCTGACACGGCCCACTCCACTTGGTCTCAGCCCCTACAGTACATCTAAGACACAGGGCGTGTTCGACTCTGGATGGGAGAGCCCATTTTGCAACAGCTTGGAACTAAGAAGAGCTTGAACTTCAATACCAGCTGAGGGTGTGGGGTGTAGAGCGCAGAATATTCATATCACACTAGTGTGGACTTTTATAGGTACAGTACACAAGGGCCAAGGAGAGGTGACTGCTCCAAAACTCAAGCTCTTCTGCTCGAACTGCGCGCCAGCAATGAAGAACTCAAAGTATCTGATGGGACCAGGGATCAGGCGGACCCCTGTTTGCGCTCTCCGCACTGGCCTGATTAGCGGGGCAGCTGAAACAGCCATGTTTAATTACCTGCAGTCACAACGCCTGTGTGCCAGCTGCGAGCAGATCCGACTTCCGGGAAAACTAAAGGGCTGCATGGCAGAGTGGGCGACAGCAGACATTGGGTGCACAGAGACTGGGTGCCAAGGCTTGGGAATGTGGGCTACGCCCTGTATGCACTACAGTGACCCGGGTGCACGCAGATGGAGCAGGGTGGCAGAGGAGGCAAGGGCATGCATGGCCAGAAACTGTGCGCCAAAGGCCGGACTATGAGCAGAAACTGGGCGTCGATAGCAGAGCAAGGTGGAAGACGCCCTACTGTGTAAAGGGCCTCACCCTGGTGCGCATGGGCTAGGAAGGGAATGCAAACCCTTGCAAATCCTAAAAAGCTCACCAGAGGCTCACAAGAGCACTGTTATGTCCATTTAGCATTTCCCCCAGAATCAAAGGCAGAAAAGGTCAACATTACAATATTGTGCACCTGCCTAAGAGGTAAACGGAATGCCTGATGCGCCTGGGGGAGGCAAGCTAAGCATCCGGCTGATGCAACCCTTGGTCGCGGCACTAACTTTGCTTTATTAAACCGCTGTGGAGTTTTCTTTAGCACACTGGGCAGCCATCGTGAAGCCTATGGGAAGAATAATGGCACTCTATTAACGCAATCGAAGCAAAGGAGGGCCACTAACGCTACGGAGAGGGGCAGATTGGTCGGCGAGGCACCAAGCCTTTGGGAGAGCTGCGGCTCAAGACCCCTCTATTTCGAGTCCCTGAAGCGGCTCTCCCGGAAAGGAACTGGCTCGCTTTTTAGAAGTCCAAGTCCTCTAGTGCAACATGGTGTCTTAAGCTCTGAACCTCTCTCCAGCAGTGTTCCTTTGCTATGCCCTCAGCATCGACAGGTTGATTCACTGCAACAACGCACACGGGGTCTCCCTCCAGGCACAAGGGGCTAGGCGTTTTGGGGCATTTTAAGATTTGAGATGAAGGCACACTTGCTGACATTCAAAGTGGTAATTACTTACCTGCTGCGAGATGCGATTTATGACTCCTGGGTACTGCGAGTCCACTGATTATATGAGCTGAACCAGCGCTAATAAGATGTGCCCAATCATGGCACTCCAGAATTGAGAGCACCTGGCTGTGAGGGAGGTTTCCGACTGATCTTCCTGAAACTACACCCGCTTCCGTTTAGCAAACGGCCATATCTTGCATTGCACTGCTGGTAGCCCTCGCAGGTCTGGCAGATAGCCTTGCCGGGGGACCCAACTAAATCCCAGATGAAGAGGGATGAACAATTCATCAAATCTTAAATAGGAGAACAATGGCATTGTCGTGGGCAACCTGGGTGAGGGCATAGAATATCAATCATGCTTGGATCATCCATGGCAGCTCCGTCTACCACATCACATGGTCTCACATACTGTCCCTGCCGTGATACTGGATTCATTACATATGGGCTAAAATCCCTGTCTTCCATTTGAAAGATCATTAACTTTAACAAATCCAAATGATGCTGTTACAAAACATAGCCGGGCCTAATAGAGCCCAGGCCGTGCAAGGCATTGCAAAGGTCCCTTCAATATGGTGACTAGATCTTGGACGACCACTGATCAATAAGTTTACCTTTCAGAATTAATGTGCCAAAGCTACAGGCCGGGCGGTTCACTTTTGCAGGATGTCACAGGCTGTTGTGAACTTCCAGGCGCACAAAGGTTAGGCTGGCATGGCCATCCCATTCACACCACTCATGGTTACTGTGTCCCTGGGCCCAGGCAGCATACATATGTCAGTCTCCCATGGTCTTTAATAGCCCTCATACCACAGGAGACACAGTCCCATAGGGTAGCACAGCCAAACTACCACACGGCTCAAGGAGTTCCTGCAGCCCACAAGTTCTTAGAGGTTGCCACATGCACCACTCCTAACCAAAGGGGAAAGGAGTGGAAGATGGCATCAGTAGACTGCAGATAGAACATTTGGTGGCCGCGTACGTTTTTAAGCAGGTCACAGCCGTCTGCATAGCCTGCAACCCTAGAGAGCTGTGGAACAATCAATCTGCGGCTTGGAAAAACATTTCCAGGGAAGTAGTTGCTGCTCTACGAGGATTAACAAATCCATGTCAGTGGGAAAATGAAAAATACCCCGGCCCTAAAACAATGTATGTACAGGACAGGTGCAGACAGAAATACCTAGCTTCAATATCAATTTCCAGCACCCAGGCCCGTCGTGGATTACTGCTCTAAACGCCCGACAATTAGGAGGCCTTTCTACAAGGACAGTGGGCACCCCCCAGCCCAGCAGCATCCATGACATACTCCCGCAACTAGTTCCCATTCTGGAGGTGCTGCTGGCCCCGTTGATCTGGACTCAGACAAGAGCAGAGCAGGGTAAAACGGGTGTATGGGGTGCACAGCTTTGTGAGATTAGCAGTTCAGTAAACAATGTATAAAAGATATTTCTTTTCTAAATATCATTTTAGGTGAAACTGGGTTAGAACTCTGCAGCCAAGGAGAGAAAAAAGAATGCAAAATAATTGAACCCACTGTCGCTAGTAGGTAACCCAAATGCACTGCTATGGGAATGATATCCCTAATTCAATTCATAACGTTATAAATACTTTGTGAAACAAACCAATCGACCAACTGTATATGAACACAAAGCATTTGTTGAAAGATTTTTGTATATAAATGTCACCACCTATTCAATGCGATAGCGTATATTCAAAGCACAGTTCAAAAGAAACTCGAAAGGTATAAAGATAACAATTACACATTTTTTCATAAGCAAATCATAACACACTCAAACTCTATATCCCCCCCCCCCAGTGTTTCCCAAGCAACACTGAATTTACTATTTGTCGAGGTAAGTCTGTAGTTATTCAGTTAGACTCCTTCAGAAATGAAAGCCAACACATTTCAGATACATTATTAGTCTTCAGGCTTGTACAGTGTTCTTCTAATCTTGCATTCAATTAAATAACCTAGAAAATATGTATACAATTACTCATTAATATCCACTTGAGGTCTGTACTAGAGTTCAAAAACATATTGTAAATCATGTACACTAACCTTTATATCGTAGACACATCACTCTTAATTGTCAACATGAAATAAAAATGCGTAGCCCATCACACAAAAAAACCCATCAGTGTCAATGAAAAGTTTCCCCCATAAATTACAAATGGTGATCTCTCACCTGTATAGTCTTCCTGATTTTACACAGGCTAACTCCTCTGCTCTTTGTTTTACAAAACAATGGTGATTTTCTTCCCATTAAAAAGTGATACACAAATCAATCACATTACCAAGGACCCAGTGTCCCTCTTGTGTCTAATCCCACAAGCTTGTTGCTAAACAGGAACTCCGCAGAAATACTGAGCGCGTGTGGATGCTGCTCTTAAAAGAAAGCATTCCATCACCTGTGATGGTCACATGTCCCTCCATGGTGTATACCGGTAACTTGAATATATTGCAGCCATCTTGTAGGTACTAGTTAACCATGTTATGTATTGCGCCAAGAAAACTTTCCATCATCTCTTTATTTTCAATCAGCATTCCCTATATTTCATTAAGGAAATTAAATTCACCTTAATCTGTAACCTAGGACCCGAAGCAGTCCTCTATTTCCTCGACACCATCTAACTACAAAAATTGCCCAGGCGACTGTCCCTGCACACTGAAAATGTGGGGTACTTAACACATCCCGATTCAGCGCACCAATGGTAGCACATATGCATTTAATCTCTACTCCATTATGCTTTGTTCTCTATGGTATTTCCCTCGCTGAGCAGCAGATGTCACATTTGTTTTTTCCGCTAGGGGTACACCTAGTGGTTCAACCTAGACAGTATTAATTGTACTGTTCTCTTCTGTCCCTACCAACTAAAGAGGTTACCTCAAATTCCCCTGAATGTTTATAAAAGCTGTTCTACATAGTGGCTATTGTGTTAGGGTACCGGCAGGGGTAAGGCAGCAACAGAGGCACCAATCCGGCAAAGGCCGGTCGGGTACTACAGGGCTCCCCAGCGTCGCATGCTGCTATTTGTACCTGAAAATTCGCATTTTAAAAACCGCACTTAAACCACAACTTAATGATGGTTGACACCCTTATGATCGTCTTGAAATCTGAATCTACTGCCTTTATTACCATCCATTATCAACAAGGATAACAGCCGGTCAGGTTTAGCCTGCTCTCAATCTCGTAGTTTACTTCATGAGGAGGCTAATTAGCTCACCTCCTCCAACACAACATTAATTTTGCAAAAAAACAGCCTCACATCACTCGCCTGCTCACAATTTCACTCCAATGGGAGTCTCGTACAAATCTTTTAACTAATACAAAGCAGGTAGAGTCACATTCGATGTGCATCCCCCTATCATATCATTAGACTGCTCATGCAGAAAGAACTTGAGTGGATTGATTGTTTAGACTGTGTAGTACCAGTCTAAACAATCAATCCACTCAAGTTCTTTCTGCATGAGCAGTCTAATGATATCCCTTCCTCTCTTTGGCTTGAGCACTTCTTCAAAATTACACATTACATCTGTGCTAAAAAATGAAAGACTACTGGTGAAGTTAAATTCCTCTTTCTTATATTTGCTTTATGCTCGGTCCAGCGAACGTTGGCCTTTGTTGTCATGCCCACATACATTATTCCACATGGGCACTTCAATGCATAAATAACACTACTTGAGACACACGTACAGGAGTGTCTCAGTTCCTTTATGCGGGTGAGTAATTTGTGCCATTTATGATGTTACTACAATGTTGACAATTACAACATAGGTGTGCAGCCTTCCATAAACTTTTAGTTGTGCTTGCCGATGTTAGCTCTGCTCTCACAAGTGTATTCTTAAGGGTTTTACTATTTGTATACGCAAACACAGGTGGGTTTGGGAACATTATTCCCAATGTACAATCCATCTGCAGCATAGACCAATGTCTTCTAATCACCCGTTTGTTTTTTTGCTTTGCAATGAATAAGTGGTCACACATACCAATGGTGGACTGGTTTTCGGCGGTTTAGGTACAAGAAGTTATTCTCTGCTCCTCTGGGACACTATTGATCGCTTGTTGGATCACCCCCTAATATTGTGTCGCTACAAACGTTCCTTTCAATACAGAAACTTGTCTGTTGTTCAATTCAGGATTGGAAATATTCTGTCAGTATCGTAAAAACAGACTCAATGGAACACTGTCTGATGTACGTTTTGGATGAAAGCTTGTGGCTAGCAGACTATTACGATCTGTAAACTTGGCAAAAATCCTTGTATTGAGTTTACTCTCTTCCACATGAATTTCAATGTCCAGGAAATGTAAACATGTTTCACTCAGATCAGTTGCAAATTTAATGCGAGGATGCATCGGATTCATCATCTCGAAAACATTCTTCAACTCCCGTCTAGATCCACTCCATATCCCAAATACATCGTCAGTGTATCTCACATATAGAGATCGATAGTCCATCCATCTTGCCGAGTTCAAGACATGTTCTGATTCCAAATAGAACATAAAGGTATTCACATAACCTGGGGCCATAGCTGCCCCGATAGTGGTCCCAGAGCAGGGTCTCAGTAAGAGCACGAGGGGGAGAAAAATTATTTCTGCAAACAGGTATGGAACCACCGGGAACATCCAACTGCATGAAGGACTAGACCCTGACCACCGCAGAAACCCCACCAACCTGCAAACACTGCAGTGTTTTTTTTTGTTTTAGAATTTATGGACAACTCTGCACACTCTCCAGCACGATTGGTTAACAGTGTCCATTCGACTCAGAAAAATGCAAAGGCAACTACGAAAACAGGAGATGAAAGGCCAAGAGAATGCAAAATGCTAATAAAAAAAGAATAGTTTAGCATTTCCTTGAACAAGGTCCAGGATCTCGACTCCTGTCACAATGAGGAGTTCATGGCGTCCTTCTGTACTTTCCACTGTTGTAGAATATTCACATTAAAGTACTGCGCCTATAAAAGTCCAGCTCTGTTGACATGAAAAATGTTATTGATCAAAAGAGAAGGGAGTCTAATTTAAAAAAATAAAATAATAAAATAAAAACCACCACTCAGAATGTTCGCAAAGTGGTAAATGCAGCTGTTGGGTGCTGTTTTCAGGAGCTATGGGCCGCATCAGGGAAATGTGGAACCCTACATTAGCAACAGTACTTGGAATTACAAATGATATTACTATTCAGTGTCTACGTGACAGCTGTGTCATGCTGGATGTGATGTTAAGAGCCAGGGACTGCAGACCTCGAAAGCTGCCATGAACAGCCCAAAGGCCCGGAACTAGAGACACGACGACATCTTGGATAACGCCCCAACCTGTCACAGAGGCTACTTAGACATTCAGATCAGTAACATTTCTTCTTCCCATGGGGCCACCACCGAAAGCATCTGGATCCGTTTGCTATAAAATGTACAGGAGAGTGCATTTCAACTAGCATACCCTGCAGTCTACAGTAATGGAATAATTGAGACCTCCATTTGTGGTATTTCCTTATCTTTGTAATGTGCATTATTCCTCTAGTAGTAGCTTCAGCGAATAAGAGGAATGGGCACAGAAGCCATCATTCATGTTTAGTACTTTCGTGCCTTAAACAGAGAGGAACAGATAAGTCCCTTCAGAATCTTAAGTGATCCAGCTGTAGGCAGAGTGTTCATAGAGTTGTCCAGAGGGGGAGGTTCGATACTGCAGAGATCTGCCCTCAGAATATTTCTATCTGTGCTGGCAAGACCCCAGCATGTTCTGGGCATCTGGCCCTTGTAGTCTTACTGGCTGGTAATGGAGGATGAGCTTGGCAAATCTAAACATCTAACCTGTACTTTACTGGTAGCCAATACGGAGGTTAGCAGAGGGGCAATGTACTGGTCTTGGAAGCAAGATGAGGCAGAGCAACAGGGGTTCAAAACCCGGATCCGCACTTAGAAACATAACTCTGGTACGAAACATAACTCCAGTACGATATTAGGCGTGCAATAAAAAAACAATTAAATAAATAAAATACAGTCTTCTTAAGGCGTGTGTAGAACTTTAAGATACTAATGTCCCATTCATTTTGCTTAATGCATTTGCCATGAGGCTTGCATAGATGTGTTGCAGTAGTGAAGCCTTTGTCAACCTTATGAGTAATTTTCAAGAGGGTCCGGGAGGAGAATCCCTTTCAGGAATCAGACCATAGAAGTGAAAATTACATGACTTATCTGTAATGTTCTACCAAATTGCCTCCCACAGATTCTTCATCTGGATAGACTAGAAATTTGTGAGAGGATCCAATCAGGCCAAATTCAATAGCAACCTGCTTGCAGTGTCATCACAGTACCTCAGTCTTTAAAGTATTAAGACATAAATGATTTAGCGCTAACCATGGCTGAACATGCAACAGACATTCTCCTAGTAATTGGCGGCCCCAGGTAGCTCTTCCAAAACGATGTGGCCGTAGTGACTAGCTGTCATGCAAGGAGCTTACAGTTTGTTAAACAGCCCCTTTATTTAGTGAAAAATAGAGTGAGTTGGCACATTCTTACGCCCACCTAATTTTGACAGAAAAAGAAACTATGACACAGGGAGATAGGTAGCCATGATTAGGTTACTGGAATACTAGTGCCAAGAAAGACAACAATCCCTAGACATCATCTAGGATCAAGTGAGAACCATAGAAAATATTGCACAAATCCTGAAAATGAACACATTTCCACAGACAATATCCCTAGTCAGAGACCACGATAATACCAGACCATTGGATCAATCAGAATTGTTCCATATTTCCAGGCAATAGGGTTGTGGATGCCTTACATTAGTCTGAAAACATTAGGTGAGAAGCACCAAAAACTGATACGGTGGAGAGGACAGATCTACCTGATCACTGCAAAATAAAAATGCAGAATACTAACATTTCTATTTATTTTCTTTTACGGCAAGTATATAAGGGGGGGGGGGGGAACTCCCACAGTCCCCCATTCTCCCCTTAACTTATTAACCTAACACCCCCACATATACTTGCAGTGAAATGTGAAGTAAAAGATTCAACATTTTCATATTCAGTATTTTCGGGTATGCAGTAAACGGGTGATACCGAGAGGACTACTACAGAGATAACAGTGTTACCAATGCTGTGTGGTTAATGTGTTCCGGAAGAAAAGTCCCTATCGACTTATCCTTTCTAACAACTACCCTCATCTGTTGGTTCTTGTAAAGTCTGTCAGCATTGTTATTGTTGTTATTGTTATTTTGTATTTATATAGCGCCTTATATACCATTGTTATGGTCAGAAGGCGCTGGTAGGTTGAACGCCCTTGGGAACCCAAGTTCAGATCAGTAGAGAGACTAAAGAGTCAAAAGGTGCGTGTGAGCAGCTCGTGCGGTATCCGTGTAGTAGCTGCTTCTTAGCGGTAGGTGTGGTGGTTGAGAGATCAGGAGTATGTGGTCGTTCTGGCAGGATTTATCCAGACCGGATGTGGCTGCGTTAGGCCTGAGGAGAACGCCTGGCTGGTGGGGGGGGGGGGGGGTGTAACCAGCAGTGTTTACTTAGAATGATGTGGAGTGAGCGGCGGATGTTGGTATGAGAACAGTTATTTCGAATGGTGTCATAGTATCTCTGTGTTCTAGTTGAGTGGTGATGTAGAGGAGAGAGTAAGCGTGGTGGTGTGATATGATGGGTTATATGCTCTTTCAAACATTCTCTGCATTCCAAACCATACTATATACGTCACACAATTATATGTGTTCCATAGCATTCCTATCCACTCCATGCATCCCGGTTTGCTCCATACACTCCAGTCTGTTCCACGCATTCCGGATCGCCCCGCGCGCTCCAGTCCGCTCCGCGCGCTCCAGTCCGCATGCGTACTCCTGTCGGCCCCACGCATGCACTCCTGTCTGTCCCATGCTCTACGCATTCGGCAGCTCTACGTATTCATCCATTCTACTCACTCATCAGTATTGGATGCAATCTGTGCTTGTTCGTTCTACGAACTCGTCCGCTCTACGCAACAGGTCCGTTCACTCTGGGCACTTGTTCGCTCCAGGCTCTCGTTCGCTCCGGCATTCATCTGCTTTATGCCCTCACATGTACTATGGATTCACCTGTTTTACGCACTCATCCCCCGCACTCCACTCATCCACTCCCCGCACTCCACACATCCGCTCCAGTGTGGTCATGCAAATAAATGACCACATCGTTGCAATTATCAAGCACGTTGGAACAGACGTCTGGGTGCTGTGGGAAGGAAAACCTCAAAAGGGGCCAGATTGAACTGTTTCACTGTCTTAGTAGCCCACTCACCACAACGCCTACGACTCACCAAAGATGGCTGTTTTAATAGTCCACCTAATAATACTTGGAGACAGATGCTGGAATTTACCCTACACAGAAGCATTTTATTAGCCATTTTTACTTCCAAAAAAAGGCATATACTAAAATTAAATTAAAAAAGTGCAAAATAGAAATTGTCCAGCTATTTTACTTAACATTTTAATCGCATTACATAAGGATACGTGTATACAAATCAGACTGTACAATAACGGCACATATAGCCAATGGGTAAATACCAGTTGTGGCGTAAGACAAGTTGCGTGCTTACACAGTTTCTTTTTAACTTTTATATTCATGATATTGGATCAGCTTTTAATAATCGTAATAATGATCTGCCACGACTAGGGAGGTTTTATATACATTACTTGGTATACGCAGCTATTGTAATTTGTGATAAAACAGCAATAGGCTTACAAAAGGGGTCTTGCAGCGGTAAGACGTTTTCTAAAGAATCTACATTTGTCTGTTAACAGACAAAAAGACAAAGATGATGATTGTAAAACCAAGAAAAGAGGACGTGAAGTGAATCAAAGTTATAGTTTTAACTTTAAACGAAATGGTTCAAAACTGGAAATAGTGTAATTTTAAGTATCTGGGCACGATGTTTCTAAGGAGTTGGGAATAAACTCAAAGTATTTTGTAGATTGATGGCTCAGGAAAAAATTGCTGCAACACAATTATGGCTGTTCGAAAATGTACCATTGTTGCAATTTTACCAACAAAAAAAAAAAAGAATTCCCAAAATTACCCATGGTGCACAGATTGTAGAGTGTAGTTGAGTGGGGGAAAACAGAAGCTTCCTTCTGGAGGGAAACCTTGAACCTCCCGCAAGGACTCCCAGCGAGTATTATCCGCCATGAATTAGGTTTGACTTTACTAAAAGCACTCATTCATTGGCAAATGTTACAGAAGTATACAAAAATTGGATCCCTTTCAAGTTATTCTGTGTATTTTGGAATTCGTTCTAAGTAGAATCAAAGTACTGTAAAGTGTTATTTAACTGGATAACCGACTGTAAAAATCTATTATTGAAAATTGCTGCAACAGCTGAAGATTTAATATGGACTCTGGCTACGGTGAAACTAAGGCGATTTGAGTTTGATCGGATGGACAATCGTTGAAGAATTTTAAGAGACAGTTTCTTAAGAATGAGAGTTAATCTATTTTGAATCAATGTAGTCTGAGCAAGAGCTGAGGGGCCAGGATCTGAGAAACTTTGCAGACTGTGCAGGGCAAAAGTGGAACATTTAAAATACTTAATAATTGATTGCAACTCCTTAGCTGCACTGAGACATCAAATATTTTTTAGACATAAATTATGAAATGTATGTTGTACCCGACTACTTTTGGCATTATATTTTAAATTCTTGACACTATGTATTGCTGCTTTGAACTATTTAAACAGCGTTTTTAATCTTCATTGTATGAAAAAGAAAATATATGTGTTGTTGAACTTTGGCAAAGGGTTTATGTTAAGCTACATTGCAATAAATAAACAACAAAAAACACAGGAAGCAAAAAAAACTTAATAAGCAGGAACAGACCCCGACTCAACCTGCCCCCTACTTGCGAGCGCACACAGCTGCACGCATAACTTGAGATGCGTGGTAGCAGCGAGGGAATCGCTGGTATTAGGACAGCCTGGTCTGGAGAAGAACAGAAGGTAAACATGCGTCTTTTTATGTGCATGACTAGGAAGGTGCAAAGCAGTATGGATTGCAAAAAGAGAACTGTTTAAGATTTCAAATGTACTCATATACCCCCAAAAAATCCGCCAATTGGGAAGGCAATTTACCTTTTTACTTCCTAAAAGAATAATTAGACTCCCAAATTAAAAAATATGGAGTACAATTGAAAATCAAACGTGGAGCCTTCTTGCCATCCCACAGGCTACAGCAATGAGTGCAGTAAGAGGGTTAGGCATCCCCAGCCTCCCCCACCCGTGTCAAAGCAATGGGCAGAGGTAGGCATGGCAAGCCTATTCTGCAGAACGGCCTCTGAAACGTGGTCAGCAGCTCTCAGCTCCTCCGTTACCCCTGGTCCAGCAGAGAAGCGCCAGTCTTCTGGATCCTGCGTCAGGCTCCTGCAGGCATGCCTCCTAAATCTATAAACCCAAAACTCCTACTAAAGGCCACGATTGCTCCGACTATTCAAGCCTGGTAGCACACATTAAAAGTCAATCAGGCAATTAGCAGGGCATCATTACCCTTTAACCCGAAATCCATGTTGCATCCGGTTACATGGGCCATTCCGAGAAGGGGAGGGAGGCAGACGGGTTCTAACACATTCTGATATTTCACAAAGGAAATGTCTCCCATGCAGACCCAGGAAAATAGCAAGATGCCGAAGACCACGTGTGCAGCCGAGAACGCGAAATAATAAAAAAGATATACACCGCGGGAAGCGAAATGACACCTCAGTTAAAAATAGAGAAGAAACACACACACACACACAAATAGTTCAAGTTGTGCAACACGGTGCAGCACACGCAGGGGAAGCAAGATTCCTGGGGTTAGGTGGGCTGGGGCCTCGGAATCAGAACCAGGCACCGACTGTGATCGGGGCAGGCCGCTGCACGGCACGCACACCTCCGCGTGAGAAACATCTGCCTCGATGGGTGGGTAAGGGGGGGGGCGTCCGATAAAACAAACAAGGCTTACTTAAGCAGACCGAGACTTGGCCGGGGCACCCTGCATTCGAGAAGCGTCTGGGGCGAGGCTGGCTAGCACGTGCATTTTTAAATTTAAAAAAATGCTGGGTTGGGTGAAAACTGGACCGCTTTCCGGGGATCAATGTCGCGGTTTCGCCACGTCACTGGCCGAGGGTTTAGAAGGAAGCACGAGTTAGATTGGGCCTGGGAGGGGCCCGCATCAGGCCGAGCATGGGGCCCTTCAGAGAGCCAACACTACAGACTTGCCCCCACTTCACAGATAGTCCACCTCAAATGAAGTCTTTCCCAACACAGACTGCTTGACCCGCAGGCATTGGCTGGACGCTGGGATGCTGCACTGCCAGGGGATCAAATGGAGGAGGAGGGCACACGTGCTGCACCACTGCATTCTGCAAGAGGCCGTTGACTGTTTTAAGCGACATAAATGTGCTAAAACTCCAGATACACAGAATGGCTGTGTACAGAGTACTGCCAGATCCCTAACCCCCTCGACCCCCAGACCCAAATGCCAGAAAAAAGCACCATGCCAACATAATATACTTTTACCCCAATATATTTTCCCATGCAGGTGGTTATCGCCCTCTGCCAAAATTAAGAATCCTGATGGAAATGAGCAAAGGAGCTAAAAATGACCCAGTTGGAAGAGAGGGATGTGGCGAATCACTCCGCGTTCTGCACTACGCAAAGACAAGTGCAAAATTCCAAGACCATGCTGCTTTACGTGAGCGCTGGGCACATTCAACAGGCATGGCGGTCTGTTCTTAATAATAATTTAGCTTAGCAATTATATAGCGCTACGAACCCTCAGGCATCTGAGCGCTGCTTATCATTACCCATGGTGGGTGGTGCTCATTTATCAACCTCGGAAGGATGAAAGGCTGAGTTTGGCCCCGCCGGGATTCTTACCCCTGTCAGAGGCTCTGCACAAGTGTCAAAGCGAGCGCTCTACTCGCTGTGCTATCGGACCTAAAGTCGGAGTCACTTTACATTTTTCCATTCGGGGGAAGAACTCCGATGGGGATGTGGGCAAAGTGGGGGAAAACAATTACATTTAAAAGTAAACATTAAAACCGTGCCTGATTAAGAAATAACTCAAATGCCTCTCTAGTATCTCTCAAAATCAAGACGCACGCACGCACGCCCACCCCGACCGAGTGTGAAGAGAGGCCAGGCACCTTGGAAATGCTCTGTTTAGATTTGGTTACTTCTAGTATAAACAGCCCGATACATTCGCACACATGCAAGATGGATGACAACATGGCTCCAGGGTTTCCTTGCAGAGAGGATAAGATGGGACATGATTACACAAAAAGGAATGGGTGAAGTTAAGGCAACAAAAACAACAATTCAATATACTTCTGAAAGATAAAGCTAGACACAAATACACATTCAGATAAAACAAAAAAAAACCCTACCAAAATGTGTCCTTGATCCAAGGAGTGCATAACTAAAACAGCCTCTAACGTGCAGCGTTGGTCGCTCATCGCTACTAGCTTTCGAAGAATACATTCACTCTGAGGCAAGACAAGCACGAACAATGTTATTAAGAATCCAAAGTGGTGGAGAAGCCACGGGGCTCCTGAAAACAGGACGAAGTCTTCGGTACAGGGATGGTTTTTGCACCCGAGTGAGAAGCTTGGCCAGGACGTGAAGAATGCAGAGAGAAGGCAAGGCGATCCCCAAGTCACAACTTGCCACCTTGCCTATTTTCTGGATCTCTTAAATGCTGCCGGCACTGACTGGGCATAGATGGGCACGGGACTGGAACATTTTCCCACCACATGTACCTGCCGTTGCTGATGCTGCACTGCACACATGCCCCATTTGCCAACATACCATCCTATATATATATATTGCTTGTTAACGCTATGGCAAAGTGCAGAAAACAGATGACTGCTCCAAGGGACCGAGACAGGTCCAAGCATAGAGGCAAGTACAGGAGGTGTTCAGGCCAGGGCCTGCCCGGTTGAGGTCTCTCACGGGACAGCAGCACTCCGTTAGCTAAAGGTGGTATTTTGCAGAGAGCAATGCAGACTGTAAACACTCTCGCAGGAGCACTTTATAAGGTTCGTCAGTGCCAGGACAAGACTTCAGCGTGAACCATTAACGGCACAGCTGCACAGCTCTCTCGTGAGAGCTGCTTATCCGCAGAAAGCCATGCAACATCGCTCCAACGCTGCCACCCCCTGCCTCCAGCTGGAGGGCTCTGTCTGTACTGTAGGGTGGCATCTGTTCCGATTACCAAGCCTGGGACTGCTCTACTGGACTGCCACTGCCACTCCCTGCCTCCAGCTCGAGGGCTCTGCCTGTACTGTAGGGTGGCATCTGTTCCGATTACCAAGCCTGGGACTGCTCTACTGGACTGCGACTGCCACCCCCTGTCTCCAGGTCCGAGGGCTCTGCCTGTACTGTAGGGGGTGCCTGTGTTCTGATTACCTAGCCTGGGATTGCTCTACTGCACTGCCACCCCATGCCCCCAGCTGGAGGGCACTGCTTGTACTGTAGGGGGAGCTACTGTTCCGATTACCTAGCCGTGGGATTGCTCCACTGGACTGCCACCCCGGGCTCTGCTTGTACTGTAGGGGGTCCATCTGTTCTGATTACCTAGCCTGGGATTGCTCTACTGGACTCACACTGCCATGGGTTTGGCCATTATCACCAACAAGAAATAACCCGTACCCAAACACAGGAAGGCTCTCCATCCGTAGCATCAATAACAGTAGAGCTCTCAGGAGAGTTTGCCCAAAGACACGCTCCTGAATGTGACAGCACGAGAAGGGCGGTACTGTCACTAGAATATCTATTCTAGAAATTAGGAAACACACGAAGTTACATCTAGGACTTTAGTATATGGTGTAAATCAGGAGTCTGTGCAGTGCCTGAAGCCACCATTCAAGATTTAAAAGAGACGTCAGTCACTTGGTACATAAGTCCTCTTTCAATCATGCTCAGGTGGGGTAGATGAGCGATTGGCCTCACTCTCATCCCAAGACGGAGAGGAAGGGTGTTCCTCTATTGGAAGGCATCATGCAATTGCAGTGGAGTAACTTTGCTGAAAACTTTAAGGGGGCCGCAGGGGGGGGGTGGACGGGGGGTGGACACAACATCAAAATGAAAGGGGTACCTGCCAAAGAGTGGGCCAAAATGGTGTGCCACAAAAGCTGGGGGGGGGGACACAAACACCCTCCCCCCCTGAAATTACACCCATGTGCAATTGGAATGTCAGTGCCTTTACCCATTACCAAAGTTACATTACTCACCAGAGTGGCTACTGTACTTCTAAGTCCATAGTCCCTCTCCTTCCCCCAAACTTTGGAGGTAACTGGCATCATATGAAGGAGATCAGAGCATGTGCAGCACATCCTTTACAGAATTACAGCATACTGCTTTAAGATGCCAGCACGCAAGAGACCATGCTATATCCACACCCTCTCTCACTTCCTCAGTTCTTCTGTGAGCTGGAATACATTTATGTTGTGGAAATGGAAGGAGGGTCTCATGGTGTCAGGTGTTTATGGACTGAGTATACTCACTGAGTACAAAACACTCAACTTACTGAGAGTGTCTGTGCAAAAATGACCCAGCGTACTTGGTCCTGAGGGACCTTGCGAAAGGGTGGCCTCTGTACAAAGACTAGTAAATTACATCTGCGTCTAGGCCTGGCAAGTGTTTGGGCATGCTCCTCAGAGGGCACGCCGCTCTCGCGAACCTGACTGATCCTCCAGCAGCATTGCCGATAGGCCCAGCAGGCATACTGATTATACTATCGGTCTCTGCAAGCTGATAGGCCCAGCAGGCACACCGATTATACCATCAGTCTCTGCAAGCTGATAGGCCTAGCAGGCATACTGATTATACTATCGGTCTCTGCGAGCTGATAGGCCCAGCAGGCACACCGATTATACCATCGGTCTCTGCGAACATGACCGATCCTCCAGCATCATTGCCGATAGGCCTAGCAGGCATACTGATTATACCATTGGTCTCTGCGAACATGACCGATCCTCCAGCATCATTGCAGATGGGCCTAGCAGGCATACTGATTATACTATCGGTCTCTGCGAACATGACCGATCCTCCAGCATCATTGCAGATAGGCCTAGCAGGCATACTGATTATACTATCGGTCTCTGCGAACATGACCAATCCTCCAGCATCATTGCAGATAGGCCCGGCAGGCATACTGATTATACTATCGGTCTCTGCGAACATGATCGAATCTCCAGCATCATTGCCGATGGGCCCAGCAGGTATACCGATTACACTACACATCAGCAGATATAGGTCCGGAGGACCCCTTGGATGCAAGTCCAGTGAGGGAAGGCAAAATGCTGCCACCAAACCTAGGAGCGTTGGAAAATAAAGAGCGTTAATCAGCTTGGCAGTCGTACACAAGCAAGTAAGGTACCTGTGAAGGAGGGTGGCATAAAAAAAAGCGTGCATACCTCCAGAAACACGATCAGCGAGGGGGTGGGCAAGTGGCACATGCAAAGCAAAAGTCCAAGAAAGATCTGGTACAAAGCACTAGAAGTGGAACTGCAGATATGCCAAAGAAAAGGTATACAAAAAGTGGCTGAGGAGAAAAGTGTGTAGTTTGCACCAGTGCTGGAGAAAAGGACCAAACAGAGGCTGGAGGAGGGCTTGAGGAGCAAGGAGCGAATAACTCATGTAGTCCGGTTCCTTACAGTGGTAAAGGGGATATGCTCCGTAGTACGACGAAAAGGGGACACAACATAGAAGCATGTCAGCAAGACAGAGATAAAATAACTTGTGCCCTCTTTCACCTACACCCCCTATTTATCTACAAGCCCCAGAAAGAAAGCAGGGCTTTTTTCAGTAAGAAATGCAGAGCTTCCAGTGATAAGCAGAGGTGTAAAGGTGCTCTGGTAAATATTTAGATGTACCCTTACTTACCCTCTTACAAAAACGGTAACTTATTGTTTATAGAAAACACAATGCTACAAGCCCATGCTGCTCATAAGTTATAAACCGTTACCCAAACACAACCGCACCAAAATCAGTTGGTAAGAGTCTGAAGACAGCAAGTATGGTGCCCACATTAGAACATGGGTCTTCCAACACAGTGCCATCTCAAGGAGGATCACTGAAAGGAGGCCGAGTGCCAACATGCCCTCAAGACCCACCATTCAGTTCAACTGTTACTGAAACAATCTTTTCTTTGCTGTTGAAATGGACAGAACACAGTCAGGATTAAACCCTCTCACACTTAAGAGCAGCAAGGGTTTCTGGGAGTGTGATGATTTTGGTTACGGTTGACGAGTAGTGGAGCTTGGAGGGATCCTGGACTGGACAGAGGCAAACCTAGTCTGGCTGGTCCCCAGTGCCGGACGTTTGCACCAGCCAGGATACCTTCCAGGCAGCTGTCTTGCAAAGAAAAGTCAAAGTGCTCCTGTGAAGCAGTTGTGTTAAGTTTTCTGACCGTTTGAGGCGTGCAGGCATCTCACGAGGGTCATCAGTGCTCGCCCTCCGGGGGAATGAGTAGAAGCTCAGTGACTATGTAGGTTTTTAAGGTACTGCAATTGGAAAAGGTGGGAACATCAGCAGTTTTGGTTTGCCAGGTGGCAGGGGGTGTGTGCGCGTTTGTGTGAGAAATTGCATCACTGAGTGTAGATGTGTGATCAGCTTCCCATTGACCACCTCTCTCTTTCTTGCAGAACGCAAGTGGCCTCTGACAAAAGCACTCTGTGCCATCTGGCTCTTTCTGGACGTTCTCTTCTCCACGGCATCCATCATGCACCTGTGCGCCATCTCGTTGGATCGCTACATCGCCATCAAGAAGCCCATCCAGGCCAGCCAGTACAAGTCCAGATCCAAGGCCCTGATCAAAATCACTGTGGTGTGGATCATCTCCATAGGTAACGTGCTGGCGCCAGTGGGCGGAAAGGGCACATCACACATACTCACGCCTCTCGTGGTCACTCACTGCCAGCATCCGGCTCACCTCAGAAACAAGCCTCGACTAGTTCCCAAAGAAACACCAAAGCTATGTAATCATGACATCCTTGCGGCACCTCTATGCAAGGGTGTGAGGAAATAACTTCTGCTCCTAGCAGATATGCTCATCCTCACTTTAAAGCCTGAGGGGGGTCACAAAGATATACTTCGCATTGGTACACGGCGGGAGGGGGTGCTTTAGCAGGACA
Source organism: Ambystoma mexicanum (assembly GCF_040938575.1). NCBI lineage: Eukaryota > Metazoa > Chordata > Amphibia > Caudata > Ambystomatidae > Ambystoma > Ambystoma mexicanum. The sequence continues at coordinate 97,266,330 of NC_090932.1, forward strand.
CAGCGGGCTACATTTTCAGATGTGCTTATTGGCTACCCATTGTGAAAGATCATTAGGTATTGGTGCCGATCTCCAGACCGAGGTGTACTGGGCCCCAGGCACGGCAGCTAGAGCCCAACACTCTAGCTTCCTGTGGCTGGGAAAGGGCCTGCATAAAACGCAGAAGGGGAATGCAGGTCTGAAATCGAGGAGGCAATCATTGGTGAATGTCATTTCACCTCTGGATGCATCCCAGTGCTGCGTAATTACTCCCTCGAATGCATTGCATGGAATTTCTTCCCATCTAGGGTTTGGTGCCAAGAAAGGGTAACGCTCTCCGGACACCTGTGGAGGCTTCTTTCAATGCTCATACATTCTCTAGTTCGCATTAACTCCCGATGCTGGGTCCGACCCATAATTGTGGATTTTCCACTCTGCTTTCATTATGAAACCATCACGCAGTGTCTTGCAGAGCCCTAGAAACATGCATGCATCCATTAAGAACTTGGGATTCCCAGCACTGGCCCCATTTGTCTTTCATAACAGGGAGTGGGGCGAACAGGGAAACCAACCGTAGCACTACTAAGGTTGTCCTTTTATATCCACTGTTGCCCCATTACAGACCCCAAAAGAACTGCTTGGGTAACACATTAGGCAGCTGCATTCCATACGCAAACCTGGGGGCCATTAGTACAGACACAGCCACCCCTCCCTGCATGATTATGGGGATCAGGGCGATGGTGTGGGGGTGGGGTGTTTGCTTCCAGGAAGCTAGTGAAAAAAGCCATTAGGACCAGAGGGGTGAGAGCCAAAGGCAGCCTCTGGATGGCTCTTCCCTAGTGATCTGAGACGTAGGTCAACAGGAAAAGTAAGGTTACAACAAAATACTCCAAACAGCAATTACCATAAAAATGCGCAACCCATTACAGTTTGTATAGACCTGCATAGGGTTAGGCATGTGCCTGTAGGTAAACCTGCATACATTTACCTAGATATTTGCAGGGTCATCGACTTCATAAAACACACCCAAGCCACGCTAAGTGACCATGAACCAAAACTTTAGTTACTCATCAAAGGTAACCAGTCAGAAGTATAACGGAGCAAAACACAGGGTGTGAAGTCTTTTTTGCAAAACTGCTGACCCCTGATGGGTGAGAGTGAAAGCTGGCGAGTGTGCTAGAGTCACACATGGAGCACGTTCGAAACCCCACTTATCAGTTTATTTTGTATAGTCATCTACGCATAAACATAGCTCTTGGAAGCAACAGTGCATTATAGGGGTAAAGGAAATGCAATGTGTTTCCAGGAGGGGAACAGTCCATACAACATATCATGCCCGTCCCATTTTTGAGCTTTTGCAGGTTGATCTATATCCAGTACATCTTTGCAAGGTCTAAAAAAGAACCCCCCATAAGACTCCATGATCTGAGCACCACCCGCATAGCTTTATCTAACCACCAACATAGCTGCACCACACACAGTGGCAGGTGGAGAAAGAGATGGCGACCAAATAGATCTGAGGTTATTACTGAAATAGAGGACACTGTTAGGCTGGATGGGTTTGGCAGCCCCAAGTTGCAGCCACTGCCTGCGTATTTACTTCCTGAAAAAGGACATGCTATTGTGGGCAGTAGCAGTTAAGAGGTCTTTTTAAGGTTGAACTGATGACCCAATCGCTGGGACACCACATTTCCAGTCCATCACTTTATAAGAGCAAAAATGCAGTCTTGAATTGACGCATTTAAGAACACTGATTTTTAAAAGGCTATGCCTGGACTGAAGACTTGGGAGTCCCAGAGACAGAGCCATCTTGACCACTTTTCTTTTGTATGCATTTATAACCACGATTTCCAAGAAGCAGATGCGGTCTTCCCTCTGCCACAGGTGCAGCTGTAATGCCGTTCCTTTGATCTTTTTCAGGCATCGCTATCCCCATCCCAATACGAGGACTGCACAATGACTCCACGATCATCACAGGGGAAGGGACCTGCCTTGTCCAAACAGAACCTTTCAGAGACTTCATCCTCTTTGGATCAATGGCCGCCTTCTTTCTTCCCTTTGGGATAATGGTAGTCATTTACTTCCTGACAATCCATGTGCTGCGGAAGAAAGCCTACCTGATCAAGAACAGGCCACAGCGCCTAATGTGGTCGTCTGTTTCTACAGTATTTCAGCGAGACATGACCCCTTGCTCCTCCCCAGAGAAGGTGGCCATGCTGGACGGGTCCAGGAAGGATAAGGTGGTGACTACCACCAATGAGGAGGTACCAATGCGCCGGCTCTCAACCGTGGGTAAGAAGTCCATGCAAACCATCACCAATGAACAGCGGGCCTCCAAAGTGCTGGGGATTGTGTTCTTTCTCTTCGTTCTCATGTGGTGTCCGTTCTTCATCACCAATGTTGTCTCTGCGTTGTGCACAGAATGCGACACAGACATGATTGGGATGCTGATGGATATATTTGTCTGGGTGGGGTATGTTTCCTCAGGGGTGAACCCGCTGGTGTACACACTCTTCAACAAGACTTTCAGGGAGGCATTCACCCGCTACATCACATGTAACTACCGCAGCATGCAGCCGGTCCAGGCTCTGCGCAGGTGCTCGAGCAGGCTCTCTTTCAGGAACTCCATGGCCGAGAACTCCAAACTGATCATGAAGCATGGCATGAGGAACGGAATCAGCCCGGGTATATACCAGAGCCCACTCAGACTGTGCAACTCCCAGGTCCAGTCCTCTGCCATTCTGCTGGACACGCTCATGCTCACCGACAATGAGATTGATAAACCAGAGGAGCAAGTTAGCTATGTCTGAATGCAAACTACAATGGAAGAAATAAACACAATGAGCACAACTAATTATTTGGTTAAATGAAGTACAGTTGCATATTATATAAATATAAAACCTATTTAAAAACAAAACTGTCCAATATTTTTATATGACCTCATCTCCACAGAATACCCAAGTCTGTATACATGCAATCTCAATTGATGAGCAGTACATACCCAGTAAGCAAAGAATTTTCTCCTGGGTTGTACACAGTGTGCACCAACGGCGCTCCAAAAAAGCCTTTAAGGCAACTCCTTCACTTAAGCGTAAGCACAGAGTAAATGCTCATATTTAGCATTCCATGAAGGCCTTTGGATCATGAGGTAATGCTCAGATCACACCGATCTTCTAACAGATCAATGCACAGCCAGACATGAATCGGTCCTTCCTCCTCTGTCCTCCACCCCACCACCAGTGGGTCGGGGGTTGGGCATGTCAGGCTTGCCTCTGACCACTACATGGTGAGAAGGTTAGGTGTGTCTGTCCTCTAGGTTTTCAAGATAGATTAGGTCAGGTCTTGGTGGTCTGGAGATGGGACCTTGCATGCATGCAACTGATGACCCAATTGCTTCCACCATTTGTGTGGTCAGAAGATGCAGTGTCAGGCTCGAGGGCAGAGTGGAAATTAGAGGTATGTTTGACTTTTAGGCAGGCAGAGAGGATAATCAGGTCCTCTAGACCAACCTCTGGGTGTTGACGAGATGGCTAGGACGAGTATGTCTCTGACTTGTTAGCTGGGCATAAAACATGGTCTGTGAAAACTAGGCAGGCTGGATTGGACAATAGGGCTATTAGATGATACATCATTCATTGCACATCATCTAAATCTAGTTTCCTCTATAAAGGGCAATGCACAACATTTTTCCTATACTGCCCACACACTACCACCACACGGGCCTTCACATCTTCAAGCTTAGTCAGCAAAGTGGACATGGCTTAGTGAGGAACGAGCCACACCATTACGCACATCTAAGCTGGCAATGATCTTCAGTTGTGCGCACACACTAGGGTGCAGAGCTGCAATGGACTACAAACCACCAACTGACCAGAGAGATCGGTTTCCGCTAAACATTCCTATTTCTCCATGTCCAGAATGATTGTTGGAAGAGCTACATTCTCAGATAGCAAACATTTGAAAGGCCCACCCGGTTGCATGTTATGTAGCAAAGCGCTATCATGGAGAGCAAGTCCTCTCGCTTTGCAGTTAACCTAAATATTTCTCGACATAAAACTGCAGGACTAACAATGCCAAATGGAAGCGTTCTGCCAGGTCGATTTACAAATAGCCGGTTCATTTGAGTGGTCAAAAAAAGATTGAATTGATCAAATAAATTCCAACTCAGTGATGCTCGTTTCTGTACAGCTTCTATGGGTGGTTTTATAGCAAGGGGTTAAGGTTAAACCAGTAGCATTGGTACTGTTGGCATTTTCTTGGTATTTGTTATTTTTTGTGATTTTCATGGAGGTTTGTAAAGCCCCAGGCAGGCAAAACAACTAATTTCAAGGTGCGTATACCATCTGGCCCTGCAGCATATATCATGCATTAAGGAGCAATATTTGCTTTAATTGGCAGTAGTTTAAATGGTGAGCATCCTACTGTTTGTACGTTTACCCACCCACAGGCTCTCCTACTTGGCGACGCTCAATGCCTTCAACAGGATCAACTGTCCAGTAAAAGCAGCTCTGCCTCGGGCACAAAGATAAATAGACGCATTTGAAGATGTTTGAAAGTGAAACGAATCCATTTCACACCCCTAAACTGGGCCTATGCCTCGGAACTCTGCGAGGTTCTGGCCACCCAATTGCAATTATATTTTTCTATTGGCAATGAATGTTTAAAATGATCTAAAACATTTCTGGATCCTTCCAGTTCTTAAACAAAACCCTTCACTGAATAAGAGCACATTTTAGACCGATTGCGAGCATGACATTGATACAGTAAAGGAGAGCTACGACACCGCTGCAGGCATACTTTGACTCCAATCCTTAAACCAAACAGAGCTTACACAGTTTGGGTACACTCCAAACAAACCATCAAGGTGGCTACAGACAACTTCTTGTTAAGGGTGTACTGAATAGCATATTTAGTTTTCGGATGAAGCCGAATAGTTGCTAGTGAGGGCGAGCGAGCACGGGAGGGAGTGGGCGAGTGCGGGGGAGAGCAGGCGAGTGAAAGCGGTTGAGTGAGGGCATTCGAGAGTGAGTGTGGGCGGGCAAGCGAGTGAACACGGGCGGGAAAGCGTGAGCGGGTAAGTGCAAGTGAGTGCATGAGCAAGTGTAAGCAAGCGCAAAGGTGTGCGAAAGTGTATAGACTCCTGCAATGCTATAGGGATATCCATCAGTGGATTTTGAGTCAATCTCAAGGAGGATCTGGCGAGCATTACGTTAATGATTGGAGGTGGCTTTACTGATGGACATGGTCATACTCCACCTAAACATTTCAAAGGATGGGCACTAATGGCACTGTCAAAAATGTTCAGACATCTTCAGCAAGTGACAAAAGGTGGCACAGACATCTTGTGCACCAAGAGTTACTAATACTAAGAGCTTTTGGAAGAGCTCAAGTTTAGGCAAACTGTTTTCTGCTCCTCATTTCACAGTGAAGAACCTCCTGAAGGGTTGCAGTATCACTGATACCGAATACCTGCTACCGCCGCAAAACCTGGTTTGATGTGGCCGTTGGACGAGGGGGGCATAGGGTATTTCATCTGGACTGTGTGTGGATAGTTTAGGGCTTGTGGTAGACAGCAGGGCAGATCTCCTGGAGAAAGGAGCAGAGAATCGGGTCCCTTACTAGATGGTCTGGTAAATGCCTTGCCTGCCTGCACTGGGCAAAAATCCCAGCAGGCCGCTGAGCACAACGCCAGAGATGTGGAGTCGGGTTTAAGCCGTCTCTCAGCCTGCAAACCAGCATATTAGGAGCGGTGAAATGGCTGACTGCGGTTCCCCAAATTTCAAGCAGCTCTTGCCTCATATTCATCTTGGCGTGTAGATTTTGGTAATGAGTGGAGTTTCCGGACTGCACAATGTGAGAGAGTGAGAGAGTGAGAGAGTGAGAGAGTGAGAGAGTGACAGAGTGACAGAGTGAGAGAGTGAGAGAGTGACAGAGTGAGAGAGTGACAGAGTGACAGAGTGACAGAGTGACAGAGTGACAGAGTGACAGAGTGACAGAGTGACAGAGTGACAGAGTGACAGAGTGACAGAGTGACAGAGTGACAGAGTGACAGAGTGACAGAGTGACAGAGTGACAGAGTGACAGAGTGACAGAGTGAGATTGTCAGTCGAAATATAAGCTAGTGAAATGGGACCAGTCTGCAAGAAGCCAGTGGTAGCAGTGCAAGATTGCAGGTTGTTTTGCCTGTTGAGGCTAACCCACTCTAGGATTCCCCTACCAACTTACACGAGACACACAAATCCACCACAGACCTACCCATTTGCACATCAACACTAACCGCACCACAACAAAGTTCTCCTCTATATCCCCATCACACACTCCTGCATCAGGGGAACACCTGAACCATAGAGCTTTAGGCTATCAGCTCTTCCCCAATGATGACATACTCTCAAGGTTTCTCTGCCAAACCCATAGAAGGCAGACACACAGTACCCAGGTACTTCCAACTAGCACCCATGAACACCAGAGGTTTCATATCGGCTTCTCACACCGACTGCCCTCGTCCCCCCTTTTCTTACAGAGCCATCTACAGCGAGGTCAGCAATAGTGTCAGAAGGACACTATACATGACCAGTTACATTACATGTAAATAGCTGAGCTTCGGGAGGATAGCTCGGGTGCAACGTGCTCGCCCTGAAAGCAAGGCTACACGAGCAAAGCAGGTTCGATCCCCGGGTCCGCACTTAGAAACCTCTGGGTATTATGCGTGTCATAAATAACCAATTATAATAAAGTCATGAACCCATCGGCTCGTCACAACATTCTTTTATAGGGTTTTAAATGCTGAATCAGGTTCCCTAATTTCTTATTTTGGGGTAATTTGGGACTTGGAAGCCTTTAAACAAAGCAGAAGAATCGCCATTCCAGCCTATGAACGGAAGGGAAGGTATTTAATAACGCCAGGTGACGATACTGAAAACGGCTGGATGGATCTGTGTGTTAACCAGAGATAAAACCATGGCTCTGTAGCGATAATCTCGGAAAAATATATCATTCATGTGTAAACATATGTATATTTATTAGAAATATTACTTTTATAATTACACGGTAGGGTGTTTCCCTGCCCCAGTATTTCCCGGAGCAGACTTCACTGCGTCTCCCAGTAAGCTGCTTTTTACGCGAGCTTTTGCTTTCTCCCCACCCCAACGACACTCTGAAATCCCCCAAGACTAGTGAGGCAACACCATTCCTTATTATGCGTTTTTCTTGCCGACCTGCATAATCGTTTCAAGTTTTAAACCTGAAAAAGACAAACGGAGGAACATGGAAGTGAAGAGGGGGACTAAAGAGCGCAAAGGGACCTTCTTTTGTCATGCATCGCTGCGGTGTTAGCGTTTCAGTGTTTTTGTTTTAGGGTTTCTCGGCTTATTGGATGCAGGTGCGCTGGAGTCTGTTGCCGGGAGGGAAAAGACGCCATACACAAGGAATGTTCCTACCCAAAGAGTACGGTCGTATATCTTAAGTATGGAACTACTGACTTTCAACAGTGGAAGCTGGCATTAGAAGGGTCGAACCATTGTCGCAGATCCCGACATTTTCCCCCTTGCTGCCTCTGGATAGGTAGTTTCTGGGGACAGGCTACTCTGGAAACCAGCGCTGGCTAAGGCAACAGTTTTGGCTTTGCTAAAGGAAAATCCTAGAGCCGCACAGTCTCCCTCCCAGGTCCCGAGCAGAAGAGCGCTTGAACGGCTTGAGGACCAGCCACAGGGGAGAGGATGGCAGAGCATCACAGCACTTTCCCCTGCCTCCAGGGGGATTTTCAGTGTGCACTGTCAGTGGCAGGACAAAGCACATGTATTCATTTCATCATCCTTGGTACCCAATGGTGCTGAAGCAGAACCCAGGAGAGAACACTACTGGTAGTGCTCAAGAGCCTCCTAATGGCCAATCCATGTACCCTTGCGATGTGGCTGATGCTTCCGGCCTAGCAGCCAGGGCCGAGGGTCTTGGTATCACGTTTCATCATTGGTTGGTTGAGGTTCTGAGACGTAGGCAGGGTGCGCACTCAACAGTCTGTACATGCCTCTTAAAGGCCAGAGTGTGTTTTGTGTGCAAAGTCAGATACTAACCAAGGCAACTGTGAACAGTCCAAATTACAGTTCAATTGCTTCAGGGTAAGGCACTTTAACAATGATTATGCAGGCTGGATCGGGCCAGCAGAGACGAAGCAACTTGTATTCAGCACAAATCGAAATGGTACCTCGTCCAGGCCACCTTCTGACACGTCCTAACCCAAGAAGCACTGCGAGTTGCCACCGTTGTACAAGTATACGTAGCCATCAGGGAGAGTGGTGGGCAGGAGTTGGACTTGGCCACCAGAGGGAGCTGTATAATGGTGAGTTTGGCGAGCAGAGTCCAGTCTAGTCCAGTCCAGTCTCAACTCTCTATGAATACAGACGTGCTCCTGTTGTGGCTGACTAACATTTTGCTGCTGTTACTTAAGGATTACATTTGCCTTCATAAACCATGCCAGCGCGCGAGTTCGGTGAGGAGAGTTCTATCTGGTCTCAGTCGGGCTGCTTGTTTTTATGAGAAAAACTTTTCCTGCTCAATATAACTCATCTGGCTCTTGCGATACTAAACATGCACCTGGGTGCATTGCCGCACACTCAACGGCAAGTCAGACTGCAGGATGCCTCAATGCCCCCTGCTTTGACGGACCTTGAGGTGAGCCCTCTAACACTTAATGATAAAGTATGCTTAGATTTTCATGCAAAACCGCCCCAATCGCATTTCAAGACACCCTCCTTTGCCGCCGCGGACCTAACAGATGCAGAGTTAATGGAGGTCGATATATTGGGCCCAGCGTCGTCGGGAGGGAACCAAGGGCCATAAAATAGTGGGATTGCAGCTGCGAGATCGAGCAAGAGCGGACAAAGGCGCTTCGATCCCACCCACCCCTTCCTCCTAACCCACTCAGTGCCAAGGGAACATTGCAGAGCGACTGAGCGGAAGAGGAGGGGCAACTGGGGTAGGGAGGGGTGGCACTCGAGGGGTCCTCGCCCTCGATTGAGCTCCTGCCTCGAACGGGACCTTGGGAATCCAAGTCTCCAGGGCATAAGCGATTACGTACTTCTGGTGTGAACGGTGGGTCTTCAGTTTGGGCAACCCGGTTGACAAGAGATATTGCTGCAATAAAAACGAAGATGCAAGGGCAGGGCAAAACTAGCATCTCTTGAGCAAGTTAGCATCACACTGGGTATTGTGGGCAAGGTGCCAAAGAATATCACAAAATGGCCAACTGCCAACTCATTATACGGACCTGCTTTCTACAACTATGGACCAATTTATGCAGGCTGCACCAAATAACAACCAATAATCTGCTACAGCCGAGGGGCCAGTCTCTCCTTCGAAACCTCGAAGCAGGGATTCGGATTCTCCTTCGAAACCTCGGAGCAGGTATTCGGATTCTCCTTCGAAACCTCGGAGCAGGGATTCTGATTCTTTGGCTTCATCAACACCGAATGATTCTGTTTTTACATCAAACACAGGAGTTCCGCCCCCCCCCTCTTTTCGGCAGGATCGGCTTTTCAACTACAAAATAACAATGTCAGCCCTCACGATTTCATTGGCTTCCTTTTTGTAAGTTATATGAAGTTATGAATGATGGCTTCAAGGACCAGGCAAACCTGCTTTCTATGATCCATTCTAAGCTGACCTTCCTTGTATCATTTACCTCGTCTGTTAAAACTACAATGAATCACAAGGCCGAGCTTTCTTTTCAATGACAAAAACGTTTGTGTGATCTGGCTAGAGGTGCAGCCATCGACAAAAATCTTTTGATGGATGCCGTAATGGAATCCCTAAAATGGCTTAGATCTAGCTTTGAAACAGGGTTCTTGTGTATTAACCAAAAGGTCCGAGAAGCATGTATTGTATAACTCATAAGTCCAGTGTTGGGGGAGTGACATGTGTGGAACCGGATTGTGAAATTGTTAATTGTGAACAGCTGTTTAAGAAAGTTGACAACCAGCGGGATACAGCCAAGAATGTATGACACGCATTCCTTACCGTAATAGCATTTCTGATGATTGGATCTGCTTAGATTCACATGCTGTGCATTTAGTCCGACATCTAGTGGTAATCGCAGAGTATTGCATCTCGTCTTTCGAGGATCGAAAGGGGACGTCGACATGGGCGTGCTTGTAACACTATACCTAACGTGACATGTCCCCAAAATCCCTCACACGTCCAGGTGCCTCTGGTTGTGTTTCTGCCGTGAGAGAGCCTATGACTATCGTGAGTGAGTAGAGAGAGAAAGGAGTAAGATGTCCATGTTCCTTCTACTCGAGAGAGGAGGAAGGGTCGGTGCATGTGAATCTAAGCAGATACATTTACTGCCATTACGGTAAGTAATGAATGTCTTCTTATGCTTGTTAATCTGCTTAGATCACATGCTGTGCATAGACTAGTGAGCAGTACCCAGAGATGGTGGTGGGATCTGTGAAGGAACAGTAGTAAAGATCTGTCTTAGTACCAGCTGTCCCACCTGAGAATCAGACCTATAGTAAGTATCTAGGCAGTAGTGTTTTGTAAAGGTGCGTACAGAACTCCAGGATGCTGCCTTACAAATGGACTCGAGAGGGACATTTGGAATGAATTCTATGGAAGCCACAGCGCCCCGAGTGGAGTGCGCTCTAGGCTGGAAGGGCAGGTCTCTCTTTTAGCACGAGTGTAGCATTGTGTGATGCAGCTTACAATCCACTTTGAAATGGCTGATTTAGAGAGAGGGCCCCCTTCTATACAAGCTGCCACAAACAAAAAACTGGTTTGTTTTTTTAAGTGGTTTAGTCTTTTCCAGATAATATACGATCGCTCTCCTCACATCAAGTGTGTGGAGTCTTCTTTATGCCACGTTAGTGGGGTTCTGGAAGAAGGTGGTTAATTGTATAGACTGGATCACTTGGAATTTTGAAATGAATGGCACAAACCGTGAGTGCACAGAACTACCTTATCTTTGTGAACTGTGACAAATGGGTCTAGAACTGAAAGGGCCTGCAGTTCACCAACTCTTGAGGCGACTGCCACGAGGAAGGCGGTCTTGTAGGTGAGTCCTTTAAGGCTCGCCTTATGCATATGTTCAAAGGGAGGTCCCATTAGACTTGTGAGAACCACGTTCAGGTCCCATCCGGGAGCTGGGTTTCAAATGGGGAGGGAAGGGGGGGGTCAAGTTTCTTAACCCCTTCCATGAAAGCCTTGATAACTGGTACTTTCCACCACAAAACCTTTTTCTGGGATGTGATGTGGTGTAAGCAGAAAGTACAGCTAAGTGCACCTTCAGGGAATAAAAAAACTAGACTAGAGTCTAGTAGGTGAGTCAGGTATAGGACAATATGTGTCAGTGAGCAATCTATGGGATTGATACTTTTGGAATGGCACCAAATGACTAAGCGCTTCCACTTATTGGAGTAGCAACGTCTGGTGTTAGGCTTTCTTGATTCTCCAAGTATGTCCATGCATCCTACTAAAGAGGTGTTATCAATTCATAATCAGACTGGGAAAGAAGATCTTGCCTGGAGGTTTTGCTCAAAGGTAGGAGCAATTAAAAGGCTGAAACATGTATTTGTATTCTGTCCTGCTTTGATAGCTTTACGTACAAGGTATTTGGGGGAACATATTAGGAACACAAACGCTTTTGGCTGACGAGGAGTGGAACATGTTCCTAATGGGGGGGGAGGGCTTTGATTTTTGCTAGGATTGAATTTTTGGATCAATTGTTTTAATTGGTAATAAGGATCCTGGGGAGAATTCTCGGAATGGTAAACGATCATCGGGTTTTCTTCTTATTTTTCTTTCTTTTAGGATTTTCAATCTGTTTTTAGGAGTGATTATAAGCATTTCGAGGATAGAATGTATGAGATCATTAATTCTTTTTGTACTTGATCATTCTTGATGTGTGGATTATAAAAATAAAAAATAACAGTGAAAGTGGAATAAGGAGGGACCAGCAAGAAAGTCTGGCCAAAAATGCCAACAATGTCAAATCTTGCCAACTAAGTCCATCTATGCCTAGTGCTGCGTTAGGTTAACAGCAAGTTATGTTAAGTTAAACCTTAGAACTGAATTAGCAAGCAAACAAGAGGAGAGAGACAGTCGCCTGGGATTAATGAGGCCCAACCTTGGTATCCAAAACACCACTGAAACATTGAACCTGCCAGCGAGATAAAGGACTAAGTCGAGGACACGTGGACGGAGCGACGATCCGGGGAGTGGATTCTCCACCAGCCCAAGAACCCCATCTTCCACCTTAATGGGTTTAAGTCTCAAATCAGACACACAGGATCCCCACAGTCCTTGGAATAGACTCCTAATTCATTTATCTATTCAACACCTTCACCTAGGTTTACACAATATTGTAATAAAACATGATGGATGGTCGTCTGCTGAGAGGTATAGGAAGACATTGTTAGATTGCTGCCTTGATATTATGGAGTTGCTGATGCCAACAGATTGGCATATGTAATGTTTGTTCCTCTGCAAGCCGATGCAAGCTAATAGTCAGACTTTTGCCAGTTCCTTATTCACCCATCCCCCTCTGATTTCCTAGACAAATATCTGTTTGATACTCAAAAGCTTAAAAATACCAGAAATTTCCAATTTAGAAGCAGAGTCTCCACTCACAATCTTTTGCTGCAAATGAACAAATTACTTACCTCTCTGTAATGCTCTTCCTGATGAGTGTTCCTCCTACTAATTGCTCAAGTATTATAGACTATTCCCAGCGCCAGCTTTCCTCTGGAAATATTTTTGACACAAGGGGGCAGGAAGTGGCACTGTGTCAGTTCCACAAAGCAGTAATACACCCCCCACATCACAGCCAGAATATATGACACTGCTGTGCCCTATGACCGCAGTTCTGCCCTTTCTTCCTAGCACTCAGCAGTTGAGGGACCAGAGAAGGGACAGGGTCTACAAGCTATCCGCCAAGAGGGGCAGGTTGTAAGGGCGATGAGTAATCTGTGGGAGATACATCCATCAGAAAGGCATTATCCAGAATTAGGTAATTTGCTCTTCTAATGGATTCCTTCCTTCTACAGATTCATCATCTATGATAGACTCCCATAGTAGTAAATGAATCTGGAGGAAGGAGGAGACAGCAAAAACAACAACCCTAGAAAGCTCCATAGGACCACTCGAAAACGAGCATTGAGCCCAGACAAGGAATCCAGACAACAATGTTTGGCCAATGTGTGCAGTGAAGCCCATCTTGCTTCTTGACATATGTCCAATACAGGGACCATCTGCAGATGAGGAAGCCAGTCATCTCACAGAATGTACCCAGATACATTCAGGCACCTCCTTCCCAGTCAGATCATAGCATTTTGAGATGCAGAGGATGATCCACCTCAACAGGGTCTGCTCAGTCACAGCTCTGTCACCATGGGCACTAGCATAACCAACAAAGGGCTGGGCAATTTTCCTGACCTCCCTCGTCCAAGAGACTTAGTAGCTGAAGGCCTGCACCGGGTCCAGCTGATCGAACCGCTTTACCGCCTTGGAATGCAAAAGTGGAGGGAAAAACTAGATGGATCAGATAGCAAAGTCCAACATGACCTTGGGTATGAAGGATAGCTTTACTCTCAAAGTCATCGTCTTCTTGGAGAACACCGTTTAGGGAGGTTTATCAGACAACATCTAGATCTCACTCTACCCATCTCGTGGAAGTGATGGCCACAAGGAAAATCACATTATGGGTGAACTACCATAAAGAACAAGATAGCAGCGGCTCAAAATCAGCTCCCATCAGGAAAGTCAAAACTAGTCCCATCCAAGAAAAAACAACTGGCCTGGGAGAAATGATTGCACAAACCCCCTCAATAATTGCACAACTTTAAGGATCATGAAATACAAGCCTTGTTTAGGGGTTCACTTAAAAGACCCAAATTGCATTCAGATACCCCATCACAGTGCCGAAAAGCAGTCTGTCCAGGTCAAAGAAAGCAGGAAATCAATTATAGAAGAAATGGGCCACGTGAGAGGTTCCAGATTTTTCTCCCAATGCCAAGTTGAGAATTTATGCTACATGCAGGCATAAATGCACTTGGTCACCCACCTCTGAGCAAAAAGGAGTGCATTAAGGATGTCGTCCAACAAGTCCCACTTCTTACATCCCAGCAGTTAAGAATGAAGTTTTAGGCTGCTAAAGGCCAGATGGATGCAGTGTGGCACCTGGAAGGGGCAGATGGGCATATATAGCAGTTCTGGGCACCACATCCTCCAAAGTCAATTTGGAGCAATCAGAATAAATGCGGATCAAAACAGCCCAAGTCCCCTGAGAACTAGCAGAATAGCAGGATCAGAGAGAATTCACAGAGGAGATCGAAGTTCTATTTGCGAAACAATGCTTCCGCAGAGCTCCCTACGGAGTAAATTCCCTGGAGCGAAACACTTCACACTTCCTCTTCACATTGGAAGCCAAGAGGTCCACATGAGGCATCCCCTAAAGGGCAAAGATCTACTCCAGAACTTCCTGGAAGAGCCTACCACGCATAGGAGGACACAACTGCTGAGTTTTTCTACAATAATGTACTCTGTCCGGGCCAGATGGGCCACCATCAGCGACACATTGGTCTCCAGAGCCCAGAAACACAGTCACATTGCTATTCTACGAAGAGGCAACAACCCAAACACCACCTCATTGTTTGAGGTAGTGCATTAGCACCTTGTTGTCCATTAGAACCAACATTAACGTGCTGTGCAAAACGGTAGGAAGGTAGTAAGGGCCAGTCTGATCACACTCAGCTCCAGAAAATGTATGTGTTGCTTAGCTTCACTGAGGAGCAAAGTCCGCTCAATGTCAGATCCCACAGGTTGCCGAAGCCACACCCCCTCAGCAAGTTGCCTCGCAGGGCTTACCAACCAAGATCTGAGAAACCTTCACCAGGACTCGTAGCAACTCCAATTTGTTGCCCTGGAACTGAGACCACCGACACTGTATTAGCCACAGGAGCAACCTCCTGCATAAGGGGAAAAGGGGACGTCGACAAGGCTTGTCTGTAACACTATCCCTATAGTGACGTGCAGTGTACCCACAACCCCTCACGCGTCGAGATCCCTTTCCTTTTCGACTACAAAATGCAATACTCCGCAGTGACCACTGGATGTCAGACTATGCACAGCATGTGATTCTAAGCAGATTAACAAACATCAGAAACACAGAATATGAAATCTAGTGTTTCCCTAGGGTATTTTTCTTCCTTGCAATCATTCACAAGGGCGTTGAAGCCCTCCATCTCCTATGCCAAGAAATGTTCCGCCACTCTGGAAATTATACCCAAGAATCCAAAGGAGCATTTAGCCAAAACACAGGATGTTATGTTATTTGGCATTTATGCAAAAGAAGGGGGTCTGGGAAACTCTACCAGCACGAACACAGCCCATTGACTTGTTCTTGGGTGAATGGCCCCTGGGAGAGTCTCAACCAAGTCTTTAGCTCACTGTTCTTTTCACAGAGAAGAAATTTCCCTGCATATCAGTCTTTGTCCTGCACAGAGGCAGTCCAGCACCGAAATGCTAGGCAATTCTCCTCTGAACAAGAGTACCACAGCAACCCCATACACGTGTTTCAGCCTTGTTGGGCATCATCAGTGAGGTGAAGCTGCGCATTTATATAGCGCTCTATACATCATTGGTATGACCTCAAAGCGCTGGTAGGTTGAACGCCCTCTGGAACCGCAGTTCAGGTCAGTCGAGAGAGTAGGATGTCATAGAGTGCTTGGGTGCACCGATTATGTGTGCCGCTGGAGCGATTGCCTGATGGCAGCTGGATTATAGCATTAGGTGAGGTGGTATTTGATATCAGTTTAATGTGTGTAGTCTGGAGGAAGGTCACCAGGACTGGGTTTCAGGCTGTGTTAGGCCGGTGTATGACGCTAATGTTTTATCAGCGTGTTGGGGTGTTCATGAAGTATTGTTCATATGTTAGCAGCTAGGCTGAAATTGATTCAGGGGCGTAGCTGCGCTCTAATTGGGTGTTGGTGTAGAGTTGAGCGAGATTGATCTAACAAACTTGCTTTTCCAGATTTCAGTTCCGCGTTTGCGAATGCTGCAAAATGTATTCGTAACTTAATAGCCACATTCGGGGTCTCTCAAACATTTGTTAGCAGGTTGCAAGGCTCGGGAGTCTCAGAAGGCCACAATCTGCATTACGGAAAGAGCCAGGATTTTAGAACTTTGCCGAAGGCCATGTAGTCATTGGTGTGTTGAATATGAGGGGGGATTGAGTTCCACAGAGATGGGGCCAAGGTTGTAAAAGCAGTTCCTCTGATCCTGGCAGAATTAGAGGTTGGAATCACCAGGAAAAGGGCAGTGCTTGATCTCAGGGTGCGTGATGGGAGGTAGGGTTTTATTTTCTCTTGGAGGTACGTTGGGCCGGGCTAGTGCACTGCTCGGTCGGTAATGCATTGGGTCTTGAATGTGGCTCTTCGTCCAACCGTGAGCCAGTGGAGGGTTCGAAGAGCGGGCAAGATGTTGTCTGTGTCCTAGGGCGAAGAGGAGTTTGGCAGCAGCAGTTTGGGCTCTTTGTAGTTTGTTGAGTTGGTATGCCGGTGCTACCAGTTATAAGGAGTTGGCACAGTCCAGTCTCGACATGACGACAGACATAACAGCTACGAGTCTGTTGGGGTAGGAGAGGTAGGGAAAAATGCATTTAAGAAGTTTGAGGTGATGGTGACAGCATTTTGAAACATTATTGATCTGAAGGGAGAGGGTTACGCCTGAGACAGAGCAAGAGAACAGTTAAGGCAATCTTTTCATGGGTCACCTGACCCACGAAAAGAGGGTCAGTGTTTGCCTTTGCCTCTACCTATTCTCCTCCTCCTACTATTGCAACCAACCTCCCACCCTGAGACACCCCTCACTAACTTTCACATTTCGAACATTCAACATCCTCTCCCCCGTCAGGAGGATTTGACTGAAGCCTTCCAAAAAGTGCAACTCTTGGTACGACTCTGATTTGGCTGACCTCAAACACAAGTGCAGGGCAGCGGAACGGAAATGGGGATCTTCAGGTGCACCCTCTGACATACTGGCCTTCTGCCTTCTGCAAAGGCAATACAGACTGCATCTAGTCCAAGAAAAAAAGTTTCATATTCAAGGCTGCATCTCTGCGGCTTCCAACAACACACCTGAACTCTTCAAAGTTTGCAAGGAACTAGCCAACCCTATTGCCGCCTCATCCTCCACGGCACCCACCCAGGCCCTTTGCTCTGCCCTGGCTGCACACTCCACTGCCAAAGCTCAGGCCATCATGTCCTCGCTCTCCTCTGCAGCGTCTCATGCACCAGCATCCCTTGGGCCCCCTTTGGCCGCCCCCTCATCTCTCCTTCCTCTCCCCTGTCACACCTGAGGTGGTTTTCAGACAAGTCTGGTCTCTGAAAGCCTCTTCCAAACAGGTAGACCACTGCCCCTCCAAAACCATCAAGGACAACATTAACTCTCTCGCTCCGGCCTTGGCAGACCTCTGCAACCTCTGCTTCGCCAGTGGAGTTTTCCCCACTTCTCTCAATCAATCTTGTGCACGCTCTGCTCAAAAAACACTCTGCCGACCCATCTATACCTTTAATATCGCCCAATCTCTATTAACCCTTTCCTGGGCAAACTCTTGGAGAAGCTGGTTATCTCTCAGCTTACCCGCTACACAGAATCTGCTGTCGATCTCCATGACCATCAGTCTGGCTTTCGAGCACCCACAGGCACAGAAACTGCTCTTCCGAGCACCCATGAAGACCTGCTCTCAAATCTTGACTCTAACTCTCCCTCTGTCATTGTTCTGGACCTCTCTTCTGCCTTCGATACGGTAAACCACAACATCCTGATCTCCCGTCAGTGATACCGTTGGTATATCACAGCATGTCCTGGCGTGTTTAGTGTCCTTTCTCTCAGATCGTCCTTTCAAGGTGGAACTTGGGTCCTTTCTCTCTGCTATCTCTCTCTCTACTTGTGGTGTTCCCCCCAAGTGATCTAATCTATCGCACTGGTTCTTCAATGTCTACATGTCCCCTTTGGCCCACAAGATCTCTTATTTCACCTCTCTTAATTCACCACAACTTTCAGTGTTATGGGGATGATACACAGCTCTCTTTCAGGCTACCCTCGGCCTCTTCATTCTCCTCGCTCATCCCTGACTGACTGTCCGCAATTCAGTCCTGTGTGCTGCTAACGATCTCTGCCTTAATGCCAGTAAGAGAGATAGTTCTCATCAGGACCCCCTGCTCCTGCTTTCCCTCTTGCACTCTGCCGGCCTCCTTTGGTCCTGCACCTTCACCCACCAGTGAGGCAAAAAATGTAGGATTCCTCTTCGACTCCACTCTCTCCTTCTCTTCTCACATCTCAGACATCTCTAAAAAAGTTCCACTAACAGCTGCACCACCTCAGAGGTATTCAACCTTTTCTCACTTTCCCCAGAGGCTCACCGTCTCCAAAGCCCTTGTTCTTTCTAGACTGGACTATTGGAAAAGTCTCTTTCTCAATCTCCCTACTTCAACTCTCCGACCTCTTCAAATTATCCAGAACATAACCACAAGACTTATTCTTGGTCTGAAGCCAAGGGACCGCATCTCTCTGGCGCTGAAATATCTCCATTGGCTCCCAGTCGCTGCAAGGATCAAGTTCAAATCCCTCTGCATAGTCCACAAGGCTTTCTGGGTCCGGGAAGGCCCTACCTAAAATGCTCTGTCCCTAAATATTCCCCTTCTAGAGCCCTCCGCTCGGCCTCTTACAACTCTCTGTGGATGAGCCGTTTCTCCAAACAGATTTGGGGGTAGAACCTTATCCTCTGGAGGTCCCTCCATCTGGAACAGCCTCCCCGCCTCTCTCTGTCTTGACCCGGATCGCCTCAAGTTCTGGAAACTCCTCAAGACCTTCCAATTCTCTTTGGGACTGTTGAGATTCCAGGTCTGGAGAGGTGTCCACACCGCTGGCGTCATGCAAGCCTTGAGCTAGTTTAAAGAGCCAACTGGGGTCCTCAAAATAATTGACCCATCCCGTGCCCAAGTAAATGGGGTGAATATCGCCTTGGGTCCTACGCGTCATTGACGCCGAAGATACAAAACATGGTATAGAAATATTTGGACCGGGAATGCAGGGTAAAAGATTGAAAACCGTTGACGCCGATGGCTTGTCTTTCGGCGCCGATAGGGAGGTTTTCAACCGGTGTTGAGACGCCAAAGCATCGACATCTTTGGATGCACAGGGTTGATCCGGCTTCCATGGGACCTCCTTAGTTGTCGAAGGGTTTATCGGTGCCAATGGCGTGGGTACCGGGGCACAAGCAGTGTCAGAAATGCCAAGTGCTGCTCTTGGCTCCAAGGCTTACTGCTTGAGTGAGGGTGCGAGGGGGTGGGGGAGTTAACCGCGCTGACTGCAGCATGCTTCAACATATGAAGCATAGAGGTCTTAAAATCCTCCAATTCTTGACAGGCACTGCTGGCTGCTTACCTCTTTCCGTCGACGAATCAGAGTCCCGACGATAGCGCCTCTTCTTCTTATGGGACGAGGACGAGAAAGACTGGCTTCTCGAGTGGGACAGTTTTTTCTTCCGCTGATGTTTTTCAGGGGTGTTCCGCGCAGCTTCGGCCTCTGAAAACCGAACCGTCGGCCGCACCACTGATTTAGAGGGCAGCAGAAAAAGATTTCGGTTGCATCTTGCTGCACGACGGACACCCTTCCGTCGCGTGACCTGTGCTGAGGCACCAGAGACAACTCGTGTGGGTCAGTGATGGACATCTTGGTGCCACAGTCAGTACACACCGAATGAAGCCCGAAACCTGAGCGACCGACATCTCGCGTCGAGGAATTTAGAAAAAAAAGTTTTCTGCCGAAAATGTCGAATGAGTCGAAGACTCACCTGTGTTCCCAAGCAGCGTGTTAGCGTGCGGAAAAAAGTAACTGGGGTGTGAGGCACAGTGATAAAGTATATATAGGACGCCTGACGTCACGTCCAGAGCAGACAATCAGATTTAGAGCAAGACGGATCAACGGCCGAGTCCAGGTCCAATGCGCTCCTTGACAAAACATTTCTGAAGCAGCAGAGCTGGAAGAAATATCTATCAGATGGGGAATCAGCGCGAGAAAAGCAATCCATTGAAAAAAATGTCAACACGACTGCTGGCGCTGGCAACAGAATATCAGACGAGGAATCTGAGAGAGGAAAAAACCCATTAGAAGAACAAGTTACTCTTACCTGGTAACGTTCTTTCGATGAGATGGTCCGACGACGTATTCCATATCTATGACATGTAATCAGCACAGCTGTGCTGCTTTGGAAAATCTTCGGCGTCTGCGTCGATGACGTTGATACGCCGCCCTCGAGGACCTCCTCCGACGGCCGACGTCACTGGATGTTATAAGTAGGACCCACGACGCCCGTAGCCTCAGTTGTAGTTTTTTCCCAGAATGTGTGGCACCAGTCTTCTGCCAGTCTGACACACAAAGCCTTGCGGAAACATAAGCTGCAATCGCATAAGAAATTCTGTAGCGGGGAAGGCAGGGAGGGAGCAATATGGAATACGTCGTCGGACCATCCCATCGAAAGAACGTTACTAGGTAAGAGAGTAACTTGTACTTCGAGGGGATTGGGTCCTCCGACATATTCTATATCTATGACAGACTCCCAAAGCAGTACCAATGCAAGGAGGTGGGAAAAGAATTTAGAAAACAGAAATTTAGAATGCCCAATCAAATTGCGGAGTAAAGGACCGCTTGCCAAAGGCCAGATCCTGCCCACGGATGGAATCGAGGGAGTAGTGACGTACAAAAGTATGTACTGAAGCCCAGGTGGCTGCATCACAGATGTTACGAATAGGAACACCCCTCTGTAGGGCAGTAGGGCAGCCATACTCCTGGTAGAATGGGTCCGCAAGCTGACCGGTGGGTCCTTACCCGCCAAGCGGTAACACTCAGAAATAGGCAGAATAATCTAGCGAGACAGTCTGCTTCATCACAGCTTGTCCCAAACGCTTTCCAGCGTAACCAATGAAGAGTTGATCGCCCACTATGACCCGGGACATGCTTGAAATATAAAAGCTTAATGCTCTCCTAGGATCAAGCCTATGGAGCCTCTCCTCTTCCTTACCAGGATGTGGAGGAGGATAAAACGCCGGTAGAACAACCTTCTGGCCTAAATGAAATTCTGACACCACCTTCGGAAGAAAGGAAGGACGGACGAACTCTAAGGACAACCCTGTCCTTATGAAACACAGTGAAGGGTGGCTTAACTGAAAGTGCCTGTAACTCACTCACTCTGCGAGCGGAAGTGACCGCAACTAAAAATACAATTAAGAGTTAACAGTCTCAAAGGGCATGAATGCAAAGGCTCAAACAGAGCACCCATCAGAAACTTGAGAACAAGGTTCAAATCCCAACCAGGCACCTGGAAAGGTGACGGAGGGAACACATTAGTGAGCCCTTTCAGAAACTGAGAAATTAAAGGAATTTTAAAATAGGAACACTTCAGACTTGCGCTTCAATATGGACAGCACCGCCAGGTAACCTTAAACGGTAACCACTTGCAAGCCGCTGTGGGCCAAAGAAGGCAAAAAAGACAGAACCATGGGAATGTCACATGCAAAAGGATCCACATTCTTAACCATGCACCAGTCGCAGAATTTACACCAACGGTACAGGGACTTTGTTGCTGGCCGTCTGGCCGAGAGCAACACCTCCATCACGTCTTCAGGGAGGTCCCAATCCTTATACCTCAACCTTTCAGAACCCAAGCGTGAAGATTGAGGGATCTGACCTCTGGATGGAGAACCTGACCCTCCTCCCGTGAGAGCAGATCGTCTCGGTAGGGAAGACGACATGGAGGGCAGATGGACAAGTCGAGAAGGTCCGGGTACCACGTCCTCCGGGCCCACGCCGGAGCAATGAGGATCATCCGGGAACCGAAGCTCCGTAACCTCCGCAGTACTTGCGGGATGAAGGGGACTGGAGGAAACGCGTACAGCAGTGGGAATGATCACTCCACCACAAACGCGTTTCCCAAGGCTCCTTTTGGAGGAAATTCCCGCGAGCAGAACCTCTTGCACTTCGGTTGACACTGGAGGCGAAGAGATCCACTTGAGGGGTCCCCCAAAGGGCGAAGGTCTCCAGGAGAATCTCCTGAGCCAACTCCCACTCGTGAGAGATCGTGCTCTGCCTGCTCACAGCGTCCGCCGTCTCATTTTCGTCTCCGGCCAGATGAACTGCCGAGATCAAAACTTCCTGCTGGATGGCCCAGAACCAGGGCTGCATCGCCTCTCTGCATAGGAAGTGACCCTGCTCCCCCACCCTTTTTGTTGAGGTAGTGCATGGCCACCGTGTTGTCCGTCAGGATCAGGACATTCTTTCCTCGCACAGTCGGCAGAAAAGCCTTTAGGGCTAGCCTGACGGCCCTCAGCTCCAACAGACTGATATGGAGCCTGGACTCCGACAGAGACCAACGACCGCTGTCAACTCGTTGGCATGAGCTCCCCATCCCATGAGGGATGCGTCCGTCACGATCGTCCCCTCCGGCCAGGGTAGCCAAAATGGAGCCCCCTTCATCAGATTGTCTTCGACGGCCCACCACAGAAGGTCCTGGGCGACCGAGGACGGCACCTGAACAGGGTCCGACAACCTGCCGGAGGACTGAGACCACTAGAGCTTGAGTGCCCATTGCAAAGATCCCATCCGCAACCTGGCCTCTGTGCACCATCTGCTGAATGTGATGAGCCCTCACCTGGGGAGGAAAACACTGCCCCAGGGACGTGTCGAGCACACCTCCGATATACTGGAGCCTCTGAGTTGGTGTCAAATGGGACTTCTTTAAGTTGAGGGAGAAGCCCAGCTTGTGGAGGGAGTGGCAGGTGACTTACATATGATCCAGGACTTGCTTGGGAGAGCGTGCCCTGATCAACCAATCGTCCAGGTAGGGGTAGACATAAATCCCCCCTTTCCTGAGGTGCGCTGCCACCACTACCATGAGCTTGGTGAAGACCCTCGAGGCGGAGGTCAATCCGAACGGCAGGACCCGAAACTGAAAGTGCGAGTCGCCAACCGCAAACCTCAGGTACTTCTTGTGCTTTGGATGTATCAGCACATGACAATAAGCGTCCTTGAGGTCGAGCGACACCAACCAGTCCTGAAGTTGAAGGGCCTGGAGGACTTCAGAGAGAGTAACCATCTTGAACCTGTGCTTCCTGAGGAGTTCGTTCAAACCACGCAAGTCCATGATGGGTCTCAATCCCCAGTCTTTCTTGGAAATCAAAAAATAAGGGGAATACCATCCCTTGTTCCTCTCCACTACAGGCACCACTTCTATGGCACCTTTCTCCAGCAGGGATTGAATTACCTGCGCAAGGAGCGGATCCGGACTCCTCAAAGAGAGATTCCCCGGTGGATTGTCTTGAGGCCTCTGCCGGAAAGGAAGACAGCAGCCGTGGGTTAGGATCACCAGAACCAACACATCTGAAGTAATGGCACGCCACTCTGCAAGATGCTGCCCCAGCCTTCCCCCAACCGGCGAACCACGGGACATGGCCTACTGACTGAGCTGATGCGGCTGTGGCCTTGCGTAAGGGCAAAGAGGAAACAGCCCGAGCGGCCTTGGCACCTCGAGGTACCTTGTTTCCCACCCCTGGCACTCCTACGGTGGCCCCTTTGACTGGCAGCTCCTCTCGCTTTACCAAAGGATGAGTAATAACGAAAGGAACCTCCCCTCCATTGCTGTCCCCTAGGACGAAAAGGTAGAGGTTGGCGAACTACAGCGCCCAACGACTTTGCTGCAGCTTTGGAGGTCTGCAACCTCTTAAGGCTCTCGTCTGCCTTGCTGCCTAGAAGATATTCCCCCGTCAAAGGGCATGTTGAGGAGCCGGGCCTGCGCATCAGGAGCAAACCCCGACTTCCGCAACCACGCAAACATGCGTATCACGGTGCTCGCCGCCATGGACCGGCTGACGCAATCTGCCATGTCCAAACCCGACTGAACGGCCTCACACATGGCATCCTTGCCATCCTGAACCATGGCAAGGAAACCATCCCGTTCGTCCCCTTCAGGAATATTTTCAGCCGCTAAGGAAACAGTTCCACAGAGTGTGCGTGAAACGTGACAAGGCACATACGGAGTTGGCCGCCTGAAGCGCCATACCGCCTGAAGAAAACACTTTCTTCGCCCAGCCGTCAAAACGCTTGTCGTCCCTATCAAGAGGGATGGTAGGATATGGCGCCTGCTTTGCCGGGGCCATAGCCGCCTGCACAACCAAACTCTCCAGAGTGGGGTGCTTGGTCAAGTAGCAGGGGCCACTACTGGCTGGGCGGTATTTCCGCGGCAAAGACTTGCTCACTGCTGGGAGACGATCCGGAGCAGTCCAAGCCGCCACCACCCTCCTCTGTAGAGCCATATGGAACGGCAGTACCGGGTCAGTTGGTGGACCTTGGTCGAGGATATCCGTAAGGTCATCCTGAAGAAAATCCCCTGCGGGAGCAGACCATCCCAAGTACTTGGTGACCCTAGACATAAGGCGCCGGTACGAGGAGTCGGCATGAGTGCCAGGCCTACAAACTCCACCTCCGGAGAGGTGTCCAGCCCACTAGCATCGTGCAGGGACTGCCGCAGGTCCTCAATTTGGCTATGGCCCGAAAGAATCTCGTCTGGCACAGTCTCAGGAACCATGCCATCATCAGAGCCCTCATCCACCTATGAAATAAACTCAAGATGTCGGTAAGAAGGCACAGAATGTGTAACAAAGCCATGCTTGACCTTGGCCAGAGCCTTTCTAGGGGGTTCCACCGAGCCCCGGGGTACCTGTCGAAACAGCCTCGAAAGGCGTCGATTGAATCGTCATCAACGCCAAACACGGCGCCGACAGCATCAATGGCGTCGACACAGGCCTCGAGGCCGGAGCCCCGAGCGTGTCCCTGGACAGCCTGAGCACCGATGGTGTCGACGACTTCTTCGAGGCCTCATCTCCGTCGACGACCATTGCGCCACCGGCGTCAACGTCTTCCTCGAAGACACCACAGGTGCACAGTCTCGAGCTCTTCGAGGACCGGGACCTGGACCGGGCATGACGAGAACGATTCCCCTTGTCCAAGCGGGACCTCTCCCGCGAATCGTGCCGACCACCCGAGCCCGAAGGCGTGCGAGCGGTGTCTCTCGACCGATCACAACCGACCCCACTCGGAGGCGTGGACAGACCAGCACCCTGCGATTCGAGAATCGCTAACATTTTCTTCCCGAAGGAAACACATTCCTCCGGCGTCACATGCTTGGTGGGATAAGCGACCCGCCAACTGGCGGAGTCCTCGGATGAGGACGGGGAAGGTGACCGATGACGGCGCTTCCGGGAGTGCCTCGAAGAGGCAGAGTGGTGGCGGGACCGAGACCCACTGAACTTCCAACGACGATGCAGAGAGTCGCCCCTCGAATAGTCCGTCGAAAGCCCAGCAGACCTCGACATCCGTGGCTTGGACACCTTACCTACCGACAACAACTTCTTGCGCTCCTGGAAGTCTTTGGACGTGAGCGACTAGCAGTCGACACAGTCATCCGTGTCATGGGCCTCTCCGAGGCACCAGAGGCAGGCGTCGTGCAAGTCCGTCACCGACATCTTGGACCCACAGTACCCGCACTTCTTAAAACCCGGACGCGGGGTGGAAGACGAGGTAGACATCTTCACGAAGAATATACTTCACAATACGAACAGGTTTGAAGAACCGAGAAAGAACAGAAACTCCAGAGAGCCGAGGCACGCCGAGATCTCCGAGACGTTCGCGGAAAAAACGGAACTGAGGCTACGGGCGTCGTGCATCCTACTTATAACATCCAGTGACGTCGGAGGAGGTCCTCGAGGCCGGCGTATTGACATCGACACAGGCGCCGAAGATTTTCCAAAGCAGCACAGCTGTGGCGATTACATGTCATAGATATGGAATACGTGGGGGGCGTGGCTAACCGCCATGTAGAGCGGACGTGTCTACCAGAGAGCTCTGCGCTGATGTGCCATGCTAAGCTGTCTTTAAGCGACTTTAAAGTGCTCCGGAACCCTACAAGTTGCACCATCCGCCGCAGAACCTCCTCGGCAACTTTTGCACTGTCTCCCAAGCAAAGCAGAGACGGCTAACACCTCTATCCGGCGAGCGAAGAGGGTGGCCGAGCGGATTCAAAATGGCGGCTCCCGCGCCCTGATCCCTCGAGAGGCCGGAGCGCACTACCATCACTGGCGACGTTGCCCGCCGGTGGGAGGAGAAGATCCTGAGCTGCCGACTTGCGCCAGACCCGGAGGAGGGGACCGAACAGCTACACTCATCGATCGAGAGGACCGACCCGGACGCCCTGGCCGGATTGCGCCCTGCCCGCGGCGCGCGACCGGCTTTGGTGTGCCCTGGACAGTTGAGGGCCCCCGGCGTGAGCGGTGGCCGAACGGTGCCGCAGAGGTAAGCGGGCGCAGCAGAGGACCACCCCGGCCACCTACATTGGAGGCAGGGTGAGGGGGGGCCTATTCTACCCCCTGCGCCTGACTTTGCTGCTGATGGCAACGCAAGAACTTGGGCTTGCCTCTTCGAGGCGTTGAGACCCCCGCTGTCTTCCTTCCCCCCCCACCTGCTGATCCTTCAATGGGGGGAGGTGTGGGTGAAAACACCTGACCCCTGCCTGCAGACTGACGCTCCGGCGGACCGTGAGGCCCACTCCTAGAGCCCCCATCACTTCACAGCCGACGGCGGAGGGGGCCGACCGAGCCTTCCTGATCCTGAACCTTTTGTTTCCCGAAACTGGCCTGCTACCCCGCTGCTTCTTATCGCCCTGTCGGCCCTGCGACGGGATCGAGACCTAGCGACTTCTCGATTGCGCCCCCGGCATTTTCAGTGCGGGGAGGGGAGGCCCTGTGTTGACGACATGTCCGGCAGGAACGGCAGGCCCAAGCAGCAGCGCCAGACCACGATGGACACCTTCGCAGCCTGTGAATCCCCGAATCCTGACGGCACAAACGAAGCGGCCTTGGTCGCTCAATCTAACCCCACGGCAGCCGCGGCTTCAGAGCCTAGCAACACCCAGATACTCGAAGCCATCAAGCTCTTCCAGGTAACAATGGAAAACAAAATAGATGCCGTTGTCACAAACCTGGGCCTCCTGCGTCAAGCTGTCCGCTCCCTGGCCGGCAGGACTGAGGTGCTTGAAACAAGTCCGGGAAATAACTGAATCCAAAACTCACCTCCTTCGAGACGTCGACGAGCTTCAGCAAAGGGTCAAAAACTTGGAGAACAGAGCCGAGGAGGCAGAAGGGAGCAATATACACCATCTCGGTTTGCCAGAGGGTTCCGAAGGCTCTGACCCCACTAACTTCATAGAGAACCTCCTGCTACAAGAGGTGGGAGCTGGCAAACTCTCCCAGGGCTTCACCATCGAGAGGGCCCACAGATCCCTGGCCAAGAAACCACCGCCGGGGGCCCCACCCAGGCCGGTGAAAGTTCTCAACTACAGGGATCGTGAGGTCATTCTGGCCTTTTCCCGAGCTGGCGGCCAAATCCAACGGGACTCTGCTAAAATCGCCATATACCCTGATTACACCTTTCAGGTTTAAATGAACAGAGCGCAGTTCATACATACCAAGGCCAGATTGAAAGCCGCCAGGCTGCGTTATATGCTCCTGTATCCTTCTAGACTTAAAGTACTGCCTAACAACAAGGCGCACTTATTCGACACTCCGGCCCAGGCCAGGATGGATGGATTACAGATCCCCGATATTGAGGAAAGGGAATGGAGACCGAGATAACAATCCTCCTGTCATTCAGGGGGGATATATACTTGTTTGAACTGCTACACAGCTGAATGGATCCTACTTGCTGAGACCCGGAGTCCTTGTTCACTCAACCCCCCGATTGTTTCCCCCTTTTTTTGGGTACATATACCCGCCCGTAGGGCACCTGGAGACCAATGCACGGTCCAAAGGAGCAGAAACGAGACAGTCATAACGAGGGTAACCTCACTGGGCCAGTTCTATGTTTGGAGTTTTTTTCACAGTTAAGCAGGGAGGGTGGGAATAGGGGAGTTTTTGCACAGGTTTTTGTACAAGTTGGGGACATGCACTGGGACATCGAGACCACGGGAACAATTCACACGCAACGTAGCACCTCCTAGATCCCGAGCTCCACCCGTTACACAGAATAAGGAACAAGTTACTTACCTGTAACTGTTGTTCTCCAGCATGGGTCTGGCATGGATTCACATGTGAACCCTCCCGCCTACCCTTCTGCGGCTCTTCACTTGGTCATACTGCCACTTTACGTGCTACCAAATCTGAGGATGGCTGCCAGAGGCGGGGCTTAGGGAGAGGGCCGTCATTGGCTGGGGGCAGTATGACCCAGAGACCAGTGATTGGTTACTACTAAGAAAGACAGATCAGAAACGAAACTGATACTGATTGTTTTCTATACCGAGGATTACCGACCTGACGACGGGAATATTCATGAGCATGTGAATAACTTGTAACTTGTTCTTTCTCCAGCATGGGGTCTGGCATGGATTCACATGCTCATGAATAAGAGAATACATACCAGTACACACATGCACAACCACGGGAGGTGGCAACAGGCTCAACATTAAGCAATACAACAACTCAACATTAAGCATCTCTTACCTCCTCACCAGGCTCACCTTAGGGGAACAGGTTGCGCAGCACTGCTTGGCCGACCCTGAACTCCTCCCTGGAATCCCGATCGACGCTGTAGAATCTTGTGAAGGTGTGCGTCGACCTCCACGTAGCAGCCCTGCAGATGTCTAGCAGGGGCACACCAGATAGGAACGCCGTAGTAGCTGCGATCGCTCTGGTGGAATGGGCTCTCGGACGGCCAACCGATGACAGTACATGATACAGCCGGAGAGCCATCTGGAAATGGAAGCCTTCGAGAGAGCCTTCCCCTGATTGACAGGTCCAAAGAGTTGTGACGTCTTCCGAAAACACTTTTTGCGGTCCACGTAGAACTTCAGCGCTCTAGCCACATCCAGCGAGTGCAAAGTCCTTTCAGCCGGCGACGAAGGCGACGGGAAGAAAACAGGCAACACCGAGGGTTTGTTGAGGTGGAAGTCCGACGGCACCTTGGGCATGAAGGAGGGGTGCGTCCTGAGCACTACCCTCTGTCGTGAAAAGTCAAGTACGGGGCCTTGCAGGAAAGGGCCTGGATCTCTCCCACCCGTCGTGCGGAGGTGATGGCCACAAGAAACGCTGTTTTCCACGACAAGAACTTCAACGGAGCCGAGTGCAGAGGCTCGAACGGAGGTCCCATGAGCTTGGTCAGCACCACGTTGAGCTCCCACGCCGGGGCCGGAGCCTTCACCGGCGGGAACGATCTGAACAGTCCCTTCATGAACTCTTTCACCAGACGATGAGACCACAAAGACGTCCGCCCCGTGGTTCTGGTGTATCGGGAGATCGCAGCAAGATGGATCTTGATGGACGCGTGCGCCAGTCCAGCCTTGGCCAGCGTCAGTAGGTACGGCAGTACTTGGGGAGCCGTAATCCGTAGAGGGTTAATCTTCTGTGCGTGGCACCAGACAGAGAACCTCTTCCATTTGTGTCCGTAGCATTTAAGAGTCGAGGACGCTCTGGCCTTTGCAAGACCCTCTCTGCAGTCGGCCGGTATGTCGTATCCTCCAAACTCTAACGCTGCAGGAGCCAGGCCTGCAAGTTCAGCGACTTCGGGCCGTGATGGAGGATGGCGCCTCCTTCCCTGGAGAGAAGATCCGCATCCACTGGCAGCTTGATTGACGGGGACGTTGACAAGTCCAGAAGGTCCGGGAACCATATCTGCCTCGGCCACGCAGGTGCGACGAGGATCATCCTGCACCGTGACCTCTTGAGCTGGTTGATGAGCCGGATCAGCAATGGCAATGGAGGGAACGCGTATAGAAACAGGCCCTCCCAGGGGAACGAGAAAGCATCGCCCATGCTCCTCGGCTGGGGAAACCTGCTGGCGAACCTCCGGCACTTGGAGTTTGTCGCCGTCGCGAACAGATCGATCTGGGGTGTGCCCCACCGTCGGAAGAGGCGGTCCACTAGATCCTGTCGTAGTTCCCACTCGTGGCACGAGCGCAGCTCCCTGCTGAGTGAGTCGGCAATGGTGTTTTTTATCCCTGCCAGATGAAACGGAACCAGAAACATCCTTTGGGCAACGGCCCAATGCCACAGATCCTGCGCCTCCCTGGACAGGGCTGGGGACCTGGTTCCGCCCTGTTTCCTGATGTAGAACATGGTGGTGGTGTTGTCGGTGAAGATCCTCACCACCTTGCCCTTGCCCTTGCCGCGCAGTGTTCTGGGCGCTCAGGTCCTTTCTTCCGTCCCTCAAGGGCAAGGTGGTGAGGATCTTCACCGACAACACCACCACGATGTTCTACATCCGGAAGCAGGGCGGAACCAGGTCCCCGGCCCTATCCAAGGAAGCCCAGGATCTGTGGCATTGGGCCGTCGCCCAACGGATGTTTCTGGTGCTTCTTCATCTGGCAGGAATAAAAAACACGATCGCCGACTCACTCAGCAGGGAGCTGCGCTCGTGCCACGAGTGGGAACTATGCCAGGATCAAGTGTATCGACTCTTCCAACGATGGGGCGAACCCCAAATCGATCTCTTCGCGACGGCGACGAATTCCAAGTGCCGGAAGTTCGCCAGCAGGTTCCCCCAGCCGAGGAGCATGGGCGATGCTTTCTCGTTCCCCTGGGGCGGCCTATTTCTTAATGCATTCTCTCCGCTGCCGTTGCTGCTCCGGCTCATCAACCAGCTCAAGAGGTCCCGGTGCAGGATGATCCTCGTCCCACCGACGTGGTCGAGACAGATCTGGTTCCCGGACCTTCTGGACTTGTCAATGTCCACACCAGTCAAGCTGCCGACGGACACAGACCTTCTCTCCAGAGAAGGAGGCGCCATTCTTCACCACAACCTGGAGTCGCTGAACTTCCAGGCCTGGCTCTTGCAGCAC
The DNA here is from genome assembly GCF_040938575.1 of Ambystoma mexicanum. Taxonomy (NCBI): domain Eukaryota; kingdom Metazoa; phylum Chordata; class Amphibia; order Caudata; family Ambystomatidae; genus Ambystoma; species Ambystoma mexicanum. The sequence goes on from NC_090932.1 coordinate 97,297,237, forward strand.
TAGAGTTTGGAGGGTACGACATCCCGGCCGACTGTAGAGAGGCTCTTGCAACGGCCAGGGCGTCCTGAACTCTCAAGTGCTACGGACATAAATGGAGGTTCTCCAGCATGGGGTCTGGCATGGATTCACATGCTCATGAATATTCCCCGTCGTCAGGCTGGGAATCCTCGGTAAAGAAAAAACCAGTATCAGTTTCGTTTCTGATCTGTCTTTCGTAGTAGTAACCAATCGCTGATCTCTGCACCATGCTGACCACAGCCAATGACTGCCCTCTACCTAAGCCCCGCCTCTGGCAGCCATCTTCAGATTTTTACCGCACGTTCAAGTGTTGGGATCCTCGTGCTACTTCGATTTTTTTTGGTCAAAAAGAGCCTCAAGCTCCACCTATTCTTCATCCGATCAACGGGGACCCGTGTCGGATTCGTCTACGCCCCTCAAGGGTGAAGATTTCGTCGAGCTACGCTTTTGGAGGACTCCAGAAGTTTCTCAGGCCCATCTCGGACATGGCCCAGGAGAAGGGAAGCTCGACGCCCGGAAAGCTGTTCAGGGTCTGCCCTGGATGCCAGCTTCAGAATGTCTTTAAGGAGGACGAACACTCCTTTTGTCTTTACTGCCTACATGAGGACAAGACGCACGTGGAGAAGGACTGTGCGTTTTGCGGCAATATGTCGGAGCGGACCATGAAGGACCGCCATCAACGTCTCGCCAACTGGCTGGAAGGGAAGAGCCCGTCAGGCGAGAAGAAGAGGAAGAAATCCAAGCGGTCTTCTAAGACCTTTGAGGACGCCCCGGCGACGGGGGTCCAACACAAGGCCAAGCACCGCGAGTTTGCTGGCACCGGGAGCGGCGAACGGTCGGGCTCTACGGGCGCCAGGCAGGGCGCATCCTCCCCGGCACCATCAACCACGAGCCAACGCTCTGGTTCGGGTAAGAGGAAGGCCGAGCACCCGGCGAAGCTCCTGGAGAGGCCCCGGTCGAGCTTGAAGGCCCCATCGGAGGGAGAGCGAGGCAGTGTCCCCCCCCCCACCCCCAAGGAGAAGGCGGTGAGCGCACCTAAGGTGGTGAAAGCCTTAATCCATCCGGCCAAGGCCTCTATCGAGACAGTAGCGGCGGCCCTGGCTCAGCCTGTGGAGGCTACACCAGTGGTGGCGACCTCGGGGCTCAGTCTCCCTGCCACCGCGGAGGGAGTCCTCTTTTATGCCCATCGACAGGACCCCCGTGAAACCTCCGACGGAGAAGAAAAAGGGGGGGGGGGCAGGAGGTCGTCGTGGATTCGGCCTCAACCTCTGAGAAAGAGCTGATCGAGGTCTTAAGCCACGGCGTTGGCGTTGAAGAAGACCAGCCCGTCGGAAGGGATCCCGACGTAGGAGACGACGATATCGTCGAGGTTGCTGACGGGGCCCCTGACCGCCCGTCGGACTCCCCTCAACCAGCGCCGCAAGACAACTCGGCGGCCATTTTGTTGGCTATACAGTCCTTATGCTCGGAGATAAGGACGAGACTGCTGTTAACACCAGCGGAGGAACCACTCCCGACGGGGGACCCGGAGCCAGGCCCTTCTGGGAGCCCTCCCCCTAAGAGAAGGATTCACCCTCCACCTCCTTTTCAGCCATCGCGCCCTGTTCAGCCCTCCTCCCCTTCCACGACTCGTGGGGATGATACTGGGACTCGCATGGCCGCGACGAGGTTTACGACGAGGATCTGCCGTCGTCACCTCCCACCCGGGCTTCCCCGTCCGACGAGATTGGATCGTTTCACTCCATGATCGCCATGGCATCCGAGCTCTTTCAGCTCTGCCCGGAGGAGAAGAAGAAGGAAGGTTTCCTTTATCAACGGCGCGAGGCCAAGAGGAAGACGGTCCTCTCCGTGCCTCTACTGGACGATATTTGGAATGAGGGCCTCGCCCTCCTCAAGAACCCATCCACGACACCGGCTAGAAGGGATCGGTACGAGAAGAAGTACCGGGTCCCGGACGCGGCCCCCTTGTGCCTCCGGGCACAGCCGACCCCGGACTCCGTCGTCTCTGCGGCGGCCAGGAAGAAAGCGGGGGGGGGTGCGGCCTCCACGTCGACTTCCCCGCCGGACGGCGAGGGAAAGAAATTGGATACGATGGGACACAGGGTCATCTCGTCTGCAGCGACGACGATTAAGGATGCCAACGCCTTGGCTATCGTAGCCCGCTACGACAGGGAGCTGTGGTACAAACTGGCCCCCCTGTTGGACTTCCTACCGGACGACAAGAGGGCGGATGCCCTAGAGATCTTGCAGGAAGGTGAGGTGGCGTCGGACCACGCCATTACGATTGCGACGGACATCGCCGACACTGGATTTCGCCAGTTGGGCAACGGCGTGTGCCTTAGGCGGCGTGGATGGCTCAAGGCTACTGACTTTCGTCAAGACGTGCAGACCAGAGTCTTGGACATGCCGTTCGATGGAAACAACCTGTTTGGGAAAACAGTGGACGATTCCCTTCAAGCCATCAAAGCAGACACGGAGACGGCCCGGGCTCTTGGTGTTCTCCAGCAACGGCGGCCACCCTTTCGGAGCGGCGGAGGCAAGGGTGCCTCCAAAGGTTCCGGCGGCGGATTTTCCACCTACCGTCAAGCGGCCCGTTCGTCGTCGCAGGAAGCTTACAGGGGACGAGGCAAGTCAGGCGGACCCCGCTGTCGCCAAGGAGGTCAAGGCGGCAAAGCCTCGTCGAAGCAGGACTGAACCGGCCGTGGGGTCGGGCCCCCACCGAAGCACCCCGGTGGGAGGCCGGCTGGCGAGCTTCGTCAGCGTGTGGGATTCCATTTCCACCGACCGTTGGGTGCTGGACGCCCTAGCCCAGGGTCACGCGCTCGAGTTTCAAAGAAGGTGCCCGCGCGTCCCCCCTGTGGCCAGGAAAGAACTTCACGTCCCTCAACTTCTCTTGGAGGTAAAGGCGATGCTCAGGAAAGGCGCCATCGAGCTCGTCCCAAAGAGGCTTCGGGGCTCTGGAGTTTACTCAAGATACTTCCTTGTGAAGAAGACGACGGGAGGCTGGCGTCCCATCCTGGACCTACGACGACTGAACAAATTCATCAAGGCACAGAAGTTCCGGATGGTCACCCTCCAACACGTCCTGGGTCAGCTGGAGGAGGGCGATTTCCTGTCGTCGTTGGATTTGGAGGATGCCTACTTCCATATTCCCATCCTAAAGGGACACCGAAGGTTTCTCAGGTTCGTGGTCCAAGGGCGTCACTATCAGTTCAGAGCCCTTCCCTTCGGACTAAGGTCGGCACCCAGGGTGTTCACCAAGTGCCTCGCACCGGTGGCGGCGCAGCTGCGCCGAGAGGGGATCCACGTCTACCCCTACCTGGACGACTTGCTCATCCGAGCCAAGACGAGGGAGCTCGCCGTGGATCACACGGCAAGGACCGTCCAACTTCTCACGGACCTGGGATTCTCCGTAATATACGCCAAGTCCCACCTGGTGCCCGCGCAAGACGCACTGTTTCTGGGAGCGAAGCTCAACACAGTGTCGCTTCTGGCCTCCCCGTCGGAGGAAAGGACGAGGGCCATTTTGGGCAAGGTGCAGCGGATGCTGGTTGCAGACGCGGGCAGAGTGAGGTCCATCAAGTCCCTCTTCGGAATGATGTCTTCTTGCATTTACCTCCTCCCCCTGTCCAGGCTCCGGATGCGCCCGATGCAGGAGTTCCTGGACGCGCGCTGGATCCAGACGACGGGCAGCTTCGAGGAGAGGATCACACTCGACGAGAGTTTCCGATGAGCGATCCGGTGGTGGGGCACCCGCGCACATCTGACGGCGGGCATGGACTTCCAGACCCCCGGCCACCAGGAGACGGTGACCACGGATGCCTCCCTGGAAGGGTGGGGAGCGCACACCGAGAATCTGCACGCGAGAGGCCTTTGGCTCCCGACGGAGAAGGCCCTCCATATCAACGTCCTGGAGCTCCGTGCAGTGTTTTGGGCCCTCAGGTCCTTCCTTCCGTCCCTCAACATTTTGGAGTGTTGCTGCAGAACACTCCAAAATGTTGATGTGGAATGACTTCTCCTCCGGGAGCCAAAGGCCTCTCGCGTGAAGATCTCCGGAGTGCGCTCCCCAACCTTTCAGGGAGGCGTCCATCATCACCGTCACCTGGTGAGCTGGGATTTGAAAGGCAGTGCCCGCTGACAGATGGGAGCGGGTACCCCACCACCGGATCGCCTAACGGAACCTCTCGTTGAGAGGGATCCTGTCCTCGAAGCTGCCCGTCGACTGGACCCAGCGGGCGTCGAGGAACTCTTGTAAGGGGTGCATCCGAAGCCTGCAAAGGCGCACCAGATAAATGCAGGAGGACATCATCCCGTGGCGGGATTTGATAGATCTTACCCTGGCCATGTCCGTGGCCAGCAGACACTGCACCTTGCCCAGAATGGTCCTGGTCCTTTCCTCCGACGGAACCAGGTGGGATTTTGGAAAGTTGATAGAGAATCCCAGGTCCGTGAGCAGCTGGACGGTCTTCGCAGTGTGCTCCACGGCGAGCTCCCTCGTCCTTGCCCGGATGAGCCAGTCGTCCAGGTAGGTGTAGACGTGGATCCCCTGTAGGCGCAGCCGCGCCGCCACCGGTGCGAGGCACTTGGTGAACACCCTAGGTGCCGACTTCAATCCGAACGGGAGGGCCTTGAACTGGTAGTGCTGCCCTTGGACCACGAACCTGAGGAACTTTCGGTCTCTTTTTAGAATGGGGATGTGGAAGTACGCATCCTCCAAGTCCAACAACGACAGGAAATCGCCCTCCTCCAGCTGTCCCAGCACGTGCTGGAGGGTGACCATACAGAACTTCTGCGCCTTGATGTACTTGTTCAGTCGTCGTAGGTCCAGCTTGATGGCACCCTTCTTGAGCATCGCCCTTACTTCCAACAGTAGTCGAGGGACGTGATTTTCCTTCCTGGCCACGGGTGGAACGCGAGCGCACTTCTTCTGAAACTCGAGGGCGTGCCCTTGGGCCAGGGTGTCCAGCACCCAACGGTCGGTGGAGATGGACTCCCACAGGCTGACGAACCTCGCCAGCCGGCCTCGCACCGGGGTGCTTCGGCGGGGGCCCGACCCCACGGTCGGTTCAATCTTGTTTGGAGGCCGCCTTGCCTCCTTGACCTCCCTGTCGATGACGACGGGCATCACCTGACTTGCCGCGTCCCCTGTAGGCTTCCTGGGACGAAGATCTTGCCGCTTGGCGGTACGTAGAGGAGCCACTACCGGATCCCTTGGAGGCACCTTGTCTGCCTCTGGAGCTCCGAAAGGATGGCCGTCATTGTTGGAGCACTCCCAGTGCCCGGGCAGTCTCTGTCTTGATGGCCTGAAGAGACTCATCAACCGCCTTCCCAAACAGGTTGTTCCCGTCGAAGGGCATGTCCAAAACCTTGGTTTGTACGTCCTGGCAGAAATCAGTGGCCTTGAGCCATCCTCGTCTCAAGCAAACGCTGTTGCGCAACTGACGGAAACCGGTGTCAGCGATGTCCGTTGCCACCGTGATGGCGTGGTTCGAAGCAATCTCACCCTCCTGTAGGATTTCAAGGGCCTCAGCCCTTTTGGCGTCCGGAAGGAAGTCTAACACAGGGGCGATTTTGAACCACAACTCCCTGTCGTAGTGGGCTACGATAGCCAGGGCGTTGGCCCGCCTTGATAGTCGTCGCTGCGGATGATATGATCCGTCGTCCCATCGTGTCCAACTTCCTGCCCTTGCCGTCCGGCGGGGAAGTGGATGTCGAGGCCGATGCTCCCCCAGCTTTCTTCTTTGCTGCCGCCGAGACGACCGAATCCAGGGTAGGTTGTGCCCGAAGGCACAAGGGGGCAGCGTCGGGGACTCGGTACTTCTTCTCGTACCGGTCCCTCTTTGCCGGCGCCGTGGCAGGGTTCTTGAGGAGGGCGAGCCCCTCATCCCAGATGTCATCGAGAAGCGGTACGGCGAGGACCGTCTTCCTTTTAGCCTCGCGCCGTTGGTAAAGGAACCCTTCCTTCTTCTCTTCTGGGCAGAGCTGGAAAAGCTTGGATACCCTGGAAATCATGGCATGAAAGGATCCAATCTCGTTGGGCGGGGACGCCCGAGCAGGGGGCGACGGGGGACACGTCCCGTCGTCGCCTCCGTCGTCATCTGTACCTGTCGTAGCCGTGTCCGTGCCTGTATCATCCCCGTGGGTAGTAGACCGGGGGGGAAGACAGAGCAGGCCGTAGAGGTGGGAGAGGTGGCGTAGGATGTGTCGTCCTCCTCTTATGCGGTAGACTTTCCGAAGGTCCTGGCTCCGGTTCCCCATTCGGGTCTGGCTCAGGTACCTCCGTCGGGGGAAAGGGCAACCTTGTCCTCATCTCCGAGCATAAGGACTGAATCACTGACAAAATGGCCACCAAAGTGTTCTGCGGCGCCGGAAACGACGGGCGCGAGGGCTCTTCAGGAGCCTCGTCGGTGAAACAGTCGCCCTCGTCGGGATCCCTCCCGATAGGCTGGACCTCTTCCTCGACTTCGATGAGCTCTTCTTCAGAGGTCGTGTCCAAATCCACGATGGCCACCAGCCCCTCCCCCACCTTTTCCAACGAGGACTTCGTGGGGGTCTTCTCAATGGGCCTGAAAGACGACTCCCTCCGCGGTGGCAGGGAGACTCTGGGTCCTGAGGGCGCCTCCACTGGTGTAGCCTCCACAGGCTGAGCCAGGGCTGCGGCGACATCCTCAATCGAGGTCTTAGCAGGGTGAATTAAGGCCATCGTCACCTTCTGGGCGCCTGGGGCCTTCACCTTGGGGGGAGGGTCCGAGCCTCGCTCCCCCTCTGCCGGAATCTTTGAGATCGACCGGGGCCTCTCCAGAAGCTTCGCCGGGTTCTCGGACTTCCTCTTACCCGAGCCAGAGCGTTGGCTCGTGGTTGATTTCACCGGGGAGGATGCGCCCTGCCTGGCAGCCAAGGAGCCTGACCGTTCGGCGCTCCCGGTGCCCGCGGACTCGCGGTGCTTAGCCTTTTGTTGGGCCCCCGTCGCCGGGGCGCCCTCACAGGACTTAGAAGACCGCTCTGACTTTTTTCTTCTTCTCGCCTGACGGGCTCTTCCCTTCCAGCCAGTTGGCAAGACGGAGGTGGCGATCCTTCATGGTCCGCTCCGACATGTTCCCACAAAACGCACAGTCCTTCTCCGTGTGCGTCTTGTCCTGATGGAGACAGTAGAGGCATAACGAATGCTCGTCCTCCTTGAAAACATTCTGAAGCTGGCATCCAGGCCAGGTCCTGAACAGCTTCCCGGGCGTCGAGCTTCCTTTCTCCTGGGCCATTTCCGGGGTAGGCCTCGGAACTTCTGGAATCCTCCAAAAGCATAACTCGACGAAAACTTCACCCTTGAGGGGCGTAGAAAACTCCGAAATGGATCCCCGTTGATCGGATGTAGAAACGGTGGAGCTTGACGCTCTATTTAACCAAAAAATGAGAGAAATCTCCTGAAAAAGCGCGAAAACGCAGCAAAAGCTCGAGAGCTACAGCACGAGGACTCCCAACACTTGAACGTGTGGTAAAAATCTGAGGATGGCTGCCAGAGGCGGGGCTTAGGGAGAGGGCAGTCATTGGCTGGGGGCAGTATGACCCAGAGACCAGTGATTGGTTACTACTAAGAAAGTCAGATCAGAAACGAAACTGATACTGATTTTTTTCTATACCGAGGATTCCCGGCCTGACGACGGGGAATATTCATGAGCATGTGAATCCATGCCAGACCCCATGCTGGAGAAACCACACTACGCCTATGGCTGACAATAAGGGTCGTTACCTGGAACGTCAGGGGCCTGAACAGCTTTGTTAAACAACGACGGGTCCATACTTACCTGAAAAGATGCAAGGTCGGAATCGCCATGCTGCAGGAAACTCACTTAACTCCCAAGAAACTGGAAGCCCTGGCAAAAACTTGGCGGGGTACTCTAATAGGTTCGACTTACTCCTCCTACGCCAGGGGGGGTCCTGATTTGGATTGCCCCTACTGTTCCTTTCAAACTCACTAGCACTAAAACAGACAAGGGTAGGATGGTGGTGGTGTGCGGCTTCATAGAGGGCAAAGAAGTTTGCTTGGTCAGTACTTACGCACCCAACCATGATGCGACTGCCTTCTTCCATTCCCTTCATGCGCGACTCAGCCTGTATGTGGACAGAATTATGATATGGGGGGGGTGACCACAACTGTACCCTTGATCCTCTACATGACAGATCTGATAAACACGATCGACCCTCCCCCCCAGCTAAAATACTTACCAAACTAATCAAACAGTTGCAACTCATGGACATATGGAGGGTCCAGCACCCTGAGCAACGGGAGTACTCCTACTCCCCACCCCATGCTGTACACATCAGGCTGGACTACATCTTTCTCAGCCTAACGCAACAGTCCATATTTGTTGATGCACGCCACCTGCCTAGGGTGCTTTCGGACCACTCTCCCCTTTTGGTAACCTGGGAGGTGTTTCCGCCCACACCCCCCATACCCACATGGAAGCTGAGGTCTGAGGCCCTACTGGACTCTGCATTCAAGGAACGCATAAAAGATAGCACTGAGGAATATTGTCAAAATAATCTGCATAGCGTTAGACACTTGAGCACAACTTGGGAAGCATATAAGGTGGTCATGAGGGGCGAAATGATTGCAGCAGTTGGGGGAGCCCAGAGATCTATTACATCCTCGCTTGAGCACGCAGAAAGGGACCCGAGTACGCTCGAAGGTAGGGCTGACCCCATACCCTGACCACTTACAAAAAATGGCCGAACTCAGACAAACCTGCCTAATTCATTGGGAATCCCTTGGTAAACTGAGTTATGCCAAGCACACAGAGAGAATCCATGCCCTGGGAGACAAGCCCGGGAAACTCTTAGCTTGGCTCTATAAATGGGAGACCCCTAGGCCACCCATCTGCCACATACTCTTCCCACCCCCCCCCCCCCCCCCCCCCGACGGCACGGCCGTACATACCCAACAAGAAATCAATACGGTCTTTACCGACTTCTATCGTAACCTGTACTCCAAAGCCCCGCCCCCCTCTGATACCAGGATCATAGACGCCCTTGACGTCATCGACCTACCTAAACTAGACTTGCAATTGGCTGAGACCCTTAATGAGCCTGTCACCCCCGACGAGGTCAAGGTGGTAATTAGATCGCTACCAGCTGGCAAAACCCTGGGTTCGGATGGGCTCCCGGGGGAATTTTACAAGACCTATGAGGAAACTCTTGCCCCAATATTGGCCCAGGTCTTTAATATGAGGCCTTTGAGCGTGGCACCCTCCCAGACTCCATGAACGAGGCCGTGATTATACCCTTGCTTAAACCGGGGAGGGACGGGCAGATTGTGGTTCTTACAGGCCCCTCTCTATGCTTCATGTTGACTGTAAGATCCTTACCGCCCTGCTTGCGAATAGACTGCGCAGAGTTATCCCTCCGTTGATCCATCAAGACCAAACGGGATACGTCCCAGGCCGCTCCATCACTGAGAACCTGCGCAGGCTGCATCATGTCATCTATAGCACTGAGGGAAGGCTGCAGAAACTTGCAGTGGCGTCACTTGACGCCACCAAGTCTTGACTCGGTGAGGTGGGACTGGCTGTATGCCACCATGGCCAAAATGGGGATAGGCCCTGTATTCCTAAAGTGGATCCGGCTGGTTCACGCCAGCCTCACTGCCAGGGTACGTACCAACAAAACCTATTCCGCTAAATGGTTCCTACACAGAGGCACCCGCCAGGGGTGCCCTCTGTCCCCCATGTTATACATCCTTGCCGCTGAACCAGTGGCGGCCTACCTGAGACAGGAATATGGAGAGGGTGGCATTAAGATAGACGGGGTGACCCACCTCATCTCTATGTACGCCGACGACATACTATTATACCTACGAGACCCTGAGCACCTCCTTCCCTACATCCTAGAAACCCTGGATTGTTTCCACAAGCTCACCGGTATCCAGATCAATAGGAACAAGTCTTGCCTTTATCCCCTCGCAGCACTCTTCACCGATGAATACAGGTCCCTCCCCCCTCTGGATCTCCAATGGCAGGCTACTTGCTTCAAATACTTGAGGATAACGATACACCGCAACCCAGCCCCAGAACACATCCTTAATACCGTAAGGGCCAAAGACTCTCTCAGGAAATCTATGGAGTTCTGGGGCCGGCTCCCGCTTTCGATGGCCGGGAGGACTGGACTCCTTAAAATGGTCGCCCTTCCCCGCCTATTACATAACTTCACTAACGTCCCCTTCAACATCCCCCCCTAATTTTTCAAAGAACTCAACAAACTCTGTAGGGGCTTCCTTTGGCAGGGAGGCAGGCACAGGGTGGCATCGGAAACCCTCCAAAGACCGTACGAGAGGGGTGGATTTAAGATCCCCACCTTTGAGCTGTACTTCCTCGCCAGCCAGCTGAGACATGTCACGCAATGGATGGCGGATGAAAGCACGACAGGCACTCACCTCCTTCAGCCGGCCCTCCGCCGTTTGTTACTCAGACATACTGTGGGCTGGGGAGGGTGCTACGAGTCACTGCCCTTACCTCGCCAAGCTCGGGATCCGGCTTTGGAAAAGAGCCTGCAAACTGGTCGGGTCGGACGACCCGTTCTCCCCACAGATCCCTATCGCTGCAGTTATGGTTAATCTAATCACTCTTGGGGGCATGTTGAAACACGTACACAATGGGAACCCCTCGGGGTGGCCACGCTGTGGGACTTGATTCAAGAACAAGAAATACTAACTTTTCGGAACTCTGTGAGACCACGGGCCTTCCGGCAGGACCGTTCCTGTTGTACAGGGTGGTTGTACAGGCCTTGTGCAGGAGATGGCCGGTCGCAGCTGACCTGACTGAGGAGAACGAATGCATCGAAATGATACTGAACTCCGCTGAGGGGGGCTACGAAACCTCACAAATCTACGAAGCCCTGTTATGGGGTACGACCAGGGGAGACCTCAAATGTAGGAGTAGGTGGGAAACTGAAATGGGCCTTGTTTTTGGGGGGTTTTGGGTTGTTTCCTTGATATGCTTAACCAATCGCCAATGATGTTTTGCTGTTCTTTGTTTATTTCTTGTTATGAAAATAAGCAAAATATATAAATAAAAAAAGATATGAATACGTCGGAGGACCCAATCCCCTCGAATTAGATTTTTGCATTTTCTTGCAGTTAGCCCTTTTCACTGCCTTCCTTGGTCAATTTGAGCAGTTCCCTTTTTGATATTTCTCCTTTTTCACTCTCCTTAGCGGTCCATGTTTCTATGAAAGTAAAAGGTGATGACTTAGCTATGATGTGCCATCCAAAGCCTGGGATGTTGGCCCCAAGGGCTGAATGGGGAGGATTCCCAGTACACCCCCACGTTGCTCCCAGTCACGTGACAGGGGACATTGCCATGCTACAACACAGGGCAGTCTTGGGAGTTCAGACTTTCGCCTCTAGATGTCAGACAGGTTGCTTATATACTTGACTGATCCCTTTGAATCCAAAGTAGCCTCAGGTGTACCCCGGGAGCACAGCCATTCACATATCTCACCAACTAAATCGAAGGTCCGGATCCTCAATAAAAGACTCACCCAGGGAGCGGAGGGAAACATACTATAAACACACTCCACCCCAGTCAGGTAGTGTGGGTTCTAGGAGCAGAAGGCTTGTGTTTGGAGAAGGCATGAGACTGGAGAAACAGACGAGAGGGCAGAGGTGGAAGAAGTGAAGGAGGTGGTAAGAGCCAAGCAAGTCAAAGAGGAGGTGACAGAGGGAAAGGAGTGGGAGAGAGAGAGAAGGTGGTGAGTGTTGGGACTAATATAGGGGGATAATAGAAGAGATAACATCTATGGAATGACATTTGTTTAGGGAGGAAATAACATCCGGACCAGAAAGTGGAAGTTCAGTTCAAGTGGTAGAAGGCAAGATGCAGGAGAAGGTGGCTGGACCCATAGGAGGAGGTGGCAAGATCAGAGAGCAGAATGGAGGACAAAGTCATTAGAGGAATACGGCAGACACGAGAAGGGGACAAGTGAAGCAAACAGCGTGGGAGGCACAGCACCCTAAAAGCCTTCTCTTTAGCACAGCAGGTTGTGAATTAAGTAAATACCGACCGATAGTGCCTGGCATTCGGTCTGAACTTTCTTTCTCGATTATCTGAGCCAAACAATGTTCAGAAAGCTCCGTTCATTACGCTTGATAAACGCGGTTTGAGGTTTGTACCAGGAGTTTGGTCACGGAGACTGTGTGAAAGGCTAGATTGCATCAAGGCATTTTATGAGGTTTAAGTGCCCATAATAAAGCACAAGGTCTTGGTACCATAAAGCCATTATAAGCTACTATTTAAAAATTAAAATGAATATGGGTATGGGTATGCATGGCCCTGTGGGTAGTGCATGAATATGCTTTCTCGGCAGCAAGAAAATGGCTGTGGATATTGTCTGGATTTCAGCACAGTAGAAATAGCATGTGGCGTGCTGGACGACCCGCAGGCTATACCAGCTTATATAGGCCACTAAATTGGCCAATGATAGTACTGCACGAAAGTTCCTAGGGTTATAATAAACATTTATAGACCCGGCGAGGGCCATACCAGGAGTTATGTGCCCCCAGGGCCAAGTTAAAGGCTTAACTGCAGCAAGGATTTATACTAAGGTTTACATACCCATAACATCCGGTACAGCCATGAGGTAGACATTGTGGTCCTTGCGCCTTGATCTACTCGGCAAATGTTTTCCATCTTTGGGTAGCTAGTATTGGCTTCATGCCCTCAGCGTGATTTTCTTCATCCTTCTGCTGTCGAAGTTTTAACCCTCCTCTAGTGTCAACCTAAATTGCCTCCAGGTAGCTTAAGTGACCCTATAGTTTCCCTAGTCCTTAAGGTGTTTCTTAATGGCGTCCTACTGGCACCAGCTGTACACATCTTTTCCAGTCTGGTTTCACAGGCTTTGGGTTTCTGACTTCTTCCGTGCACCAGTTTGGCTTTCGATTTACCAATTGGTCCCACCAAGACCATAGGTTCAAACTGGCCCTAGCCTGCCCGATCATTCTCAGATCTTCAATAGTTTAGGTTTCTCGGTTGAACTCCCCTGGACCTTGGGTTTAGCCTTGATGGGTTGGTTTAGTTTTTCCTGGGCCTCAGGTTGCTGTGGTTCGCACACTTGAACCCTTCTTGACATTACTCTGGTTCTCTCTAGACTGGACTACTGACCAGCCTCTTTCTCAATCTGCCTTCCTCTACTTTGCACCCTCTGCAACTAATACAGAACAGGACTGCAAGACTTCCTTGGCCTCTAGCCGAGGGACCGCATCTCTCCAGCCCTGAAATCTCTCCATGGCTCCCGGTGGCTGCAAGGATCAAGTTCAAGACCCTGAGCATCGTCCACAAGGCTTTCTGGGGCCGGGGCCCACACTACATCCAACTCTCTCTGCCCAAGTACCCTCCGTCTCTAGCCCTTCACTCGGCTACCTCAAACTCTCTAAAGGGTCAGACGCTTCTCCAGACAGTGTGATGTGGTGTGGATCTCATCTCTGCTCTGCAGGCGCCTACCTCTGTAATGGCCTCACTGCCCCTCTCAGACTTCCTGAAGCACCTGAATTCTGGAAGCAGTTCAAGACCCTCCTTTTCTGCCATGCTGTGAAGGATTCCAATCGGGCGTCGCACACCAGACTGGGACTTTTGCCCTTAGCCTCTGATGTAGCGCTCAATTAGAATCCTTTCTCTTTATTTTCTACGAATTAAAATTGAGCCGATACCCAACCCGTCTCACAACCCCTTTTACAAATACCCCGGGTCACAATGGACCATGAACCATTGGTGGGAATACAATATTTATTTTAATTTAAAAGGAAATCACACAATTTTTATATTGGCAGCAAATCACAAATGGGGTGATAATTACAATAAAAAAGACTGAATACACTTGGGTAACCTTCTACAAGAACATATCTGAAGCACAAATGAATAGAAGTACTTTTTCAATTAGGATAGATAGCACCCGAGTTAAGATTTCCCCCTGCAGTGTTCCCTCAAACCCCAACAAAATTCTGAGTGGAAAGAAAGAAGCATTAGGGAATTGGGGATAGGAGGCAGCAAATAGAATCAAAATCTGACCTTCCCTCACAAAATAAGAGGCAAGATTTTAAAACCCTTTGCAACGGCATAAATGACACTCGGATTTTGACAAATAATTATATGTGTGTCTAAATAATGATGTACATATGTTTTATCACAGTATCAGGGATGTTATATCACTAGCAACTATAAGGTAAGGTATCAGAAAAGGCATACAGTTCAAAATAAAAATAACTTGAAATGAAAACATAGTGCAGCCAAAGTCACACGTTGAAAAGTTGCAATTTACACATTTGCAGTTTTAAATGTCAAAACGGGTTTTTAAAAAAAACAGGTGAAATACATAGAATCGGAATGCGTTTTTTAGGCTGGGTGATAGATGCACATCATATGGACAATATAGATGTGAAAGAGCGACTATAGCTGAATAACTGGATGACATTTTCAAGGTGAAAGGAGGTTCGATTTTGGTAAAATAAAGCAATTAAGGAGAAAATCTGTTTTTAAGAAAAGACAAATTTCACTTACACTAGATTTAATGGCTAGAAAAGAGGAACACCACCAGTGAATATAAAAGTTACGCTGCAGTTGTAACCCTTCAACACAGTGTACCCCTTTTCTTTATGGAAAATTAATTTAATCAAAATATTGCTAAGGAGATCCAAGATGGGGTGAATGAAAGAATGGCGCTAACACTAGGGAATCAAGGACAATATGCACAGAGAATTAGAACAGTTTAAGACAAGTGGACAAAAACCTGGTCTGGTCACAGGATGCACCCAAAAAGGTCCACAGCTTTCCCCCCCCCTTGTTATTGGGATTTTAGTGGGGTTTCTGGATCAATGGCCTTGCTGGGATAGGGCCAGCTATGCTTTGGCCTTGCTGGGATAGGGTCAGCTATGCTTTGGCCTGGCAGTAGAGTCTGGAATATTGCAAAGGTGGATCTGGAATGTCTGGATACACAGGCGCTGGAAATCCAGGAGAGTGTCTCCTGTCCCTGTGAGCTCCCACCCCTTTTATCAAGCAGGTGACATCATTGGGTATATTGTTCGGTAGAACTAAGCTAGACCTACCCCCAAGAATCGGATAGGTCAGCCCAAGTTAATCGCCTCCTCAAGGAGGAGACTCAGTTCATGAGGCTGTATTTTATGGGGCGAAAAGCCACCCCCACAGTCCATTTTGCCAAAAACCAATCTTAACATAAATCACACATTTGTACAGTCGTGGTCTTTTGACAAATTACTTAGGCAGGTTACATATTTCACACAGAGCATGGTAGTCCAATTCTCACGTTTGTAGGACTTTGTTTTGCCTAATAGTTTTTTGCGGTTTTTCAATGAAATTATTTTATCTAAAATTCTATAACTTTATACATGTATATGTTATCATAAGGCATGTGAATATTGAATTTCAAAGTGGCATCATATACACTTTCCTCAGAATATCCAATTCTCTGCCATTTCTGTCCACAATATGCCAGCAAAGGCTACCACGTCTTCTTTAAAAGCCACAAAAATTACATTTAAACTGTTAAACCTTTACATTAATGCGAAGTCCTGCTGCAGAGATAAAAGTCTTAAAAGTTTATTAATAAAATAGTCTTTAGAGACAGATGGTCAACATTGTCTACCAAATAAGGGCATAGTTTACAAGGCTGCTCTGGAGTTGGCTTTGAAGCTCCCCAGTAGAAGTTATGGGGAGATGTTACTTGAGTTTTCACACGTAGGCGTCCCAGAATCTATGGTCAACCTGGAGCACAGACAGACGTCTGACGAGCATGTGATATGCTGCCTCCTGGTCTATTCATAGTTTCAAAGGGCATATTTAACACAGAGGTTTCCCAGAATCTACTGGGGCTTCTCTTGGGGGTAGGGCACATCCTTGGGGGATAGGGCAGAATATTTCCTTTTTCAAGGGGGGATGTGGACCTAGCAGCAAAGCTGTGCGGCTTCTCAATTTTCTTCTTGGTGCATGTAAGAAACACACTGGCAGGCTTTCTCAGTGTGCAAGACAATGCAGCCATGATTTTGTAGCTGCAAACGCAGTTTTGGTGCGGGGCAATGGTGCTTAAAGGAGCCAGCACAGCCATTCTGCTGTTAACTGCTGAAGTGCAGCTTGGTGATGTTGGGAAGTACTGCTGAGTGGGTAAATGTATCCCACAAAGCCTTCTCTCTCGCTCCCCTGCCAACCTTCCTGTCTGATGCGCTGACTGGTTCATTGGTACCCTCAGAGTCTCATTGGGTACCAGGCTCCTCTACGACCAGCCCGGCTGTCACTGCCGCCTGCACACTTAGGGGCTGTACTCTAACCTCCGCAGCCCCCCTGCCAACTTGCACTTACCCAGAGCTGTCCTGCCCTGGTAGCACTTAACCAGAGCCTTAGTGGCTCTGACCGCACTTCCCCAACCGCCTCCCCCCTGCACCTCTCATTGTCGCACTTGCTTGATCTGAATGTCACAAGGCCTAGTAAGATCGTTTGTCTTATCTTGTCTTCCCTTGGTCTTCCCTCCCTTGTCTTGTGGCACCTAGAAACAATTGTGTGCAGGCGCGTTATGAATGCAATATCATATAATTAGTTTCAGTCTATACTGGCTTAGCAGTTTCTTTCTGGAGCTGTTATTTTTTGGTCCTTACTGTACCTCAGGTTGCTCAGAGTTTGGACCCTTCTTGGACCTCCGGTACATATTTGGTTTCTAAATGGGGTGGGTCAGAAGAAGGACCCACACTCGTGCAACACATTTCAAGGGTGTCATCATCACAGCCAAAACTCCCAGTTGCCATTCCAAGAAAACCTGGTCCAGGGCAGATCATTCCTGGATTAAGGGCAGACTCAATAATGATTAAGCAAGCGAGGGAGGAGTCACTTCCTGACTTCCTAACATGGCTGCCTCCTAATTCCCAGAGGTTACAGGGTAGGTCTAGCCATCTCCACTCTTTCCCTACTTAAGCCCCGCCCCTCGAGTGCTTCACGTCTTTTCTGCCTCGGCAGTTGACGCTTATCGCGGTCCGCTCTGTCAGGAGATTAGCAGCTATATTCTTTCCACAGTTCCACAGTATCCAAGTTTTTGTATTTTTCCCTTTCCTGTTAGTTTTATTCAGGCGTCCTAGTTAGTTTTCAGTTCCCAGTGTTTTGGTCAGGAGTTTGTCAGTCAGCTGTTTCCCGTCATCGTTGCCACAGCATTGCTCCGAGTGGTCGGTGAAGTGCGTAGCAGCATGCGGAGCTAATTTCAGTCACAGCACTTATTTCACAGTAAGTATATTCATACATTTGGCAGCCCAGCAAAAATGTCTTACGCTCTGAGGTGGTTATGTAACAGTATGGTGTGATGTTAGTACGAGTGCGCAAACATTGCAGAGTAGTCTTTTAGCTTTGTTTGTTGAACTCTGTTACATGCATTACACGCTCGCAACCTGATTCATGAAACTTCTCTCAGAAGTTGTTGTAGCATTCCTCCGTATTATCCTACGTATTAGAATTCATTCAGGAACATTGGGAAGAGAGAAATAAGGTTCTGCTTTCTAACCTTTTTTCACATTGTCAAGTGGCATTTACCTAAATTGGGCATTTTCTTCAGGGTATTGTTTGTGACCTGGGTAGTACTAGGTGGTGCTTCATTATTGCTGGGGTTCCTTATTTTTCGTTTCCTCAGGGTAGATTACCATCTTATCATACTACTCACGTTTTACTCTCCACATTAGTTTTCAGTAATTTTTGTGCCTGTTCCATTATTTACCATCACTACTACACACAAAACTTTAGTTTCTTCATTGCCCATTCTTCAGTAAAAGTGCCCCTGCGCAGATGCAGGATGGAGAGCTCACCATAAAAAAACAGAAGGTAAATAGGAAGAACGTTAATCATATATTTTCACATTGAGTCAGTGCCCATTGTTTTCCCCTTGAAAGAATTTGAATCCTTGTTCCAAGAGGAGCCTTCTGTGTTTTTACAGGAATTCCATTGCTGTAGGGAGGCCTCTAATTAGAAGCAACTTCGCTCTCTAAGAAGAGTCCTTGTGGTGTTCCCGCAGAGTTCAGGTAAGCGTTACAAAGGGCGTTTTTATCAACAAAAAGGATAATGCCCATCTTTTCCTACTTCTATGGGGCGTTCCCAACCTAACAAACTAGCTAAGGTGCTCGCCGTGAATGTCTTAAAAGAATCTGTTCACCATCCAAACTAACCCTAACTGACCCCACCACTATCTTAACAACTAAAGACAGGAGAAGGACTACCTTCTCCTGGGTTTTGCTTCTTGAAAGCGGTTATTCAATAGCTGATTTTTAAAGTCTTGCATGACTTCTTTGATCAGTTCATACAGCTCTTGCAATACTGCCTTCATTATGCTTTGGTTTCTTCTCACAACAGGGTTTCTTTGATTCTAAACCAATATCTTTTTCCTTATGAATGGCTTTAGTTTATCACTCTCCTCCCGTTTTTCACTTGTAGCTGCACCCTTTACCTTAATGAGGCTTTCTTTACTTTGAAAAATATAAGTACTCTTATAGCAATTGACCTTCTCTTCTCTTGCTTTTACTGTTATCGTCTCTTTATCTTGAATGAGAAATATGAATGTTCTTATGATTCCCACTCACTTCTCTTGCTCTCTTCACTGAGGAGAAAATGAAAGTTCTAATGATTCTCTGTTTCCCTCGCGGGTCGCCCTTTTTTCTAGTTACCCCTCAACCTCAGAATTAACGTCACTGGGGTTTCTCTTGTCCAGGTTGGGCTCTCCTTTTGATTGACCGACTTCTTTTCTTCCTTCGGTCTCTTGTTTTTTCATATCTTCGTCTAGGATGGCTTTACGGTATCCTAGGTACAGACACGATGCGCAGTTCTGTCCACCTAGTGGTCTCGGCATAGTTGTAAGGACCATCAGTCCACCACAGGCTCTTCGTGGTCACGCCATCACTTGCTGCTTCTCTCACTCTCCAGGACACGGTGCGTCCAGCACCTCTGTTTCGGCAGCTGGTTTGTAAGTCGCAGGCTTCTCGAGCTAACAGTCTCTTCCCCTTTCAGTTGTGCCGGAACCGTGGGCTTTCCCCAGTTTAACTCTGTGTGGGTCTCTTTCTCTCTGCGGCCTTCAACCTCTCGGCCTACTATTTCCTCGTCATCCCATTTAAATGGTGTTTTCCATTTACATTGATATCCACATTTTCTGTACTGCAATAACACATCCTTGTCCCTTCTTCATTTACATCTTGGTAGAATATGTCTGAAGAGGCAATATTGGAAGGATCTTCAGGAATTTCCTCACCGGAACGGGAGTCCTTGTCCCCGCAGGTAGAGTCTCTCCCAGTGAGGTCCCGTTTGCCTCGACCCATTTCAGCAATTCATCAAAGGTCCCGCAGGAAACTTCAATGGAGCCTTAGGTTTACTTCAGGTCATTCTGGAATTGTGACCCAACTTTCACCTTGTCAAATAGCCACCCTTGGACCTTTAAGTTCAGCATTCGTGGATCAGTATTCCTCACCCCCTTCCTTTGGGTTGTCAGAAAGTCAATATTCTTAGTTAACACTCGTGCCATGGGTTCTCTGTTCTCCTCCCTGAACTCTTTCGGTTGTTGGTAAAAGGTGTATTTATTGGCTACCTTTCAGTTTGCCTGAGTGGAGTACTTTCCTCAATAACCTAGCCAGTCTCGTTCGACGTTATTGAGAACAGGATTCTTGAAGGTTTTGTTTTGGCAGCCTCTTCACTAGTCTCTACAATCTTCCTCCATGATGTTTTCTTCAGGCTTCTTCGATCTTCCAGGATATCACCTTTGAACAAGCTGCTTCCTACAGAGCTCTACCCGGCACAATGTGTACAAGTTCCTTCTCCGGTAACAGGGAAGGGGGAACAGATTTGTCAGTCTCCTCTAGCTTTCTGCCCTTCCCTAGGTTTGTCACCTCCCACTTCCTGTTAGCCTCTGCCAGATGGTGTCTGGCCTTTGAACTTGTATTCCCTTCAGTGATTGCACAAACCCATAACTGTTTCCTAATTGCCTTAATTAGGGCTAGTTTGTTCTCATTATGATTGGTTTTTTCATTGCTGAGCGTGATAGGTGTTAATGGGGCAGGTGGACTTTGGTGCCATCCTGGAAATCCACTCTGTACACTGCTTAAGTATGCGTGCCTCTGCTGACAGTGCCGTGCTGGGGACTGATCTGCGCTACACTCAGGATGTCCCGTTACAGCTCTTGTTTGGGTAACGTGTGTTTACTCTGTCTCAAAGCCCAAGGTCAATATGAGTTCACAAACTGAAGAATTCTTGAACCTCTTCTTTGCTCTGTGTTTAACTCAAGCCTGCTTTCAGACTATTTCCTGCCAGATTCCCAGATGAGGGCATACCGTGTCTAAAGGGTTATAGCGGGCCAACCACCTACCTACACATACACTACAGTATGGGAAGGTAAAACGGATCATCATAAAGCACAGATGACGGGTTATCGCCACCTACTGACTTTCCTGCCTTACCCCCACTACTCGCAAAGGTCCTGTTTTTTGGCACAAACCTAAGTGACCCTTCCCACTGCTGCAAGCACTCATATGTGGCCATCCTGCAACACAGCATTCTCTTAGAAACGTGATTCTTGTGCAGCCTACGTTGTGGCCAGTGTTATGCCCAACATGGAAGAGTACACAAATAGCTGAATACTCTTCATACCTGGGTACTCCAATCCGAAAGGGGGAGAAAAGTGTGTCATGTGTTATGCATCATTCAACACTGCAAGTGATCTCTAATGTCAGTCCACAGGGGAAAAAAGTAGGGACTCAACCCGTAGAAGCAGCTGAACACGGGAGGCGAAGTGCCTCATTTTAGGTTTCTCTGAGAAGCAGTGGGGCTAGGTCACATTTAGGGACTCCCAACCTTCCACACAAGGATAAAAAAAAGGTGTGATAGATGGTGGTACAGTGTCACAAGCCTTGTGTTGTTGCTTGGACTACTGTTTTTAAACGAGTGCTGCTCAGTCCTAATGAGGTAACCAACGGGACAAGCTTTTAAGAACCTTTGGCAGATTCTTTAGGGTTCTGGCAAAATCTGGTTCCTTTTACTACTAGATTAGTAATAGCCGTGTTTGAGACAGGAATATTTACGCATGGATGGGCGGCTCTTCCAGGTGATGACCAGCAGGATTCCCTGGAGAGTGCTAAGGTAAAGTTGGGCTTACACAGCACTTCAAGTTAAGGGTTTTCAGGGGAAGTGGTATCAGATTTTGGTAAAATCCCCCACCTCCCCATCCTGCACTGGTATCACCCATCCTTTGAATTACTAATATCAATCCCCCAGAAACCCTTGGGTTTTCCCCTTAGGCATCACTTATCGTTATGGTCTACAGATATGTTATCCCTGTCACAACTTACTTCATACCATTGTGCATCACTGATATTTCCCCTTGCTCATCCCATCCTACCCATGTATCACCACTTTGTGCACAGCCCACCATATTTCAGATATTACCCCTTGCTCACCACTGGTTTATGCATTCCTCATGGATTTGTTCTCTGAGGCACAGCTGATATCGCCCACGTACGACTAATAGAAGTCCTGCAAAGTATCATTGTTAAATCCCACAATGCTTTGCTTGTATTGTTCCATTCCCTCATCCCCACTCATTAAAATCACCCACCACTGAGGAGTTTCTTGCCTGTAGGAAGCTATAGTTTTTGGCTGCATGCTTATGTACAGTCCGCAGTCAAAATAAAAATATATTTTCAGACAGTAGATCAGGGACGTCCAGGCAAAATATTTGTGCCCTGTTCATGCCATCTCTTGGTTATGCACCTGCCGCTGTCAGGCGGTCACCTGCTCTGGGGGAAAACAAGCACCAGCTGAGCAAGATCTTTAATGTGCACTTTCCAAAACGTGTTTAAGTAGAACCTCGACATGTAGGATCCACTGCCTCACATTCGCTCAGGGACTCTGGACATTAAAGTTGCGTGCCAAACATTTATCACTAGCAGCCTTGCTTCCCATCGCACACTGCTTGGTAAAATTATTTGCAGAATGTTTGGTTGGAGCCGGGACAGCCTGGCTGCTAACGCCTACATTCATATTTTGTGTAAATGTTTATGTTTCAGTGTTACCATAAAATAAATATGTGCAGATTTACTAGACGCCTGGTATGGCATGCGTTTCCTGAGTGCAGGATGTGGGGCAACTTTTATCAGCTAAGAGATGAGCAAGCCACGCTTCAGTACATCAGAACGAGAACACCACCATGGCACATGTATGCAGCACTAAGTAGGTGACTTCTAATGTTGGAACAGCTAAAAGAGCCAAGTAGGCAAATATCCCAAAGGCACAGATGGTGTGGGAGAGCCTGGTAATCAGTCTCACGTTATGTCATGTTATGGGATGGTCAGTAGGTGGTGTATATGAGTGCCTAAATCGAAGGTATGAGGAACCCAGTAGATGGTATCGTACATTCCCGGGTATAGAGGGTATGAATGCTTATGCAGGAAGCATCAATTAAGCCCACACATGAGGTTTGAAGAACTTTTCAGGCAGAATCGTTGGTGCCAAATACAAGCGCTATCATGGTAGGAAGGATAAGTACCTAGATAAGAGACACAAAGGTCCCTGCAATCAGTATTACGGATGTCTAGTACATAATGTATTTGGCTCCAAGTAGGTGGTATCCCATGACAAGCTATGAGGCATCCTGGGGGTGCAGACGATTTCCACAAACAGAAGCTATGAATGGCCTACGATTGGCCATACAAGGCACTATTAGCACTGCCTGGGCAGAAAAGGGTACACAGGGGGTCCTGAATAGTGGCTAGACTAATGATTATGGGTACTGCAATTGTATGGGGTCATATCAGTGATACCAATGTATAGACTGGATGGATCATGCCTTTACGGTAGTTCTCTGTTTTTAGCGCTTTTATCGTGTCGACATACAGGACCCTGAAGGGTGCCTACTACTAAGTGGGATAGCAATTACCAAGTGTGACTGCGCTTTCAGTTATATGAAATATTTCCATTTTGTTTACAGTTTGTCAACACAGTTCGATAAGACCAGCTCAAAGTGAACATTAATGCTTAATTCTGCCTGTTGCCAAACTTACTTTGTGCTAATGAATATCACCAATATAACTTGTCATTGCTAGCCTATGGTTCAAACATGTGATCACTGAAGGCACATATATTACAGGTCCCAATTATAGAGAACCACACTTCATTATGTTGGGGAGGGGGGGAGAGATATCCTGGTGGGTCCCATAGGTGAATCACAGGCAGATCTCCCTGAAGTTGGTTGATCATACAACTTGCCACCATCTGATCAAATTTATTAAAGACCATTGCCAAATTGTCCAAACAAGAATTTTTGTCAGACATCATGCTTTTGATGTTAAATTAGGAGACCAGGGCATAAGAAGAGAAATAGCGAAGGAACGCAACAGTTCCCTGAACGCTGGAAGCTTAGTTGTCTGATGACAATCAATATAAGAAGGTAAACTTATCCTTGTCAACATTTCTCAGCTTATAAATCAGCTGACGTCTATATTAAATACACAATACACTCTACCCCAAGACATACCAGCATTTAAGCCATATAAAATGGAAGGGGCTAGCAACCGATCACAAGGCCAGGTTTGAAGCCCTATTAATTGGCTATGAGTGGTGCCTCGTCAATAGGCTATGTCTGAAGAATCTTGAAAGGGAATGGTTTCCTTTCAGAGACCAAAGTTGTCACTGTGTTCTTGTATTCCTTTGATGGTACAACTTGGCTAAGGGGGAATGGGAGAACACTCATCTTCAAAGACACAGGACCCAATATATCTGAAAAGGTAATTTGAGTGAAACAGGATGACACCATTTACAAAATACAAAAACAGACTGTCTCCTGCAGCCAGCAGGACTGGTGGTGGCATGTGCTCTAATCATGTGCAAGGTCCTTTTGTCTCAAGAAAATAGTCTAACGGTCCTTGCTAAACAAGTACAGCATGCTTTGGAAGAAAGGGTGCTATAGCATATCCAACATTTGTTCCAAGGGGAGGTGAGGCTCAATCCAAGAACTTGTAATTAGGTGCTCAGAAACGGTGGTCTCCAAGTGCAGAAGGACAAATAAAATCGCAATAACTAAACATCTTGCTCCACTTGGGTCATACAGGGTATTTAGGTGTTGTAGAGAACCAGTCGAGCGGTTTAGGGAACAGTTTGGAAAGCAGCAAAATCCTTTATTGCCTCACCCAATGGGGTTCACCTAAGAGTGAAAACACTTTTCAATTCGGTCTCTCAGCAACCTCTTTGGCACATCCAGGTAAGTAAATATAAAGTACAAACGCAAAACCAATTTCAGTGATGCCTGCCCAGACATTTCTCATCAAGAGAAAGGCCTTGCATGAACACGTAAAATACACGGTTCCATGTCATTTCGCCGACAGTAATTACTTCGAAATGTTACTTCAATTGTTTTCTTTTTTTAACGGGGGGTGGGGGGGTCTTCCCCATACCCTTTTTCCCCTTAATTCTACAGCTACCACCAACTGCTCCCCACCCCCTCGATACCCCTTAACCAACAAATGCCTATATTATTCAAAGTAATTACTTTGAATTAGTACCCCGCGAGGGGGGTGTGGCAGCCTCCCAGCCAATGGGGAGGATCAGAATGCAGGCATTAACACACGGTAATCCAGCTGCCCCGAGCCTCCTCACGGCCGGCATCTCTGCTCACCGGGGAATCGGTCAAGTCTTCTCCCACCCCTTGCCCCCATCCACAGAATTCCCTATGCACATCTCAGAGTTATCAGTAACAAACTCTTGCTTAAGACATTTTTTCTTCTTCACTTGTATTAACGCTTCAACTAACCAAATTCCACGTATTATGAAACTTATGTACAAAGGCCCATATTGCCTATCAAATGAGAAACATTGACTGCTTCCAACATCCCAAGTTCCCATTGAAAAAGGCAACTAGTTTTTCAAGGTTGGCAGCGTTTTCCAGCAGGGGAGCATGTCATAGCTACAGTTCTTTAGTATGGGCAGCTTAAGGTCCCAATGAATTGATCATAAGGGAACATTGACATAATCCCTTTCTCTGTGCAAGTACTTTGGCATGATGGAAATGATTCAAAGCTTTACTTAAAGAAGCATAACTATCGCATGAAGGGTTCTAGTAAAACAAGTCATCTGCATTAGAGTAGTGAAATCTGTGCCACCAACTTCAAGTGCACTTTGCCACTGGTACCAGAGGATGATAATCCTGGAAATTGTTTAAAAGATGACCATCAGAACACAGGATCACACAAGCAGTACTCTCTTTCTGAAATTCGAAATCTTAAAGGGTCTTCTACTAAATGGTGCAAGCTCCCGCCTCTCCATGCCACAGGATACTGCCAGAAATGAAGGTCATGATTGTTCCATAGAGTCATTTTATGCAAAGCCAGAAGATTGCAAAAGGTATTCATCATAGTGAATACTATACTCATAGCTCACAGTCCCCTTTCCTCGATCCGAATGGGATAATGTCCACGGGAAGAGAGGGAGGGAGGCAAAAAGCGAGCGTGCATGTGTGGACAGACCCGCACATGTCCTCTCCCATCTGTACACCCCTCAGCTCCAACCTCAGTAATTTTCCAGAGATTTTAAATGGCTCAAGATCACCTTTTTTAGTGGGCGTGAGGGGTCAGAAATGAGAGGCAGACACAAAGCTAACATTTTCATTATCAGGCAGCTTTATTCAAATAAATAGCTGGATAAAGGCCTTTCTGTCCCTATCCTAAAGAGACTTTCCCTACCTAGGAAACTAAAACTAAAGATCAGTCTTTGGCCAGTTGTCAAAACCATATAAACTGTCCATGTGTCCAAAACATACTAATCTGACCCTCACATTAAAAATAAACTAATGATGCAAGGAAATGTCTCCGACTTATGTTTGCCAAAAGGTATTCACAATTAAAGCAAGTAGATACATCCAACAAAAAAACAGTATTTTCCAAGGAGAAACCCTTGGTTCCAGAGGGTAGGTCCCTTCCCCTAGATATTCAGGAAGGATGGCAAAAGTGTCTATTTCAAACAACAGTTTAAGGATATTTACACAAGGCTCTGAAAGCTACTTTACAAACAATATGTCCCATACCATTTAGCTCTGCCTAGATTGTCTTTGCATTGACTACACAAAATGGATTTTATTCACTAAGATGTTCCATATAAGGTTCTCTTTAACCTCTTTGGTATCCTGGCAGATCACCTGGTGCGCTTGTCCATCAGGAATCCTCCTGTGAGCTCTCCGGGCCCCTGGGTATACCATCTGCCAAGTATTTTGGTCTTAACATAAAAGGTCTTTGTTCAATGTCACAACTTCAAATGCCTGCTTTCTTACAGTCTCTGGTATAATACTTTTCTACCATATGTTTTGAAAAGTAAGTATGCTTCTGTGACTTTAGTGGATCTACTAGTATACTCCCCTGTCAGGAATACTCTCGTAGGTCTTTTCAGATCGCCTGGTATACTCTCCTGCCAGGTATCTTCCCACAATTTAAAGTTCTTATTTAACTTTCAAATATCTGGTCTTTTAGTTACCAGTGTAACTAAATAACTAAACAAGTTCATCAACTTAAGATACCTCTAGTATTCTCCCCTGCCAGGAATTCCTTTCTGGGGTCTTGCAGATCCGGTGGTATACTTTCCCACCAGGTACCTTACCCAAAATGTTTACTGCCTGATGTGCCCCTTTCACCAGGACTTTTCTGTTTCACTGTCCTTTAATATAGCACAGTTGTGTTACTTCACTGTGCTTCCACATCATTAGCTTAAGAAACCATTTGTTCCAACTTACCCCACATTGACATCTCATACATGTTATGTTAAGTTATGTTACTTGGCATTTATATAGCGCCTTATGCATCATTGGGATGACCTCAAAGCGCTGGTAGGTTGAACACCCCCGGGAACCGCAGCTCAAGTCAGGGGAGAGAGAGAGAGAGGGGGAGATATGGTATGTGGGTGCTCCGGATGTGTGTGCAGCTTGTGTGGTTATTGCATGATAGCTGCTTATTACCGGTATTTGTGGCGCCGAGGAAATCAGTTGGATGTGTTCAGTCTGGTGGGTGGACTGAGGTCTGGCTGTGTTAGGCCTGGGAAGACGCCTAAGGTAGCCAGAATGTGCTCAGCTAGCTGTGTTTTATTAGGATGATGAGGTGTTTGTGGGGTCATGTGAGTATGAGAACAGCCAGGCCAAATGTGTCATAGCATAGCTGTGTTCTAGTTGAATGATGGTGTGTAGGAGAGAGTAAGCATAATAGTGTGATATGGTGGTTATGAACAAAGCGGCACATATATATAAAGCAACAGGATGGATGGGGTAAACATGTGATACAGATAACATGGCGATACATTGCAGCACACGTATATACATAGGTATAAAGAGGGGATACACAAGCCCCCATAGAATATACATGGGGACTTGTTCACGTTCTGTCTTTGTACTTTACTCGGTCGGTATTAAAATATTTGTATTAGCTCACATGCCTGTGAAAAAGTGGTGAAAAAAAGCAACAAGACAGGCTTTCCCAATGGACCCCGTCCACCAGACTTCTATAACTCAATTCTTACACAGCGTACACCATCGGGGTGCTACCTAAACCTCTTCAACATATCACTCTCAACGAGGCAGAGTACAGCGGGCATTTAAATCCGCCTACATCAAACCACTCCTCAAGGACACAATGGGTGACGTGAAAGACCTCTCAAATTACTGACCGATCTCAAACATTCCTTATCCAGCGAAACTACTAGAGGTCTATGAAAAAACAGCGGAATACATATAAAACAACCAACTACTAGAACAGGCACAGGTTGGCTTCAGACCCATGAGAGGGACAGAGACATTACTACTCTATATGGGACGATCTAAAAAACAACGCAGACTCCAACACAAACCTGGCACCAATATTACTCAAACTCTCTGCAGTATTTGACACAGTCGACCTCAAAGAAACTACAAAAATTTGGGATCACTGGCATAGCGCTACTCTGGATTAAATCTTGGTCTGAAAGAACAGAAACTATATGGATTAAACTATTCAAATACACACTACGGGAACGCACCTGTGGAGTACCATAAGGACCCTTGTTATCCCCGCTCCTCTTCAACATCTACATGATGCCACCAATCCACCTGAAAGGACACAGCTTCACCTGCTACAACTACACAGACGATACCCAAATCATCTACAAACTCGGCAAAGAAGAGGAGAACACTACACTAAACGATTGTCTCAAAGAACTATACCAATGGATGAACACCAACAACCTCAAACTCAACTCGGTAAAGACGGAAATCATGATTACATCCAACAACCAAGGATGCAAACAGTATATCCCACGGTCCACAGAACTGGGAACAACACCCATGCATCCGAAATTGTCAAAAGCCTTGGAATCCTAATGGACAAAGAGCTAACCCTAGAACCGCAAGTAAACACAATAATTAAGAAATGCTTCTTCCATCTACACACAATCAAAAAGATTCTACCATTCCTCTTCTTCACACACAAAACACTGGCCAACATCTTCCTCATCATGTCCAGGATAGACTACAAACAGCTTATACCTAAAAATGCAGGACTAGTTACAGAAGAAACTGAAACTTACACAGAACTCAGCTGCCAGACTTCTTCTAAAACTCTCACAAAGGGACCACCTCACTCCAGCATTGAGGATGCTACATTGGCTCCCAGTCAAAAAACAAATCACCTTCGAAACTATGTGCATAACACATAGATCAATCCATGGTTTAAGAGCAAAATTCATACAAAAGAAAATCATCTACAAGCCGACTAGAACACTCCAATCCAGCGAGATCCACCTAGAACCTAAACCATACACGAGAAAGAAACTTTATGGATCAGCATTCTTTTGCCATAAAACTTTGGAACTCCCTCCCCAAAGAAATAAGAATTATGAAGGACCACCTAAAATTCAGAAAACATCTAAAAACCTTGCTCTTCAACTGTGAATGAGACAAATGATTTAAAAACAATCCCATCATTAAATGAACACACAACAGAGAAAGACAACCTGAATAAAGTACAGGGAAGGTGAGAGCAGTCCGAATGGGATGGAGAACTAGGAGCACACTTCCATATAGAGGGTCAAACGGGAAACACTGGACAGAGATTGGTTCAACTTAATTGGACCACATCCTAACCTAGAGGAACCTGTGGGTGAGAATTGCGGCACACCGAAAATATACTGGAAGGGAAAATGCAGCCCTTTGAGGACACACTATTCTGCACATATCATAGGAGGGGCAAGTGTATCACACCGGAATACAAGACAGGGGAAGGGATATGAGCAACAGTCAATCAAAACAGACTGTGTATGATAAGGCGCCGCCACGAGCCAGCTCTACTAAAAAAAAAAAAAAAAAATCTATCCTTCTGCATACACCTCTCAAACTCCTACCGAAACAACCATGACTGTCTACAGCACAACAAACCCCACACACTTCACTACACCAAAACGACGAAACAAACCACACATCATCGCAGAACAGTATATGGCAGCTACCAACCAAAAAACACACCTATGCTCAGTGAACAGTGTCAGCCGAACATAAGCTGCCAACAGCACATCACAGCTCTCTTTCTCCTTTTTTCCACCGAGTCTGCTAACTTACCCTCCCCACACCAAGGAACCACGCAAGTGGCGACAGTACGTGGTATCAGAAACTTTAACATAGCATGTAACTGTATTTCTCCAGCATTGGTATCTTTCATAGATCCACATGCTTGAATATTCCCCGTCAGACTGGGAATCCCAGGTTATTTTAAAATCTTCCATATGAAAAAACAATGTACTTTGCTAATGAGGCCTGAAAGGCAATCACTTGTGTAGTCCCTCCACATCAATTTGGTCTCTTTCATCCATGACCAATGAGGTGGCAGGGCTTATGCTCCACCCCAGGAAGCCTTTCTTCAGAGTTTGAGCCCAATTAGTTACTGCTAGATTGATTACTGCCTGTCTCTGGAGCAGCCTCACAGGGGAGGTGGACGGGAGCATTTAAATCTTTGAAAGATACTAATGCTGGAGAAATACAGTTACCGGTAAGTAACTAAGTCTTCTCCAGAATTGGATCTTTCATTGATTCACATCCTTGAATAGCATTCCAACCAGTGGACGTATGCCACCTTCTTCAATGAAGCACAGAGGTTAATAATAGTGCCCACAGTGAGTACTCTGAACACATTCATGCTCCAACATGAAGGGAAGGAAGGAAAGAACAATGGCTGCTCCTACTTCATGTAAACGGATGTCGCAGGACTGCTTGTCTGACAGCCAACTCCCTTCCAGTGTCCTATTCCAGACAATAGTGATCGACGAACGAATGGAGCGTGCTCCTGGTAGCCACCCTGCATCTGTCCTCCATGGCCACTCCCGCCTGGAAAGCTGCTGTAGCTGCCCTCCCTCCAGTTGAATGGCCAGTAGCTGGACGAGAAAGCGGGTTCCCTTGGATCTTGTGGCAGCGGGTAATGCAATTTCCCACCCATCAGGCAAGGCCTTGGTTGGAGACGCTTTGGCCCTTACGAGGCCCTGCAAATTAAATGAATAATCTGGAAGACGTTTGAAAAGTGCTAGTGCGCTGCAAGTAAAATTTCACTACTCACATCAGGTCTAGCGTGTGCAAGGCGGGATCAGCGCTGGAGATAAGATTGCTGAAAAAAGTTGGCAGTACGATGCACTATGACAGCGTCATATCCAACACCACCTTGGGGAGGCACTTATGGTGCGGCATGAGCAATATTCAGTCCTTCAGGAAACTGTAAACGGAGGGTCAGTGGATAAAGCTTGTAGCTTGCGGATCCATCTCGCCGACGTGATTGCCGCTAGGAAGACTACTTTCCATGAGACGAAGTTTAGCTTGCATTTGTGGATGGGCTTATATGGAGGAATCATTAATGCTGTTAATAATGTGCTGAGACTCCAGGCTTCGAGTAGGTTCATGAAGGTTTTAACTGCTGGATCTGAGACAAAATATGTTGTTCCAGGTCCCCTAGAGTAAGATGTGATGGCTTAGAGGTGAAGCTTGATAGAAGCCTGTGATAGGCCCACTTTAGCCAAGTGGAGCAGGAAAGGTAGTAATTTGCCCACTGTAATTGACAGCAGGTCTAGCTGTTGATTTGCACACCAGGCCGTAAAGCATTTCCATTTTCTTGCATTTGTCCTACGTGTGGAAGGTGCCCTGGAAGCTCGGATGATCTCCCAGCATTCGTCTGGCAACGTTAGGTTGGTGTGTTTCCATTGCTCAGCAACTAAGCCCTGAGCGAGGGAGACGCAGGGTCAAGGATTTGCCCATTCCATTGCATTAGCAAAGCCTGGTACACTCTGAGACGGATGGGTGTGGTGAGTGTCATCTGTAGGAGTCTCAGATCCCAGACTTTTGGGTCCCAGGTCGGTACCATTAAGATCCTCTGATAAGGTGGTTCTCTCATCAGCCTCTGAACCCTGGCTAGCAAGTAAACTGAGGGAAGGCGTACAGGAACTTGCCGGTCTATGTCAGAGAAGGAACCCCCCCCCCTCCCCCACCTCCCCACCCAGTGAATCCTTTTCCGAGTACCTGGATGCGAAGAGCAGGCATTTCATGTTGTGGTTGGTTGCAAAGAGACCCATGCAAAGGTGACCACATCTTTTGAAAATCTGTTAGATCTTGGTCCAATCGAGCTCCCATTCATGGGATGTGGAGAATGCCCTCCTCAGTTGATCTGCCAGAATGCTGTCTTTCCCTGGAAGGTTTTCTGCTCGGACTTGAATCTTCTGGGCAAGGGCGTGTGAAGGTGAACCTTCCAGAGTTTCTGCACCATGGTTGAAAGTAGCGCGGACCTCGTGCCTCCTTGCTTGTTGGTGTAATGCATTGAGGTTGTGTTGTCAGTCTGTATGGTGGCCACCTGGCCTCAGAGTATAATTTGAAAATACTTCAGCGCACATCTAATGGCTTTGAGTTCGAAAACAGATGGGCAGGTCCGATTTTTGTCTCAACCAAGTGCCCTTTGCCTGCAAATCTCTGAGATCGGCTGCCCGTCCTGACAGGGACTTATCTGTTCTGAGAAGAAGCTTGCAGGTGGGGGCCTGCGAAAGCATGCCCTGACACAAGTTCTGTTCTGCCCGACAGCAGTATAATGTTTGGTGAAAGCGATGAGACAACTGAGGTGCACAATGCCCTCCCACAAACCTGACGCTTGAGCCCACTGACAAATTAATTCTTCCTGGATCTGTCTCATTTGCAATCTGCAACCAGTAATATACATAATGACATCATACCCAGTAGGGATTTGTAGTGATGCACCGTGGTAGGGAGTGCCTTCAAGAACTAGTCGGCTAGGTGGGAGATTGCTGCTATTTGTTTGGGCGTGTGTTGTCACCCTCAGAATGCGGGTATTGAGTACTGCTCCTCGAAAGAGCGTGTTTTGCGCTGGCATGACACTACGTTTGCCATGGTCGATGGAAAACCCTAGATTCGTGTTGGTTTCCTCTGTTCGATTGACAGCTATGGTTATCATCGAGGTATGGAAAGACTTCCACTCCTGTTTTTCTGAGCCGCACTGCCACCGGGGCAAGACATTTGGTGAAGACCTTCGGGCCGACCTTCGACCAAAGGGGAGCACCCAGAATTGGTCATGCTCGTCTACCACTGTAAACCTTAGGTAGCATCTGTGCGGCGGATGTATGGATATGTGAAAATACACATCTTCTAGGTTGGTTTTCGTTCTGGAGCCATAGTAGGACCCGCTGGAGGTGCGGTCATTTTCAACTTTATGCGCTTCACATATGTTTAAAGCACATAGGTCTAGAACCGGGGGCCAATGCCGATTCTTTTCCTTTACCCGAAAAAAGCAGGAGTAGAATCCTGTTCCTCTCTGACCGACAGGAACAGCCACCAAGGCAGCTTTGTGTAGCAGATTGTCCACTTCCAGCTTGAGCTGAGCCCTGTGATGCACGTTACGTGTACGCAGTGGTATGGCTGGTGGCAGTGTGATAAACTTGATGGTGTATCCTTTATTTACTATTTGTAGCACAAACTTGTCTGATGTGATCTTTTGCCGGTGATGTAGGTGGTGACTGATAGACCCTCCCACCGGGGTGTGATGTGGAAGGGTATGGTACTTGCCGTCAGTTTTGCATGGAGGACTGGGCCCTTACCTGGCCCGTCTCATGCTGCCTCTCTGACATGTATCTGCAGGATGATTGCTGGTATTTATTGGATGACTGATTCGCTGAGGTGGACCTCTGTGTGGAATAGGGTCTGTTGTAAGATCGAAACATCCCTGATCTGCCATGAAAGGAGAAAAAAGTAGGACTGTCCTCGTCTATCAGCCAACTGATGGCCCTGGCTATATCAGTGTCTGTCTTGATTCCCATCAGATTATCGTCAACCTTTTTGCCAAACAATTCTTGACCATCCAAAGGCATGATGAGGATTTGCACCTGCACCTCTGGCCTAAAGTTGATAGCCTTCATCCAGGCTTTGCATCTGAGGACCGCTCCATGAGCTATCTGCCTGAACCCCGACTCTGCTGCATCCACTGGAGCGTGTTCAGACATTGAAACCCCCTCTTGAATGATGGACTGTGCCTCATCCTGAAATGTGGCCTGTAGGAGATCCATGGACTGGGACGTCTTGTGCCACAATTTCCTGTCGTATCTCGCAGTCATAGCGAGGGCATTTACGTTCCTCATTTATTCCAATGATCCTTGACACTTTAGCAACATTACAATAATAATCCCTTGTACAGACTTTTCATGAAAAGTAAATGCACATGTGATGTCATCAGTGATGTCATCTTTAATGTCCTGGGTGTTAGCCCTTGCAGTGCGCGGTGGTAGCGCGAGTTATGGAGTTATGGAGTTATGGTTGCTTAGCTTACCATAACTGGCAAATTTCAAGGGGTTTTCAGTTTTACTTGGAACCATAACTTCCCTGTAACAAGGTTTTGTTTCACCGATATATATATATATATATAAAAAATACATTACTCACTGTAATCGTATTTCTGATGCTTGTATCTGCTTAGATTCACATGCTGTGCATAGGCCGACATCTAGTGTAAGCTGCAGAGTATTAAGGTTTGTTTTTCGAAACTCGAAAATGGGCGTCGACACAGGGCGTGCCAGTAATACTATCCCTAGTGTGACGTCCACTGTACCCATGATCCCTCACGCGTCTAGGACCCCCAGATTATATTTTTTCTGACATGAGGTAGCATGAGGAGTAGCGCGAGTACAGATAATCCAAGCAGATAGATAAGACTACAAAGCATCCATGCGCCTTCTCTCAGAGGGGAGGAAGGGTGGGTCGCATGTGAATCTAAGCAGATACAAGCATCAGAAATACGATTACGGTGAGTAATGCATCTCTTCTGAGGCTTGTTGAATCTGCTTAGATCACATGCTGTGCATAGATTGGCGAGCAGTGTTAGAAGAAGGAGGTGGGATGTGAGAAGGGTCATGAGCAAATAAATGTTTTAAAACCTCTTGTCCCACTTGAGTATCTGTCTTGGAATGGGTGTCAATGCAGTAGTGCTGAGTAAAAGTGTGAATATAGCTCCAAGTAGCTGCTTTGCAAATGGTGTCAAGGGGTACATTTGCAGTGAAAGCCAGAGTGGCCCCAATGCCTCTAGTAGAGTGGGCTCTTGGCGTGAAAGGCAGAGTTTTTTCAGAAAGAGAGTAACACAGCTGGATACAGTTAACAATCCACTTAGAGATGGCACCTTTAGAGACGCGATCTCCCTCTCTGCCTGTAGCTACGGAGACAAACAGCTGATCTGTATTCCTTAGCGGTCTCGTCTTGTTTACATAGAGGACCGCCCTATGCACATCTAGGGTGTGTAGTTTCACCTCAGCCGAGCTTTGTGGGTCTTGGAAGAAAGCCGGAAGCTCGATGGACTGGTTCACGTGGAATTTAGAAATAAACTTAAGTGAGAACCTAGGGTGTGTACGTAAAAACCAGTTTATATTTATGAACTGTAAATAATGGATCCTGCACTGACAGAGCCTGAATTTCACTGACCCTTCTTATAGATGTTATTGCTACTAAGAAGGCCGTCTTATAAGTCAGGTGTTTGAGACTGCTTTTATGCATGGGTTCGAATGGGGGGGGGAGGCCATGAGTTTAGATAGCACCACGTTAAGGTCCCGTCCTGGTGGTGGGTTTGAAATAGGAGGGTGAAGTCCCTTTACTCCTTCCATGAAAGCTTTAACCACTGGTATCTTCCACCACGACACCTTGTTATGGGATGTGGTGCATGCTGACAGCGCTGCCAGGTGTACCTTCAGTGAGTTAAATACCAGTCCTGCATCCAGCAGGTGGAGCATGTATGTAACAATTGTGGAAGGAGTGCAATCAACTGGGTTGACTTGCTTATTCTGGCACCAGATAACGAATCGTTTCCATTTGTCAAAGTAGCAGTGTCTCCTCTTGGTCCTGTCATCCCCATAGTAGCCCGTACCAGTTTGTTCTTCCAGCATGCCCAAATCTGGATCCTCGTAAAGGGATGGATCTCCCTGATATTGAGAATAGGGCTGTATACTGAAGGGGTCTGAAGTAGGAGCTTCAACCCGGGACTTCTTACTTGGGGGTATAGGATCCTTAGAGCCTGAGGGAGTTGACCCGTTGGGGGTAAAAGAGAGAAAGTGTTCAGGGTTTTTGGCGTAGAAATCTGCCAATGATGACATCCTTGACGTGACTGTCTATGTCATCAGTAGACCATTCTCTTAAACTGGGAATGATTCTTTCTTGAAGGCCTTTCCCTGTCTTATCTAGATTAGACCTACTGGTTTGAACAGGGGTCTTTGGGATAACAGAAGACTGAGACTTGTCCATCTGTTTAAGTGGGATAGAATGTTTTTGAGGTGTGGAAGGAGGCTGAGACTGCTTCCTCTGTTTTTCCCCTTCCCCGTGTGTGGAAGAGTGTTTACCCTGTTTTTTCGCCCCTCCGGAGCCTTTCGACGCCTGGCTCCGAGGTTCGGGGTTAGTGTCCCTACCTCTGGATAGTAAAGGTTGGGACTCGGGAGCAGCGGTTGCGCGGCCTGTTGACACCGACTCCTGGAGTGCGGACTGGGGATAGAGGTCGGTTTTGTCTTCTGACGATCGAACCTCCTTTACCTTGGGGAGCGAGGCACTTCTGACAACAGTGGATGGTTGCCTGGAGTCATGCGGCGATCTAGATCGAGAAAGCCCAGAGGACACCGATTCGGACCGTTCTCCATGTGCCTCTTTCCAAGTACTCAACGTGCGCGTTGAGGCTCGGTTGGACTTCATGTTTTTTGTGGAAGAGCTGTGGGAAGCGCTTGTGTCGCCGGGGGTCTTCCCCATAGCCGCCCTGCCGGACGACCTTCCGAAGTCGGGGACTTGCACTTCGCTGTCAATTGACGCCACGTTGCCCTCGCCGTCCAAAATCACGGCGTTCCTGCCATCGCTGAAGGCGCCCTCCGCTGCCATGGCCTCTTGACGCCTGGCGTGGTGGGCCCAACGCTTGATCGAACGGTCCTTGAGTGTTTTCGGTTTGAACCTACTACATGCTCTCCAGTTAGCCTCGGGGTGGTCCCTCGGTAAGCAGAGATTGCACGTGGCGTGCCTGTCAACCCAAGACACAAGGTAAGACCAATTTGGTGGCTGGCAATGATTTTCCAATTAGACCAGGAGCCTGAAATAAAAGTGACTCAGCTGTGCCCGCAGAGGGATTCATGGCTGAATAGATAATTCTATGTCGGGCAAGATCTCAAATTGGCTACTCTGAGTCTGAGGCAGGTGATGGCTATACACGGCACAGACTTGTGTCCATGTCTAAAACAATAACAAGAGCTGCCACTGGGTTACACAAGAAGTTGGGCTGGGTGATCTGCTCATAGGGAAAAGGAGTAAGGGCACATTTTTGGGGACCACAACATGGGAGCCATAGGGCTTCACATGAACACACAGTTACGTTGACAGCGTTGCCCAGGATGGGGAGTCACAAGGGAATGAGGTCACTGAAACATGAGGGGAAACCCCAATCACATCAGGGGGCTCTCTGCGCGTAAGATAATATTAGAATGTCTGCCCTAACACATGGGGACATTGTTAGATATTTGTGTAAAATAGTATATTAGGAATTGAAGATAACATGCTTTGTTCTTGCTCGTGAGATAAACAGCCAACACTTATTCCAAAATCCAGTTACTTCACGAGTGCAGAACTAGGTTAACACTCAACTTCCAATTACTGACATTAGCAGATTCAAAACGTTTCAAATGCAGATCAAGGTAATCCATTACTAATAATACAGAACAGCGAATCTAAAACAGAAATTTACTTTGCTCCAGTCACCACATCCAACCACAAGTCCTAGATTAGTGGCCAGTCTCTGCCAATGGAATGTAAACGTACTGCGTGCAATGTAAATCTCTGATGACACGGCTGCAAGCAGTGTGCATGCTTTACAATCCAATATGAACCATGCTGGTGCAAATCAGACAGGATTAATGGGCCAAATGAGGAATGCTGTACACTGCTAAACTCATAATCTACTGGCGAGAACCCATAGAGTGGAGGCTAATAGATAGTTTATAGGCAAGGAGCATATTAACGTCCATCGCATGTGTAGTACATGCACTCTTTGAATGCACACCTAAAGCAGTACAGCATACAGGACATGACGAGCCAGAAAGCATTGAATGGAAATGAGTATTAAGGGCTGTTCTGCCTGTCTTGAAATCAGTTATGATCTAAGACTGCACACACACAAAACCAGGTGGCAGACTTTCAGACCTCCAAGAAAATAACATTCCCAAAGGAAGCTGTAAAGGCAGATGAACTCCTCAAACCATCTGGAACAGGGAATTTAGCCAAATCATAACCTAATGCAGCACAAACAACTATCCATCTGGAAAAGGTGACCGCTTTGTTAAAACAATTTGATAAAAGGCTACCAAAATGAGAGATCTATTTATGGACTGTCTTTCACAGATAAAAAACGTAAATACAACTGGGCCAAGCTGTGTACAACTTTGGGATTTTCTGTAGTGCAGTGTGTGAGGCCTTGATCTGCAGAGTGTAGACCCTCATTTCAAAAGACTACACTGATCCTTGTAGTGGTATTGTGACGTCTTGACTACTGCTACACCGGTATCTGCCCAACTCACAGCTGCCTTTTCATCGTATTTGGTGAAGGGCAATTTTACCACTTTTTTGGAGCATTTTTAGGTTGGTTGCCGGGTCAGAGCATAGTTCAAATTGGACTTTATGGTAGTGGGAGTGGCATGAGTGACATGCATTGCCCCATAGAAATACAGCAAAAAATGCAGTCAGATAGCCCATGTTGTAAGCTGTATCAGATACACTATGGCGTCTACAAAAGGCTTCCCGCAAAAAGATCCTCTGCAAACTTGAACGGGCTCAGAAACGGGCTTTACACTTGAATTGAGACACTGACTACTATACCCATCTAGCCCTCACATCTTTTTACTGGATCTCGGCAAGATAAAGGAACTCTGCTAATCTGCAAAGCAGTAGATGTAGAAGAATGAAGATACCTCTCAAAGGTTTGCCTACACTACTGACCAACGCGAAGCCAGACCACCACTATATACTAGCCTGGGTAGCTGCCAATCGGTTTTAGGATTGACCACTTCTACACAAACGCTCAACTCACATTCCCCCCTCTCCATCCAACAATTAAAGAGGAGCTCTTTCTTGGG
The DNA here is from genome assembly GCF_040938575.1 of Ambystoma mexicanum. NCBI lineage: Eukaryota > Metazoa > Chordata > Amphibia > Caudata > Ambystomatidae > Ambystoma > Ambystoma mexicanum. The sequence continues at coordinate 97,335,924 of NC_090932.1, forward strand.
TGCCAAAGAGGCATGAACCCCAGGTTATAAACATTAGCCTAGGGCATTGCTTCACCCTATGAACGTCTGGGTTTACAACTAGAGCACACCTTTCCAGGAGTGCCATACCCCAATATAACACACAAGCCTCTCCCATTGCTAGTCTGCAAGTTGAAGTGGCAGAAAAATAAATCCACAGTAGACAGATCACAGGGCAAACGAAGTAAGCTATAGCAATGGAGCCTGCACGGCAATCCGCAAAAATAGAGAAAGTCACTAACCTAACTTGCTAATGTAATAGCGACCAAAAAAGTGGCGTTAAAACCAAGCAACTTAAAAAGACAGTGGAGATCAAAATAAAAAGGTAAGATGTATCAGTACTGCAGTATAGATGCACTATAATTTGTGGACAGAAACAACCTTCAAACAATTCATAACATCTTCGAACCGAAACACATACCACAAAAATGTAGGTATCTTTTCTTGTAGAAAGCGTTGGCGTTGCTACCATTTACACTGACGGACAAACAGACACACACAACACAAGATCTTAACAGGTACAGATTTGCCCCATGGCCCAGCATTCTATGTCCGAGCATGAACAGTAAGTGTTTGTTAAATACATTTCCGTTGGTAAATTTAAAAATAAACTGGTAATACATGCCGCCTCAGGATCGAAAGCAGGTGCTTTTGTCATAGATTCACACGGTCAGCAGCCCTTTGACCGTTATTGGCAATGGGAGACTCCCAGGTAACCTACCCAACCACTTTCCTCCATTCCACCCAAAATGATCTTGAAATTGCACAATTGATTAATTATAAGTCTTTCCTTTAAAAAAAATATTTTCCAGTAGATACATTTTAGCTTCTTAAAGCAATCAAACAATGACTGTAAAACCCAAATCTGCGTTTGAGGAAAGTGGCCAAAAGGAAATCTCGTGCCGAATATCTGATCTGCTTTACCGAAGCTGGGGATTTCAGGGCAGCACTGTGCTGTTCCTGACCGCGATCTTCATGATCCTCTCGGGAGGATAGCTCAGGGGCAACGTGCTCGCCTTGGAAGCAAGACGACATGGAGCACCACAGGTTCAATCCCTGGGTCTGCGCTTAGAAACCTCTGGGTATTAAGCGCGTTATAAATATCATATCATGACCACTCTGGTTATCAAATAATGAGGTGCTGCATTACCAGCCAGCAGACAACCTTTATACCAGTGACTTTGAGTATTACAATGGCTTTTAATACTCTTTCATGGCCAAGAAATCTACTTGCAGCCTCAAGGGAAAAGTATGTTCTCTAGGTTACTCAGTTTGACCGATTTATGGGAGACACATTACTTGACACTTTTGCCTGCATGTTACCAACCATATTAGCTCGATGGGTGTATGGATATGATGAGGCATATGTCTGCAGATCCATGCCCCTCTACAGAATTACCACTCAAAACCTACCTAACCAATGTATGCATGTGTGGGCTTTATAAAGCGGGCGCCAAGCTAAGAAGCAATGGAGCGCTATAGAGGGAGATGCATGTAGGGCTTAGGAGTAGCAGAGATAACTAGAATGGGGAGGAGGAGCAGGGAAGAAGGGGTAGGGGAGGAATCAGAAAAGACCAGTTTGGTGCACAACTCTAAACTCTGGACTAATTATATGCAACAACGTTTTCCGGTCTAGACATAAATCCATTGATGAATTGCAATTGCCAGAACCATCTCACCTTTCAGATGGTCTCAGCAAGGGAATCCAGCCTTGTATTGGATGAGATATTTCCACAAGTTTAGAGCATGCACCAGCCAAGAAATTACCCCACTCACTTAGCGAGAGGAATGATTTCTGGGAACACTCTTTCGGAGGAATATTTCCAGTATCATCACTTTAAATTTGCTTATGTGGAACCTGGAGACAGGAAACCATAAATATTTAGCGTAGCAAAAGAAGGGAGGTTTTCACCAAGAGATAACTTCCTTGATATTATTAGAAACAGAGCCTTTGAAAACACAGGAAATCAATCTATTCATGAGGAAACCCCTTCTACTCTATGAAGTATCTAAAATTACACCAATAACGAAACTATTCTGAAGAATCAATTGTGATATTTTCTAATGCATGGAAAATGTGCCATCACTATCCATAATGCGCATTCAGAGGTCAGTTGCCACTAGCATCGTCATCATGCAATCTGCAAACAGCTTTGAGGTTGTGTAAAGTGCAAAGTGATGCTCTTTGAACGAGTGATGGCAGGCTCCATGGGAGCAGCACTTCCATGTGCTATGAAAGTGAGGATCCTTCTGATTGAAGGTGCACACATTCTACTCCTCGGTCAAAAGAGGTGTATGCACCAGAAATAAATTATTCACATTTTGCATGCTTAGTAACGTGGTACAACCCCCTCTTATACATGAAACAGGCCTAAACATGCATGTTCAATATTGCAATGAAAAAGTAATGAGAATAAAAAAGAATGACCTTCCTGTCCCCGAAGAACAAATTTGCATTACTCCAACAATGACTGCTATATTCCATTGTAGATGAGCGAGACCCGTTCTGTTCATGAAGGGGATGGCAACTGCACAGACATCGAATCAGCTAGATTATTTCCCAAAATGCACTTTTTCATTTAAAGGCTTTCAACTTAAGTTTTGCATCCTTTTCACAACAGCTATTAGGAAATGGAGGAGACGTTACAACAATAGGGTCGTTATCCAGCTGTATGTTACCGAGAAGATGTACTGCTCTGCTCAAATCTGGGTTTCAAAGAGGAGGAAATGCTGTATCGACTTCCTAGAGACAGATCACTGTTCAGCCAGAGTCCGCTAGATGAAATACCCCTTAAGGCAAACAGTGGAGAATCCCTGGTATTGACAATCTATGCACAGAGGCCACCCACAACTGGACAAGAAAGAACCCCTCGCGTTAAGAGTAGAGATCGAATTCGGTGGAAACTAAAGAGCACAATGTTACTCTACTTTTTAGGTAAACCCACCATCATTCCCTTACTTTTCTTCACCCGGAGCAGTTTTTTGCTCCCCCCCCCACTGGTGATTTAAACCTTGTCGGGGTTTCCCAAATGTCATACTTGCTGAGCTATCTTGCAAGCACTGGTTTGTATTTGTTTATTTTATTAGTCTGCTTGGGACAGAATGCCCGTTCCCAAGCTACCACATAGCCCTGCACCACAGTGATCAGCATTAGTCTTCTGCATTTGAAGCACGATCAATGGGAAATTACTGCTGGCACAGAGGTGTGGGTAGAAGAGGGGGTCGCTATAGTCCTTGGCATGTCCCTTAAAAGGGTCGAATGGTGGGTGATTAGAAAGGGGAGGTTACATAAATGTGTAAGCAGTGGGGGGCAATCAAAGTCACGAAACTCCTGCACCTCAATGCCAACAACCTCCTTCAGTTCTACCAATCTCGCTTCAGACCTAGATGCAGCACGAAAATGGCTACCATCAAGGACATAGGCGATGCCCTTACCATCTCCGATGATGGCCATCCTTGCCTCCTGGTTCTCGTTGACCTCTAAGCAGTTATCAACACAGTAGACCACCAGACACTCATTGACATTCTACACGACTGCATGGAATCAGCGAAATTGCCCTCAGCTTGTTCACATCCTACCCTGCTAACAGCCACCAATTTCTTCAAATGGGTTTTTCCAGATCTCCAACTTTACCCATAGCCTGTGGAGTCCCTCAAGGATACATCCACTCCCCCTTGATCTTCAACCTTTATATAGAACTGCTTGGAACCCTCCTTGCTCCACACAGCATTTACATCCACCAATATGCAGATGATACGGAGTTCTACGTCAAGATGCTCTCCACTGACATAATTCACAGCTCAAGGCCTGCCTGGCACTAATTCAGAACAGACCTGAAGCGCAACACCTCCAAGTCTGAACTCCTACTGCTGACCAACAAGACTGAACACCATGACATTCAGACTGTTCGTTCTGCTATGAACCCTGAGGGCTTCAACCCCCAACTGACACATTGGCACCTAGTCCCTTGGGTTCCACATCAACAGATACCTCGCCTTCAAGGAGTAGATGGCAAAGAAGACACAAACAGCTTGATAATAACATTCCCTCCTGCGGAAAATAAAGCCCTTCATCCTAGAAAACAATTTCAGATCTGCTGTCCAGACTCTGGTCCTACCACTGGGATGGTGGGTGGCAATGCCCTTCTGGAAGGCGTTCCAGAAACCACCCTGGAACCCCCCCAACCCCCCCGAGATGGAGAACGTTGCTTATCTGTAACTCCTGTTCTCCAGCATTGGTATCTTTCATGGATTCATATGCTTTGAATATTCACAGCTGACAGGCTTGGAATCCTCTAACATTTTATTATAGCTTATAATAGAATTTTTAGGCCCACTTTAGTAGCCCATCCATGTCCTTTGGGTGCATTCTGCCTCCGCCAATTGGACGTCTAGTGACAAGCCCCACACAGGAGGCTATCATCAGATTCTAACTGCACATCATTCTGAGGCGTCCTCTGGGCTGTCTCTCGTTTAGAAATAAGGCCAGAATCTAACATATTGCCTTCAAAACTCGAAAATCTTTCTTCAAAACAGATAAGTGCCTTTACCTTTCAAATATGTAAGAAAAGCGTAAAGCTCTTATCCAAAGCATGCCAGTCATGTGCAATTAAAAATGTATATGAGGCAGACAAGCATTCTGAATGCATTTATTGGCAACGTCAGCCTCTTGACGCTCTCGAGAAGGCCCAGCGGCATGTGGTTTCTGCGATTTTTTCTGCATGGAGCGCAAAGGCTTCTCCGATGCCAATGCCGTCGACTGTTTGGCATGCGTGGGGTCTAGTGTGCAGAGCGCTGCTTTTGCAGCCGAGGCTTGATGTTGGGAGGGTGGGAATGGTACCGCACCTGCAGCACCGCTATTTGGCCTTCCGCCAATGCTTTTCCTTCTTCTTTGGCGGGTGGGGGTCCTTCTGTCTCTGCCTCGGAGGACCCGACTAGCAACCACACCAGCAATTTTGGTGACGCTCAGCCCAAAACAAGTTTGTCAGCCCTCTCACGAAAGGATTTCAAATGCATCTTGGAGCACAACGTGCATCCGTGTTGTGAACTGTACCCAGACACCACAGAAAAGGGTTTGGTCAGGAGAACCGAGCTGGAAACAATTAAGTGAAGGGGATCTGGGGCCCACAAGGGGGACAAATACTCCAAAGCTAAAATGCAAAGCTTGGACATTCAAGGGACACCCTAAGACCTTGGAAGGAGATAACACCAACGAAGGTGGGTTATGGTAGGGACATGAGTCCCCTGCACACAAGGCAGTTTATTAGTGGCACAAATACAGTGGAAGGGGAAACAAGCCCATGGGTCTTTGTGGAATTGTTCATATGCTGGAAAGACTCTGGGGAAAGGGAGACAACCCTTAAGTCCTGTGGAACCTTTGCCTAATTTTCTACACCTTTTAGGGCTTTTGTGTTTGGCTGACAAGATCTGGCTGCAGGTCGGCAGTCAAGAGACATTTTCCCTTGCACATTATAGTTAGTTTAGCTTGCAAGGGACAGACTAGGTTTTGGACACAGGATGGCAAACTTTACTTTGGGCATTCTGACACAGATTGCTTCATTAGTTAGTTTTGTTCAGGAAGAGAATCCCCTCTTAGCGATACGGCCAGTTAGGCTTTCCTCCAACTCCCCCATTTTACTGAATAACATTATTTTCCAATCAATAGTGTCCGTCTCCCACTCCTAGACCCTCACAGAATGTACAACTATTGTAATGAAAGCATTAAAACCAGAACACAGCATATTGTCTGCCGTTAGAGTTCAAATGAAATGCCAAATTCTGAACTAAAGTGATCTTTAAGCTCAATAAGCATTTGACAAATGCCAGATTTAAGTATTGAGATTTCACTGCGTAATCTTAAAAGGCAAAACAAAACCTATGATTTTCATTCAAATGTCCGTAAAATACCCATTAAAGGCTGAACCTCAGTAACGAGTAAGGGTGCAGTTGAAAACACTAATGTATCTGTCTGACAAAAGGATAAATGGTTCCAAAGACATCTAGCAAACCTTCACGTACTGGCAAACTGTGTGCATATTCTATATTTTTGCAAGAAGGGGCCGCATCCAAAGTCTTTCTCAGACCTTTCAAGGAATGTAAAGAAGGGACACTGCGCGGCAGCCGACACGCACCACCTAATGGATATCGCGAAAATGAAATCGTAACCAGCTAACATGTTATTAAAAAGTGATGTTTGATCAACATCCCTACAAACTTCACTACACTGCAACAACAAAACAAACCACACAGACTCGCACAACAGCAGACGGCGACTATCGACCGTAAAACACCCCAAGCCCAGTCAAGGGACACACAGGGCCGAGGCTGCCAACAGCACATCACTGCTCTCTTGCACTTTTCCAGCTTATTCCCACTAACTCCCGCCCACTTCCCTTTTTCAGAGGCGCCAGGGGACCACTCCGGTGGTGATAGTGCGCCGTACAAATATCCTTTAACATTACAAAATCTAGTAAAATCATGACACTGCTTGTAAACATCCCAAACATCAAATGAACATTCTCCTTTACAAATCCAAATTAAGTGGATTGCACAGAAGCTATTGCATCAAAGAACGCATCCCACATTCTGCCAATATCTTATCAACGCTCGTTTGTGATGAAGCAGGTTTTGCACCTGGCCGACGTTCCAGATTGACCCCTGGTGGCAAATTCAGATCTTCGTAAGACAACAGAGCACACTCTGCCCTTCCGGGACGAGCTGACGCCACCACGACTCCTGGGCCGCTATAACTGGAGTCCGCTTGCACTGAGGTTGGAACACTGCATGTGGAAGTCTTCCATAACACATGCTGCAGAAGTGTAGCCATGCATAAACAACCGCCCACCTACAATTGTTGCAGGAGTACTCTATATACACAGGACTAGGGCATGGACACTTTTTAAACATATCGACACGATAGTCACACTAACGCCCTTCTGGTCTACAGCACAAGCACTGTTTCCAGTACATGTCAACTCATGGACGGAGCAAACGACATGCCAGTTTCAAATGAAAAGACATTAGCACACTACAACCGGGTCTACGAGAAAGGCTGCAAACACGAATAGCCAAGAATGGATTGTGTGCGTCGGTGACCAGCCTACGCGTGTAAACGCTGTCGGAAAAGGTTTTCATTATTCTGCAAGATCATCATGAGTCCATAGAAAGAGCCACCAGAGCAGTCTCGCCCCGTGGCCCTTCACTTTGCATTTTTCAGTGTTTAGGAAGCACGGTACAGGAACAGTCAGTCCCTGGTTGCTCTGAGCAAAAGGATATTGTTTACAAGTGACGGGGATAGACTCCAACACAAAACACACACTTATTGGATGGGAATGGGGGTGAGGGCGAAAACACCAGATTCATTTAAAAACATCTTTCACTAAAAAGCCCATGGATTTTAACACCCTTTATGGAAGAGTGTGCATTAAAAGCACATTGCGCAACGTGTTTAATGTTGGGTCTGGTCGGACTCCTGGATTAACCTGCCGTGATTTTCAGAGAAACCACAAAGTGGGGTGCCATGGTGCACACAGTCAGCTATGCTACACTAGCAATGTTTTATCCAACAGGAGGAAAATCCGCATCTCTTGCCTGTTTCCCAAAACATGGGGTTCCTCTTCCTGGAAAATCTGCTCTGGCTGAGCAATAAATACTGCTTTCAAATCCACTTACCGAAAAAAGCGGCAGAGGAATGCAGACTAGGAAGGGCGGCGTGGCGGCTTATACCATGTTTAGTCTTCACGCAGCAGAGGGAGGGAATCATGCACACTTCTTTCATTATTGTTTTTAATCCTACTCTATAGCCCCTCACTCGTCACGGTTACTGCAAGGTCGCAGCCCTATTCATCACTTCGAGCACGTGTTGGTGGGATTTGCTGAGCATCTTCCGCTGGCACCAGCAGAATCACTGAGGCTACATTCGCGTTGTTATTGCTTCAGGTCTAAGCAGCACTAGTAAGAGCAATTCAAGAGTTTCTACCGGTATCTATTTGGCAAGCAACTAACAAATGATGTAAAGAAGCAGCAAAGAAAAATCCTTAACAGTGAATGGTAACAAAATACTATCGACAAGAGTGGTTACAGCTTACAAAATGGGTGTACATCAAAGTGCTTGGAGCATTCATGAAATCGTCTGCACAATATGTCAACCATTGAGAATGTTGCAGATAAAAGATTTCGATTTGGAAGAGTATGTGTTTGAGGGCTATTTGAAGCTGCTCGGAACAGGGAGGATCGGTGGCCCAGGATGTGTTTTCCAGTGGGCAGTGGTGAATAATAGAGACGTCGTTTTGGGTTGAGGCTACCCTACAGTCAGCCTGGCCAATAAATACAACCATATGAACCAGACTGTCTTGCTGCTATCTGTCTCGCCCCAACATCCGAGTGAAGGAGGGCATAATTTCAGCCCAAGGCTAATTCAGTAGCACATGTGCATTCACACCCGACTTGCAGCACCTTAAAACCAAACAAACACCATAGGGGAAAAGGAGAAATGACTTACCAGTAATGTTCTTTCTATGGATTCTTCTCCCGGAGATTCCTCATCAGATAGATATCCATTCCAGTTTTAGATGCTCAGAAACATTTTCGACATGGGGGCGGGGGAGTAGTACGACTCGACTGTCGATCCTCTCTTGACTCAACCGTGCCACTCATCGACTCCAGACGTGATGTCGACCACCATACATATACCACGTCACTACGCAGCCATGAAGGAACAAAATATAGGATTCGGACTGAAACAGCCAAACAAACTTCTTTCTTTCGTTTTTTTAGTGGAACAGGATTGGACTGAAAGTCATTGACTGACAGCATTACCAATGAAAGGCATAAAACTGTGCTTAGTACAACTTATAATAACTTCATCCCAATAGAAAAGGACAACCAAATATAGACTGCAGACAACTTTCATAGCGGGCTCGGATGGGAGGGTGATAAGGAACCTGCGGGAGAAGAATACATAGAAAGAGCATTACTGGTAAGTCATTTCTCTTTCAATGGATTGCATTCACCCACAGATTCCTCATCAGATAGACTCCCAAAGCAGTACAGAATGCATAGGCGGGATTAGACAAAGGTCTGCAAAGACACTCTTCCGAATCCAGCATCCAAACCATGTGCTACATCCAGGCAATAATGCTTGGTGAATAAGTGGGGTGACCAACATGTCGCTGCTCGACATTTTGTTTACAGGTACACCCCTCTGCAATGCAGATTATGTTTCTATACCGCTGGTGGAATGTGCTCAGATGCGATGTCCGTTCCTGCTCTCAGATGACACAATGCGATGCAGAGTATCCACCAAGAGATGGTCTGTTTTGACACAGCCAGAGCCTTCCTGGATAAGGAGAATGCCACAAAGAATTGGTCATCACGTCATCATGCCACTGTCCTCGCCACATAAAAGCTGACAGCCCTCTTAGGATCTAGCCTGGGCAGCCTTTCATCGTCCTTTGAAGGATGTGGAGGAGGGTAAAACACTGGCAAATCAATGCTCTGCGACATGTGGAATTCAGAGTCAATTTTAGGCAGGAATCCAGGCCACACCCTGAGTTTAGTCTCCTCAAAGAACAGGAGGAAAGGTGGCTTTTAGGATAAGGACTGCAGCTCACTTACAGGTCTTGCTGACGTGATTGCCACCGGGAAAGCTGTTTTCAGGGTAAGCAGCCTGACGGGAAATGAGTGCATAGGCTCAAATGGTGCTGCCATAATAAAATGTGAACTAAATTTAGTTCCCAGTCCAGAACCAGAAATGGGGTAGGCGGAAATCTATTTACAAGGCCCTTCAGGTATTGGGTCATAACCGGAATCATAAAAAAGGATCCTTGATCTGGAGACCTCTTCAAAACAGTGAAAGCTGCCAAGTAGCCTTTGACTGCACCAATCTGAAAACCTAAAGAGGCTAGCGATAGAAGGAACTCCATCACTGTACTGGTGGGACAAGTGATAGGGTATATCCTGTGTTCCCTGCACCACGCCTTGAATCTTCTACATCTGCACGCGTACAGAGATCTGGTAGATGGGTCTGCGTACAGGCAGTAGCACCTCAAGTACCTCTTCTGAGAGGTCCCAGTCATTCTATCTCATCCTCTAAAGAGCCATGCATGCAGGTTGGGGGATTCTGGGTTGGGTGAAGTACCCGACATTCTGACTGGGATACAATGTCCGGACGTCAAGACAACCAGAGAGGTGGGCAGAAGGTCAAGTCTAGGAGTTCCAAGCATCATATCGTCTAGTTTGGGGTGAACAGGATCACGTTGGCTGGAAACTTCCTCAGCCTCCTGAAAACCCAATGCGATGACAGATATCAGAGGGAAGGCATAACGGAGGTCGAAAATCCACTCCATTACAAACACATCACCTAGCGCACCTTTTGCTGGGAATTCCCTCGATCAAATATGTCTGGACTTCGTGTTTAACCTCATGGCAAACAGATCCACAGTCAAGTACCCCACTGAGCGAAGATCTCCACTAGAACCTCTGGCACAATTCCCATTCGTGTGACACAATGTTTTTGCTTCTCAGAGCGTCAGTCAGCGAGTTCCCTGTTCCTGCCAGATTGGCAGCTGAAGCCGAGATTTGGTTCTCTAGCAATCAGAAACATAGTTGCAGTGCCATTTTGCACAGGGGCAGAGACCAAAAACTCCCTTGTTTGTCAAGTTAGTGCATGGCCACTGTGTTGCCCATCAGAACAAGGACATGTTTCCCTTTGAGGGAGGGCACAAAGGACATCGGGGCCACCCTGTTGAAATGCCCCGAGCTCTCCATTGGTGAGCAAAGGCTACTCACATTCAAGTCACCGCAGTGAGTGCCCCCAACCCTTCAGAGATGCATCCGTGACCACCTGGGCCTGGGATAATGGGGGCCAAAAGGGTTCCTCCACCCTCATGTTTTCCCTTCTCGATCACCAAGACAGATCGTTGGCCACAGACTTCGACACCCTAAGAATGCTCTTCATGGCATTGAAGTACTGAGACCACTGATCCCTCAACAGCCACTGCAGAAACTGCATGCACAGTCTGGCCTCTGCACTGGAAACATGCAGGAAGTCATGATCCCTAAGAGGCAGAAGAAGGAAGCTGCTTGTAGGCTGTTGTGGATTAGATAGAGCTCTGCAATTTGCCTGAAACTGGTGACTTTCGTCAGGGGGAAAAGCCTTCCCTACCCGCGTGTCCAAGACGGCTCTGATTAACTGGAGCTTCTGTGATGGCGCGACGTGGGACTTCTGGAAGTTTAGGGAGCAGCCCAACCTGTGAAGCAGCAAGCCTGTTTCCTCTAGCTGAGCCGATACCGGTTGAGATTTCCCTTGGATCAGCCAGTTGTCCAGGAATGAGAGTACGTGAACACAGGATCTCCTGAGGTGTGCTGCCATCAGCTTGGTGAAGGCCCTGGGAGAGGAGGATATGCCAAAGGGGAGCACTTTGAATTGGTAATTAGTGTCCCTGATGCCGGATCTCAGGAAAATCGTGTGCTTCCGATGAATAGGAACATGAAAATAAGCATCCTGAAAATCCAGCGACACAAACTAGTCCTAAAGCTGAAGAGGCTGGGCAATTTCATTCAACATCACCTTGAACGGGTCTTTCCCCAGGAACCTGTTCAAGGCCTCAAGGTCCAAAATGGGACTCCTCCTTTCTTGGGCACCAGGAAATAACAGAAATACGAGCCTGATCTGCTCTGCTCCGATGGCACCTCTTCCACAGTGCCTTTCAATAATAGGACTTGCTTTTCTTCCTGGAGCTCCTGTTCCAGTTGATGCTGAGGGGTGGTACTGTCTAGTGGTTTCCTTAAAAATGGTAGACGGTACCCTCATTCAACGAGCTGCAATGCCCAAGTGTCAGAGGTTACCCCCCATCTCCACTGAAGCAAGTGCTTGGAAATTCTCCCACCAACTCGGGGATCGTGAGGAGAGAACTAAAAGAAGCTTAGTAGGTATCGCCGCCATCTGTCATGGCTGCTGCCGTCTGCGGGCCCCTAGAAGCCGCTCTGCCCCATCTGGGAAGTGAGAAACGCCTATGCCCTTACCTGGCTTGCGGGAGCTGTGCTCTTTCCAAATGGGACGTCCCATCTAATAGCCTCTTCCCCTTCAGGAGAAGCCGAAAGATGTCTTCTGAGGTTGCTGCACAGCTAAACCCAGTGACTTGGCAGCTATTTTTGAGTCCATGAATTTCTCCAATGACTAATCAGCCTTTGGGCCGAAAAGGAGCTTGCCGTCAAAAGCTATCCATGTCCAGTAGCTTAGCTTGGACATTTGGCGAGTACCTGAACTGTGTATGTAGGCTGACTGTCTCAGCGCAGTAGACAATCCCAATGGCCGGCCAACACAATCTGCAGTGTACAGGCCCGACTGCAGTGCTTGGCAAGCTACCTCCTTGCTGTCATAAACGAGCCACAGAAAACCATCCCTCATTTTGCCACCCGAGAAATGTTCTGCCGCCTCGTCTATAAGCCTCCACAGCCTATGGTGATATTTGGCAAACACACCAAATGCATTAACAGCTTTCAGGGTCATAATGCTTAAGGCAAAAATCCTTAAGTCTTCTTAAATTCCCCATTTGTGGACACATTGAAGGTAGACGTGGCAGGACTGGAGCTCATTGCAACAGCTTGTACCACTAAACCTTGCAGCGTTGAATGTTAAGATAGGAAAGGCAAGTTCCCCCTCGCTGGTTCATATTTTTTTAGTAAGCTCTGAATCATAGCTGGGGTGGAGCATGGTCTCAACCACAGAGTAATGGGATCTGCAAAGGTAGCATGAAAGGGCAAGGCACTCTCTGTTTGAGGACGCTTGTCAAGGATTTCTGCGAGGTCATAGGCCGATGGTGGCTTCGATGGAGCACCCAGACTCTAAGCCTCAACTATCCTTCAGTATTGAGCATTAGAGTGTCCTTATTGCACTGCTTGCTGCATGTCAAGGTCTGGACATGTGTCCAATCCACTTGGATCATGGAGCCCTTCAGCAAGGGCAACCAAATTAGCCTGGTTGGTAAGTAAAGAAACGGTCTTCACCAGCTCCTTCTCCTACAGGCACGAGGTGAAAAGGCACCTGGCACCTGACCCCCCCCAGCCTCCTCATGTCATTGAAAATCGTCTGCATACTGTTGAAGAGTGTCGAGCGATAGTTGGTTACTGAAGAGCGATCGGCTCTAAGCACGGTCATTCCCAGGCCCAATGACGCCGGCAATTAAGGGTCCTTTGGCGCTACAGTTGGTTTCCCGGTAGCAGTGGTCAAGCGCGAGGGCGTCATATCTGACTTGGCAACCTTGGCGCCAGAAACTCAAGGGTGCAACTGGTGCCGAGGGAGCCTGCAGCGTCGAAGGCGGAGTCATAACAGTTGCAGCCGTTTTGAACATTTGGAGCATCTGCTCCTTGAAAGCCTCCCACTCTGCTCTCAACGCGCCCAGGTCTGGGCAGGTGTTACCGCGTTTGTCTGATGAATCAGAGTCGTGCCTACGTCGGTTCTTTCCTTCCTATGGAAGACGAGGAATTGCTTGGAGAATGCAACCTTTTCTTGGCCTTCGTCTAATGCCCCTTCTCTTTTTTGGTTGTAAGGCCTTTGATCTCCTGTTCCGACAACCTGGTGGTCGAAACAGCCAATGATTTCGACAGGGGCAACCCAAGTGCTAGTTTCACCGATCGCTTCCTCAACGATTTGGGATTCATTTGCTGACAAGAACCACAATCCACAACGTCATGATCTTTACTGAGACACCACACGGTAATCAACATCTTGGAATGGCAGTCTTGACACCACTTGAACCTGATCACCTTAGAAGCAGACATATCGACGAAAATCAATCGAATATTACAAACCTGACGAATGTGAAATTTCTCTTGCGAGACATGTACCAAATAACACAGTGCGGATGCGGAAAAAGGGAACTGCGCTACGGGGGCGTAGTGATCTTGCATATGTATGGTGGCCAACGTCACATTCGGAGACGAGTGGCACAGTCGAGTCAAGATATGATAGATGGTCGAGTCGTGCTAAGCCCACTGTCGAAAAAGTTTGAGCACCTAACACGGGAATGGATCTCTATCTGATGAGGAATCTGCAGGAGAACGCATTTCATTGAAATAGCGTATACTCTATTTTTGATCAAATACAAATAAAACCTAAAAACAAAAGAAACATTTCTGTTCCAAAACGCATCACCCAAATTCCCAACAAACAAAAGTTATTCTAAATCATCAACAAAATAAGGATTATCCCAACCCTTGTATTCAACTGTTGACCTTTGGAATACAATATCCCAGCTTTCCCAAAAAACATACAAAATTCAGGAGAAATGAGTGGACAAACAGAGCTTGCATTCCTACAGAATGACATTTTCAGGGATTGCTTTCATGCCATTGATACTACCACAATTACCCAAATAATTTACCATGAACAAAATATTTCCTAAAATAAATAGGTGGTGTGGGTTACCAAGTGTCACTAAACCAATCTATTTGTCCATGTTAGTAATATTTTTCTTACAAAATCTTACAAAAACTAGGTACTGTCAGCATCAAGTGAGGGGGCAGGGGGGCGAGATCGCAACACCTGCCGGTCTGAAAATGTGTCCAAGAAATGAAAGGGTGACCCCTCACACTTGTGCGCTCCATGCCTGTGATCAGTCATTCAAAAAATGATTCTATTCCTCATTAGTTTTACTAGAAATGCTTAATCAAGTAACTTGCTATGAGAAGGTTACATCATAATTATCAGATGTGTACTTGGTCTTAGATTGAAGGTTTCATCCTGTCAATAAGCGTTCCAGTGCAGCTTGTAGCCCCATGTGTGATACGATTGAGTGTATTCCTATACGCACTAAGCCAATTCCTTCATGGTATCTCCTAAGGAGTCCTCTGGGTAGCTGTAAGCAAGGTACTCCTGTTTGTTCAACAGGTGGGTAACAGTATGCCGCCTGGATTAAGGTGGGTTTCTGTTTCAAGTTTCTCAAAGAGCTGTGAATACAGCGTGCATCTTCTCCTAGAAGGCTGCAGCACACCTCCTAAACTAATACAAGCCAGTAAAAGCTTGGGATAAAATATGCTATGAGCTTTTACAGCTCAGATATTACGGTATGATTTAGGTAGGCCTTCAATTCTTACTGAGACAAATAGCACAGCTCAACATTTTGAAAGCTGCAGTGGTCCTTCACAAGGAGTTAATGCCTACAGGTGGTGTTGGAGCCAGTCTTAGGCTTATTAGTAGTTAGGAGCAGAGAGAAACTATGTAGATCATAGTTACTGGATTAAGAGGGTCTACCTTTGAAATTGAGAATGTCCCCATCCAGGGGGAGCATCTGAAAAGTTGAGGCGGACTGCAGGTCATCCATAGTTGCTTGAACCACAAGGCTCGCAGGTGTGATGTGCTTGGAGAGAAAAACATGGTATCTCCAAGCCGGTTTATATTTTTTTGTGACCTGCTTTTCAACTGTAGAGCTAGAGCATGGGGCTTGCCTCAAGGATAAAATGGGCTCAACAATAGGCCTGTAAAACATTAACACTGTCACGCTAGGAGGGACTTTATCCAATACATTTTAACTCCTACTTTGATGGTTCCCGGAGTCCCGAAGCCTCCACCGTCTATCTGATGCTCCTACGATATTGTGGATTGGGGTGGGCATGCAGAGAAGCCCACGGCATGTCTAAATAAGGAGAGGTGTCAAGTGTGCTGGCATTTTGCAGGTCTGTTGCCGGGTTCAAAATGTCAGCCTCTTCAGCCTTAACATTTAGCAGTAGAGACGGACCAGGCCCTGTTCCGAAAGGGGCTCCATCCCATAAGGGGTGGTCGTGTAATATGGTTTACATGGACAAGGAATATTGAGCCCTAGATGCCAGAGCACAACTCTCAATCAATTTAGGTCTAGCGGACAAAGGTGGCACAGAGCAGAGTGTAGATGAGGCCGGAAACTCACCCCTGACCTTCGATGGCGAGAGTAGTCATTAGCTGGAACAGAGAGACGACCAAGCTAGCACTGTGATGCGGTTGTCGACTTTTGGGCTGAAACCATACCCATCAAGGCTTTTGCAGAAAAATTTAACATCAAGTCTTTCATCCCAGTCAACCCAGGAAGCATACTTGGAAGTAAGACACTGACTAATCGGGGGAATTCGCCCCTTCTTCCCTATGAGGCGCCACCCCCTTTGAGGCCCACTCAGCAAAACCTCCCTAGGGGTTTGGGAAAGCAGGACCTCACCGAGTGTCTGCCCTAGGGGACAAGGACTCCCATAAGGAACTCCCTATACACAAGGCATTACACCTGCATAGAGAGTATGTGTGAGGGAGGGAAGAGAGACAGAGTGTGAGGGAGGGAGAGTGAGGGAGAGTGAGGGAGAGAGTGAGGGAGAGTGAGGGAGAGAGTGAGGGAGAGAGTGAGGGAGAGAGTGAGGGAGAGAGTGAGGGAGAGAGTGAGGGAGAGAGTGAGGGAGAGAGTGAGGGAGAGAGTGAGGGAGAGAGTGAGGGAGTGAGAGTGAGTGAGTGAGTGTGAGTGAGTGAGGGAGGGTGAGTGAGTGAGTGAGTGAGTGAGTGTGAGTGAGGGAGGGTGAGTGAGTGAGTGAGTGAGTGAGTGAGTGAGTGTGAGTGAGTGAGGGAGAGTGAGGGAGAGTGAGGGAGAGTGAGGGAGGGAGAGTGAGGGAGGGTGAGGGAGGGAGAGTGAGGGAGGGAGAGTGAGGGAGGGAGAGTGAGGGAGGGAGAGTGAGGGAGGGAGAGGGAGGGAGGGAGAGAGTGGGAGAGAGAGAGTGGGAGAGTGGGAGAGTGGGAGAGTGGGAGAGTGGGAGAGTGGGAGAGTGGGAGAGTGGGAGAGTGGGAGAGTGGGAGAGTGGGAGAGTGGGAGAGTGGGAGAGTGGGAGAGTGGGAAAGAGGGAGTGAGGGAGTGAGGGAGTGAGGCAGTGTGAGAGAGGGAGTGAGGCAGTGTGAGACAGTGTGAGACAGAGAGAGAGAGAGAGAGAGAGAGAGAGAGAGAGAGAGAGAGAGAGAGAGAGAGAGAGAGAGAGAGAGAGAGAGAGAGAGAGAGAGAGAGAGAGAGAGAGAGAGAGAGAGAGAGAGAGAGAGAGAGATGCTGCCAATACCTCTGTTTAGTCCAAGGTAACACTGACAATACCTCTAGGTACAGGGATCAAACTAATGCTAACACCATCTCCATGTATTTGGCTCAATGTAATACTGAACTATCCATTTGCTTGAAAGCCGGTCATAAACAACATGCCTCTTCTCATTACAGGGAAGAGAATAAGGGGCTAGCTACCCTTGAATGAAGGACGAGAATCCCAAAGCCAACACTAGTGCGGGACGTAGGAGCCACACAGAGTAGCAGAGCTGGCTGCAGCGCATAAGGAAGCGAATGCCAGAGGGGAAACATCGGACGGGCAAACATGCAAGGACAAAGAAGCTGAAGCCATGAAGAGCAGACAAAAACTGGAGGCGCAGCCACGTTCAGGACATGGTGGGCCAGGATCCCGCAAAGCAGCACCAAACCCAGGGAGGACTGAGTCCTCCGATCTCAACCAGAGAGCCAGGGAAGTGGGTGTGAGAGCCGACCAGAGCGGAACGTGAAAACCGCCCACATTCCGTGGTGAGGAGCGACGAGCAGCGGGCATCGCCGCTGCAGCTTGTGAAACAGAGCCTGCCTGGAGCAAACACTGCAACACAGCAGGTACGCAGGTGTACCAGGTCGGAAGGCGCAGAGAAGAAGAGAAACAGGAAAGAGGGAAGGATAGCCCTAACCACATACAGGGGCCCCAGGGACCAGAGAAGACTGAAAGAACAAGATTAGTTGAGGAGTTGCGAGAACCTAAGAAACCGAAAACTAAGAGAATCAGAGGTAGAAAAGGTTCACAAGACCCTAGCAAACTAAATGATACATTAGGCCTGGGAAACCCAAACGAGCCACATGGGCTGAACAAGCAGAGTGACACGAACATTCCACGGGAGCATAAGAGCACACGACAAGCAGTTGAAGTGTGGAGAGATCGACCCAGCTGATGGAAGGGGATCAGGGAAATATCCCTCCACATAAAGAAGATGTGAAATTTTGTGTTTTCAGGAACTTGAAACTAATCCGAACTATTCCATCAGAAATGAATAAAGCCTCCCTCATTAACATCTCCACAAAAATACAAAACAGAAATAAAGCGAGACAAAAAACAAAGTTTCGACAACAGAATAATGCAAGCCAAATCAGGAACTAAGAACCCTATCCCAGTCCCAGATAACTGACAAAAATAAAACATGGTGCTCTAACATCCAGAAGGCCCTAAGTGACAAAATTGCCACACTCCAAATCAAAATTGACAAGAAAAAACTAAACATACCAGCGACAACCATCCAAACAAACAGCTCACCTAGCAATGCCAAACCAGAACATAACTAACTTCACTAAAGTCTCCATACTGGAAGTCGAAAAAATAATCCTATCTCTGAAACCATCAAATTGTCGATGTGATAACTGCCTGGCTCAAATAATAAAAGACGCTGACAGAGACCTATCCCCATTCATTACTAAAGTTATCATCTCTTCATTCTCTTCAGGCACTACACCAAGTAACCTTAAGGAATCTTTGGTCCTGCCGCTCCTTAAGAAGCGAACACTAGACCCAGCGATACCAACAAATTACAGGCCCATCACTACGGTGCCCTTTCTACTAAAGAATCTAGATGGAGTGGCCTATTTACAGATCCAAAAATTCTTGGAGATGTACCATCTCCTAGGCACTAGGCAATCTGGATTCAGACCACAACACAGTACTGAAACAGCACTTATCGATCTCAAAGCCCAGGTCGACTAGCTGAGACACCAAGGAAAAACTGCCTTACTTCTCCTCTTGGATCTCTCAGCAGCATTCGACCTGGTGGATCACAAAGTGCTCTGCAACCAGCATCCCACTTCTCGCCACAAGCCATAGCTTGGATTAAATCATTCTTAAGTGAGAGAACAATGAGGGTCTTTCTCCACCTCAGCAGCTGCCGACCATGTGCCCATCACATGCGGTGTGCCCCAGGGATCTTGCGTCTCCCCCACCATGTATAACATTTTTACTAAGCCCCTGTTTGATGATTTAGACCATCGGGGCGTCACCTACACTAACTATGCAGATGACACCCAGATTCTCGTCCCACTTTCTGGGGATTACAAACAGGATTTGGCCTTGGTGAACCAAGATATACCTCATCATCCAGGCATGGATGGCCCGTCACGGTCTATATGCCTGAATGATGACAAAACGGAACTCATACTGGGGTCTACACACAACATCAAGAAACTCAGTCAGGACTATACAACCTTAGTCATAGACTGCCAGATAATCAAAGTTGCCAAGGAGGTAAAAACACTAGGTTTTTACCTCGACGCCAGTTTAACTTTGGAAAAACAAGTGAACGCTATGGCCTCATCCACAGCCTACACTTGTAAATTAATCCGGTCAGCCAAACCCTACCCCTCTACAACTAGTTGCACCACACTAGCACGAGCACTTGTGCTGTCCAAACTGGATTACTGCAACGCTCCATCTATAATGCGAATAAATACATCACGCAGAAAATCCAAATACTACAAAACACCCTTAGAGCGGCACTAGGAATCTCCAAAAGAGAACATATCTGAAGCATCAGCAGAGAATCTAATTGGCTATCCACAACAAACAAAATGAAACTTAAAACGGCATCCCTAACATTCAAATGTCTCCATAATTTAGCACCCAGCTACCTCTCAGGGAGGTTCAAAAGAAGAATCACATCTAGACCCATGAGAACTGCCTATACGAACTGCCTCGCAGTTCCTCCTTTCAAAATGACTACAATTGGAGGGAACAGCTTCCCGGTCAAAGCTGCTCAATTGTGGAACTCCCTACCGCCGACCTTAAGACTTGACCAAGCATACCCACACTACAGATTAAACTGCATCAAGTGGCTCAAAGAAAACGAGCCATAGGTGAGCCTACCAACCAACTAACCAATAGCCAAACCGACCTTTCCACTGTATCTATCGGCTATGTAATTGTATTACCTGCTATATTGTCATTGATCTGCACATTTTTGTCATTGATCGGCACGTTTTTGTCACTGATCTGCACGTTTTTGTGATTGTGTAACCTTGCAACTTGTAAGTCTAAAGTATTCTCATCTTCGTGCCCTGATACCTTCGGGTCCGGCGCGCGTTACAAATAAAGAAACTAACAAACTTTCAGAATGTTTGAGGAACTTTTTTTGATAGACTGACGAGAACGGTTTACTTTTAAGTAGAACTTTTGTTAATCAGTGGGCCAAGACCAGACGAGGGATTCTGGGGAAAAACTGAGAAAACATCTATGAAGATCCAAAAGTGCAGTGAACTCCTTATATTTTCTTTAGGTTTTGCCAAGTGGTAGGGCCAGTTTAATAGATGGGTTTGGACCGAGGAGCATTTTATTTTTGACTTAAGACAAGCACCTTAGTTTGGCTTGATAGGAAGGGAACGCCCTTTCAGAAAAAAGGGTCAAGTAGGCATTCTTTCTTTTATTTGAATAAAAGTATCTTGAAACATGTCCTCTGGTCAAAGTCCTTCTTCTGGCTTGCCGACTCCTTGCCATCCTGGAATCAGAACAGTCTTCACTTTGTCACTCATGGACCTGTGCTTTCTCATCTTGCAAGAGGAGGAAGACAACAAATGGCGTGACTCACTGAGTGTGAATGCTTTTCCACCTTCTTATGCACCCTTTTCTCTTCCTGCACCTTTGCTTTCTCAGGAGCAGGCTTCTCTTCCTTGACACTCAGTTTTCAGATCAGAGAAGGCTGGAGACCTGCACTGCTCCATGTTAAGGTCCACCCAGCGACACCCCACACACTTTGTGCAGGTCAGTAAGGGACATTTTAGCAATGCCGTCCTGCCAACGTTTAAAGGCTTGAGACCAGGCAGGATGGTGCAGCACAAGGTGTATGTATGTGTGTGTGTTCCAGAGAAATGGCGTGCTTTGCACGCAGAAAAAAGGAACTGTGGCCAAGAGGCACACTGTGCCTTCTTTTATAGGCCAGCGACATATCTGGACCACATTAACCAGATTGTCAGAAGTGTTGGAGACTGAGAGGCTCTATGCTCCCAGCTAAAAATTTGCAAGACCAGCTTGCGCTGAAGGATATCTATCAAGATAAGGAATTGGAGAGGAAATAAATATTCTGTCGGACAGCTGAGCAGAGCCAATCCCTCTGTCACAGTAAAATGCAAGGTAAGGTAATCCTACTGAATCAATCTTGAATGAAGAACCTATTTCGACTGAGGCAATCCAAAATGAATCTCTTCTCTAAATGAAGTTGAAGTTGCATTTTAAACTCTGAAGAAGGAAGTGCTCTACAGCCCACAATTCTAGCAACTATAACGACGCAGAAGATGGAAATACTTCCTAAACATCTCAAGTTGGAGATGAGATGCAAACTGGAGGCACAGCCTCCATTTGTGCGATCCCATGTTATGCAGCCACTGACTGTACCGCTCCTACCCACATGGAAAGACTGCTACTTCATTTGCAGAAAACTAACCACTGCCAGGTCAGCATTTTTTCAGCTTGGCCTGAGGGAAGGTACGGTTGGATTCAGAATAAGCCACAAGTCTTCATTTTTCTAGTTGTCTTTCAGTGTAAAAAATAAAAACACTGAGGGTGGAATCACAGGGACGGAAGGAAGAGATTTGAGCTAAAGCAATACTAACATTTATAAAAATGTGAAAGCCCCTCTACTGAGAAGGAACACTGTCAAATAGCTGGTTTTCTGTGATAGCGGCCACTCCGGCCGGCCTATAACCATGTTTTAGCTCACTGAAGCTTACCAGAGGAAACTTACAAATTGCTTACCGCTAAGTAATGTTCTCCCTGAGGTATCCCCTGTTCACAAATTCCTCATCTTAGATATAATCAGCAGCATCCATTAAATCATAGAAGCTTTTCAACAACAGATGGCATGGTGTCACTCCAGTGGTGAAGTCCCTCGATACATCTGGCCCTCTACTGAGCAAAAGTGTTCAGGTAGGCCATATATACAGCGCATCATGTCCTGTGACCTCAGTTTTCCTTTTTGGCCCCTGTGTCCAGTGGCTTGGCAGAATAGTAAAGGGAACCAACAAGCTCTCTAATTGTGGGTCAAGATGGGGGGGGGGTTATGAGAAATTTGAGGGATAAGAATCCATTGGAAAAAGCATTACTAGCGGCAAGTAATTTGTTCTTCTAATGGGAATGTTCTGGGGAATTGGTGAGTTTGCAAAGGAGTCAACTGTGTGGGAGACCCCTGTTCTGTGCAAGAGATTATAGGTGTGGCACAGCTGGTCCAGAGCATGTTATGGGGGATCGGCCCTGATGCAAGCAGGGAAAAACAAGGATCCCTTCCCTCCCACGACATTCTGCGATCATCCTGGTGAAGATCCTTGAGGCAGAGTTTAGGCTGACGGTTAAGACACAAAACCGGTCAATGGGCACTGCCAATTATGAACCTCGGGTACTTCCTGTGCTTTGGATGAATCCGGAGAGTCCATGGCCTAGAGGATCTGCACTAAGGTGACCACCCTTCCTGACAATCCCCGGGATCAGGATGGGGTGAAGGCTTCTGTCCTTCCTCAACACCAGGACAGAGCACCCCAAACACACACCTTTTCCAATTGGGGGTTTAACCCCCCCTGCACCACCCTTCGCTCCCCTGCCTCCTCACGTCCGCACCATGAATATTGAGCCAGGTCCCACGCACCCCACCATCCCCCCCAGACACACACAAACTCACTCACCTGAAACCAAATGCCTACATCTTCAACTCCGGCCGTGCCCATCAGTCCTTGCACGCACTCAAGTACAGAGAAAGGCATGGCTTTCCAGACTTGTAGGCTAAGGTATTCAGGCTTTTTGCCCACGATCAATAGATCCCGGGCAAAAGACATAATATCGGAGGAGGTCGCTCTGGAGGCAGATAAGCAAAAAATGGAGGAAGATTGGGAGGGTGCTTTAGGAAGGAAAGCCAATAACCATGGGACACCACTTCGCATATCCATGTATCCCAAGTAATACAAAAAAATTAATCGGAGCAAAAGGTCAGCCTATCTCCTACCAGAGAAGCGCGAGATCAACAGCTAAACGGGTTTTGCGGCTGTTGCCGCTAATCAGACAATGTATGCAGATGTGGACAGGTCTCAACTTCCACCTCTTCCAGGTCTACTGTATCTTCTCTGTACCACACAGGTTGAACCAGTCTGGGTTCTTTCTCTCTGTTAAAAGATATGTAGTAACGAACACCCGTTCCATTCCAGACTCAGATTGTGAAAGTGGAGCACTGTGCTTTAACTCCAAAGAGGTGGAACCCATTAAAAAAGGCATGCCCAGTAATTTGGCTTGTATATCCAAGACAAAACCTGAAGTTTTAAGCCAGCCAGCAATGCATTATTGTGACTGAGCACAGAGCGAGCCACTCAATCCATGATGGAACAAGTTACTTACCTGTAACTGTTGTTCTCCAGCATGGGTCTGGCATGGATTCACATGCTCATGAATATTCCCCGTCGTCAGGCTGGGAATCCTCGGTAAAGAAAAAACCAGTATCAGTTTCGTTTCTGATCTGTCTTTCGTAGTAATAACCAATCACTGGTCTCTGCGTCATACTGACCACAGCCAATGACTGCCCTCTACCTAAGCACCGCCTCTGGCAGCCATCTTCAGATTTGGAAGCACGTGAAGTGGCAGTATGACCAAGTGAAGAGCCGCAGAGGGGTAGGCGGGAGGGTTCGCATGTGAATCCATGCCAGACCCATGCTGGAGAACAACAGTTACAGGTAAGTAACTTGTTCCTTCTCCAGCATGGGGTCTGGCATGGATTCACATGCTCATGAATAAAGAATACATAGCAGTACACACATGCACAACCACGGGAGGTGGCAAAGGCTCAACATTAAGCATCACATCAACTCAACATTAAGCATCTTACCTCCTCACCAGGCTCACCTCAGGCGAACAGGTTGCGCAGCACTGCTTGGCCGACCCTGGACTCCTCCCTGGAATCCCGGTCGACGCAGTAGAATTTCGTGAAGGTGTGCGTCGACCTCCACGTAGCA
The DNA here is from genome assembly GCF_040938575.1 of Ambystoma mexicanum. Classification (NCBI taxonomy): domain Eukaryota; kingdom Metazoa; phylum Chordata; class Amphibia; order Caudata; family Ambystomatidae; genus Ambystoma; species Ambystoma mexicanum. The sequence goes on from NC_090932.1 coordinate 97,359,983, forward strand.
GCCCTGCATATGTCCAGCAGGGGCACACCAGATAGGAACGCCGTAGTAGCTGCGATCGCTCTGGTGGAATGGGCTCTCGGACGGCCAGGCAGCGGTCGGTTTGCCAACCGGTGACAGCACATGATACAGCCGGAGAGCCATCTGGAGATGGAAGCCTTCGAGAGAGCCTTCCCCTGATTGACAGGTCCAAAGTTCACAAAGAGTTGTGACGTCTTCCGAAAACCCTTCGTGCGGTCCACGTAGAACTTCAGCGCTCTAGCTACATCCAGCGAGTGCAAAGTCCTCTCAGCCGGCGACGAAGGCGACGGGAAGAACACAGGTAACACCAAGGGTTCGTTGAGATGGAAGTCCGACGGTACCTTGGGCATGAAGGAGGGGTGCGTCCTGAGCACTACCCTCGTGTCGTGGAAAGTCAAGTACGGGGCCTTGCAGGAAAGGGCCTGGATCTCTCCCACTCGTCGTGCGGAGGTGATGGCCACAAGAAAAGCTGTTTTCCACGATAGAAACTTCAACGGGGCCGAGTGCAGAGGCTCGAACGGAGGTCCCATGAGCTTGGTCAGCACCACGTTGAGCTCCCACGCCGGGGCCGGAGCCTTCACCGGCGGGAACGATCTGAACAGTCCCTTCATGAACTCTTTCACCAGACGATGAGACCACAAGGACGTCCGCCCCGTGGTTCTGGTGTATCGGGAGATCGCAGCAAGATGAATCTTGATGGACGCGTGTGCCAGACCAGCTTTGGCCAGCGTCAGCAGGTACGGCAGTACTTGGGGAGCCGTAATCCGTAGAGGGTTAATCTTCTGTGCGTGGCACCAGACAGAGAACCTCTTCCATTTGTGTCTGTAGCATTTAAGAGTCGAGGACGCCCTGGCCTTTGCAAGAACCTCTCTGCAATCGGCCGGTATGTCGTATCCTCCAAACTCTAGCGCTGCAGGAGCCAGGCCTGCAAGTTCAGTGACTTCGGGTCGTGGTGGAGGATGGCGCCTCCTTCCCTGGAGAGTAGATCCGCGTCCGCCGGCAGCTTGATCGGCAGGGACGCTGACAAGTCCAGCAAGTCCGGGAACCATATCTGCCTCGGCCACGCAGGTGCGACGAGGATCATCCTGCACCGTGACCTCTTGAGCTGGTTGACGAGCCGGATTAGCAGAGGCAAGGGAGGGAACGCGTAGAGGAACAGGCCCTCCCAGGGGAACGAGAAAGCATCGCCCATGCTCCTCGTCTGGGGAAACCTGCTGGCGAACCTCCGGCACTTGGTGTTCGTCGCCGTCGCGAACAGGTCGATCTGGGGTGTGCCCCACCGTCGGAAGAGGCGATCCACCAGATCCTGCCGTAGTTCCCACTCGTGGCACGAGCGCAGCTCCCTGCTGAGTGAGTCGGCGATGGTGTTTTTTATCCCTGCCAGATGAAACGGCACCAGAAAAATCCCTTGGGCGACGGCCCAATGCCACAGGTCCTGCGCCTCCTTGGACAGCGCTGGGGACCTGGTTCCGCCCTGTTTCCTGATGTAAAACATGGTGGTGGTGTTGTTGGTGAAGATCCTCACCACCTTGCCCTTGAGGGACGGAAGGAAGGACCTGAGGGCCCAAAACACTGCACGGAGCTCCAGGACGTTGATATGCAGGGACTTCTCCGTCGGGAGCCAGAGTCCCCTTGCGTGCAGATTTTCGGTGTGCGCTCCCCACCCTTCCAGGGAGGCATCCGTGGTCACAGTCTCCTGGTGGGCTGGGGTCTGGAAGTCCATGCCCGCCGTCAGATGCGCGCGGGTGCCCCACCACCGTATCGCTCGTCGGAAGCTCTCGTCGAGCTTGATCCTTTCCTCGAAGCTGCCCGTCTGGATCCAGCGCGCATCCAGGAATTCTTGCAACGGGCGCATCCGGAGCCTGCACATGGGAATGAGGTAGATGCAGGAAGACATCATCCCGAGGAGGGACTTGATGGACCTCACTTTGGCCGCGTCGGCCACCAACATCCGTTGCACCTTGCCCAAGATGGTCCTGGTCCTCTCCTCCGACGGGGAGGCCAGAAGGGACACTGTGTCGAGCCTCGCTCCCAGAAACAGTGCGACTTGCGCGGGCACCAGGTGGGATTTGGTGTAGTTCACGGAGAATCCCAGGTCCGTGAGGAGTTGGACGGTCCTTGCCGTGTGGACCACGGCGAGCTCCCTCGTCTTGGCGCGGATGAGCCAGTCGTCCAGGTAGGGGTAGACGTGAATCCCCTCGCGGCGCAGCTGCGCCGCCACCGGTGCGAGGCACTTGGTGAATACCCTGGGTGCCGACCGTAGTCCGAAGGGAAGGGCTTTGAACTGGTAATGACGCCCTTGGACCACGAACCTGAGGAATTTTCGGTGCCCCTTTAGGATGGGAATGTGGAAGTAGGCATCCTCCAAATCCAACGACGATAGGAAGTCTCCTTCCTCCAGCTGACCCAGGACGTGCTGGAGGGTGACCATCCGGAACTTCTGCGCCTTGATGAACTTGTTCAGACGTTGCAGGTCTAGGATGGGGCGCCATCCTCCCGTCTTCTTCTTCACGAGGAAGTATCTCGAGTAGACTCCGGAGCCCCGAAGCCTCTTTGGGACGAGTTCGATGGCGCCCTTCCTGAGCATCGCCTTTACCTCCAGGAGAAGTTGAGGGACGTGAAGTTCTTTCCTGGCCACGGGGGGGACGCGCGGGCACCTTCTTTGAAACTCGAGCGCGTGGCCCCGGGCCAGGGCGTCCAGCACCCAACGGTCGGTGGAGATGGACTCCCACACGCTGACGAAGCCCGCCAGCCGGCCTCCCACCGGGGTGCTTCGGTGGGGGCCCGACCCCACGGCCGGTTCAATCCTGCTTGGACGCGGCCTTGCCGCCTTGACCTCCTTGGCGACGACGGCGGGGTCCGCTAGACTTGCCTCGTCCTCTGTAGGCCTCTTGCGACGACGAGCGGGCCGCTTGACGGTAGGAAGCGAAACCGCCGCCGGAACCTTTGGAGGCGCCCTTGCCTCCGCTGCTCCGAAAGGGCGTCCGTCGTTGCTGCAGAACTCCAAGGGCCCGGGCCGTCTCAGTATCCGCCTTGATGGCCTGAAGGGAATCGTCCACTGTCTTCCCAAACAGGTTGTTCCCGTCGAAGGGCATGTCCAGCCGGAAGTCCGTAGCTTTGAGCCATCCACGACGTCGAAGGCAAACGCCGTTGCCCAGCTGGCGGAACCCAGTGTCGGCGATGTCCGTCGCCACGGTGATGGCGTGGTCCGAGGCCACCTCACCTTCCTGCAGGATCTCCAGGGCCTCCGCCCTCTTGTCGTCCGGCAGAAAATCCAGCAGGGGAGCTATCTTGTACCAGAGCTCCCTGTCGTAGCGAGCCACGATAGCCAAGGCGTTGGCCGCTTTAATCGTCGTCGCTGCCGACGAGATGACTCTACGTCCCATAGCATCCAATTTCTTTCCCTCGCCGTCCGGCGGGGAAGTCGATGTGGAGGCCGCACCCCCCCCCCCGCTTTCTTCCTGGCTGCCGCGGAGACGACGGAATCCGGGGTAGGCTGCGCCCGGAGGCATAGGGGGGCCGTGTCCGGGACCCGGTACTTTTTCTCGTACCGGTCTCTTCTAGCTGGCGTCGTGGAAGTGTTCTTGAGGAGGGAAAGGCCCTCATCCCAAATGTCGTCCAACAGAGGCACTGCGAGGACCGTCTTCCTCTTGGCCTCGCGCCGCTGATAAAGGAAGCCTTCCTTTTTCTTCTCCTCAGGGCAGAGTTGGAAAAGCTCGGAAGCCCTGGAGATCATGGAGTGGAAAGATCCGATCTCGTCGGGCGGAGAAGCCCTGGTGGGAGGCGACGACGGAATATCCTCGTCGTATGCCTCGTCGTCCGTACCCGTCGCTGCCGTGTCAGTCCCCGTATCATCCCCTCGGGTGGACGGGGAGGAGGGCTGGACGGGGCGCGACGGTTGAAAAGGAGGTGGTGGATGGATCCTTCTTTTCTTGGTAGGGGGAACACCAGAAGGTCCCGGTTCTGGATCCCCCGACGGGAGAGGTTCCTCCGTCGGTAACGGTAGCCTCGTCCTTATCTCGGAGCATAAGGACTGTATGGCCAACAAAATGGCCGCCGAGTTGTCTTGCGGCGCTGGCAGAGGGGAATCCGACGGGCGAGCAGGGGCCCCGTCGGTATCCTCGACGATGTCGTCGTCGTCACCTGCGTCGGGGTCCATTCCGACGGGCTGGCCTTCTTCCACGCCTAGGCCGTGGCTTAAGACCTCGATCAGCTCCTCTTCTGAGGTTGAGGCCGAATCTACGACGACGCCCTGCCCCCCCTTCTTCTTCCCCACGGGGGTCCTATCGATGGGCACAAAAGAAGACTCCCTCCGAGGAGGCAGGGAGATTCTGGGCCCCGAGGTCGCCACCACTGGTGCAGCCTCCACAGGCTGAGCCAGGGCCGCCGCGACCGTTTCGATAGAGGGCTTGGTCGGATGGATCAAGGCCTTCACCACCTTAGGTGCGCTCACCGCCTTATCCTTGAGGGAGGGGGCACTGCCACGCTCCTCCTCTGCCTTAGAGCTCGACCGGGGCATCTCCAGGAGCTTCGCCGGGTGCTCGGCCTTCCTCTTACCCGACCCAGAGCGTTGGCTCGTGGTTGATGGTGCCGGGGAGGGTGCGCCCTGCCTGGCGCCCGTAGAGCCCGACCGTTCGGCGCTCCCGGTGCCAGCGGACTCGCGGTGCTTAGCCTTATGTTGGGCCCCCGTCGCCGGGGCGCCCTCAAAGGTCTTAGAAGACCGCTCGGATTTCTTCTTCTTCTCGCCAGACGGGCTCTTACCCTCCAGCCAGTTGGCGAGACGTTGATGGCGGTCCTTCATGGTCCGTTCCGACATGTTGCCGCAAAACGCACAGTCCTTCTCCACGTGCGTCTTGTCCTCATGAAGGCAGTAAAGGCAGAAAGAGTGTTCGTCCTCCTTAAAGACGTTCTGCAGCTGGCATCCAGGGCAGACCCTGAACAGCTTTCCGGGCGTCGAGCTTCCCTTCTCCTGGGCCATCTCCGAGACCGGGCCTGAGAAGCTTCTGGAGTCCTCCGAAGTGTAGCTCGACGAAATCTTCACCCTTGAGGGGCGCAGACGAATCCGACACGGGTCCCCGTTGATCGGATGTAGGATCGGTGGAGCTTGAGGCTCTTTTGACCGAAAGAATCGAAGTTTTTTGTGAAAAAGCGCGAAAAATAGCACTAACGCTCGAGAGCAATAGCACGAGGATCCCAACACATGAACGTGCGGTAAAAATCTGAAGATGGCTGCCAGAGGCGGTGCTTAGGTAGAGGGCAGTCATTGGCTGTGGTCAGTATGACGCAGAGACCAGTGATTGGTTATTACTACGAAAGACAGATCAGAAACGAAACTGATACTGGTTTTTTCTTTACCGAGGATTCCCAGCCTGACGACGGGGAATATTCATGAGCATGTGAATCCATGCCAGACCCCATGCTGGAGAAGTAAAGTCCTATTTGCTGCACCATACAAGCTGCTTCCTTCCCATCCGTAATCAGATAATTGAAGGAGGCACAGACTTCATCCTCAGGCAAATGCGCCAAAGCCTCGACGACCACTACCCACAAACCATGAGAATGCTTTGCTATGGCGCAACAAGTATTAATTGCATATAGTGTCCGGCTGGCCCAGATAAAAACAAAATCTACTTGGTCATGGTGTCTAGCTTTTTACTTTCACTGTCACAAATGAGGGGAAAGCAAAGAATTACATTGTGCTTTGTGCCAGATTCCAGCCTATAAGCGCGGCACTGGGTTTCAAACCCATGCTACTTGGCTCTGCCTTGTTCCCAAGATGAGCACGTTGACCCTGAAGTTATCCTGTAGCCAACTGGACCACACAACTTTCTATTGGAGGATGCTTTGTCAAGAAGTATGGACACAATGGTCCAGGCACATGCCTGTACCAAGTTATTTATCAACTTCTGGGTTGGAACATAGCCTCTGACAGAGTTCCATTATGTGGTCCTTGAAAACTGCATCAAAAGGCAAGAATGTTTGTTTGCGATAGATCCTTTTCGAGTATATCTGATAGGTCATACTGTGTGACTCGTCTGATTGAAGAACTTCACACGAGAGATTCTACCACCTTTGCCACTGTGTGCCGAAAAGCGCCATTAGGGTGGCTACAAGAAGCACAGTTCAACAGCACAGGAGCAGCTCTGCTCCATAAGGAGCAGCTTGGATAATATCAATATCTAGTAAGTTGTAAAGCCTATTGGGGCATCGCAGATCTGCCAGAAATCAGTAATAGGGCATCTTCATTGATCAATGCCTCAAGAAAATCTTTTGCACAGAAGGTGGCTCCATTCCATAGAGGAGTGGGTCCCATCATTGTTGAAGGATGCATCAAATAAGAAAATAGTTTTTTGTTTTTCGGTGCATTCCTCAACGCACTGTTCAATCCAAGTAGAGCAAAAGTTTAAACTCAACCATTGTGAGCTGAAGCTGAATTCCTGATGACAAACCATAACGCCAATAGGGCTTGAGGAGCCACTGCACTCCAAGTCTGTACCGAGCTGTAGGGCTTGTGATAACTGACTTTAATGGTAACCTAGCCTGTCTTTGAGGGAGTGGTGGGACCAAGTTCTATCTTCTGTTCTGAAGTGGTCTGCATTCTGGATTTCTATAGAGCCTTGAAAGATCCAACTGTTCTCTCAAAGAGAATTTTGTGGAAAATCTTACCTTGCTCCCTCTTCTTTTTGTCAGAAAGGAAAGCGGAAGAATGGCAAGTTTGGCTCCTGGAGTGGGAGCATTTGCAGAGTACATGCTTTTTCATCGATTCCCTATAATTTGAGAGGCCTTTTTTGTGCTCTGTTCAGTCGTTTCAGAACTTCTGCCCTTCAAGGACCATCCATTCGAGCGTTTATATATCTTGGGACTTAAATGAGGACTGGCCTAAATCCAATTTGGCTGTACTTTCCCTCAATGCTTGCGGGATCATTGATTGACATGACCTGCAGTCCCTGACAGCATGGTAAACAGCCAAACACAGACAAACGGTTTGTTGATCCATAAGTGACATCTTGAAGTCGCAGTTGCCACATTGATGGAAATTGGGGCTTGTTTGGTACCGAGCATGCTGTAGAATTTTTAACTACTTTCTATAAAGAAATTGGAGACAATCATTCTGGATATCATGCTGAGCATGCAGAAAAAAAGTAAATGAGGACAAGAGGCATGATGTGCTGGATAAATGGGCAGAACACATTTCTGGATTCCAGGAGCAGATGCATCGAGGGCCTTCGCTGTTGGAGTCAACCCCCTTCTGGAAAAATGTTTTGGCAATTTGGCTGGTGCTTCAGATTACGTCCAAGATAGGAATCTTTGGGAAGGTGCAATTCACTAGAAATATCAGTTTGTGGAACAGTCTTAGTCTACCCACAAGGGCAGTCCAACCCCATACTTTAGGCTATTCGCCTTTAAACAAGAGTATCAGATTAGCAAATGGTAAAGCACTGTTGGTTAAACTGGTTGTAAATCCCTCTGAGTAAGAAAATGCCCATAGAACGAGTTATTGGTCTGTTTTCGTTCTCATTAGGGGGGCTCGCATATTTTTGAAAATTATGAAAAGCTTGGATTTTTACTCCAAGGCAATAACTAATTGTGAGAGAACCCATAAGCGGCCTGTCTTCCTGCACAGTTTTTCACATCTTGAAGTCACATTTTGCACGCTGCTATGACTCCACTAAGAATTTTATGCCTCAAAAAGAATGGTCTTTGCCTCGATTCTGTAAGAATTAGAATTCCTGACTTCAGAGCTCAGGAGAAAAGGTACCTAAAGGCTGATGTTATAGAAGTGGGCAAACTCAGGTCACTGGCATGGGCTTCCATGCCAATTAGACCAGCATTTTAAAACAGTAATTGACCGAGTAGAGTGAGACCACTCCAATTGCTCTTGAGGCGCCTGATCGCCCACTTTAACAACTGAAAAAATAGTGAACAATCTTTACAGTTCTTGATGGAAGTGGATAGCACAATTGGCAAAATGGTCATTGAGGTCTATATATGGGATACACTACTCACCGTAATCGTATTTCTGAGGCTTGTGGATGTGCTTAGATCACATGCTATGCATAGATTAGAGAGCAGTGTCTGGCGAAGGTGGGGGCTGTGAGAAGGTACAGCAGCAAATAGATGTTTAAGCACTGCTTGTCCCACCCGTTATCTGCTTTAGAATGTTTGTCAATGCAGTAGTGCTGAGTAAAAGTAAGTATAGATTTCAATGTAGCTGCCTTGCAAATGGAGTCCAGTGGGACGTTTGCAATAAAGGCCAAAGTAGCTCCTGTAGCGCTGGTAGAGTGAGCTCTTGGTGTGAAAGGCAGAGTTTTGTTTCAAAGAGTAGCAAAGCTGTATGTATTTTACAAGCATAAAATAAGCAGTGTCACGGAGCAATTTTCTATGCAATTCTGTAGGTTTATTAAATTGGCACTTGTGTAGCAAAGTTAGCTATTTAAGTTACCCTGTTCAATATAAGCACAGCTCACCCTGCATTCCTCTTGCCTTCAGAGCTCTCTCCACCATCTTTTCTCGGTTCACTGCAAGTTCAAAGGGGTTAATGGAGAGCGAGTGCAGCACTCATTTGCCAAAAGGCCTGTGTGAGAGTGCTATGCACATTTTATTTGTATCTTTCAAATAATTGCAAACCAGAAATAATCGGGATAATACTGTTAAGCTAACTGTATCCTGTCAGACAAAGACCAGTATGTGTTAGTTTATTTTTTTTTAAAGGGCTTTACATTCCTTTTCTAAAACTGTAATAGGTTACATAATGCATAATTACAGTATTACAGTATTACTACTGTAATACACTGCATTGTCTCCATGCTTTACAGTGAAGTGTTTCTAAATCTCAGTGTCAACTAGATTTCATTTATTTGGGAAAGATGCATCATATTGACTAGTGGACACCTTTGAAAATGTACATGACCATGTGGCCAAATGCTTTGATGGCAAACCTAGTCCTGTGGCCTTGCTGGTTACATACAGCTTGCAACTGGTGCTCAACCCATGATCTGATCCCATACTCCTTGACAATCTATCTTACCATGTGGGTTTATACCCATTACCCTGAAAGTGAGATGGCTGCAAACTACAATATTCTGCCTAGTTTGCCCAGTTCTCTGCCTGCTATGCCATCCACTCTGCTAAGTCTTTTACATAATGAATACACAAAGCTAACTTTATATCTACTTAATGTAGCCATCAATAGTTTCATCCAGTCTGTACATCTAAAGACATACTACAAAACTGTACACGGTAGGTGGCCTAGAGAGCTAACTTTGCTCTAGGATTACATTATATATTTGCACCTGCAGTAGAGAGCTGGCCAAACTGTTTTAAGGGCCTTTTTATCATATCTATTTATTTGTGTCCGTTCATGCAGCTAACCTTTTTACAGACATTCATCCAGGGCTCGTAAAGTATTTTCACCCACTCGCATAGTCGAGTAGATTTTAAGAAGGCCCAGTACCATTTTCAGGGGATGTTGGAAACTTTTATTTAAACTTTACTTTGTTTGCAGTAAATATCAAATACAAGTTTCACTGTGCATGTCTGGCCTCTGGGTTGCAACAGTGTGCCAAACTAAAGTGGGTTTGTGGTGACATGCACCATTTTACAGAAAGAATTTGCAAGGCCTGACTTATCTCACTAATGTCTTACTTCAGCGGTATACAAAACTGCTGTAATTGTTGCTCATTTTATATCTTGGGTACAAGTATCTTCTGGTGGCATTATAGACATTAGTACATCTCGAGAACCATCCCCAAAATAATGTTGGAGGCTACGGGGCATATTGTGCTGGGCGGGGACTTTAATCTGTGGGCCGACCCTAGTTTGGATCACAAGGCGGGTAATCCAACTGTCAATACTGAAATGAGAGGGGACCATAATGATTATGTGAACATGATGCAAGTATACGCGCTGGTTGATGTATGGAGGGATATGCACCCTGACAAAAGAGAATACACTTTTTATTCTCCCCCGCAGAATACTTACTCGAATAGATTATATCTACCTCTCACGGGAGCTGCACAACATCACATCGCACTCTGAGATCACCCCAATCACATGGTCTGATCACGACATGGTCACAGCAGATATACAGTGGGAACACTTCCGATCAGGGGTGGAAAATGGAGGTGCGATGAGACCCTGTGGAGAGACCTTGTCTTCAGAGAGGAACTGGAAACCGAGATTATAGAATATTTAAAAACAAACAAAACTGGGGCGATCTCCAAACGGGGTGTGTGGGAAGCGGCCAAAGCAACCCGGAGGGGGATCCTTATACGGGAGGGGGCGAGGAAGTAAAGGGAAAGGGCCCTCATTGAAAATAGGCTTCGGAACGAAATATGTCGATTGGATAAGGAGGCCAGGGAAGGGGCCGGCACAGACCGAGATAAGATTCAAGAAGCTAGAAAGAAGCGGGAGGAGCTTCGTCACCTAGAACAAGGTCAGATAGCACGTAAACTGCATTTATTAAAACAAAAGTTTTACGAGAAAGGGACAAAGCCGACGCACTGTTGGCTGCTAGACTCAGAACTCAGGCAACAGGCAGAACGAAGGGTAAAGGAAATAACATGCAATACTCCTGAACAGGGACAAGACAAACCATCCATCCATCCCAGAACTGTTCGCAAACTTTTATGAATCCCTATAATCTTCTGAAACAGACCCAAACTCGCAAGAGATAGATAACTATCTCGCTGACATCAATCTCCCCAAAATAGCGGAGGTAGACTCTGCTCACCTTGAGGCCCCCATAACGTAAGAGGAAGTACACCAAGCGATCAAAAGGCTAACACTGGGCAAATCCCCGGGGGAGGATGGATACACAGTCGGCTTTTATAAGACCTTCAATGCCCTCCTATCCCCATTTCTGACTGAATTATTCAATGAGGTCCTAGAAACGGGAACTGCCCCCGATTCCTTCGTCCGAGCTCTCATATCGGTCATCCCCAAGGAGGGTAGGGACCCCAAATGTTGTTGGTCATATCACCCTATATCCTTGCTCAATCTCGATGCCAAAATCTACACAAGGGTATTGGCTGCCAGGTTGGAGACTCACATGCCCTACCTTATTCACTCCGACCAGGTCGGATTCATAATCGGGCGACAAGGGGCGGGCACCATGCGAAAAACTCTCCATTTGGTCGCAGCCCCCCAAAACATGAATGGTGAATCCGCCTTGCTTTCCATTGATGCTGAAAAAGCATTTGATAGAGTGGAATGGGAATTCCTTGCAGTCCTCCGCGCCGTAGGTATAGGACCAAAATTTAGAAAAGGGATAAAAGCAGTGTACACAGAGCCTAGAGCCCCAGTGTCAGTCAATGGAGAGTACTCGAGGTGGTTCGAATTGAAACGTGGCACCCGACAGGGATGTCCCCTATCGGCCATACTCTTCGCCCTTTCTGTGGAACCCCTAGCCCAGAAAATAAGGAATGATGCCCGAATTGAGGGAATGAGACTGGGGCAGGTGGAATACAAGGTGGCGCTATACGCCGATGACTTACTTCTCCATGTGATAAACCCCAACACATCCATCCCCAGGGCACTAAATTTAATAGATGCATATGGCTACTTATCGGGATTTAAAATCAACAAATCCAAGTCAATACTCTTCCCCCCTACTGGGATCGATGGAAGCGAACAATGAAAGATATTCTTCCCTGGGCCTTACGATAGAGCATGAGAAATTGAAATATTTGGGGATACACGTCACAAGATCTCTACGTGATCTATATGAGGCCAACTTCCCGGCACTTCTCCAAAAATTCCACGCGGACCTCGCCAGGTGGGACAAATTAACCATATCCTGGCTGGACGCCTAAATGCAATAAAAATGACCTGTCTCACGAGATTTTTATACCCCTTTCAAATGCTCCCTATCCAAATGCCGCGCCAATTCTTTACAGAAGTCAAGAAAGCGATCATAAAGTTCCTGTGGCAGGAGAAGAAACCAAGAATTGCATATACCAACCTGACGCTACCAAAAGATAAGGGTGGGATGGGCCTTCCGGATATTCAGAAATATTATGTAGCAACCCAGTTGCGAGTCCTCATTCCCCACCTCCGCGATCAGACAACACCTCAATGGATTGCCATGGACAACCACTACTTGTCCCCGACGACAATCTCTGAGTGGCTATTGTCCCCTAGAAGGAGAGTATTAAAGGAATTTAAAGCACACCCGATGTTTGAAACCATATGGGATGTATGGCGAGAAGGCAAGGATATGGAAAACATCACTACGTGGCCATCGCCACTAAGTCACCTGTGGTCCCCTGGCATCAACGACCGGATTTCAATCCTGGTACGAGGCGGGCCTGGAAAGGGTGGGACAACTTCTAAAAAAGGACTCATTTATCACGCTCCCCGAGCTGGAGGAGGCACTCTGAATTGGCACACTGTCTGCATTCCACTTTCTGCAAGTTAAGGGTGTCCTGACAAAGCCCAAATGGAAGGACAAGTTTGAAAGTGACCTCACCCCATTTGAGAAAATATTAGATTCTAGAACTGAAACGAAGGGAATGATCTCGATCCTATATAGAACGCTCATAGAGGCAGGGGAAGGGGAAGGGTCAACAGAACCCCTTTGACTGAAATGGGAGAGGGACATTGGAGATAGTATTGATCCGAAGATGTGGGACAAGATATGTCGGACAGCACCCAAAGCCTCGATCCCGTGCCACTATAAACTGCACACAATTAAACTACTAAATAGATGGCAATATGACCCGCACAGGCTCTCCAAAATGTACCAATCATCTAGCCCACTATGTTGGAGAGGTTGCGGATCCATGGCGGACTATTGGCACATGTGGTGGAATTGCCCCCGAATTAAAGTTTACTGGAACGACGTCCTGGGTTGGATTAGGGACCTAGATGGGATCCAGAGGACAGCAGACCCCCACCTGGTACTATTTGGTTTTTAAAAAATTGAAGATGAATGGAGGAGGGTCAAAGACATAGCTGCACCGCTGTTAGTAGCCGCAAGGGCTCTCTTAGCCATGAAATGGAAATGTCCAACGGTCCCAACCGAGAAAGAATGGGTCAATGTAACCTCCAATAAGTACACCATGGAAAAGATCACGGCATCCATACACGGGAAATCCACACAGTGCAATACTCCATGGATGGAATTCCTTAACACATACATTCCGGAAATGACACAATGTCTACAGGTCCACCAGCCCCATAGTCTCACATTACGAGAGATCACCTTTTGATGGAATACAGGACCTAAGACAACGAAAAACCACACTAACTTCCCAAACATGGTGGTCCCCAAAACATACCAAATCTATCATGCAACTCGCCACACACTAGAAAACACATTCCTCAGCAGGATTCGACCAAGTCTTGTAGGGTGGGGGGTTGGGGGAGGAGGGAGGGGAAAGCAGGGATTACTGTTAATATTTACTGTTATTCTAAACGGAAGTTAAATGCAAATGGAAAGTTCACATACGCATTGCCGAAATGTAAAAATTGGAATATGACTTTTTGTTTGCCAGCATTTTCTGTTTTTTATTGTTTGCAAATCTGGTTAATTCCTACTGAATAAACTGTAACCTGTTTAACATAAAATCAAATAAAAACGAATTTAAAAAAAATAAAAATAAACATTAGTACAAAATTGCTAATAAAATGGTTTGGTTTCCTAATCAAGAAAAATGTAATTAGCAAACTCTGCTAATCAATTTTTGAAAACTAATTTATGCCTTGATTTTACTTTCCATCTCCGCCCTCCTTGCATCTAGTCAATGGAGTTTTTTTCTCAGCTTCACCAGTAAGGTCAAAAAATCTCTTCCTCATGAAGTGGATCAGATGTTCTCTGGAACTTAACCATAGGTGTATAAGGGCTCTCTTCATGAGCCCTTTTAGGAGCAAACTTATTTGAAAATTCTACAAACCTTTCCAGCCTGTTCAAACACCCTCAAACTTCTCTCTGGTCCATGATGAGGAGCCAGGAGTCGTCTAGAGGAGGAAAGGGCCCTTCCTGATGATCTTTCTCCTTAGAACGTCGAGATTTCTCACCTAGAGTCTTAGCTAAGGATAGAGGACTCGCGGAGTAATCTTTCAGCTCTTCCTGGCGTTTCAACATGTCTTTCGACACGTCCCTAGCCTTGTCCTTTTGTTTCACTGGCAAAACAATCTTAGCGATACTATCGCTGATGTACAGCGTTACAGGGAGGTGTTTAGGCTGTGTAGGCAGTTGCAGCGTAGATTTAGACACAACTGGGGCCTTGAGCGGCATCTGCGATGTCTTCTGCAGTGTCTCGACATCCTCGTGGCTTTTGGTGCTGGCGCCCTTACTCTTAGACTGCCCGGACGCATGCTGCTGCCGTGGTTGCAGGGAGGGCTGGTGATCACACGGATCGCCGGGTGCCGCCGAAATATCCGACGTGCGACTTGGAGCGCTTCAACTGACCCGACGAGGCGGAACCGGGGGTTATGTACTTAGTGATAATTTCGTGTGCGTCCTTGTCGCTAGGATGTACATTCCCCATAGCAGGATTGTCGTCGTGCCTAGCGGGCCGGACGTCGTGGAGAGAGAGCGCTACCATGTAAGGTCAATGGCGTCCGAAGTGAAGCCTTGGTCGTAGCTTCTCTCCTCATGACACCCGACGGCTGCGGCGAGCTACCCTCGGCCTGCGACATAGCGTAGGCTGCCCACCGCTTTACTTGACGCTCCTTAATAGTCTTGGGACGTAGGAGCTTACAGGTCTCACAGGACGCCCTGTCGAGATTGAGAGGAAGACACGGATTGCACCGACGGTGCTCGTCTTTCCATTGGAATTTTCCCTTACAGGGAGGGCAAAATCTAAATGGTGTCCGGTCCATAGCTCAGGAAAGTAAAAGCGACGACAGAACCAAAGGGACAAAGAGAGGGGAGAAGGAAAGACATTCTTGAAAAGAATAGAAACCCCAAGACCTCACTCTCTCCCTACTGTATAGGCCGGTCAGAAGGCTCTGCCACACAGTTGGCAGCGCCGACTGGAGCACCAGCCCTCGAAGTTCTATTCTTCGTTGTCTTCGGCGGTGGTTCAGGAATCAACCGTCGAAAAAGGGATGATAATATAAATGCGACCGGAGGTCGGGAAATAAAACAATATTGCAATTAGGTAAGAGCTCCGCATAAGGCGACCAGCTAAGTGGGCGGAAAAGAACAATCTGAGGGACCTCGATGCGTGAGGGGTTTTGGGTACACTTCACGTCACGTTAGTGATAGTATTACAGGCACGCCCATGTCGACGTCCACTTTCGATCCTCGAAAGACAAGATGCAATACTCTGCAGTTACCATGCACAGCATGTGAATCTAAACAGATTAACAAGCATCAGAAATATAAATATGATACATTACTCACCGTAATCGTATTTCTGATGCTTGTATCTGCTTAGATTCACATGCTCTGCACAGGCCGACATCTAGTGGAAGCTGCGGAGTATCACAGTTTGTTTTTCGAAACTCGAAAATGGGCGTCGACAAAGGGTGTGCCAGTAATACTATCCCTAGTGTGACGTCCACTGTACCCATGATCGCTCACGCGACTAGGACCCTCAATTTGTATTTTTTCTGACATGAGGTAGCATGAGGAGTAGCGTGAGAACAGAAGATCCAAGCAGATAGATAGAAAGATAAGACTACAAGCATCCATGCGCCTTCTCTCAGAGGGGAGGAAGGGTGGGCGCATGTGAATCTAAGCAGATACAAGCATCAGAAATATGATTACGGAGAGTAATGTATCCCTTCTGAGGCTTGCGGAATCTGCTTAGATCGCATGCTGTGCATAGATTAGCGAGCAGTGTTATAAGACAGAGGTGGGATGTAAGAAGGGTCATGAGCAAATAAATGTCTTAGAACTGCTTGTCCCACTTGAATATGTGTCTTGGAATGAGTATCAATGCAGTAGTGCTGAGTAAAAGTGTGAATAGAGCTCCAAGTAGCTGCTTTGCAAATGGTGTCAAGAGGAACATTTGCAATGAAAGCCAGAGTGGCCCCAATGCCTCTTGTAGAGTGGGCTCTTGGCGTAACAGGCAGAGTCTTTTCAGAAAGGGAGTAGTAACATAGCTGGATACAATTAACCATCCACTTGGAGATGGCACTTTTAGAGACGCGATCTCCTTCTCTGCCTGTTGCTACGGAGACGAACAGTTGGTCTGTTTTCCTTATCGGCCTGGTCTTGTCTACATAGTAGAGGACCGCTCTTCACACATCTAGAGTGCGGAAGGCCGGAAGCTCAATGGACTGGTTAATGTGTAATTTAGAAATTAACTTAGGCAAGAACCTAGGGTGTGTTCGTAGAGCCAGTTTATCCTTATGAACAGTAAAGAAACGATCCTGCACTGACAGAGCCTGAATTTCACTGACCCTTCTTATGGATGTAATGGCTACCAAGAAGGCAGTCAGTTTTATAGGTCAGGTGTTTGAGACTGGCTTTATGCATGGGTTCAAAGGGTGGGCCCATGAGCTTAGCAAGCACCACATTAAGGTCCCATCCAGGTGGTGGGTTTGAAATTGGAGGGTGGAGTCTCTTTACCCCTTCCATGAAGGCTTTAACCACTGGTACCTTCCACCACAAAACCTTGTTGTGGGAGGTGGTGTAGGCTGACGGTGCTGCCAGGTGTACCTTGGGTGAGTTAAATACCAACCCTGCATCCAGCAGGTGGAGCTAGTATGTGACAATATTGGAAGGAGTGCTATTAACCGGGTTGATTTGTTTATTCTGGCACCAGATAAGAAATCTTTTCCATTTATCAAAGTAACAGTGCCTCGTGTTAGGTTTCCTAGATTCCTTTAGGATGTCCATACATCTCTGTGGTAGGTTGAGATGTCCAAACTCTGACTTCAGGAGCCATGCTGCCAGGTTCATTGAGCTGGGTTGAGGATGCACTGTTTGACCTTGGTGCTGGGACAGTAGGTTGCACCAGCACGGGAGTCTGATGGGTTTGCACACCGCTAGTCTGCGTAAGTGTGGGAACCACGGTTGCCTCGCCCACATGGGAGCAACTAGGATGAGCGTCATCGATTACCTGTGCATCTTGTTGACCACCTTCCTCATGAGAGGGGTTGGTGGAAAAGCGTAGGCAAACATTCCTGACCATTTCATCCACAGGGCATTCCCCCTTGGAGTCTGGCTGAGGGAACCTGGATGCGAACTCTGGGCATTGTCTGTTTTCGCTTGTGTCGAATAGGTCTGTAGTGGGGAACCCCCACTGTGAGAAGATGTCTTCTACGACTTCTCTGAGTAGACACCATTCGTGTTCTTCTGGGAGGGGATCTCTGCTCAAAGTGTCTGCTAACGAATTGAGATCCCCTGGAACATGTTGAGATGACAGGTAAATGTTCCGTCTGAGTGCCCATATCCAAATTTTCTGGCCAAGCTTGGACAGATTTGGCGAACAAGTCCCTCCCTGTTTGTTTAGGTAAAACATTGCTGTTGTGCTGTCCGTCAGGATCTGTACCGACAGGTTCAACAGGTGGGGCTCGAACGCTTGAAGCGCTCTGAATACTGCCAGAAGCTCTAGCAGATGATTTTTGGCCACTGTGTGAGACCAGAGACCCTGAGCTGTGTGGTGAAGGAGGTGTGCTCCCCACCCTGACAGGGATGTGTCTGTTGTGACTACAGCCGGTATCTCTGGATCGTAAAAGGGTTTCCCCCTTTGACGGGTTCTCTCTTGTCCACTAGTGAAGACTTTGTACAAGTGTTGACGAAACGACCACTAGATCGTCCCACTGACCACTTGCCTGAGACCACTGTTTCGCCAACCATTCTTGCATGGGTCGCAGGCGCGCGTGGGGGACCAGGTAAATACATGACGCCATCATGCCTACCAAACGCATTGCTTTGCACACCCTTATCTGGTGACCTGGCTGGTACAGACGAATTTGCAGTAGTAGATTCCGAATTCTTTCCTCTGATGGAAAGGCCAACCCCTCTTGAGTGTTTAAGACAGCTCCTAGGAACTGTTTGGAGGTGCTGGGCACCAGACGATTTTTTCTCGTTTACGGAGAAACCCAATTCGAAGAGGAGGTTGATCGTTCTTTGAATGTTTGATCTGAAAATTACTGGGGTCTCCCCCGTGATGAGCCAGTCATCCAGGTAAGGGTACACTGGGATAGCCTCCATGCGTAGGTGTGCCGCCACCACCGCTAGTACCTTGGTGAATACCCTGGAGCCGAGGCTATACCGAAGGGCAGCACCTTGACCTGGTAGTGCTGACTGACCACCTTGAAGCGCAAGAATCTTCTGTGCGCTGGGAACATGGAAATATGAAAATAGGCATCTTTCATATCCAATGTTGCCATGTAATCCCCCTTTCTTTAGGAGGGGGGTTACCTCTTGGAGAGTAGTAATGCGAAACTTCTGTGGCTTGACATACTTGCTTGCAGGGCGTAAGTCTCATACTGGGCGCATTGTCAAATCTTTCTTTGGCAAAAGGAAGTAAGTTGAATAAATACCCTTGTTTATCTGGTTGCCCCGGACGAGTTCTATCGCGTCCTTTGCTAGAAGATTGACAATCTCCTTGAGGAGGATCTTTTGGTGGTCCAAGGAATATATCTTTTGACGTGGAGGGTGGTTTCGGGGACGTTCGAGCAGTTCTATGGAGTATCATGCGAACACTGTGGACAGCACCCATCTGTCTGATGTGATCCCTTCCCAAGCTTGAGTAAAGTTGTAAATGCGTCGCCCTACTGGAGATGCATGGGAATGGACCCTGATCTCGGCGTCATTGCTTTGCGGGAGGTGTGCAGCCTCTGCTGGGGCAGCCTCTACCCTTACCATGACCCCTTTTGTTACCCCTGTTCTAACTCTGGGTAGACTGCTGGTTATTACCCCATGGTGTGCCCTGCCCCTGAGAATAGTTGGAGCCTCTAAGAATTTTGGCGTGAGAAGGGACCCTGAGCGCAGCGGCACAGTTTTGCGGGAGGCATGCCGCCTCTGCTAGGGCTGCCTCTACCTCTACCACGGTTCCTCTTGTTTCCTCTGCCGTAACTTTGGCTAGTCTGCTGGTTGTTACCCCATGATGTACCCTGCCCTTGTGTATAATTTGAGCCCCTTTGTGAATTTTGGCCGCGTGGATGATGAAAATTACCATTGCCTCTTTGATTAGGGGGCTTGTTGGTCAACTGTCCCAGGGAATTCAGTATCATACTCGTCTTTGGCAGTTTTTAATGCGTCCTCTACCGCTTTGCCAAACAGTAGATTAGGTTCCACTGGCATGTCGATTAAGGATGCTTGTGTCTCGGGTTTAAACCCTGACTGTCTTAACCAAGCATGCCTTTTAATGGCACTGCTCTCCGCTATTAGCCTGCCCGCGTTATCTGCAGCATCGAAGGTTGCCTTAAGGATGCAACCGGACACTGCACTCCCCTCCGAGACCTGGGCCAACTGGCCCTTTAATGGTTCCGGTGCAGAGTCAATTAGGGCATCTACCTGCTCCCACTGGTGGCAATTGTAACTTGCCAGCAGAGTGGTGGAGTTGGCAATCCTTGCCTGGTAAGCGGAAGTGGAGGCTACCTTCCTTCCCAACCCGTAAATGTTCTTGCTCTCTTTGTCTGGGGGGGGGCCTCAGATGATGATAGAGGTGTCCCCGCCCTCTTCCGGGTGTTAGTAACTACCAAGGAGTCAGGCTTCAGTTGACCCCCTTATGTAAAGCGGGTTTGATTGGGCTGCCCTGAACAATTTCTCGATTCTGGGGTTTACTGCCCTGGTGAGGTTAAGAGTGAGAAGGGAAGGATCAATTCTCCGTTGGATGGACTTGAGAATTGGAATGGCTTGGGCAATGGGTTTCTTTTCTCCCAATAATTCCTCAGCAAAGTCCCTCTCCTCCTGTGCCCACTGAGTGTCTATGCGGAAGTGCTCTGCCGCTCTAGTCAAGACCTCATTTAGGAGGGGCTGGTTGTCGACTGGAGAGTCAGTAACTTGAGGTTTTTTGCCGACAGCAGAGTCTATTCTGTAGACTTCTGGGTCATCTTCCTCCTCATCTTGGTCCTCGTCGTCCCCTTAATAGTCCACCCCAGTTTGGTCGTCCAACGTTACCAAGTCTGGATCCTCATCCTGTTGTGGATCCTCACTATACTGGGTGTAAGGCTGGATGTAAAAAGGGTCTGAAGTCAGACCTTGCGTTGGAGTATCAAACCGAGGTTTTTTACCAGGGGGCTGCGGGTCTCTAGATCCTGAAGTAGTAGCACCTTCAGGGATATAGGTGAGGAAGTGTTCTGGGTTCTTGGAGTAGAAGTCTGCTAGGGAGGACATTCTAGTCATAACCCTGTCTATATCCTCACTGGTCCATTTTTTGGAGCTGGGAATGACCATTTGTTGAGAGGGTTCCCCTTCTATTCCTTGTCTGGACCTATGGGCCTGTACAGGGGTCTTGGATTGATGCTTCTCTGAAGACTTAGAACTGTCTTTATGTAACTGTGGTGCAGAAGAAGGGTGAGATGGTTTCTTCTGCTGTTTGCCGCCTTCCCCATGAGTAGAAGAGTGTTTTCCTGATGTTTTCACCTTCTCAGTGCTTTTCGACACCTGGCGGCGAGATTCGGGGGTAGTGTCCCTTTCCTTTTAGAGAGGACGTCGGGACTCGGAAGCAGCCGCCGAACGGTCTGCCGGAGCCGACTCCTGGTGTGCGGCCTGGCGCTCGGTTTCATCTTCTGACGAGCGTACCTCCATGACTTTGGTGAGTGAGGCACCTTTGGCAACAGTGGAGGGTTGCCTGGTGTCGTGCGGCGATATTGACCGAGAACATCCAGAGGACACCAATTTGGTGGACCGCTCTCTGCGTGCCTCTTTCCGAGAACTCAACACGCGCATTGAGTCTCGGTTTGACTTTGAGTGTTTAGGTGTAGAAGTGGTGTGGGTAGCGCTCGTGTCGCCGAGTGTGCTCCCCATAACTGCCCTGCTGGACAATCGTCCGAGGTCGGGGACTTGCGCTTGGGCGTCTTTCGACCCCTCCTTGCCCTCGCCATCCGAAAGTACGGCGTCGCTGCCATCACTGAAGGCGGCCTCCGCTTCCATGGCCTCGAGTTGCCTGGCGTGGTGGGCCCAACATTTGGTTGAGTGGTCCTTTAGTGTTTTAGCCTTGAACCGATACTTGCGGTTGCATTTGGGGCAAAATTTAAAAGGGGTACCCTCCATACGCACCCTGTGGCAGCAGGCTAGTGTGTGTAGGAAAAATAAGAGTTTAGAGTATGTTTCCACCCCCCACTATCCCTACTTGCAGGGCCGAGGCCAGAGGCCTTCCATGGCCCGGGCAGTGGCCTTCCGAGGCCCAAAGTCCGTCGTGCAGCTCTCGACGGTTGTTTGTTTTCCGGACCGGCGTCGATCTTCGAACTTCAATGTCTCGACGTGGGAGAACGGGGAAATTATATGATATTTTGCAAAATATGGCTGAAAGCCAGGGAACTCCGTGCAATGCTTCCAATAAGTATGGCGGAAAAAAACAATCTGAGGGTCCTACACGCGTGAGGGATCATGGGTACAGTGGACGTCACACTAGGGATAGTATTACTGGCACGCCCTGTGTCGACGCCCATTTGAGTTTCGAATAACAAACTAATACTCTGCAGCTTCCACTAGATGTCGGCCTATGCACAGCATGTGATCAAAGCAGATTCCACAAGCCTCAGAGATATATATATATATATATATATATTCACTTGAGCCAAGTCACACACTCCACAAGGCAACCTAGTAGCCAACACTGGTAGTTCATCTGCAGTTCTGAGCCACATCATCAAGGCATTGTGGGTATGCAAATTAACTCAAATGCAAACCTCATATATAGATAGTTTAAGCATGGAGCCATTTTGCCAAACTAGATGCTTCCATATCATGTGTGAATAGGAGAATGAACTGGGGAGGTGGGAGGCTCAAACTATCTTTAGGCCTGAGCTTATCAATATATAGAGAAGAGAGTAGGAGTGTGCGTGAGGAGTCAACAGCACGGCCCAAGCTCCTAGGACAATGCTCCTAGGCACGCCCCAAGCTCCTAGGACAACGCTGTGCCAAGTCCAAGAAAATGGGAGTTAACTCCCTGTGAGATGAGTCTGGGAAAGGGGAAAATGAAATGGCTTCCAAAGTCCCTGAATGAATGTGGGTCAGTGGACATAGTTAGAGACAGGCTACACACCAATAACTGTCCCGCCCAAGAAAATTATGAGTGTTCGTGCTGGTGGAATCGAGGAAAAGTTCCTACCCGTATTGATAACAGTACTCCTAAGCTCACTGCCCTGTGTCCTCCATACTTTTGGGAGTACTTTGAGAAACCTAAGGGTATTCTCACTCCTAAACCCCCTGGATCCTCTTCTCAGGTGGCCAGGAAAAAGCCAACGTGCTCTTGGATCCCGACCCTGGGGAGAAGCGAGGGAGGATCATCTGGGTCGAGGGTCCTTGGGTATTGGGTGCACACTGGTCGAGACATGGTATCCGCCTTTCCCTATTGACGGCCAGCCTAACCCTTCCTCGACCTTTATGGGCTATTGCAAGCCAGCTCCCTTCAATTCCCCTCATGTGACACTTGACAGTACTGAGTGGAAGAAGGGACAACTAAGCGTGATGAACACTATGCCATTTCCCCACTTTTGTATTGGACGAGAAAGATGCCTGTAAAGTGTTGTGAAGGTCAGGCATGTCTTGTTAATCATAGTCAGGCAGGCTCAATTGTGAAAGCACACCTGCAACCTGTTAAGGGATGCAGGTGTATATAATGAGAGGTAGAGAACACCACAGAGAGCAACAGGGAGGCCTGTGTGGTGAAGACCAGCAGGGCACCTGCTTTGAGAAGAGGCGAGCCGTTTGAGGGAACTTCTGCGAGTCGGTCTGTTTGCAGAAAGCCGAGCCGCTGGGGACTGCAGAGAGAGGTGGTCTCACAAAGCGTGGCGTGGGAGCCGGGTCTCCTTGGGGCAGACTGAAGGAGGAGAAGGGACCCATGTGGAGAGGCCGTCCCCTTCCCTTTGAACGAAAGTGCTCTTTCTCCTGTATTGGTTAGACACAGGAATGTCCGAGGGCAGAAGGGTGACCCCTAACATCAGATGCAGAGGTTTATGTGCACTGCGTTGCTGTGAAAGTTATTGATGGGGCCAGTGATTTTCTGACTGATGACAAACCCAGTCGAAATTGGTAACCAAGTAAATTAGCCAGAACATTTCCATTTTTGAAGTTTGAGAGGGAACACTTTTGTATCAGAGTGGTCGCATGTCTCAGAGAGAACGTTTTCTAAAGTCTCAGATTGTTGGAAATGTAAACTTCAGCAGAACAAATGCACATTGAATACCGAACTGAATGGAAACGTAAGAAACAGCACAAATGCATACTGAATGCAGAATTAAATGAAACCCTGAACTTAAGCATATTAGATGCAAAATGGAATAAAATTATGAGCCAAGCAAATAAAGAGAACCACCAAGGTGCCCATGTGAAAACTAATGATTGAAAAGGTTGCAAGAATGACAGTCATAAGAAGGTAGGGTGCGAATAAAGTACCCTAAAAGTTAACCTTTATGAGTGAATGCAGCGCAGCAAGGCCCAAGACTGGCAAGAGTTGTGTGACACATGATCGCAGAACCACAAGGCTGACAAGGAAAAGCCAGGAGTGTACATCTGCACATAAAGGGCAATAGGCATATAAAGACGAACTGAGTGAAGGTGGCTTGGTGCACAGGAGCCAGTACCAAAGAACCTGTGTGGGCTAAAGAGTGCAAAGATCCTGGTTGCGCGACCTGTGATGGGTGAACCATTCAGCCCGACAACTGCGCCTAGACCATCGAGTCCTGGGGAAGGGAACCCTGAGACTTGAGGAACTACACTTGTTGTCTTGAGAACAGAGCCTCAAGAGCTTTTTATGTTTTAACTATGTTGCTTGGAACTTGGGGAAGGGTACCCAGAGGATTTTTGGGAACTGTATCACCTTGACGTTTCTCAGTTTAATTCAGGTTGGGAAATCCCACCTTAGCATAGGGCAAGTTAGGCCTTCGAACATCCTGACATTTGATTTAATAAAGTATTTTATTTTGAACTTTGTTGCCTGTGTCTTGCTCCAGGATGCCTTCATAGTACCCACAATGCGGTGACGAGATTAGATTCTGGTGTGCGTTTCCCCTAAGAATTTCATAAGCCGAAGTAGACCACATGCGCGTAAAGCGGCCATTCCATAGTGTCTGCATCCCACGCTCCTTCCCATCACTCCCTAAATCGCTTCGAGGGCCAACTCATATTTAGGGGTATGGACGAAAGGAGATTTTGGACGAGGACGACAGTAGTCACTACGGTGATGAACTTTGTCTTACTCCTACATCAGGTCCCCTTTCCTCCATACCTTTGGGAGAGTGCCAAGCACTACATTGAGGGAACATGCACTGCTGCAAAGATATTTCTTTTGATTGCCAGACTCAAATGGCAATCTGTCTTGGAAGTGGAATCTACCGAGTACTGTTTATAAAAAGCTGATGGGGAGGCCCAAGGTGCTTCTTTGCAAATGGCCTCCCATGACACATGTTGCTGGAAGGCGACCGATGTACTCTTTGCCTTTTTCAGATGAGCATGAAGATCCTGAGGTGGATATTTAATTTAAACCTAATAGGAGTGAGAAATGCACAAAACTATTCCCGGTTATGGAGGTTTTTGCAGCTTGCTTGCCTCCAAAAGAACAAAAAGCCTTCCCGAGGATCTATGAGGCTCAGTCTTCTCAAGATAACATTTCAAAGTCCTTCAAATGTCCAATCAATGGAGGGTACAATCAGATTCCGTCTGCGGGTCTGGGAAGATCAGTAAAGAAATATCCTGGTTTGTGTAAAAATCTGAGATTACCTTAGTTTGGAACAAAGGATGAGCCAAAGGTCTGACTTGTCCCTATGAAACGTGAGAGAAGGCCCTTTGGCTGATAAAGCATACAATTCACTGATTAAGGAGCAGGCATAAAAGCTACAAGAAAAGCAGTTTTCCATAAAACTATCCAAAAGTCTATTGATGCCACAGGCTTCAAAGGTTTGAGTGCTAAAGCCATTAACACGACACTAAGATCCTAATTCGGGATTGGTCATCGAGTAAACGGAAAAAGATGAAAAAGTCCCCATTTGATTGCCAGATTGGGGAGACACCACTCAGTCCTTGTTAGAGAGGTAGGCAGCAAGGTCTGTCAAATGGAGTATCTGAATTGATTAAGCTTGCTGAGAAGAAGAATCTAGTGAGGTCTGCAGGGGATCCTTAGACCTTTCTAGCATTGAGTGGCAAAATCTTAGCCAATTACTTTAATACTGCATTTGCGTAGGTGGTTTTTAGGCATTGCCCATTAATTCGAGGTTGACTTCCATTAGATCCAGGTGGCCAAAGCTTAGCTTTTCAGGTGCCATAGGGTTAACGAAAGCGATAGAGGACAAGGGTGTGCCACTTTCCCATCCAACTGGATGAGGAGGTCTGGAACAAGAGGGGGTGGGGAGAAGGAGAGCGGTCCACTTGCCATACGCAGCACATCAGAGAACCATTACCTCTAAGGCCAATGGAGAATGATTAGGTGAATCTTACAATTCTTGGGACTCCTGAACTTCTGCAAGGTCTTTGGAATGAGGGGAAGCGGTAAGGGGGAGAAAGGACGTTCTAAGGGATCGACAGAGCATCCCCCAATTAACTTTACCCCCACCCCTTCCATGAAGCACACTTGCTGTTTAGCTTTGATGTGAACAGGTACAACTACCTGCATTTCCAGAAGGATTTGACTCTTCAACTATAATTCATGGTTGGCATATGGCATCCTGCTCAGTGCATCGGCCTAAACGCTGTTCGCACCCGCTAAAAGGGCTGCCTGAGGGCCGATATGGTTAATTAGAGCCAACTCCCACAGGCAGACTGGGTTTGGGGACACTAGAATTCCTCACCACTGGCAGGTAAGCTTGCAGCGCTGGTAAAATTACCTTTACTTCAGGACGTTTGTGTGCTCCAATGATGACTCCTTGTGCCGCCTGTCGTGAACTTGCAGGTCCCCCAAAGTTGCTCACCATCAGGTAAGGGAAGAATCTTTTGAGTTGTTGAACTGTTGGAGAGAGTACTCCAAGTGAGTACCCAACAGATTCCCCTGGTCTGACCACAAAGGAAGGTATTCTATGAGCCAATCTTGGATAAGCACTACCTTGGTTAGGGGGTTGGTAGCCCCGTTCCAGCTTGCTGCCAGGTAAAGCTGTGTGCGGTGCATCTATGGCCTGGCCATGGAGACTAGCAGAAAAAAGTTGCCATGAGTCTCAGAAACCTAGGAGCCACCAACAGTTGTCTGAATGTGAAACAGGAAGGACGACACTGTGTCTGGAACATCTTTGATTCAGTCTTTCGCCGGGAAGACTTTGCCTACAGAAGAATCCCAATTGAAACCTATGAACTCCAGTCTCTGTGTTAGGCTGAGAGTGGACTTCTGTTTTCTCTGTGCCTCTCTGCCAACATTCAATCTAGACAAAACTGAAGGTGGAGAAGGCTTGAGTTGGAGGCTCTGCTCCGATTAACTAGTTATCCAAGTAGGGATATAGGTGCACGCTCTTCAGACACAA
Organism: Ambystoma mexicanum; assembly: GCF_040938575.1. Classification (NCBI taxonomy): domain Eukaryota; kingdom Metazoa; phylum Chordata; class Amphibia; order Caudata; family Ambystomatidae; genus Ambystoma; species Ambystoma mexicanum. The sequence continues at coordinate 97,386,518 of NC_090932.1, forward strand.
GAAGGCCTCCACCACTGCCTTAGGTGCGTTGAAATTATGCCAGAGGGCAAGAATTGCACTAAAAATGGTTGTCATTTATGGAGAACCAGAGGTATGTGAGAATTCACAAGGTGTTGTTACTTATCACCAAGGGGGCGCCCCTTCTCATGAGGCTAGGGAGGTGAGGCCACCATCCAATAGTCGCCGTAAGGGTGGTTCAATGCAGGAGGACCTCATGGGGAGTGACTCTCTCCTTGGGGACAAGGACGAAGATCTTGGTGTTAGCCCAGAGAATAATAGAATATCTCTACATTCTCTAGCCCATACTTCCCTTCCCAACCTTCTTGGAGAAAGCAGAACCATATACTACTGTGATGCAAAAGAAACAAAAGCCTCAAAAACACCAAGATGAGGAAGAAGACAGAAAATTCAAAGGGCCTCATTCTGAGTTTGGCAGGAAGTGGTAAAGTTGGCGGTAACTGTTACTGCCAGCTTTACCACTATGCCAAATTCCAGGTTTGGGTATAGAGTGGAAGATTGTCCTCCAGGAAAATCCTGGAAGTAAATACTCCAACTCAGCGCCCAAAAAAAAAATTAAACTTTTTTTTTTTAAATAAAGAAAAAAAATAATAAAATAAAACGGTGGATTTACCACAGTGGAAATTCTGCTGCGGTAATACTGCTGAAAAATCCCCCATTGAGTCGAATGGACTCAAATTAAACGGGAGTTTACACCGCCGCCGCCACCACCACTTGTAATCCAGCAGAATTACCGCTGGACCATGTGGTGGTAACAATAATTCGTTTGGGCGGTATTCTGGCAGATTTACTGCCAGGATACCACCCAACTCGTCATGAGGCCAAAAGACTGCTCCCAAAACAGTAATAGTACACAATGTAACGTATGGTGTTATTTTGCTGAATAATGTACTTTGTGTTAGATCATAATGGTGAAAGCTGAATAAAGTATTACTACTACCCAATACAGGTACTAAGACGAGATGGCCCAGAAGAGGCATAGAGATGAACATGTCAAAAGCAAAAAGGACCTTTGACAGCCCACCCCTCAACTACGGGCTACATTGTATAAAAACGGACAATTGACTAGTAAAGACGTCAACCTCAGCGTGGGGCTCAGCTGCAGCGCCTGCTGGGATAATCAACAGATAGGGAGAGCGATCGGCGCAGGAAATCCAAAATCTGGTTGCAGAACAGAGGACGAGGGAGGACACGGCAGTCGGCGGCTTGAGTCCTCACCAGGTTCTGCATGAGTGGGCCCAAGCACAACGCTAACAGAAAGAGTCGAGCAGGCCCAGCAGCTGGAGATAACAGAGCCGCAGAAGCAGATGGGGAAAGCCGAGCCAGCCGAGAAGATGGACCACCATCCCTGGAGGGGACACAGGCAGGAGATGTGCAAGCAATCCCTACATGGCTTTGTACAAGGCATACAGCCGACAGGCTCCTGAAGGGTAAAGTGTGCATCCAACACCTCCTTCTCCTTGTACCAGTGGGGAAGAGAAGCACACTGGCCACCAGGGAAGGGTTTGGGTACCCTGTCCACTACTACAGTGGGAAAGAGAAGCCCACTGGCCACCAGGGAAGGGCCTGGGACTCTGTCCATCATAACAGTGCAAAAGAGACCACCACTTGCCAAACAAGAAGGGTCCGGGACCCCAACAGACATAAACCAAAGCATAGAGTAAGTCTTCTTCATTATAGTGGAAGAGATCGGTCCACGAGTTACAAGAGAAGAGTCCGGGATCCTAACAAGATTGGGCCATTGTTGAAAACAAGTCACAGAGACAGTGAATATCAAGCGGAAAGCATTAAGAAGGAACTGTACCAAGTTATACCAGGAGAAGGGAGTCTTTCTGCTGGTAGTAAAGTGGACGTTGTGATAGAGATGCCAGGGGAATTAAGTCATTCCCCCTTGCCTTGTGTTGAGCTGTGCCAATGCAGACCAAGGGAAGGGAGGCATTCTCTTGGTCCCGAACAGAGCTGAGGTGAAGAACCCAGGGGATGGGAGCCCTTCTCCTGGAGAGAAACGTGTGTAAAGACTGTCTGAAACCTGCAAGCTTGGGGAAGGAAGTCATTTCCCAGGGTATATTTGTTTTGAAGGAACATTTTGTTGAACCCCATCCAAGAAGCAGGGAAAGGGAGCCATTCTCCTTAAAGGATATTTCTGTTAGCTATATATATAGCTATATATATAGCTATATATATATATATATATATATATATATATATATATATATATATATATATATATATATATATATATATATATATATATATATATATATATATATATATATATATATATATATATATATATATTTTTTTTTTTTTTTTTTTTAATATAATGTGCCTGTACAACAAATGGTGTTTCAAGGCGCAACACGACAAGGAATGGGTGGGGGTGGCGGGGTTTGAGAACAGGGATGAAGAAAAAAACAGTCCTACTAGTCCTGGTGTCATACGGATCGTGCAAGTGCAGCAACAAGTGTGGGGGAGAGGCGAGGGGAGGAAGTGGCAGTCAAAGCAGAATGCGCTAATGCTAAGGAGGGAAAGGTGGTGCAGGTCAGAGTGGCGAGCATGCAATAGCAGGGGGGAGTAAGAGGGGGAGCAGGGAAGGGAGGAAAGTGGGTTAGATGATTGCTAAGGGGAGGACAGGTGGAAAAGTGCCAGGGTACTGCAAAGAGTGCAGGGGAAAGAAGGTCGACGAGCTAGGAGCAAGGAACGGGCTGGATGGGCTCAAGGGGTGCAGGCCCTGCCAGGCTAGTGCAGGTGGAGGGAGCCCAGAATGACAAGTGCAAGTAACAGGGGATGAGAGGGGAGGGGGGAGAAATCAGGGGAGACCAAGTGCAGGGGTAGACTGGTCATGAAGGGCCTGGTACCCTATAAGAATCTGAAGGAAACTGGAAACTAGGAAACCAGTCACAAAGGCAAAGGGGCACACTAGCGGGAGGAGAGGGAAGGAGGAAGAAAAAGGAGGGTCTGGAGAAGCTTCCAGAACTTGAGGAGATCCCAGTCAAGTAAGAGAGGGACAGGGAGGCCATTCCAGATGGAGGCACCTGCGAAAGATATCTACCCTCCACTCTCTGCTTGGAAAAACGTCTGATCTGCAGCAGAGAGTTGGAGCTAGAAGAGGGAAGGGCTCTAGCAGGGAAGTATTTATGGAGCGATAGTTGAATGTTCTGGGGTCCCAGGCCTCAGAAAGCCTTGTGGGTGATGCAGAGGGTCTTGAACTTGTTCCTCGCAGCAACCGGGAGCCAGTGGAGAGATTTTAGGGCTGGAGAGATACAGTCCCTGGGCTTGAGGTCAAAAATAAGTCTTGCAGTCCTATTCTAGATTAGTTGAAGGGAGGATTTTTATGCAGATTGAGGAAGAGGGAGTTGCAGTAGTCTAGAGAGGTCCAGAGCTCTGGAGACATTGAGTTTCTTGCAGACAGTGAGGAAAGGGAAAATGCCTCTGAGGAGGTGCAGATAGAAGTGAGCCTTCTTGGCAAGGGCCGTGATGTGTGGAGAGAAGGATAGAGATGAGTCAAAGATTACTTTTTTGATGTAGTGTGAGGGACTGAAGTAGGTTTTTGGCATAGGACAGTGGAAGTTACTTTGACGGACATTCTGACAGATCCTTTTATTATTCGTTTTGAGGCAAAGAAACCCCTTTTAGGAGTTAGGGATAGTGAGGATCCTTTTCACTTAAAAATAAACACGCCTGTAACCAAAATCATGCCACCTTTATACCAGAGTCCTTCTTTGACATCCTTATAGGTAACGTTGGTGAGGGAGCGAAGTAGAGAAGTGCAAATATGCATCTTGCCGGAAAGCTGCCACTAGCCAGTCACTGAAGAGAGGTTCATACAGGCTTGAGTGTTCACAACTTTACCTTTTCTTAGGGAAAGAAAAGGTTGCAAGGGGAGAGGTACAGAACTGCTGCAGGCCAGTCTTTTTCTTCAAAATGGTAAAGAACATCAAGTAGAACCCCCAACCCCTTCTCTGAAGATGGGCTTCTCTCACTTACCTCCATCTAACAACTTCACTAGTTCCTGAAAGAGAGCAAGAACCTTGGTGAGAGAAAGCGGCAGTGAAAAGTGAGGAAATGTCCCTTGTGAACGATGGGGCACAGTAGTCACTACTTATTTTACTCCATTCTGAAAGGAAACGTACCCTGCCTTGCACCGGTGAGCCGTGAATCTGCACCCTCAAATCACTTAGACTGCTTGGAATCTCATGATGGGTAGACTGAGAAAAGAATCTGCTAGGAGACTGATGTGGCTGCTTTTTGCAATGAGCACTATATCTCTCCTGTCTATTTTGCTGGTCATGGAACACCCCCCACTCCCTCAAGCCCCCTGCCGAATCTCTAGCGAATGTACAGAGAAGAATCGCTTTAGTAGCCCCCAGAGCACTGGTTTGGCAGGTGGTTTGGTGAGGGAAGCCAGGGACGTTGCAGTCACTGTGTTCTCTTCATCTGTGTCAGCAATAAATTGTTCCAAACAGTCAAAGGTTAAATCCAGGATACGATCCTGTAGAATCAAGTTAAAATTTCATAGCCTTTAAAAAGATGCCAGTCTGATGAAGGCAGTCCTCATATCCATGCCTCTTGCTGCCATCTCGAAATGATGGTAGACGTTTTTCATTAGATAGATCTTGGACTGCTTGTCTAAGCCAAGCAAAAGCACGCTAGATAGGGAGAGGGGTGAGGAGAGTTGTGGTGGAGAAGAAAAACATAATTCCATAACTCTTAACAAAACCTAAGGTTGGCAGCTGCCATGACAGTCTTCATTGGTGTGCCTAAAGCGGAGAGCCAAATTCCGGTTCATTTTCTTTCGACAGTGTATATGATGTGGTTATATCCAAGCAGATTTTGGGAGAAGGTAAAAGCGGATGATGAATGACGTTTACCAAAAAGACTGGCGGCCGCCACTATGGTGAAATGCACAGCAGAGGGTGGCTCAACATGCATAGCATCTCAACAGGCAAGGTTCAATACTGCATGGCCAATTGTTTGCCACCGGGAGAACCAAGGCAGGTTTCTGCCAGATCTTAACTGTTTTCGCACCATGTCCAGCTGCAGATGTAAACCCGGTGCCATCTGCTGCCTTTAGTGACGCGACTGAGAATTCCTTCCTTGGTTCAACTGGGGGCTTTCTGGCACTGGTATCCCCAAATATTCCATTAGACCTTGTACCCGGTCATGGAATGCCAAAGCCGGCATTGCCCATGTGTCCTCTGGAGGGTCATACACGGAGGACCGGGTGGCAAAGTAGGAAGGAGCGGAGGAGGGGTCTTTTGGTAAAGGAGGAGAAGGCTGTGCCTGTGGGTCCACTGGTGGATCAGTGGGCTGTGGCGGAACCACCAACGCCACTGGTTGAGGGCTCTGCAAAGGCAGGTCTTGTGGAACCCCTGGCTGAGGTGTAGCAAGGAGCACTTCTTTCATTTAAAATATTGCCTCAAAGGCTCTGAATGCATAAGGTCCTGGAACCTCTCAAAAATGTGTCCTCTCAAAGTCTTGACATCCCAAGGGACCTAGGACCGCTGGGACAACTTCCCCTTTTACTCACTTTTAGCCCTTATGAAAAGTTTGGGGTGCTACGGCGAGGACATTAGGAAGACCCCTTCCCACCGTGCCAATCGACACTTCAAGGCCTTGTGAGAAAGTTTGTCACAGAGCGTACAGGTGTCCCCAAGCATACGAAACTAAGTGTTAGGATCTGTCGCTGAGAAAAGCCTGACACATCCGGTGCATACTGAGGACCTTGCTTTACCTCTCATACATGGGAGGAAACTAGGGGAAAGCAAGGGAGAAAAATCAAACAAATATTCTGCGAGGAAGCTGTGAAGAAAAGAGGGCTTTGTCAGGTGTCCGATGCTGAGAAATGGAGTGAGGGGAAATAGCATGGGAGATGGAGAAATTCTTAAAGGGGAAGCGCACTAGCACCCGTCCCCTCGCTGCATGGAGAAAACTCACAAATGTATGGAGAGAAGGCGCCCAGACGTGAGTAGTCCTGATAGTACACATCACCTTGAGACTTGCAAGAACAACTTTACCTTAAACCGCTGGATTCTCATGGATGGCTTCCAGTTGCAAGAGCAAATGAAAGATTTCCAACTTGAGAAATAACTGACTCCCTGCTACCATGAGACTGAATTCTAAGTGGGGGGTGGGGGAGTGGGGAAGGACCAGTGAACCCGCCCCCACCCCCCACCTCTACCACATAGCAAGATAATTTAGGACTGAGTCCGGGAGCAGTCCTCAGTGCTGAAATAAACTGGGTGAGTACGCTCAAGTCAGTGCCTAAAAGGGGTACTGAAGAAGCTGTAAACTGTTACAAGTGCCAGGGTCAGATCACAACAGAGTGCACCCAAACAGCCGAAGAGAATCAGCCATGGACACTGCCACCTTTCAATGCTAGCCCAGCGATGTGGAGATTTCACTGGATGCTCGCACAGCCTGAGGACAATCATGCAGTAACTATTGACAAACAGCAATGGGGGTGCCACACTTCCTGGATCCCTGAACAGAGCACAGCCCGTAGATTGGCCCTTCTGGTGAGATTTCTGCTCCATGCCAGAGACTGGTCATTTTTTCTCATGTTTTGGCATTTCGTCAGGGATTAACATTGTCAAAAGACTCCATGTTGACTGTAATCCCATCGACTTCACTGGAACAGTAGTGTATAGTTTACGTGGTGTCCTGTTTTATTGCGATACATTTCCCTCCGAACACTTTACGGTAATTAGATAATAAAAGTGGACAGCAATATCTTTTACTGTTTTTCCGTCTTGAGGTTATAAATTGGTTGCACCTCTCCCCCCATTTATGAATATGACTTGCTCTACATCCACATTAACGAAGGGAAGACAAGGGATGCCATCATGGTCTTTTGGATTTCTTCATCAAGAACCCCCGTTCCAAAAAAGAATGGTTTCTTCCAATAATCTAGACGTGGATCCCCTCTGCTCTCTGTATCTAGTGCGTTAGCACCTCAGTCGCACCCCACGGAGGATGCCCAACAAGGCAGAAGCGTACATCAGAAGACAATATCATAACATTTCAGTGCTGGACTGCCTTTTTGGGTGTGACAAAAGTGACATACTGATATGCAAATAGAAATGTATCCTCCACGAGTTAAAACTGGCTGTCGACTCTCCTCAATGGGAATCACCCCATAGAACAGGTTATTCCCCAGTGTTCGTTCTCAGAAAAAATGCTGCCAATTTGTATGCACATTCTAAAAGAATTCACAAACAGGGATTCAAATTTGAAAGGCCAACAAGACCGATGTCATCATTGTACAACTTAAAAGCCTCTAACTTTCATTGCACCCTACACAATACACAGATAGGAGACTTAGAAAAGTGTTGTAAGATATCAGCATAGGCATGTTTCCATTCCTTTCTAGTTTACCTCCTCATTGTAGCACACAACACCAAGGCCTGAAACACCATCTCGTTGTATAGGCGCGAGGCGCCTAATAAAAGCTCAATAAAGCCCTTGGATTCTTGGCCCGAGTCAGCTGCAGCTATCCTCCCTGATTGTGCACGGAATTTAGGAGGTAATGTGGCCTCATCATAGAACCTAGGAGGCAACCGCCACTGACTACCCTTCCATTCAGCTTGCACCTGGTACAGGAGGTCATGGAAGTGTAATATATGGTCTCACGACAACCGCAGAGCCAATTGCCTCCAGACATTCACTCTGCACATAGAGCTGTGAGCAGGAGGCAAACAATTGCGTTCTATGGCCCAGCCATACAATCCCAACTCAGGCCTCAAAACGTGTACTCCCCACCAGCCATTGGTGAGTGGTGAGTGGTAATCGACTACTGGCGAGTAAGAATTGTTTGCTGTGTGCATGTGGAGAAGTGAGGGGCAAGTGACTTTTTATGCCTGGCTATTAGCTTGCAACTTAAGACTAACTACTGCCAAAGCCTTCCTCAAACCGCCCAGGTGGTGCCCACACATTGCAAGTCAGTAGAAAACATTTACCTGCACACTTAACTGGAAATACTCTTCACCCGTGCGCACACAGCACAGAAAGCTATGGAGATTGCCCTACAGAGGGCGTCATCATACACTCCCCAAGTCTCTGCCTTTAGTTAACTTTCCATGCTATGTAACCACAGTGCAAGGATATACAGAGAGTGTCCTACAGAATAACCATATATTAAGCACTCTGTCAAACCTTCTGGGCACTGCACACAAGGAGCAGACAGATGGGAAACACGTTCAAAAGCCAGACCATACAGCATACCATAAGCACATTGATTAAGCTAATCCACCTGGACTCTGCACACAGAGCAGAGGCGACAATGGAGAGTGTTACATGGACTAACCAGGATAGAAAATGGCACGCTGCAACCTACTAGCCATGGATAAAAGTCACTTGCCCACTGGCATGAATGCTAATTGTCCACATGCACATGGCACACTATTTCTTATTCACCAACAGTGAATTATAACTCACCTATGAGTAGAGGAAAATGCACATTTTGTGACTTAGAATGATCATACAAGTTCAAAGTCAAGTCCCTGTAAACTTTCAGGCTTTACACATACGGTGCAGAAGACAATGCAGAACACCCCACAACCTCACAATGTAGTCCTGTTGCCTCTAGAGAATATCTATGGCTCTGGACACAGTGTAGGGAACCACAAACCGTGGCATATGAATGAACCATACTAAGCTTCCAGGTTTGGCACTGAAGGCCGCAGAGAGTATTTTCTGTGCAGGTGGCTATGGCCTCGCCATACAGTCCCATTGCTTCTAGCCAACCACACAGTCTTTGCACTTACTCAGTAGAATGCTATGGCGAGCACTCTATAGCCTTGTCCTACAATACAACTGCCTGTAGGTAACCTCAGAGGCTCCCCGAAGTGTGGAGATGGTTAAGGAAAGCGTTCAGTGGTCTAACCCCAGTCCAGACACCTCTAGCTAACCTCCAGGGATTTGCACACACAAAACATAAGGAGGCAGCTCAGCAGCCTGAGAGCCACAATCCTGAACACTTCTGTTCTTTATCAGTTCTGCCTGCAGAGTCGCAGCCAAGGCCATATGCTCCTTTTCAAACAGACTCCCTGCCTTAAACCTTGCAATTATCCCCGGTAATTAGATGATCTATGCAAGGGAAGGAGAGACTGGTGATGGCGGGGAAACTGGGCGGACGACCAAATGGGAGAATGTGTGTGGGAGGGGTGAGGGGAGCTGAAAGTGCCCCAGCTTGAACACGAAAGCGCAATCTTTGATTGGTAGCTTCCCAAGAAGTCACCAATGCAGGTACAAATAAAGCAGTTAAAGGGCCCAGATGTGTCTCCTCACCTTCAACAACTAGGGATGTACCGTTCTTTTATTTATTATGATTAGTTCTTAAGAACCTTTCACAATTTGAGTTAAACAATATAAAACATTTACTTACAATCAAACATGTACACAACGCAACACTAGAAACCCTAAAATGACACAAATAATGGCCAAAATGCCTAAACACCATACATTTACATTTTTTTAACATCTAAAAATCTATTTTCTTTATCATAATACATTACATTCCTAAATGTTCACCCCAAATCAATCTCCTCGTTCCTAGCTTTTATTACTAATTCATTAATTCATCAATTCTTTTACCTTCCTCCATACGTTATAAACTGCTATGTGCCTTGATTTACTCTGTTTTTAAACACTATCACCAGAATACATTGCTCTTTATTCCATCGTAATTATGTACTAAACTACCCAGCGTGTTCATGTACAAGGGTCCAAGTTCACTGCACTTTGTCATAACGTGTTGTGTAGTTTCCTGTGTTCCTTTCACTTTGCAAATGCAACATGTTTGTTCATAAAGCCGCACTCCCAATTCCAGGCCCAAGTTCGACAGCACAGGAAGTTTATCAATTCTCAATAAGGAACAAGTTACTTACCTGTGAGTATTGTTCTACAGCATGGTTCTGGCTTGGATGCACATGTTCATGAATATTCACCGTCGTCAGGCCGGGAATCCTTGGTAAAAGAAAAAACAGTTTCACTTTCACCTACAAACTGTATTTCTCCTCTAACCAATAAATGTACTCTTGGTCATACGGACTGCCCTCTCCCTAAGCCCCTCCTCTGGCATCCATCTTCAGATTTGGATAGCATGTGAAGTGGCAGTATGATCAAGAAAAGCCGATGAGGGGTAGGAGGGAGGGTTTCATTTGAATCCATGTCAGATCCATGCTGGACAACAATAGTTAAAGGTAAGTAACTTGTTCCTTCTCCAGCATGGGGTCTGGCATGGATTCACATGAGCATGAATAAAAGAATACATAGCAGTACACCATTACACAACCACAGGAGGTGGTAAGGCTCAACAGAAGCAATTACTCTCACCTCCGGAACAGGCTCACCATCAAGCAAACAGGTTGCGTAGCACTACTTGGCCGACCCTGGACTCCTCTCTGGAATCCCCGTTGACGCAGTAGAATCTCGTGAAGGTGCGCGTGGACCTCCGCGTAGCAGCCCTGCAGATGTCCAGCAGGGGCACACCAGACAGGAACGCTGTCGTCGCAGCGATCACTCTGATGGAACAGGCTCTCGGGCAGCCGAGCAGTGGGCGGTTCGCAAAGCGAGGACAGTGCCTGATGCAGCCGGAGAGCCACCTTAATATGGAGCTTTGGACAAGGCCTTCCCATGGTTCACAGGACCAAAGTTCACGAACAGTTGAGGTCTTCCGAAAACTCTGTGTATACCACGTAGAACTTCAGAGCACGAGTAACATCCTTTCAGCCTGTGACGAAGGTTTCGGAAAGAACACAGGCAACACAAAAGGCTCGTTCAGGTGGTACTCCGATGGAACCTTTGGCATGAAGGAGGGATGCGTCCGCAGCACCACCCTCGACTTGTGAAAAGTCAGATATGGCTGTATGCAGGGTAGGGGCTGCATCTCACCCACCCTCCTGGCAGAGGTGAGGGCCACAAGGAAAGCTTTTTTCCATGAGAGGAACTTGAGGGGCCTGATGCATAGCCTCAAAGGGGGCCTCCATTAGCCTCGTAAGAACCACGTTGAGTTCCCACACCGGGGCAGGAGCATTCACCGGCGGGAAAGATCAAAACAGTCCCTTGAGATACTCCTTGACGAGACAGTGGGACCAAAGAGACGATCGTCCTGGAGACCTGGTGTAGTGGGAGATAGCAGCCAGATGCACCTTGATAGAGGCATGTGCCAGCCCCACCTTGGCCAAGTACGGAAGAATCTTCCGGGCCCTGACCACAAGAGGGCTGATCTTCTGTGACCTGCACAACGTAATGAAACGCTTCCATTTGTGTCTGTAGCACTTAAAGAGTTGATGATGCTCTGGCCTTGGCAAGGACCTCCCTGCAATCCGCGAGCAACTCTTATCCTCCGAACGCTAGGGCTGCAGGAGCAAAGCCCTCAGGTTTAGCGATTCTGGGTCGTGATGCAGGATTGCACCTCCTTCTCTGGTGAGCAGATCTGCGACCACTGGCAGCTTCACCGCAGGCAACGTTGACAGGCTGAGAAGGTCTGGGTAACAAATCTTCCTCAGCCACGCCGGGGCGACGAGTACCAGCCTGCATCGTCACTGTTGAGTTGATTGATGACTCGCAGCAGGAGAGGCAACAGAGGGAACGCGTATACGAACCGGCCTTCCCACCGGAAGGAGAACGCGTCCCTCCCATGCTCATCGGCTGGTGGAACCTGCAGGCGAATTTCTGCTATTTGGAGTTTGCCGTCGTCGCAAACAGATCGATCTGGGGTCTTCCCCACTTGAGGAAGATGTGGCCCACCTGATCATGTCGAAATTCCCAATCGTGGCAGGAGCGCAACTCCATGCTGATTGAGTCGGCGATGGTGTTCTTGGCTCCCGCCAGGTGAAAAGGGATGAGGAACATATCCTGGTCGACCACCTAGAGCCACAAGTCCTGCGCCACTCTGGAGAGTGCTGGGGATCGGGTGCCCCCCGCTTCCTGATGTAGAACATCATGGTGGTGTTATCAGTCAAGATCCCCACCACTTTGCCCTTCAGGGATAGAAGGAATGACTTAAGGGCCGAGAACACTGCCCACAGCTCCAGGATATTGATGTGGAGATCCTTCTCCTCTGGCAGCCACAGGCCTCTGGCATGTAGACATCCGTATGGGCTCCCCAGCCCTCCAGGGAAGCGTCCGTGGTGACCGGTTCCTGGTATGGGGGGGTGGTTTGGAACTCTGCGACACAGGCGAAGTTGGAGTGGACGCCCCACCATCTTATCGCCCGATGGAACTCCTCGTCGAGAAGGATCTTGTCTGTGAAACATCTGGACACTTGTATCCACCGAGCATCCAGGAACTTTAGGTGCTTGTTGAGATGCTGCAGGTCTAGGCCTCCAGCCCACGGTCTACTTTCTGACCAAGAAATATCTGGAGTAGACTCTGGAGCCCAGCAGTCGTCTTGGAAGTAGCTCTATTGCCCCTCTTAGCATGGTCCATACCCTCCTGCAGGAACTGAGCGATGTGCAGCTCCTGCTGGGTCACTGGAGGGATCAGCAGTCACTTTTGCTGAAACTCCAGGGTATGTCCGTGGGCAAGAGCATCGAGCACCCATCTATCTGTGGAGATCTTCTTCCACTTGCTGACGAATCCCGCCAGCCGGCCTCTCACGGGGGTGTGTGGGTGGGGGACTGATGTCCTGGCCAGTTCAGTCCTGCTACAGTGCCTGCGGACCACCTTGGGAGCGACGACAGCGCTGGCCACTTCCATCGAAAGCCATTGAATGGCCTCTGTAGTCCTCCTGGGTAGTGGACCGGGAGGGTTGACGGTACGAGGTACCTCCACCAAAACCCTTAGTCTATCTGCCGGACTTTCTGCCGGAGGCACGAAAGGAAGAGTGGTGCTGTTGGAGAGTGCCCAGTGCACGAGCCGTCTCCGTATCAGTCTTGATGGCTTGTAAGGACTCGTCAACGGTCTTCCCGAAGAGGTTGTCCCTGTCAAAAGGCATGTCCAGTACCCACTCTTGGACCTCCTGGCAGAAATTGGTGGGCTTCAGCCAGCCTCGACGACAGAGGCAGACACCGTGGTAGCCAGGCATTGCATCGAATACATAGTATCGAATGCAAAAAGCATCAGAAAAAATGCATCGATAAAATGCATTTTTCATGTAGGTTAAGTTTTTTTTTTTTTTTTTTACTATAGTGGGTCTTAAGGGGTCAAAAACAGGGTTGCCTCCACCTGCTTTTCCAAGCAGGTGGAGGCAACCCTGCTTGGTACAAGCTGGCCCCAAAATCGGGGCCAGCTTGTACCACAGTTCCCTGTCGTACCTGGCCAGGATTGCCAGTGCGTTAGCTGCCTTGACGGTCGATGCAGCGGAGTAGATGACCCTTCTCCCTATGGTGTCCAACTTCTTCCCCTCCCTGTCTGGAGGGCAAAGACGAAAGGGTTAGACGATCTCTTCCTTGCAGCTACCGATAACATGGGGTGCGGACTCCGGCCCCCGTTACTTTTTCTCCAGCCTGTCCCGCTTGACTGGGGCCTTGGCCGGGTTCTTCGACAGAGCCAGGCGCTCCTCCCAAATGTAGTCCAGCAGGGGCACTGCCATAATGGTCTTCCTTTTGGCCTTGCGCCTCTGGTAGAAGAAACCTTCCTTTTTGGTCTCCTCAGGCCTCAGCTGGACGCTCTGGCGACCATGGCATGAAATGACCCTACCTCATCCGGTGGGGAAGCCCTCGGCTGCTGCGATTCGCCTGCCGTGACTGTCCGTCATGGCTGTGGGCGTGTCCGGATCCCTCGCGGGGGAAGGCATGTGGCGCGGGTTTGGTGGTTGATGCGACAACGCTGGATGGTGCTTCCTCTTTCGCCGGAGGGTGATCTGGGGCCACCGGGACCGGTTCCGGGGGCATCCTCTTCTGAATTTCCGACACCAACGTGTGCAAGGTCGATGTCCAGCAATACATCTCTCTGCGAAGTTGGAGCAGTAGACCTATTAGGCCCTGCGCTTTCGACGGCAGCATTTGTGCCATCGCCCCCATCGTTGTTTGGCCGTCGTCATCCCCCACGTCCTTGTGTGTGTGGACACCTGGTCTGGTCTTCCTCGTCCGGGGAAGAAACATCTGTGCCTTAAAGTATGGCCTGCACTGAGGCCTCCTTGCATCTTTTGCATCTTGGGGGGTTGGATTTGGACTTGGTGACAGCATCCTGTTTTCCGGTGCCCTCTCCACCACCCCAGCTGAGGTCTCACACCTCGGGGGTAGGGATACTCTGGGCACAGTCGGGGCTACCTTCGCCAGGTCAGCCCCGTTGGCCTTCGTGAGAGCACTCGCCACCATCTCGATCGTCAATGATGTTTCCTGCACCGCCTGGGCCTTCTTGGGTAGGTCTGTCGCCTTTTCATGCACCCTCTGCTTCTCTGGCTTCTCCTGCAGCTTAGCCGGGTTGGTCGAATGCCTCTTTGAGGAGGAGCTGGAGCGATGGCTGAAGATGGAGGCAGATGATAAGGTTGATCTCGCCTTGCTCATCGTGGGACCCGCTTGCGCAGCGACCCCGACGGAAACAGACATGTGGTGCTTGGCCTTGTCTTGGGCCCCCACAGATGGGGTGCCCTCAAAGGTCTTAGAAGCCCGCCCCTCAGACCACCCAGTCCTGCCTGAGGCATGTCCTGCCTGAGGCATGCCCTGCTTGGGGCATGGGGCAGAGGCCTTGGCGCTGAGCCACGCATCTACTGTGATCATCCTTCATGGTTCTCTTGGTGAACCAGAGGCACATTCTACAATCTCCTTCCATGTGGTCCGGATGGAGACAGCAGAGGCACGGAAGGTGTTTGTCCTCCACAAACATGTTCCGCAGTCCACAGCTGGAGCAGAGCTTGAAAAGGTAGCTTCCCTCTTTCTTCTCTTCCGACATGGTCCAGAGTGCGGAGTAGGCCCGGTGGCCATCTGGAAACTTCGATGAAACACGACGATACTTGCCCTTGAGGTGTGCTGAAATTCACCGACAAATGGGTCACCGCTTGTCGGCCGATGGAAAGAAACACACAGGCTACGTTTGACAAAAATGGGACTTTCTCGAAAAAGCGTGAAAACGCATAGAATAGCTCATGGAGCAGAACTCGAGTACTCCCAACACTTGAACGTGCAGTAAAAATATGAAGATGGCTGCCAGAGGAGGGGGCTTAGGGAGAGGGCAGTCATTGGCTGGGGACAGTATGACCCACATTACAGTGATTGGTAAGAGGAGAAACAGTTTATAGGTGAAAGTGAAACTGTTTTTTCTTTTACCGAATATTCCCAGCCTGGTGACAGGGAATATTCGTGAGCATGTGAATCCATGCCAGACCCCATGCTGCAGAATAATATAAACCTTCTAAGAGGGGGGTGTCGGGCACAGCAGATAACTCTGAGGGACCCTATATTTTTGGGATAACTTTACAATATCTGGATAACATTTAAATTTCATTAGATGTGTAGAGTTAGCAGCCCAACCCCATCTTTCTAGTTTAGTAAACTTGTTTTGGTGCGTTTGGACAGTCAAGCTCCCAGCCCGGGATCCAGTCCACTTTGCCAAATGTTTGATTCATCAGTTGTGATTTTTTTTGTTGTTCTTACATTGGTTGCCTCTCCTAGGAGATTCAATAAGGTGCATTTAGGCTTTGTCTGTGACTTGATGTATAATAGACACCTTCTTTTGAATGCCATAGTGGGGAGGCAGGTAAGGCGTAGTTCTAATCTTAACAATTCATTCGGAACACTTGGACCCAGGCCTAACATCCGCCTCGAAAACCTTCAACCATTTCAGATCTTTCATGCATAATGTATCCAATCCATATAACAGTTGAACAGAAACATTGCTTACACAACATTATAATTCCAATCATGCTGAATCCCGCAGATTCATTCACAAATCTTGCAATCAAGGCTGTTAAGGCTCAGCCTTTCTTCTCCTCAAAGAGTCCCTGGTAGTCACCATTAGTGGTGAACTCAATACCCAGATATTTAAATTTGGCCACCCTTTCAATTAGGTTTCCTAAAATGATTACTTTAGGTATGGTCATTCCTCTATAAGAAAAGTGCATCACCTTAGTTTTTTTGTAATCATCGGGGAGTTTTTCTTAGCATAACTGTGCAATCCCACCAGGGACCTTGTAAATACCAAAAGGGTGCGATTGCATAACACCAAATCAGCTGCATACGATACACAGCACCCTCTCACTGTTGAATTGCGCTGGACAATTATACACTTGTGGCAGTTTAGCCAGAAGATCTGAGATGTAAATGTTGAACAGGGGCGCAAACATACCCCTCTGTTTTACTGCCCAGTTTCTTAATATGTGGGGGGTGATGGCACCCCTGCTGTCCAATAAGACCTGTACTGTGTTCTCATAAAACCCCTGCATTGCAGCCAAGTCCTCGCATTTAAGCCCATAACCTATCCACCGTATCCACTGTGGACAGGCGAATTTAAAATCCACCATGGCAACGTAAAGATATAGATTTCCTTTGATCTTAGTTTCCAAAATCATTGCGTCTATTAGCCAAATGCAATGTGAAGTCACTGAACCAGGTTGGAAACCTATTTGGAACTTGTTTAGTATATTATTGAAGTTAACCCATTTTGTCAGTTCTCTCAGCACCATGGACGCAAAACTTTTTCCGGTGACATCCAACATTGCAAGCAATCTAACATTTGCCGGGTCACTTCGGCTCCTTTCTTAAAGATGGGGATTAACAAGGACTTTTTCCAGGAAGCTAGTATTTTACCCTCTGCGCTAACTTTAGTGAAGAGCATAAGCAGGATCTCTGACCAGGTTTCTGGGTCCTTTTTTAGGATCACGTTTGCAAGACCATTTGGTTCCGGCACTCTGGAATCTGTAAGCCGCTGTATCGGTTTAAGGAATGCATCTCTATCGATATTAATACCAATAGTTTGCTTGTTTACTGGGCCCGTGTGAAGAGCACTATGAGGAAGACTAAAGGAGCATCCAACATAGGTAGTCCATTCTTGTGCCCCAATAATGTTTGTGTCCTGCATTGCTTTATTTCTTTTTGTGCTAGATAAAATTTGCCACATTTTACCCGTATCTTTGGCTAGTGTGGTAGATGGTACATTTTGCCATTACCCATTCTTGTGTGAACTATGCCACCATTCAACCCACCTTCGATACTTATTTTGAATGGCTCTTGCTTATTTGTCCTAGCTCTGCAGGTCTGGTGTTGCAACCTGAATCCTCCTCACGGCCCTTCTCATTTCTCTTTTTCTCTTTTTCCTTTCTTTATTTCTCCATCAAAACAGTGTTTGTTATTGTTATGCGCCCTCAAAACATGATGGCCCTTTTGCAACAGTAGGTCGGCTGTCAGGTTTTTCAGCCACAACTCGATTTTGTCCGCCGACATAGCCTGCAATGGATAGTAAGCGCTCTTTATTCAAGGACCACATTGACTTCCTGGCTCCTGCTCTGGCCGACTTCTGCAACCACTCCTTCGCCACTGGAGTCTTCCCTTCCCCCCTGAAGCACTCCCTTGCGCACCCTCTTAAGAAATCCTCTGCCGACCCGTCCTGCCCGGCTAACTATCGCCCAATCTCCAGCACCCCTTTCCTTGGCAAACTCTTGGAAAAGCTAGCCATCTCCCAGCTCAATCTTCACATTGAAACTGTTGGTTGTCTCCATGATTATCAGTCTGGCTTCAGAGCTGCCAGAAGCACAGAAACTGCTCTCCTGAACATCCGTGAAGACCTGCTCTCCAACCTTGATTCCAACACCCATTGTGTCCTCATCTTACTTGATCTCGCTTCTGCCTTTGACACGGTCAACCATGCCATCCTGCTCAACGTCTCTGTGATAACCTGGGTATCACCGGTCAGGCCCTGGCGTGGCCAACTTCTTTCCTCTCTGATCGAACCTCCCAGGTTCAACTTGGGTCCTTCCACTCCTCTATCCCTACTTGTGGTGTTCCCCAGGGGTCTAACCTCTCTCCCTGGCTGTTCAACCTATACCTGGCACTTCTTGCCCACTGCATTGCCGCGCTCTGCCCCCCAACTTCCAGTGCTATGCGGATGACACTCGGCTCATTTTCAGGCTACCCTCAGCAACCTCTTCTCCCGCTCTCATCTCTGACTGTCCGCCATCCAGGAGTGCTGTGCCACCAATGATCTCTGCCTTAATGCCACTAAGACCGAGATTCTCCTCATTGGCACACCCGCTCCCTCCTTTCCCATCACTCTCTGGCCAGCCTCTCTATGCCCTCCCCTGCTCCCACCTGTAAGGCCAAAAACCTTGGGGTCATCTTCAACTTCACACACTCCCATCATCACATCTCGGACGTTTCTAAGAAGTCACACTACCAGCTGCACCTCCTCAGAGGTATTCTTCCTTTCCTCTCCTTTCCCAGACGCTCACCATCTCCAGAGCTCTGGTTCTCTCTAGGCTGGACTATTGCAACAGCCTCTTTCTAAATCTGCCTACTTCAACTCTCGGCCCTTTAGAACTTATCCAGAACAGGACTGCAAGACTTGGCCTTGGCATCAAGCCCAGGGATCATATCTCTCCAGGACTGAAATCTCTCCATTGGCTCCCAGTGGCTGCGAGGATTAAGTTCAAAACCCTCTGCATTGTCCACAAGGTCTTCTGGGGCTTGGTGCCTCAATACTTTCAACTCTCTCTTCCTAAATACCTGCCTTCTCAAACTCTTCTCTCATCCGCCTCCAACTCCCTCAGGGTTAGTCGCTTCACCAAGCAACAAGTTGGTGGTAGATCTCTTTCTACAGCTGGGGCCTCTGTCAGAAACAGCTTCCCTGCCTCCCTGAAACTTGAGGAGAATCCTCTCCGGTTCCGGAAGCACCTCAAAGCCTTTTTCTCTGCTTTTTCTCCTCCTCTCCCCTGCTGACTTCCTGGCTGAAATTGCACTGGTTACCTGGCCACCATCTGATCTCTAGCCCAGGTCCCCTCCCTTGCCAGTTTGCACACCTGCACTGCCATTCTGGCAATCCCCGCACTTGGGACTGTTTCTGTATCCCTACCCCACTACCAGCACATGACACCCGATGTCTGCACTTACCCCTGGACTTGCCACCTGCTGGCCATATTTTATTGATTGTGTATTTATTCTAATATCCCATGTACTGCACTGTACCCTCCCCCTTCGACCCCCACACGTTCCCATTTCCCCTTCCCATGCACTTGCAAAATCTGAATGACACCTGGCCTAATATGATCGTTGTCTGTCTTTTAACACTTTTGTATAGGCGTGTTATAAATGCCTTAACATATCATATCATTCAGTAGTATATACCTTCCGGTTTTATCTATATTATTCTGGGTCCATTGGATCCTGCTCCCACTAGGGTTAACCTGTAGATCACCAACTGATCTTGGTTCATCCTGAGGGGCAGAATTCTCCCAACTTTAATGTGAAGGCGTGATCGCTAAATACTACGTCTAACACTCTAAGTTCCCTAATATTTGCAATAGATGAAGTGCTTGCAAACAAATAGTCGAGTGTGGCGGTTTTAGAGTCACTCAACTTTTTCAAGTTTTTTCACCAGGGCAATCACCCTTAATACGACCATTCAACATTACACATCCCCAGTCCACCCAGAAATCACACCATTGCATACCTTTCTCATTTTCTGTCTTCTGCTCCCTTCTGAAGGTACTAGTAACAATCTGTCGCCATACATTCATCATGAAATCTCCGCCAATGAGGAGGTCAATAGGCCCCTCCACTAACATCTTAACAAGAGTGTCCAATACGTTTTCCATTATACTAAACGTTTGCTTATTCCCCAGAGGGTCATACATATTGATAACTGCCCAAGTCGAATTACTTTCAGGAAATCTGACTTTTAGCACTAATACATACAGGGATTCATTACTATTCTCTACTCTAGTTACTTTTATATTGCACTTAACACCTGTTATCAGCCCCCATAAGGGTGACCTTTCAGGCCCTTTTTGGTCCTTATTTGGAAAATGTGCTACCAGTCTATGCTAAGAGTATCCACAAGCCAGCTTTCCTGAAGCAAAAATACACAGTTTTGTAATAATTCTTTTAGTGATCCCTCCACGCTCAGTATGTGTAAGAAGCCCAGGGTGTTCCACGCAAGGATTGACCTTTTTCAATTCATCCCTCTATTTTTCGCTGAAGTGGAGCCTAACAACCATTTCAGGATATCAACCACCTTCTCTTGCGTTGACCCCACACTTCCTTTGTTTGTAGATGTAGCACTGGCTGCTTTTGCCAAGTCCAGTAGATTATCCAGGGTTGCCGTCTGATATCTCTAGCTCTTCAATTGGATCTAATTGATACCCCTGATCCTGAAATCTACTACAATGGCCTTGGATCATGTCTGCCACTTCACTTGGAACACAGTGAACTCTACACCTTTGTAGTTTTGTGTTTGTGGCCAGCTCAATAAATTCAAAATGCGCAGGGGGTAAATTAATCGCAAGATCCCCATCAAGTCCACTCAATTAATACGAGTATGTTTCTTTGTTACCACCTGTGCCAGAATTTTCACGGTGATGACCAGTTGGCTGATGTTTCTTTCCTCTTTCTTTCCAATAACTAGCTTAGCTTGGTCTTCACCACGTTCTCGCTTAGTATTACTCCCTAGGTGCATTGTTGCTGGATTCACAAATGATACTACGTCGTTAGATAAGCATTCAGTAATAGGCCTGTTGCTTACTGTTACTCTGTGTGGTCATCAGGGGCTGCTTTGCTCGTATTGTCGTTTATTAACCAACTTGCCAGCACTTCCCCTGTCTGCTTTTCTAGTTTTCCTTTTTCTTTGCATTTTTACTTGACTTCCTGTTTTCGTTGTTCACATCTGTCACTTTTTCATTCGCATTTTGCTTAGGCTTCCTCTCTTTTACTTCAGGGACCTTTTTAGTTGGTTTACTTTTATTGTTTTGTCGCTTCATTTAGCATTGTTGCTTTCTAGTAAGAAAGATGGATGAAGTGTCGATCAAGTTTGCGTGATGAACACTGGCATGCAGCTCTTCCATGACAGTGTTTGTTTCTGGGGCGTTAGGTGCCTCCGCCGTTGGCTTCAATTGCGCTGCAGGTGGTGATGCGTCCCTCCCTTCTTCCCATTCATTTGTGGTGTCACGCAGATTAACTCGTTCCACTTTAAGTCGAGTAACCTTCCCCAAGATCTTCACGCTCATTTTGAGCAGTACTTTCATCACAAACTACATAGCGGTGAGTTGGGCATATACCTAATTTTGACTGTTTGATCAATCGAGACACTAACATCTTCGTTTCCTTTATCTGCTAAGTAGAGCAGGGATGCAGATAGCCTTTGGGTGTTTTTCGAGGGGATGGGAGGTTGCAATTCTCGTATTGTGCTTTCCGTTCCCGCTACAGAGGTTTCTTTGCTTATGTCACCACCCACTCCATTGGTACTCGATTCCACTTCATTCGCTTCATTAGCTATTGATTTCTATAGAGTAGCATAACAATAGCAGAAAATGACTTATCTATCGGGATCATTGTGGGATCTATGTTCCTCTGTGGGTTTAGTTTCTGACCCCTCCTGTAGAAGCTCCTCTGATGGCATTAGCGGTTCCACTTCCTTTGTTGGAGCTCCCACCTACCGTGAGAAAAAAGCAGCGATTTTCTGTGTCTTTTTGCTGTGTGCCACTTCTATGCATCAAGAGCTTTTGTTGCAATTCCACTGCTTACCGTCCCTTTCTTGGTATTTCACAGCCTGAACTTAGCACAGCATGAACTTAGCCTGAACTTCGTGCCCCCGGAGGTCTAGGTATACTACTCCTTTCCGTTGGCCTCATAGATTTCTTAAAAGGGACCACTTCCGATTGCTGCAGTATTGAGAACAAACACGACTGCACACTAATAAACAATTATTAGTAGTTACTGATCGCAGAAATGTCGATTGCAAATGACCCAACTACTTTTGCACAATGAAAGGGCTGCTCATTGGATGGTGGAGGAAACACATTATTACGTGCGCTATCCATTTTAAAAGGCTGTTCCTATTCTGAGAATGTTTAAGCAGCCCAAATTCATCACTGCTACAACAGTCCTTCCTAAGTGATTAAATAATATACTGGGATTACTTGAAAAACAAATAATTAAAAAAGCGGTATGCCATAAACTACCATAAAAAGTCATTGTAGAACTAACTTCTTAAACCCCGTTGACAGTCCAGAAACCTAACCCTATTTGATAAACCTGGGACATCAGTATTCCACGTATCCGTTGGTGTCCTACAGCACTGTGGGACTATGAAAAAAGTAGACCTGCTTAAAAGGTGAAAACATTCACAGTCCATTTGTTAAGGTGTTTTTGTTTGAGGCCCAATTACTAAGTCCCAGATACATCAGCCTACTTGGTTTACAGGGTATTTCCTTCCAGTTCCTGATACTTGTGACAAAGTGCCCTTCTTTGCTCTAGGGATTGGGGAAAGGATGGCCAAGCAGGCCAGCTGCATCCACCCACTACATAAGGCAGGACCCAGGAGTGGTGGAGGGAGGGCCCTCTGGTCTACACAAACCTCTCAACAAGCATTGCCAGGAGCTGGGGAGGAGACCGTTCCAGGAGCCTGGGGACAGAGCAGAAGCCAGAGCAAAAAGGTAAGGATTAGTTGGCCGGTCTGGGATCGAAGGAGGGAAGGACTGCAAGAGCAGGAGGAATTGGTCAGAAGGTTGGAGAAAGTTGAGAGAGTGCAGGTATATCCCATGAAGGGTATTTTGTGGAAAGATTAAAGTGTGAAGCAGGGACTAGAGGAGAAAGTAAAAGGATGCAAGGTAGAAACCGAGAGGAATGAACCACATATATGCCATACATTTGGCAGACCTGGTGAGGTGAGAGGCAGTATGATGATATGGTAAAGCGACAAGGAGGCACGGCTAAGGAATAAGTGACTAGTGAAGGTAGAGAGATTGGAAGAGCACTAAATACAGAGTGTTGTAAGGGTCGGAGGAGGACGGCCAAGGGGGCGGTGGGGGGGTACAGGGTTAGCCAGGGGACCCTGGAGCCAGAGTTGACAAGTAGCCCCTCCGAGACTCCAGTGAACATGCCAAAGACTGTATAAAGGTATTGGGGGCTGAAGTTGGTCATCCATCTCTGGGCGGCAGCAGTGTGAGCCCAGTACCAAGCCCGCACAAAACAAGTAAAGGAGAAGTGGATGCAATCGATCGATCGATCTTGTGGAAAGAAGTGTTGGGGGCACTCCAAAACCTCAGACTAGGTGACATCTCACATTGACTATCAGGGCAAGGGAACCCAGACTTCGAAACTGTTCAATCTGAAGCTGAAATTGTGGTTTATGTATTGCGCCTGAGAAGTCATCTTGCTATTTTGCTGACCATTTGCTTGTTTATTAGTTGCATCCTGAGGAGACGCCAACCTGCTATTTGAATTGAACTGCTCTGCTTGTTATACTTTTTGAAATAATACCCTCATTCATCTGCACTCCGTTTCCATAAACTCTCCAAGTGAAGGAATGGCCAGAGCAGTCGAGGTGCCCCTCCAGATGCTATGAGACAATTTAAAAGGTACAGAAAAGACTTGATATCACACAATGAGGCAAAATCCACAGAATACATCTATACTAATATAATCTTTATAGTAAAGTTGTGCATATTAACTTACTACAAACAAATAACTTTACATAATATGGTAAAAGATTACAGTATAGTGATCTTGCAGGGTTATGAGAAACAGTTCAGTGCTCAACAAGTCAAAAGTCCCTAAACAGTCATCTCCTACTGCCCCCAATTATAGCCAATGGCACAGTGTTATTCAATGGAATAAAGACAGACGATTGCACGTGGGGGCTACAGAGACGCAGGGAAGGGCCTGCAGGGGGATCTAAGAAGATGTCCAGCTACAATGTTTCTCTCGGAATGGAACCTTGCAGAGGTGATTAGTGAAATCAACAGGAGAGGGTTGCAGTTTCAATTCTGGAAGCTAGCCTAGCTCAGGAGCCCAATAGCTCTAAAATAACAGAACAACCACCTGCAAGTGAGCAAGGGGACCCCAACCGGAGGTCCAATGAGGAAGTAGGCTGTGAACATTTCAAGTTTGGAGTCTGCAGAGGTAGCCCCAGAAGCAGAAAAGAAAGTGTGCGAGTCTGTCAAGCGGGGCTGGAGCTGTGCGGCAGAGGTGGAGCAGAGTCATCACTTACAGAAGTGCAGAGGGACCACTTACAGAAGTGCAGAGGGACCACTTACAGAAGTGCAGAGGGACCACTGAAATTCGGTTAAGAAATGAAATTGGAGCAACACCGTTGAAGAGCTTTAAGGGTGGACTTTTTGGAGTGGCAGAAGGGAAGGATGCAGATGATGGTGAATTGGCAATGTCAGAAAACAAAGACTGTGACCCCAGGAGATGGGAACAACGATCCCAAGCTGTGTTCAGGAGAGACCCTATGAAGTCGATGTAGAGGTCTGGCTGTGAACAAATAACCCATGAGCCTCATGTTCTTCTAGATGCTTAATTGCAGTCTTTCGGGTACAAGTTCAATTTCAGGAAGACTCATAGGAAGGACAAACACATCAGGCATACCATCTCATTTAGCACCCAGAACATTCATCCAAGAAACACTCTAAACATTCAGCTGCGCTCCATGCAAGCATGCCATACAATGCAGCTACCCTCATTCACAAGACGCGACACCTCCCTCCTTTCCACACATATACACAGGAGCTACTACTTCACAGGCCCCCTTCCCACCACACACAAACACTTAAGGTGCAACTTGTATCCACTCACTCATAGAAGAGCTAGGGTACAGAAAAAGGAATTAAACTGGACTTATCCATGGTATGGAAAAACAAAGTACGAGAGGGGGCATACAGCTTTGCAAAGAACCACAGGTGGAAGTGATAGAAATATAAGAAGAACCACAAAGTGGCAAATGACATAGCCCAGATATACACACAACTTCAGACCCGATTACTGGGGCATGGTTATCCAAGAATGTCACAATTCCTAACAAGATTCCTCACATATCACCATCCATACCCATCCCGCACACACTTTTGAGGAGGAGCTAAAATGAATCTGACACCACTCATGTCTTATGGAATGACAATTTCCTCTCAAAATAACATTTACTCGGACTATGCACACTTGGACATGGAGTGGGAATGACTAACCTGAACACACCACTCATCGCTCTTGGAAAGGGATATACCTCGTCGCCTAAACACCATTCACACGTGGCCTTTATCCAGCACTGGACTGATGCAAAAGGCTTTAAGCGAATTAGAGATCACCCAAATGTCTTGTGGAATGGAATTACACATTCATAACCAGGAGGAAATTCGCATTAAGCCCATGCCATTTTAGACATGGTGACGGATTACACTCAAGCATGAGGACAACGCCCTGTTTTAAAGAAGGTAACTACACCTTTCTCATCACACTCTCAAAAGGGGGTGAAATTATACTTTGACAAGTAGACACTATGGAATGGACTCGCATTCACCTAAAAACAATAACAATTGTCAAAGAGAATTTATTGGCATGGAATGGCATCTTTAGATACTATCGACATCTTGAATTAAATGTTATACTATATTTTCCTGAGCATATAAAAACAACCCGTTTCCTAAAAGCACATTTTATTGCAAAGACTGACTGAATTAACACTTTGACATTGCTCAATTGCCACGTGCCAATATTCCATGCGGGAACGTAGTTACCAAGAGTTACAAACTGGCAGGAAACTGTAGGAATTCCTTGTGAAAAAGAGCAAACCGAGCCCAATCACTTGAGGAACCGAATATGGGAAACCTTCACTCAATGCCAATGATATCCATGATCCCTTTGTCACAAGACCTCTCTGATGGCCACAGAAAACGTACACGCAGGTGAGCTTCTGCACGACTTTCCTCCGTGTTCCAACTGTAAATCTCACAATGTGCTAGCAGCGGTGCGGAAGAGCAATAGTTGTCCTGATGACCACCCCGCCACATATCATTCGAATGAGTGTGGCGCTGATCTAACAGCGCTCACCAGACATGCTTATGGTGCCCCCTTGACAGAGCCATGCATCCTTGTGCCAGTGCGTGGTAGTTCTGGTGCAAATCTACAACGTCTGTTTGTGGGACTTGCAGGAATGGTAGTCCTTTCCTATTTTGAATAATGCTGGCTGGGCAGCAGTGGAGGTGGCATAGACAGGTGCTTTGCGTTCCCAATATGACTCTGGTCTGCGTAAGTGCACCATTACAATGTCGCACGCAAGGAAGCACTGGACCCAGAGAGGGAACTTCACAGCACTACGTGAATGTGTGGCAGATAGGAACAGGTAGGGGCCAAATTGGCGGCCCACCCCCACATACCCCTGCTCCTTATCTCTAGGAGCAATATTGCACAATTACTCGCCAGGGCAGATTGGAGTAAAACTTGCTACATAGTACAAATGGGATGTGCAGCAAAGATGTGGTGTGCAACCGTTGTCCTCCTGGCCATTAGGCATGTGGCTTGTTCCCTCCACTTGGTATACAAAGTCTGGGCCCTCATCAAGCAGTCTCTTGAAGGGGAAATGTTCCCGTTGTCCAGCCTCTTGAGGTTGAGCCTCCTGAGGTTGACCTGGTGCACATTACAGGATGGACATCCCCTGCTCCTGTCCAGTGACACGAATCGGAGGATGTCGTCCCTTCTCCCGCGGGAGAGACCTTTCCCACAGGGCCAGGGTGGTGCATCTACAGTACAATAGTATCATGGGAGGATCACATGGGAAAGGAAGCCCCTTATGGGATTAGGGATGACCATTCTCAGAGTGTGGTATCCCACCACCCTAGTAGACCCTCCTTCCTTACCCAAGTCAAGTTCTCCCTCACTTTCTCCTGGCAGTGTTAATATATCTGTTATTGTAAGGCTAAAACACCTAATATGATGGAGCCAACTAAAACCCTGGAAAGACTAAATGCTTCCCATGTAGCTCTAACATCACTGCTGTGACGAAGAAGAGGAACAGGCGTATGATGATTACTCCAAAGAACTAGAACGAATGGTCCAGTCTTTCACCGTATTTGATTGGCCAAGAGAAATACAAAAACAGAGGGAAAGCAAGATGGGGAGAGCAGTCCTCGAACGAAGAAGTTGGCCAGATGCCGACCTGGCGTACCGAAGTGTAGCAGGAGATGCTGTGCACAGAGCAGAGCGGGACCGAGAAAAGAGGCAGAGGACCTCCTTCGTACGTGGCCCGAACAAACCTCCGGGTGTCCCAAGCCTGGGCACCTCCAGAAAGTGAAGCCCATTCCCGCAAAGGTATAGTGGACTGGCAGGGTGGCCACCAACGAGAAACCGAAGAGAAACTGATCAGCAGGGGCGCCGCTGACCAAAGCAAGCAACCAAGTGTTCCCAGAGCCAGAGAAGGAAGCACTGCTGCCCAGAAGACACGCACCAGGGAAACAGGTAAGCAGAGCGGAAGGTGTTTAAGGTCCGGGAGGTGTCGGGTCGCAGCAAGAGAGTGAGAGGGTCTGCGACCATGGGCGAAGTCTAGAGAATGAAGCATACCCTTGGCAGGAGAGTTAACCAAGCTACTGCACCCATACCCATATGAAGACAGCAGTGAGAGAGGGTCTGGGACCGCAAGAGAAGACAGGCAAGTGCAGAAGGGAACATATGCTTGGCAGGAGAGTAAACCAAGCTATTTTAACAGCACTCTGCAGGTCTGGGACCCACACTCACAGAAGAAAAAGAGAAAAAGGTGGTCTGGGACACTGAATAAAGCAGATATGCTACAGGAAGGAGCACAGGCTTAGCAAATAGTAAACCAAGTCATTGCAACAGAACATTCCGAGCCTGGGACCCACACCCATATGAAAGCCAAAGAATAAGAGTTTGGCACCCTGAGAGATATAAAAGAGTTCATGAGATAAACGCTTGGCACAGGAGATTGGACCAAGCAGGGCATCTACTTTGCCAGAGAGTGAACCAAGCAATTATGTTCGTCCTTTGCAACCAAAAGGGTCAGAATAAGAGGGTCGAAGACCCTGAAAATAAGAGACTGCTTTGAAGATATAAAATACAGTGACATTTACCTGAGAAGATACAGGTTTTTCAGGACCCCAAAGAAAAGGAACATAGAACTAGAAGTAATCCAGAGGAAGGCAGCAAGCCCCTAGAAAACTGCCTTTCACCTGGAAGAACATTTATTTTGACTTTTGGACCACCCCAAGATACTGGGAACTTTTCTGTTGGCAAGAGTTATAATGAACAGTTTACTTTGGGAGAAACCAACCCTACACAGTTTATTTAGGTTAGTGTTAGGGGCACGAGTAGGGTTTTCGGACACAACAGTAACAGACATTTCGTTTTGATATCCTGATGTATTCCTTAGTTTCCTTTGAGGCAGGGGAACCCCTCCTAGAATTTAGGGCTAGAGAGAAATGTTTCTAACCCTCTTATTGGTTAATAAAAGTTTATAGCCAAAAATATACCTCGTGTCCGAGCCTTGATTCTGCACCCTTACACCAGGTATAGGTCGATCCATTCCTTCCTTTTTTGTAGGGCTGATAATCCCTCGACGTTCACACCTTACAGGATGGTCCTTTACAGAAGATGGCATCCGTCTTCACCACTGAAGGTTAACCATGACTTTGTATACCTTCTCTTGTTTCTCACAACCTAGATGATGTCCTTACTAGAGAAAATTTACTTTGGGAAGACAGCAGCAACGAAGGTTGGCTCAGTGGACTGAGGGTGGGCACTGCCCTGTCCCTCGTACCTCCTCAGGTTTGTCCCTGCAGCTTGGGGGAGGCTACTCTCACTCCAGTAGCTCAGGTGGTGCTCTTCATTGGAGAGGTGGTTTACTTCTTGAGGACAGCAACAAGAGGGCTCTGTGGATAGTAGGTGGGTGATCCCCCTGTTCCTCACGCCGTCCAAGGGTGTTCCTGTGGTGCTGCAAACACTTCCCTCAGTCCCATAGCTCAAAGGGCTCTCTTCCTTCTTGAAGGCAGCAGCAAGAGTTGACTATGGACATGTGGTGGCCGCTGCCCTCTGCCCTGTTCTTGGCAGACGCTCCTGTAGATCAGCGGACACTCTTCCTTGCAGAGAGGGTTTATTCTTGAAGATAGCAGTCACAGTTGGCCCCACGAACATGGAATGGTCGCTCTTCTGTGCTTCACACCTCCTGAGGGATATCACTGCAGAAAGGCATACACTTCCCTGCCTTCCAGAGCTCAGAGGGCTCTGTTCCTTGTAGAGAGGGTTTACTTCTTGAAGACAGCACCGAAAGTTGGCTTAGTGGACAAGGGGTGGCTGCTCCCTGTTCCTCACACCAACAGAGGGGTGTTCCTGCAGCATGGCAGACACTTCCCTCCCTCCTGCAGCGAGAATTGGCTCCACGGACATGGAGGGGACACTCCCTTGTCCTTTACGTCTCCTGATGCATGTCCATTCAGCAAGGTATAAACTTCCCTCCTTCCTATAGCTCAGAGGGCTTGCTTCCTTCTAGAGAGGGTTCACTACTTGAAAAAAGCAGTCAGTTGGCTCCATAGACATGGGGTGGATGCTCCCCTTTAACTCAATCCACCTGAGCTGTAGCATGATGAGTTCCCTCACTCTTGAAGCTTGGAGGGTCCTCTTTTCCTGGAGACTGGCTCACCTTAGAAGGTGTGGACCCTTCCCTAAGCCCTCTCAGGAAATCCGTATTGACCGAGTAGGTGCAAAGCTGCTTAGGGAGCTGGGTGGTACTTCTTGGATGATTGCTTATGGTTTGCTTTGCTTGAGGGGTGGTGTGTCTTGCTGGAAGCCCCATTACACTGAGCTGGTTCCACACATTTGTCCTTTTATGCGTGTCACTTAAATGTGGACGTCTTCATATTACAGATCATATATGTTCAATGTTAGGAGAACTCCTAGGAAGGTCAGTCATACCATCTCATTCAGCTTTGAGTCACAAACTGACTCAAGGAACCTTCAAGCTGGCAACACACATTCCATTGAGCTTTATGCATTCCTCTCCTACATTCCAGCTACACGTTCACACAATGAATCAGACATGCAGGCAACATAAATGGAGGCTCAGGGGTTACAGGTTGCGGTCTGAAAGTGCTCCAGCATATGCCAGTGGATGCCTTCACGTTGAGATAATGGCACCATGGTCCCGTGACAAAGATGAACCGTCAAAGGGCCCAGCTGAGGCAACAGCCATGCCAGAACGCCAGAAAGATGCAGTGCTCTATTTCGACATACTGAGAGTTGCAGACTCACAAAAACACCTTAAGGAGGACAGATCTCTCAGTCACCACTGGATCAAGGGAAAGGAGCAGGTGGCCAGGTTCCTTATGGTCAGGAGAGAGGCAGAGCTTCACCTTCAGAATTTCAAAAGTCCAAAAGATCCCAGAAAATAACTTCCATCAGCAACCACAGGTTAGTAATTTCGGTGAATGTTTCACAACCGAATTCCAGCAATTGCCAATGTTCTAGGTCACCGTTAATGATGCATCCCTGGGTCATTTAAACATTGTTGCCCATCATTAATTGGGTGTCTGCTAAAACAACTGTAGTGGGAAAACTCGGGGGTCTGGATTCCAGAAGAATCCCAAACATCTATCCCATCCCTATGTTCAGGAACACACATAGGAATATGTGGGCACGCCTGCGTTCTTGTCCACCAGCCAATCACACTCAAGGGCAACTAAGTACAGTTGAATGGCTACTGGATTTCACTACACTAGAGATTCCATTTTGCAAACTTCAAGGAAGAAAAGGCTTCCTGTGACTCATAATGGATGCAATGCATACAGCCACTTTAATTATACTGCACCAACCAGAACCAGTACAACCAGCAGGGTACTGACCCATGGAGAAGGGGCATCATGGCGGTAGCCTCCACCTTTGAATGCCATAAGCGTCCCTAAAGGGCCACAAAAGTCTGAATTGCGACTCCAGTGAGATCAGGGTGTAACAATGACAAACAAGCATTGGCAATGCCAACAGTTTGTGTTTTTGTGTAGGCATGGGAAAGGTACTTGCCAGGCACTGCCGTAGTGGTGTTAACTGGCCACTGATGGTAGCACATGCAAAATGGAGCGCACACATGGGCATCGCATAGCATTGCCTGGCAAACGCCTAATGCTCATGCACAAGCCAAAACTGTTGGCTTTGCCAATACTTGCTTTTAACAGGACTTCAGTGAAGGACACACATAGCGCTTATAAATCGAGTGGCTTAAGGCAAACCTGGTTAAGACATTTTTATTACACCCGTTGCTGGTTTCGAACTACAACTAAGTCGTTAACTCTCATTAGACTGTTTTGAAAAAACACTGGCAGGCCCTTCGAGTGTAAAGTTTGATGGCAAGTCGTAATTAAAGCGGGCTCAGAGTTCCCATGAGGTGTTTTGCGTGGGTAGGGGCAGGAACTGGGTGGGAATGGCCATACGGAGTATGTTATGCTAGTTGCATGAAGCGTGTACACTACAAGAGGAAACGTCTCAAAGTGCATTTCTCAAAGAGGGGCACAGCGAGCAGGGGATGAAAAGAAGAAAACCTAGGGTAGCAAAGAAAAACAAGATAATCAATGAACGAAAACCGGCTGCCTGCGAGGGGAAACCAGAAAATGACAAGTAATCAGGAATCGGCAAAGGAAGAAACGAGAGCGACGATGGAGAAAATAAATCAAGGCGACGGGAGAAAGAAGCCAGGGAACACGTTTTAGCTGCCATCTAGACGCGAGAGCAATCACGAGAGTTATGTTAAAGTTTCACCAAGTGACGGTGTGGAATCCAGGCTCTAGGATGTACGCAGGAGAGTGCAAAGCAGGCACTGGAGGGATAATACAAATGAACAGTTTATCTTTCCCATGCAGTGTTCAGAAACGCACTCGATTTCTCACTCTCTAAGTGCAGGCGGCCTTATCGAGACGCTGGAGTACAATAAAGCGCAGTCCGAGACCCGTGCCGTGAAAGCTCCGAGCTGAACCGCGTACATCATTCACTGTTGTCAAACAGGCGTAGGCTGAGAGCAGTCCTCACAAGGGCTCCTTGACAGCAGGGTGGGCCTGCCTAACTCTGTGCCCGGAAACCTGCCTGATAAATGGCTCTTGCTACACGGGTGTGGGCGCTGAAAGACGAGCGATAACCCGCATCGGACAGAAGGCAATGTGCTGCCAGACCCTGCCTGCTGCGGAGGGCCTGCAGTGGCGATGGAAGGAGCGTCTGGAATGCTCTCCCGTATACACCAGCCGCTGGGCCAATTAATCAGAGACGGGGCTCGGGGCAGGGAGCGGCTCCGCAGTGCCACCTGCTGCCTTTGCGTGGGGCATGTGAAGAAGAGCACAGGCAGAGGTGCACATCAGGGCTCAGGGCAGTAGGGTCACTGCTGCCTTTGCACATAACATGTGCTTGTGTAGAAAAGCACAGGCAGAGGTGCATATCGGGGCTAAGGCAGGGAGCGGCTTCGCAGTGCCACCTGCTGCCTTTGCGCAGAACATCAGGATTCAGGCTGCTCAGTCACACTACCAACGTGTAGTACAGCCATATACCAAAAGGTGGGATACCTAATACCGAGCAGATGGGTGTTGTGTAGTCTCACTAAGTGCGACTGCATCAATTCTTACCCAACAACCCTCAACCCATCTATGAGATCATCCAAGACTGGATGGGATCTCATCTTCTTTACCTAAACGATGAGAAGACAGAAATCCTTTTGGTCAGCACCCAAGCTACACTTAAATTTGACACAGCCTACAGCTCTTTCATCATAGACAGAAACACGATCCTTGTCTCGCCAGCCGTAAAAAACCTAGGAATCTACCTAGATGCCACCCTGAACATGACATTCTCAGCTGCCCATACCACAAAGCTCCTCAACGGTAGCCGACCCTTCCTTACCACAGACAACCATCTCACCATCGCCAGAGCCATCATCGGTTCCAGACTTGATTACTGCAACGCACTGCTAGCAGGGACCACCAAAAAAAACCTTTGCAAACTGCAAACCATCAAAAACAACGCCCACTGCTCTGCCATTGGACTCTCAAAACATTACTGCATTTCAGAATCTAGAGGACAGGTGCACTGGCTCTCAATGCGTGAAGGCATTAAGTTCAAAACCCTCACCATTGCCCACCGTTGCCTCACCAACACAGCCCCAGCATACCTGCCTAAGACTTGAGAAACCCAACCTACAACAACCTATTCTATCAACGAACGCCCACAATTTCAGAGTACCTAAATTCAAACTATCTAGAGCAGGAGGCTCAAGCTTCCAGGCAACTGCTGCCAAACAATGCAATGCCCTCCATCCTGCCCTCTGGGCAGAGCTTTCCTACTGACCTTCAGAAAACACCTAAAAACCTGGCTTTTTATCTAATGCACCTATCTGTCTATTCCTCATCTTATTGTCTCTGTCTTGGTACGTATCCTTGTAACCGGCGCCTAGATGCCGCAG
Source organism: Ambystoma mexicanum (assembly GCF_040938575.1). NCBI lineage: Eukaryota > Metazoa > Chordata > Amphibia > Caudata > Ambystomatidae > Ambystoma > Ambystoma mexicanum. The sequence continues at coordinate 97,419,839 of NC_090932.1, forward strand.
GGCTAAGCACGCTACTTATAAATGCAAAAATAAATAAGGTAATGCCTCCATGCAGAAGAAGGAGTAAGGTATAATTAAGGCGAGTGAGTGAGAGAGGGAGAGAGAACACCTTTAATTAATCTCCTGCCTAATAAAACAGCTGCAGCCTTTCCTACCCACAAAATGTGTGCCTTTCATAGATTGTAAGTTGAATGATTGACGATGGCGGTATAGAGGCGAGAGCTTGGCATGATGTGGGGGAATTGGGCTTGGATAATAGACTGGGCCGCAGGAGTCAAGTGTGGGCTATCACAGCTAAGGACATTGCACAATCAAATCAAGCTTCAGCCTCAATCCAAACTCCCCCCTCCCCCTATCCCAACTGCTACGAGTTGCATCCATGAGCTAGCAGCTCCACAATGCAGAGTTAAGAGCTGCTCTCTGTGGGAATGAGTTCGTGCCAGCAGTCAGGACTGCACACCCTGGCAGTCTGGACCCAGCATAACTAAGCAGGAAAGATGCTTCTCCCAGGTCGTGAACACATCCGGCCAGGTGCACGTCCAAAAGCTCTGTAAAATGCCCTTATGCCTATATTCTGCCCTCACTTCTTCTCATAGTGCAATATTTTTGTACATGATGTTCGACCCCATTCAACTGAATAAAGTGTGTGTTTATAGTACTTGCAACTACATATTTTGCTGTTTCACAAGACTACAAAAACACGGTTCCATCACCAAGCCTTACTACCCTCAGGGCCTTCTATGTTTTTAAACATACTGCTCGTAGTTAAAGTGTATGGGATTAATGGCCCTTGAACGAATTTGTGTTAATATACAAACCTTGCTATCCGTAATAATTCTACTAACCAGCTCAATGGTACTCATAAAATCCTAAAATCTGTCCACCAGGCTAGATTCTAGAAATCCACCTTCATATGCTTGAAGTGAAACTAGTTTCAGAAGCAGTGTGATGCAATAATGTGAGTTTTAAAGTCCTATGTAAGGTGAACCTATACCAAGATCCAAGGTGCACACACAAAAAACGGGCTAAAGATTGCAGGATAATCCTCCATCCAGTCTCAATGAATAACGCGAGTTGCGTCTCTCTTATGCAAAACATAACATGTAAATTAAGTTGCCACAAAAAAGAAAAATAAATGTGCAAAACCTCGCTTGAGAGATTTTCAAACGGCAAGTATAAATATGCCTTAATGCACTGTGCATGTGCTCTTCAACTCCATTGTCATGCAACCTGCAGTTTCCCATTCCTACACAACCCAATATAATCTCCTCTCTGCCAGAGCACAGCACCCCATTCTGACCGACAGGGCAGTCTTTGATCCACAATCATGCAATTACTTTAACACAAACCAATACACGCGTGGCAAACCAATAGATCAATGTACAGCTTAATAAACTACTTTGCCTACATTCAAATTCTGTTCAGCAGAAAGTGAATTACCTAACATTACTTTGTGGACCAGGCTGTATGAAACCGGCCCCACCAAGGGATCCAATGAGCAGTATACTGCAAGACTTTCAAGTTTAGGACAAAAGTGTGACACACCCAGCCTTTCTAGAGAGAGACACGCCATAATACAGTGAGACAATGAGCAGCTAGACACGCCAAGAACACATCTCATGAAGGTACTACTGCGAGGTACAGCACGAGCAGAGATACTCTTAACGTGCACAATCTGACTACTCCCTCTATACATGCACTGAAGATTTGTAAATGCCTACACAACAAATTCGTTTTTCAAATCCACCCATTTCCATACATTTTCATATTACATACAAATACAGGAGTTCACTTAAAGGTTTGGCAAGTTGCCAGAACAAATACACAACATGCTCTGCCTTACAAAACCATGCATGATTCATTTTAATGCTGATGTATTATAAATAAAAGAACAATATTATGAATAACAGGACAACTGAGAAGAGCAAGTTACTTACCAACAGGTAACATTCTTTCGATTTGATGTACCTCCAACGTATTCCACATCTTTGACATGTAATGTCCACAGCCGTGTACTTCGGAAACCTTTTCGGCAGAGGGCGTCCTGCGTCGATGGCCTCTAGTCGATGTCCCTCGAAGGCCTCTGTCGAGGGCAACGTCACCGGATGTTATAAATAGGACGCACGGCACCCGTAGCCTCAGTTTATGTTTTTTCCTCCGTGGCACCTATCCAAGGACTGCACATAGCCTTGTGGAAACGTAAGCTGCAATCGCCTAGGAAATTCTCCAGAGGGGCAGGCTGGGAGGGCGATGTGGAATACGTTGGAGGAACATCCAATCAAAAGAACGTTACCAGTTGTTAAGTAACTTGCTCTTCGAATGGATTGTGTCCTCCAACGTAGTCCACATCTTTGACAGATGCCCAAAGCAGTACCAGAAAATGGAGGAGGGAAAAGAATTTAGAGTACCCAATCATATGGTGGAATAAAGAACCACCTTACCAAAGGCCATATCTTGAATATGGATCGTATCCAGGGAATAATGTTTAACAAAGGTGTGGATAGAAGCCCATGTGGCTGCATCACAGATATTCCTAATAGGAACTCCCCGTTGTAGGAGTGTGGAAGTAGCCACGCCCATAGTGGAATGAGCTCGCAACCCTTCAGGAGGGTCCTTACCCGCCAATCGGTAACATTTAGTAATGGTTAGGATAATCCACCTGGACAAGGTCTGTTTGGTAACAGCCTGGCCCAATCGGTGTCCAGTAAATGTCACAAAGAGCTGATCGTCCACTCTGACCCTGGACATCATAGAAATATAAAAGCTCAGAGCTCTCCCTAGGATCCAACCTATGGAGTCGCTCCTCTTTCTTACCAGGATGAGGAGGAGGATAGCAAGACAGAAGAATCACTTTGTGGCTTAAATTAAATTCAGACACTACCATGGGTAGAAAGGATGGACGTACCCTCAGTACACTCCCTATCCTTGTGAAACAGAGTAAAGGGTGGCTTAGATGAACGTGCCTGCAATTCACTCACTCTGCGAGCGGAAGTAACCGCAACCAAGAACACAGTCTTGAAAGAAAATAATCTCAAAGGGCAAGAGTGCAAAGGTTCAAACTGAGAACCCATCAGGAATTTCAAAACCAAATTCAGATCCCAAACCGGCACCTGGAAAGGGGACGGTGGGAACACATTAGTCAGCCCTTTAATAAATTGGGAAATCAAAGGAATCTTAAAGTAAGAACATTCTTCAGACGAGCGCTTAAAGATAGACAGCGCTGCCAGGTAACCTTTAATGGTACCCACTTGAAGGCACCTGTGGGCCAAAGAAAGCAAGAAAGACAAAACCACAGGAATGGAATATTGAAAAGGATCAACATTTTGTCCTCTGCACCAGTCGCAAAACTTACGCCAACGGTACAAGGATTTGGTTGCTGGCCTCCTGGCTGAAAGCAACACCTCCATCACATCATCCCAGAGGTCCCAATCCTTATACCTCAACCTTTCAGATACCAAGCATGAAGGTTGAGGGTCCTGGCCTCTGGATGTAGACCTGACATCCTCACCCCCCCTCCCTCTGTCTCTCCCCTCCTCGCACGCAAGAGCAGATCCTCCTGGTAGGGAAGATGGCATAGACGGCAGATGGACATTTATAGAAGGTCCAGGTACCACGCTCTTCTGGCCCTATGCGGAGCAATGAGGATCATGTGAGATCCAAACCTCCGCAACCTCCTTAACACTTGAGGAATGACGGGGACTGGAGAAAACGCGTACAGCAGTGGGAACGACCAATCTACTACAAATGCGTCTCCTAAGGCTCCTCTCAGAGGAAATTCCCTTGAGCAGAATCACTCGTACTTCCGGTTGGCACTGGTGGCAGCGAGATCCACTTGTGGGGTTCCCCAAAGGGCAAAGATCTCCAGAAGGACTTCACGAGCCAACTCCCACTCGTGAGAGACCGTGCTCTGCCGGCTCAGAGCGTCCGCCGCCGCCGCATTTTCCACCCCGGCCAGATGAACTGCCGAGAACGAAATTTCCTGCTGGATTGCCCAGAACCACAGCTGCATCGCCTCTCTGCACAATGGGAGTGACCCTACCCCGCCCTTTTTTTGTTGAGGTAATGCATGGCCACTGTGCTGTCCGTCATGATCAGGACACTCTTCCCCCTGCAGAGATGGTAGAAATGTTACGCTCACCTGGAATCCACAGGGACGCCACCCAGCCGGGTTACTCGCTGGTATGCTTCTCAGCTTTGCCCTGATGTGTTCTGCGGGAAGGTTATTCCTTGTGGTAGAATTAGGCGTGCTCTCCATCCTGCCTTCTTTGCAGGGGCGCGTTGTCTTTCATTGGCAAGTGCGGTCCAGTTACTTCACTGACGCCGGCCCGTTTGATATTGTTCAGGTAGGTCTTATTGCTGTTCTTTAGTTTTATTGCTATCCGGTATGCCTTTCTCTGTTTAAAATGTCTTTTCTCTCCCTTAGGTATGCAGAGCTTCAGCGCGGCGACCTGGCTTGGTTGAGCCCCACTGGTAAATGATGGCACATTAAGAGCGCTATGATGCGATAATTAAGCGGTATGCACAGCGCTGCAAAGTCTTGCCTTTGCTAACCTGTGTTTTCCTTCCTTGTAGGTCGCAGTGTTCTTCAGCGCGAGTGGAATGTCCGGAGTGGTGCCAGCCGAGAGGCGACCAGTCAGGTAAGCCTTTTGAGCAGTTCGTAATTTGTAAAAGTCTCTACTGCTTTCTTTAATGTTGCCTCCATCTTCCTCTTTCAGGTTCTGTCCGGGAGGCGTGCAGATTCGAGGAAGCTGTTCTCAGTAGCTGCGAGTGTTTAAAGATGAAGACTGCAGGTAAGATGCTGCTGCTAATGATGTTCCTTTTGTCTCCTTGCAGGTTCTGCTTCTCCGACGTTCGAGGGAATAGCTGGACACGGTGAGCGTCACGTTGCAAGCTGCAAAGTAACGCAAAGCGTGTTGTCTTGCTCGGGGGGTGTGGTTTAAATAGCCCCAACAAAATAGTCCAGGTAAAGTAGTCCCTATGCTACCAGACCCAAAACACTAGACCGCATAGCTTGGTTCTTAGGAACCAAGCTATGTAGATGCCTCCATGTTGGCTGACAATACAATAAAGTAGTTCCCAAGCATATTGTTTTTCATGGTGTATGAGCCTGGCGCCATAGGCGCCAGGACGGGCCCCATGAGGGCTTTTGAAGAGGATGCCAGGCTCTAGAGGCCCGAGTCCTGACTCCACCTGGCCAATGGGTTTGCCACAGTGGGTTTTGGGGGGAGGGTTGTGACGAGAAAAGCTTTCAGAGCCAGCCTGATGGCCCTCAGCTCTAACAGGTTGATGTGGAGTTTGGACTCTGACGGAGACCAACGACCGCTGGCGGTTAAGTCTGCGGCATGAGCTCCCCATTCTGTGAGGGAAGCATCCATCACTATAGTCACCTCTGGCCACGGTTGCCAAAACGGCTCCCCCTTCATCAGGTTCTCCTCGCTAGCCTACCACAAAAGACCCTGGGAGACCAAGAGTGGAATCTGAACTGGATCCGACATCTTGACCGAGAACTGCGACCACTGCATCTTGAGAACCCATTGCAGGGATCTCATCCTCAGCCTGGCCTCTGGCACCAGAAAAATGCAGGATGCCATGAGGCTGAGCAACCTTAAGAATTCGAAAGCCGGGAGACTGGGCATGTTGAAACTGGTCAACCATCTGCAAAATGTGATGAGCCCTCACCTTGGGAGGTGAGCACTTCCCCCAAGGACATGTCCAACACCGCCCGATGTACTAGAGATGTCGGGAAGGTGTCAGATGCGACGTCTTGAAATTGAGGGAGAAGCCCAGCTTGTGGAGGGAGCGGCAGGTGAGACCGAGGTGATCCAATGCTTGCTCAGGAGAACACGCACGGATCAGCCAGTCGTCCAAGTAGGGGTAGACGTGAATCCCCCCCCCCTCGCCTGAGATACGCTACAACCACCACCATTAGCTTGGTGAAGGCCATCGGGCGCAGGTCAATCCAAATGGCAGGACCCAAAACTGAAAGTGCGAGTCGCAAACCTCAGGTACTTTCTGTGCTTGGGATGAATCGGCACATGAAAGTAAGCATCCTGTAGGTCCAGAGACACCAACCAATCCTGAAGTTGAAGGGCCTGGAGGACTTGAGAAAGAGTGTCCTTCCTGAGAAGTTTGTTCAACGCAAGTCCAGGATGGGTCTCAATCCTCTGTCTTTTTCTTTGGATTAAAAAATAAGGGGGAATACCATCCCTTGTTCCTCTCCGCTACAGGCACCAGTTCTATAGCGCCTTTCTTTAGCAGGGTCAAGATTTCCTGCACAAGGAGCGGATCTGGAAGCTTCAAAGAGATTCCCGGTGGATTGTTGTGAGGCCACTGCAGGAAGGGTAGGCAGTAACCGTGGGCTATTGTATCCAGAACCCATGCATCTGCAGTAATGGCTCACCATTCTTCCAGATGCTGAGACAGACTGCCCCCAACCGAAGAACCATAGGACATGGCCTCATGAATGTTTTGGAGCGGCTGCGGCAGTGCCTGAAGGCAACGAGGCAGCTGCCTCAGCGGCTTTGGCGCCTCTATTTCCCCGACCACCACAGGTACTTTTACACAGACCCCTTTGACTAGCGGTCCCCCTCGTTCTACCAAAGGAGGAGCAGTAACGACAAGAAGCTCCCCTCCACTGCTGTCCCCTAGGACGAAAAGGAAGAGGTTGATGCACAGCTGCGCTCAGAATTTTAGCAGCAGCTTTTGTGGTCTGCAACCTCTGAAGCATCTCGTCAGCCTTGCCGCCAAACAAATGTGTGCCATCAAAGGGCATGCACATCCGGAGCAAAACCCGACTTCCGCAACCACGCAAATCTGAGTGCAACGGTGCTCGCAGCCATGGACCGGCTAACACTGTCGGCCGTGTCCAAACACGACTGAAGGGATTCACACATGGCGTCCTTGCCATCTTGCACGAGAGCAAGGAGCCCATCCCTTTCTTCCCCTTCGGGAATATGCTCAGCCGCTAGAGAAACGCAATTCCACAGTGTGTGTGAAAACCTTGCCAAGACACAAGTGGAGTTGGCTGACTTCAACGCCATACTCCCTGCAGAAACACCATTCGTGCCCAACCGTGAAAGCATTTGTCGTCCCTATCAGGAGGGATGGTAGGTTACGCTGCCTGCCTCGAGGTGGCCGTAGCCGCCTGAACCACCAAACTCTCGGGAGTGGGGTGAGACAAAAGGTAGCTGGGGTCGCTACTGGAAGGGTGGTATTTTTTGGTTAATGACTTGTTAACAGCCGGAAGAGATTCCGGTGACTTCCAAGCAGCCGCCACCCTTTTCTGTAATGCCAGATGAAAAGGTAACACTGGGTCAGAAGACGACCTTGAGCTAAAATGTCTGTTAGATCATCTTGCACAAAAGCTTCAGGAGGACTGGACCAGCCCAGATACTCTGTGACCCTAGCCATGAGCCTCCTGTCGGACGACTCAGCATGAGCCACCAGGCTCAGGCCTGCCAAATTCCACTTCCGGAGAATTGTCCAAACCACTGGCATCATGAAGAGTTTGCCCCAACTCTTCCAATTGACTGTCTCCAGAAAAGATAGGAGCCACATCAAGCTCAACAGGGTCCATATCAAAGTCTGACCTTTCCTCCTCCTCCTCCTCATATATGTCATCCAAAGGGAGGTAAAAGTCCTGCCTCGGGACAAAAGATGGTCTGGAGTCCACCACAGGCCTCACAGACTTAGAAGTAGCCATCCTTGGAGGATCTCAAATGGTAAATTTTGGGCAAAAAGCCCCGAAGGCGTCGAGGGGGCGCCGAATGCTTCGGCGAAGCCCGCGGCGCTCTCGACGCTGTCGACAACGGCGCCGAGGGCTGGAACAAAGGCAAAGCTTCGACGTTGGTATCCGACGGACAAGGCGCCGACGCCAGCCTTGAGCCCTTACCATTTTTCTGCGGTCTCGCTAGAGACGAGGACGGAGACCCGGAAGCACATCTATTGTGACTATCTGCAGCCTTGTCCGAACGGGACCTCGAAGGTTCCCGATGAGTCGCGTCGAGGACCCAAGCCCGAAAGCGTGCGAGCCACGGTACGAGACGGTTCCTTGCCGGCTTCATCAGAAGGCGCGGACGGAACTGTGCCCTGCGATTGAAAAATCGCTAACATTTGCTCTCTAAAGGTAGCCCATTCCTCCGGAGCCGAGGACTTTGTTGGGCAAGCCACTTTCCTCACGGCTCCATCCTCCGAGGAGGACGGGGAAGGCAACCAGTGACAGCACTTCCTAGAATGCCGAGACGAGGATGACAAATGGCGGTAACCACTCTAGGACCGAGATTCCCCGGGACTCCTCCCGACGCGGAGAGTCGCCCCTCAAATCATCGGTAGACATCCCCTTGGACTTAGATTTACGGGACTTACTGGGTTTAGAACCCCTACCTACTCATTTATAACATCCTGTGACGTCGCCCTCGACGTAGGCCTTCGAGGGACATCGACCCAATGCCATCGACGCAGGACGCCCTCTGCCAAAAAAGTTTCCGAAGTACACAGCTGTTGACATTACATGTCAAAGATGAGGAATGCGTTGGAGGACACAATCCATTCGAAATGTCCCACAATCACCTAAACTACATTCAAACCAAAGTATTTTACAGATGCAATCAGTGAACAACTGCAAACATTAGATCAAAGCTCGACTATTTGCTCAAAGTGTCACTAAACAAAAACCTAGTCATGAAAGCTAATTGTCTGTAAGGATGAGTTAATCATTCTCGAAACATTCACAGTGAACGAGAACCCCAAGCAGCAGAGCAAAGAAAGTTATGAGAAAGGCATACCTGAACAAGATAAATCCCAAGGACTCCACAGCAGCACGTCGGACGTCGTCATTCACATCACTGACCTATCAATGAGAAAGGAGACATGCAAGAGATCAGGAAGAGCATCATTTATTAATTTGTGTTTCATGGCGCAATATTGCATTATGGCCTCCTCATTGTTGCAACACATGTTTGGTGGTGAATATATGAAGATGGTAGTGTAGACGTTAAACTATGTACATTTTGGGGTATTTGCCATGAGCGATAGGGGGCTGGTCAGTGCAAGAGTGGCCTTGATTATAAGTGTGTCCCTAATTAGAAAGGCGTCCCTTAATAAAGGCGTCCCTTAATTAAGGTGTCCCTTAATTACGCTCACACCAGAGTAAACACACCCCTCTAGGGAAGTAAGGCCAAGAGTCTATCTTGCAAGGATACCAACTTTAATTTTACAGAAATGAGGTTGGTAGCAAAGAACTCTGCTCCCTGAACGGTCTTCTGTCCCTCATCCATTCCTTTGTCCTACAACAGTGATGACAGGCAGGGGTTTATATACTCCTGGCTTGCTGCAGTTGTGTCACTGGATATAGGCCATGGCTCCATCCCAAACTGTCCTGCTTCCATGCAAGGGATGATCCGGCTTCCTTTCTTCATTGTCAGCGATTTCTGTCAGGACATGCTACTTTACATTTGCTAGCCTATACAAAAATACACTGTAGCTCATGCTTTCCTTCATTTTGCTACCCATGACTATTTTATGTACAAAAACATTTTCCTGTCATTCTCTGCATATTTCGCTCATTCCACACATGTTTTATCAGATCCTATAATCTCCTTTTAAACCTTATTTTCATAATTCTGCATTATGTGCATCGAGCATGTAAAATCCCATTTTAGCATGTATAGGCTCTTGACAGACAGCAGGTCAGTGAATTCGTGCTGCTAGTGCTAGCACGAGCCTGCAGTCCAATTTTAGCACATGCAGCATTCTTTCCAGGAAGGGAGAGTTTTTTACTCACACCGTACTAATATTTTTGAAATGCATAGGATTTGACATTTACAAATGTATTGAGCTAATAGTTAGTTGTGCTTTATATATTTAAACAATAACTACCTTTTTCAGTGCCTGTGTAGGATTATTTTTGCATGAAAAAGCCTTCCCAATGCCCCTCCTCTCGCATTATAGTGCCTAAAAGAAGTCATGCCTAATTCTAAAGCGCTTGGGGGTGAGGGAGGCCCTAGGTCCTTCCCAACAGTAGCAGTATAAATACAAGTACTATGACCACTCTTAACTCAGAAGTACCGTTCAGGATTCATGGATGTACATCCAAAAATAAAGTAAATCAAAAGTCGACAAGTTTATTTCGGCTTATAACCCAAGTAGCCTGTGCTTCAACTAATGGACATAAAATAAATACACCTTATCTCAAGTTGCTTTCTTCTTGCACCATAGCAAATGATTACCTCAACCTCCAACATCAGCAACTCTACCAGTACTTGAAGCACAAATAATTCCCTAGCTGAACCGCTCTTCATTAAAAACTTTACTTCAACAATGGAAAACTGGCTTAGCTTACGGCGACCATCAATTTGAGAAATCCTGCACCACTTCCTCTTTATTCGCTTCTTGTTAGAATGGATTTCTGAACTCTGGCCTGGGGTACTGGTGTTCAGGACGCCACCCTTTTTGGAGGTTAAGTCTCGGAGCTGAAGCCACATCAATCAAGGCAACGTGGAAAGTGGTCAAGGCTTAGTCTCAGGAGAGGTGAGTGTGGTCAGGGGTCCACAATGAGTCCACACAGTGAAACACCAAGGATTATACTTAGACAGCTATAAAAAACCCATTATATTTATTCTAGGCCCAGGACACCCCATGAAAAATGAATATTGGCAGGAAAAGTATCACACAACACTATCTACTATAGAGCATATATACAGTCACAGTCAGTGCACATAAATCAATTACTTCACCAATACCTGCAAAGGAAAGGAATACGGTAAAGAATTTAGATAGCACCAACACTCTTCAGAAATGACTACCCCACTTCAAAAATCCAGCCGTAAAATTAATGGGGCCTTATGCCAAATGTATAACGTGTGAGTAAAAGTGCACAGGAATGTGCAAAGTTCAAAGTTCCAATACTTTTCGGAGACTGGAAAAAGTTAGAAGTGTTTTGAAGATGTGAGTAAGGATTAGAAAGACGAGTAGGTCTCTGTTATTGCTAAGAAACTGTTCCTGCCTTTCGGATGGCTTTAGACAGCAAGTTCTACCAAGCCAAATAATGACAAAACGTAGCCAAATGTTAGAAAACTCTTTGGATGAAATAGGGCCACCGGTAAGTATCCTCATTACTCGCGCCCTTAATTTGGTTTTGGTCCAGACTAGGTAGGTCCAGATGTGGTCAGCAGAGGTACGTTTGCCTGCCTGCCTTCCTTCCGGTTCCCAGATGCTGCGGGTGCAGAGACAGGTCCAGCTAGTCACAGGAGCTGTTGCAATCTGTTCCGGAGGAAGAATGCGAAAGACACATCAGCACGTCTCGGGACACTGTAATTGATGCAGGACACCAGTCTTCAGCGACTGTCACAATTGCACAGCAACACAAAGGAATTCAGCTATCGTGGTCTGACACAGCCTTCTATCTTGCCACGTAAGATGTTTGGAAAACTGCTGGCGATCCCCTAAGCCCCGGGTCGAAACACGGGACTATGGTGCTCCTATCACGGTAGCCCAATTTCAAGTTGGACAGCCCATTGGATGGCACAGGGACACTTCGGAGCAGGCTCACTTGCGGGGTTACCACCAGGAGACATCAGAAATGGTTGGTCCCACCACTCGAAAGGATTGAAACGCCAATGAAGGTCTTCGGAGATCAGTTGCCAAGCAGGGCTTCTATCGGACAGCAGCAAGTTTCAGTTGTCGGGCCTCAAGTGCGTCTGCTCGGCTTGGCTCCTCTTCTTCTCCAAAGTCAGGTGAGTTATCAGACTCGGCCATTTACAACCACACCAGCAGTGGCCCAATCAGGGACCACTGTGGGTCTCATGCACACCAGACCTTCTGGATACAGGTTGTGGATTAGGCCCAGACAGTCCAAACCCACTTTCTGGGTCCTCCCACACATACCCTACACTAGCCCGCGAAACCTCTGTTTCCCGGGCAAATGGATGACCATCCAAGGTTTTTCCTGACCTAAAAGGGCAGGAATATGACAAAAACACATGATGACCAAGGAACAAATGAAAAACCTGTTGCACAGCCATTTTAGGATACTAGCCACAGTTCGTAGCAAAATGCAGTAAATGCAGTGAGGCTAACCAAACATATTGTTAAAAGTACAAATATTTTAACTGCTGCAATCAGTTTGTCCTTCAGCACATCTTAGTTAACCAAAAAATGTCTCGAGTGGAATTTAGGGATGCACAAAAAGAAACCGCATTGCACTGCATTGGAAGATGCACTGCGCAATGATAAAAAGTTACCCAAACAGGCAAATAAGTAAAAAGCTAAGGGAAACCGTTTCCCAGTATGGACAGCCTGAAGGACGGTTTCCCATAACATGTGAGCAAAGGCCAGTAGAGTGAAGCTGAAGGCTTCCCTGCATTGCAAAAAGGCATAAAGGGTATACAACAAGATAAAACCTTTTAGGGGTACAAAGAATATTGAGGGAAAGTTGCATCTATAGAAAGCATTCCCAACACCTCAACATGTGTTTTGTTGCCAATTTACGGCCAATATCAATGATCACAAGAAATCCATCCAATAATGCTCCACACAATCATTAAAAAATAAAAATACTTGACAACATAAAACTTAACATATCAGTGCAAAGCATTTCACCAAATTCCAAGGTGAAGCCCATTAAATAGAACAGTGATGGTGTAGGAACTGAGGCAGGTGGCAACAAAATGAGGATCAGTGACAGTGACTTGGGAAGAGGATTGTAATCACATGTGTTAGGAAACATTCATTTTCTGTTTTGGCAACTTTCCCTCCATAGTTTCCTATGGAACCCCATTCTCCTTGCTTTGATTTGGATCCTGACCTGACTTTTTGAAGGGAAGTAAAGCCTTCAGCTGCACTCATTTGTTATGGGGAAACAGTCCTGAGAAACATTTTCCCTTTTGAATTCTTGTATATTTACTTTGCACACAGCACCTTAGAGTGCAGTGCAATAGGGATACTCCCTAACGTTTTACACTGGGGATTTTGGTTACTTTTGACAAGCTTATGGCAGCAGTTACATTTTTACAATTTTTCCTTTACTTTTTATGTGCACATTTATGTTAACCAGGTATGGCTAGTGCCACAAGATTGTCGCTTGTTCTTCGGCCATATTATTGTTTGGACTTCTTCCTGCTTTCCCAGGCAGGCAATCCCATGTAAGGCCTTGCACGTACCTAGGAAAGCTGCTGCTTTGTGTGTCATTTTACTTGTGCACTTCCTGCAAATCGCTACTAAAGGTGACTAGCACCCGAAGATGGCCGAGCCACAAGGGTTTTCTTATGTTCTTTGGCCATGATGTTATTTGGCCTTCTCAGGTCAGGAAATGGGGAGAGGGAGAGGGGGGGAGAGAGAGAGGGAGTGGAGAGAGGGGGGGGAGAGAGGAGGAGAGAGGGAGAGAGAGAGGGGGAGAGAATGCATGCACATGTGCGTGTGTGTGAAGGGGGTTGCGACTGTCTAGTCCCAATCCACATCTCTGGTGTCAGAAAGTCTTACTGGCCAGATGCAGTGTCCAGTGGCTATGCACGATTGGAGTACCTTATCATTGCTGGGCTTGGACTTGCTCCTAGCCTGAATTCTGGATAAAAGGAGGACTCCTGCCACTATTTGGCAGATCGTTGAAACCAAGACTTCTATGAAGAGCAGTCCATGGACAACCCCAAAAAGATTCCCAGCATCAACTCCAGTGTTGTCCCGGTAAAGCCACGCTCCTCTGTCCGGATCTAAACAAAAGGCGGCCTTTGTTTGTGCATCGACCCCAAGTCCGGTGAGAACAAGCAGTCTCAATCACCACCTAGTCTTTTACTCTTTTTATGGGTGACCTTTTAAGGTCTCTCCATAGTATGTGATTGGAGTTATAGTTTCCTATAGCTTTGGACTAACTGTAATATACTGTGGCAGCACACAGCATTTTAAATGCGGTGGTTTCCTTTTAAATACTTTTATTTCTTGGGTGAACCTGGATAGCCTGATTGGACAGCCAGAGCGCCCCTTTCTGTAAACTGCAGGGAGAGTTTGCAGAGGTTTAGCTGTAGTTCCTGTTAAACACTCCGCTCCTGGAAGATTCTGGAGCTGAATCCAAAGAGTAAGATGAAGAAAAGACTTCTGTAATGATTTCCAGTGACTGGGGAGCCTGCTGAGTAACAGGGCATGATGCAACCCTTCCCTCCAATAAACCTAGGGGTCCGGAACGTGACGACTCCTACCCAGAGGCTAGTGAGATCCACTAGTCTGAATAAGACCATAAATTTGAGCCATCCCACAACGTGCTGCAACCTTATTGGGCTGCAAACCGCCAATACCCTGGGACCTGGAGCCTGAGTGCAGTGCATGGTCTTTCGTAGTCCGAATCCAGCTGGAACTTTGGTGGACATTTTCTGGACCTTCAGAGAGCCAATTCAAATCCCTGAAGTTCCCTCATCAGAGTGCAGGACCGAGAGAGTGGAGAGAATCCTACCGGCCATGTTGGTTCTTCAACTGGGTACTGTAAAAATGTGCCGAAACCACAGATCCGTGAGAATCTGTGAAAAAACCTTTGCTGAAAGCCTGCTCTGATGACTGCTGCTGCAAGTTCCATTCCAGTGTACAGTTTTTTTCATCTCCAGACCAAGAATGAAGGGACCGGGTCCTGTGCTGCTGCATTCTGAAGGCATCCACTATGAAGCTCTTTTTTTCTCCTAAGGTATTGTCTTGGCTTGGGTAATACTTACCTGAAGTCTTGTGTGAATCCTGAGAAGATGAGTGGGTGATTCGTGTGATTGGGAGTTTGCCCATACCACTTGCCCAGGCCTAATGCTGGATCGCATATTAGGAGCCTTCCCAAAAGTCCCTGAACACTTAACTAACTCTGAAGCTACTACTTACTTGTTTAAGAAGATATCCTCTGGAACTTTGACTTTCCTGCCACTGAACCCCATCTCATTGTCTTGGGAGGATAGCTCAGGGGCAACATGCTCACCTTGGAAGCAAGACGATACAAAGCAACACTGGTTAGATCCCCGGGTCTGCGCTTAGAAATCTCTGGGTATTAAGTGCGTTATAAATAACCTATCATATCATATCAACCTGCCTACAGCTGGCTCCTAGACCGCCAGGTTGCCTCTTCTGCCTGGGAGAACTCATGCAATAGACTAGGGTAGGACTGGATAAGAAATGGATTCTGTCTTGAGAGTATAACAAGTGTATACATACATACTTGTCAAAGAGTTAATGTGGTAACAATCTCTGCAATAGAAAAGTTACAAAACTATTACTTACCTTTAAGTTGCTGGTTGCTCATTTAAAAAAGGTATATAAATTGCTTTACTTACTCTGAATAGTGTCCCACTTTCTAAAAAGTAGTAAGTGTTGGTACGGTTTTATCATTGCTTAACTGAATGAGTGTAAAAGCTTACCAATAGTGTACCATAGGATTTACTTTTCCTGATCTGCTTCCTACAGACCTAAAACAGTCTCAAAGTTAATACTTGTCTTATGAGTTGCTTGAAGCCCCTCGTCTATTGAATAGCTTCTGCTCTTCTAAAACTTGCAACGCTGGGTTTTGTGTCTCCTGAAACTGCTCAGAGCATTTCCAAAATCGTCATAGGGTCAATTACTTACCTTGAAATACATTGCGTCTTTCTTAGTGTAATTGGGTTTTGCTTTCCTTGAATTGCTTAGTGCAGTCTAAAATAGTTATTGTTTGTTCATAATTTTAGAGTAGCTTACGGCCCCTCAAGAAAGTATATGAGTTAATTTACTAGCTCTTCACTAAGTTCTAAAAAGTAATGTTGAAAGGAGTAGACTTGTAACAGGGTTGGTATATTATGTGAGGTCATAACTTAGTGTCACTGCATGACTGACAGGGTCAACTACCCTTGACATACTGATTGTATTCGAAAAGTATATCTAACCTGGACTTACTCCCCAAGAATAGTATATTACTACCCTGAATGTATAACCTTAGGTTTGACACCCCTTGACTTGCTTCATGCGCCTCTAAATAAGGTTATAACTTGGTTTGCATACCTTAGGTATTGAGTTGCATTTTAGGATTGTGTTTATATGATGTTAAAGTACGTACTTAGCCAACATTTATCTTGGCCTACTTGTATTTAAATAAACCCTTTATTTTTTATAATACATATGTTTCAGTGTTTCTTGGGACCATACGTATGCTAACATTTCTTTGTACCAAGCTACAGCCCTCTCTGCCCTAAGATAAGCCTGGCTGCTCCGTCTATGCTACCAAGTGTTTTCAGATGGTACAGCCGTATACGAAGAGTGGATATGTGTACTACCTCAGATGACTGGTTTTATGAAGGCTTTGCTTGAAAAACTGTCCTAACAAGCCACCTCGCTGTGTGGAAATATTTCTCTTTACTGCACCTTTCCGTCCATTTCTATGCACCCCCAAAAATGTTGCTTTTATTTCTGTATCTGACCTGTTCGTTTTACAGAGCAGTGAAGGCTTAAGCTTCACTACACTGGCTTTTGCTCATCTGTTATGGGGAAACTGACATGTCCTTCAGGCTGTCAGTACTGGCAACCATGGTTTCCCTTAGTCTTGTTACTTTGTTACTACTTTTAGTACCTCGTCATCACTTGTGGTAACTTTTTATCATTGTACAATACATCTTACAATGCAGTACAATGGAGTACATTTTTGTTTTGCCCTAGACTAACATTCAAGAGATTCTTTGGTTACTCTAGGTGCGCTAAATGAACAAGCTGGTGACAGTAGTGAGCCCGAGAGCGCCTAGGGGGCCGGGGCCAGAGCCCGCAAGCACCTAGGGGGCCAGGCCGGAGCCCGCGAGCACCTAGGGGGCCAGGCCGGAGCCCGCGAGCACCTAGGGGGCCAGGCCGGAGCCCGCGAGCACCTAGGGGGCCAGGCCGGAGCCCGCGAGCACCTAGGGGGCCAGGCCGGGGGCCAGGCCGGAGCCCGCGAGCACCTAGGGGGCCAGGCCGGGGGCCAGGCCGGAGCCCGCGAGCACCTAGGGGGCCAGGCCGGGGGCCAGGCCGGAGCCCGCGAGCACCTAGGGGGCCAGGCCGGAGCCCGCGAGCACCTAGGGGGCCAGGCCGGAGCCCGCGAGCACCTAGGGGGCCAGGCCGGAGCCCGCGAGCACCTAGGGGGCCAGGCTGGAGCCCGAGAGCACCTAGGGGGCCAGGCTGGAGCCTGAGAGCACTTAGGGGGCCAGGATGGGAAATCTGGGAATGCATAGTGCTGGGGGGAGGACAGGGGCTCTCAGAACACACTGGCAGTAGGGAGGTCCGATGAGCACAGGAACTGGGCCCGAGAGAGTAGAGGGGCTAAAGAGCATGTAGACCCAGAGCTACTGAGTGTTCACGTCTCTGAAAAAGACTCAGATGTGGGCTCACAAGGAAAAAAAGTGGTAAACAAGCTCAAAGAAAATCAAAAATACACAAGATCTTGTGCCAATGGTGTGTGCAAGACCTGTCAGTTTCCAAGCACCCAAAGCTACAAGGTCAAACTATTCAGTGCACTAGATCTTGAAACAAGCTCATAATCAACACTTTAAAGGAGAATGAGATCTCTACTTCCTTAGCCAGAAGCGCATTCTAAGAAACATCTGGACAAACACTGCCCCAATTACATTTCCAACATGATCCAAGTACTTACAGCTACATGCAACAGCCGGCGGATGGCTTTGTTGTTCCCTGAGCCACAGTAGGCCATAGCCACAGTATACATGCCAGACCGACGCAGGATGGGATCCTGGAAAAGAGGAAGACATCTTTGATTTAATGATCAGTTAACACACATTTAACCTTGGTAATCGGTTGGACACCACAGATGATGGACAATTCCATTTATAAGTCTACATCAAAGTATGCACGCTGTTAAATCTCTGACTGCATGACAGTTGTTAGGCAAGATTGTATGCAGTACCCTTTGGGTGCACTACAACAGCCCTGACCTCCTGGCAATACGAACCCAACCTTTGGTATAAGTCTGTACTACATAGGTTGGTAGTGTGGCTGAGCAGCCAGGCCTATCTCAAGAGGGGTCAATGTGAGCTGTAGGGGAGTTACACAGATTCACAGTGACAAGTATTCAAATAAACACTTACACACAAGGTTTCTTGAATAAACAATTATTAATGTATTTATCAGTCAGAGTAAGCCTTCTTCAGAAGGGAGCAATATAAAATAACACTCAAATACACTTTAGGATGGCCCACAGTCACAACCTACACCCTCAGGTGACTTTAATAGCGAGGGTGCGGGAGCAGTAATATCTTACTGTTGCATTTAGAATACTTTTAGAAATTGATTAGAGGAAAAGTTTATTAGAACAAACAAGATATCACAAATATTCCTAAGCAGGCAAATACTTTTAGATCCACTAAGCAGAGTCATTCAGTTATAACAGGTTAAGCCAAAATCAATCTGAAGCACTTCTGGTATTTAAGTAGGAAAAGTCTTTGCACAATGTTTTTAGAAGTCTTTGAAGAAAAGAAAAATCAATGTAGGGCCACGAGCTGATTAGAATTGCAAGGAGTAGAAGATGCAATCAACTCTACAACAAGAGGTAAATTCTCTCAGACTTTACAGTACCTTTGTATTGAAGAAAAAGTGCAGATGACTTCCGTTCCTGTGCAGCTCTGCAGATCTCTCTGTTCCTGGACCTCAGTCGTGGGGACAAGAGGGAGGACGTCAGGGGACTCCTGCACTGCAATGGGACGGTCACCACTCGCAACCAGCAATCTTTCCAACAAGTGACACTTCAGTGTTTCAGCTCCTCGCGACTACTGTAAATAGCAACACGGCGGTTTGTGGATGTCGAGATGGACCTTCCTTGCTTCTAGGGTCCCACACTCTGTTGAGGGGGCTCAGGCCCGGTCAGTCCTGCTTCCTGGAGTCTGGAGGATCTTCCTGGAGCTCTTGGCCAACTTAAAAGCAACGCACACAATCTGGTGTTCCTCTCCCTGGCTATTGGATTTCCAGCAGCAACTCTGTGGAAAGGCAACCAGCTCCGAGAGAATGTCCAGGTAGCTTACTTTGGAGTTGATTGTTCCCACCAATTCAAGAGAAGAAGTCGTCCTTGCAGGGGGTTCTCTGTCAATACGGTTTTGGAGTTTCAGCACAGCAACAGGGCTTCACCAGGCATACCAACGGTCCAGGAGTTGCAGCAGGTGTCCTCTTCAAGTTCTTCTTTGGTTCCTTCGTCCAGTGGTCGACTCTGCCTTCCAAGCCAAAAGCCTTGCCTTCTATTCAGTTCTCTCCCGTTCATTCCAGCCTAGCTGTCAGTCCCCCAGCAGGATGGCTGTCCTTGCCGGACAATCAGCCGGCCAATCACTACAGAGTGCATTTGGGTCGTCTAGGAGATTAAGCACAGGGAGTTTCGGACACCGCCCTCACTTCCTGCCCACCCCAGACACCCTGGAGCCAGAGGCGGGCTTCACTCGTGAATCCCACCAAAGGCAAAGTGGACAAAAGGACCAAACCTGGGTTAGCACGCAGAGTAAATCTCAAGAAGGACCTTTCCACAAAGAAATGGTGAAAAAAGAAGACCGGGCCATTATGACAAAAATGGCACCCTTGGGTGTTTTACTGCAGCTGCGAACGAAGCCCGCTGTAAACGTGCATCACGGTAGTTAAAATTAAAATCACTGCCACCAGCCATTCAGTGAGGAAAGAGTAACAAACATGTTACATGAGAAGCTAGATACTAGGTAACCCTCCAGCACCCTATTGTGAGATAGTGTGTGCTGGGTCTAGAAAGTTACAAATGCAAGTAAAGTCAATTTCACTTTACTGTTCTGGGAAACAGTATTTTATCCCAGAGAAGGTATTTAAACCTGTGGGAAATCTGAAAGACTTCCCTGTGCCACTGCACTGAAGGTGCTGTGTGACACAAAGTAAAAGATGATGCCCATGGCGTTTGTCAGGCTCCATAACCAAAAGAAACGCAAAGTTCAGAAATCACATTAAAATACATCAGAGTGGGAAAAAGGGTCTTGCTCTCCAGGTTAAAAAAAATCAAGTCCTTGAAATCCAGCAAAGTTGCTGTGGGTCTCTAACGGAAGGAATTGGCACATTTCTGAGAATTCTCCCCAACTACAGTACATAAACAATTGTCTGTAATAAGCCCGTAGACTACTCTCTGGAATTTAGTGACTGATGATAGTTTTGTTTCTCTTGCTTTGACAAAATATAGGGTGTTAAATAATCCAGGCGTGAAAGAGCTTAGGCTCAACCTACCAAATACGAAGAGCAAATTACTTATCCCTGGTAATGTTCTTTCTGATTGATACTCCTCCCATCTAAGTCATTCTGTAGTGAAACATTTCACAACAGGGGTGCAAAGTGCAACCTGGCGTCTACTTACCTCAACAGTCCAACTCCATAAGTGACACCATCAGTAATATATGGGATACATTACTCACTGTAATCGTATTTCTGATGCTTGTATCTGCTTAGATTCACAAGCTATGGATAGGCCGACATCTAGTGGTAGTCGGAGTACTAAATATTTTGTTTTCGAAACTCGAAAAGTGATGTTGACTGGGCGTGTCAGTAATACTGTCCCTAGAGTGACATCCACTGTACCCATGGTCCTTAACGCGTCGAGGTCCCTCAGATTGTTTTGTTTCTGGCATGAGGTAGCATGAAGTGTAGGGCGCGTAGATGTATTAAAGAAGATCATTGATAAAGCCAGAAATACATCTATGCACCTTCTACTCCAAAAGTGGAGAAAGGGTGGGCGCATGGGAAACTAAGCAGAAACAAGTATCAGAAATACGATTACAGCGAGTAATGTATCCTTTTTGAGGCTTGTGGCTCTGCTTAGGTAACATGCTATGCATAGACTAGCGAGGAGTATCTGTATAAGGAGGTGGGTTGTGAGAAGGTACAGCGGCAAATGGATGCCGAGTAAAGGTATGTATGGAACTCCAAATAGCTGCTTTGCAAATGGCATCTAGAGGGACGTTTGCAATAAATGCCAAAGTAGCCCTTGTACCTCTGGTAGCGTGAGCTCTTGGTGTAAAAGGCAGGGTTTTCTTCGATAGAGAATAGCAGAGCTGTATGCACTTAACTATCCATTTCGGTATGCTGCTCTTTGAAATGTGATCACCCTCCCTGCCAGGTGCTATAGAGGCAAACAGTTGATCTGTTTTTCTTAACGGTTTTGTCTTGTTTACATAGTACAAAATTGCCCTCCTTACATCCAGTGTATGGAGGTTTCTCTCAGCTGAGTTGGATACATTTCAGAAAAAAGTGGGTAGTTCAAGGACTGGGTGACATGGAACTTGGATATGAATTTAGGAGAAAACCTAGGGTGTGTTCCACCTTGTAGATAGCAAAGAAAGGGTCTTGCGCTAACAGTGCTTGTCGTTCACATTGACTGGTTTTATTGAGGTGATGGCAACTAAGAAAGCGGTCTTGTAAGTTGGGTGTTTGAGGCTGGATTTGTGCATAGGCTCAAAGGGTGGACCCAGGATCTTCGAAAGTACAACATTAAGATCCAACCTGGAGGCGGGTTGGAAATTGGAGGGTAAGGTCTCTTTACTCCCTCCATAAAATGCTTAGTAACCAGAACCTTCAACCAGGACACCTTGTTTTGTGAAGTGGTGTACGCAGAGCCTCTAAGTGAACCTTGATGGAGTTAAATACTAGACCAGAGTCTAGTAAGTAGAGCATGTAGTGAAGAATGTTTGGTACATTCAATTGGATTTAGATCCTTTGATCGGCCATATCACAAATTTTCTCCATTTGTTGAAATAGCATTGCCTGGTGTTGAGTTTGCGTGCCTCCTCAATGATATCCATACACCTTTGAAGTAGTTTTAAGTGTCCAAACTCTGACTTCAGGAACCAGGCTGCCAAGTTCATAGACTGAGGATGCATAGTCCCCCCCAGCCCCCATCCTGGGACAGCATGATGTAGGGGCACAGGAGTTTGAGCCGGTTATACATCGCCAGTTTTAGCAGATGTGGAACCATGGTTGTCTGCCCACATAGGGGCCATCAGGATTAGTGTGGCTTGTTCCTGGTGCATCATCTGCACTATCGTGCTGGGGAGTGTGTTAGGGAGAATTCTAAGAAATGTGCTAATTCCTCTCTACCTTAGAGACCCCCAGCAACTTTGCTGGATTTTGAGGACTTGATTATTTTTTACCTGGAGAGAGAGATCCTTTTTCCCCACTTTCTCATGTATTTTAACCACTTAACTGCCATGGGTCTCCCCTGCCCCCCCACACCTCCCGCAGTGCCATGACCTTTTTTGGTGATTTCAGTATTTCAGCATTCAATGCCTTCGAACGTTTTCTCTTTCATTAACCCCTAAGTGCCAAGGACGAGATACCTCGCCCTTGGCACTTAAGGGGTTAATGTGATCTTTAACTCTTTCTTTTGGTTGTGGAGTCTGACAAACTCCATAGGCATCATCTTTTACATTGTCACACAGCACCTTCAGTGCAGTGGCACAGGGTAGTCTCTTAAATTTACCAAAGGTTTAAATACCTTCTCTTGAATAAACTACTGTTTCCCAGAGCAGTGAAGTGAACTTGACTTTATTTACAAATTGCAACTTTCTAGACCCAGCACACACTACCTTACCGTAGGATGCTGGAGGGGTTACTTCTATACCCTTTGTCTAGTTTCTCATGTAACATTTTTATGTTACCCTTTTTACAATTAATGGCTGGTGGCAGTGGTTTGTTTTTTACTACCATTATGTGTCTTTACCAAGGGCTGCAATTGCAGTCTTGGTAAAGCACCCATGGATGCCCATTTTGTCAAAATGGCCCCAGGCTTCTTTTTTCACCATTTCTTGCTGAACAGTCCTTCCCGAGATTTACTCTGCACGTCAAACCAGGTTTGGTCCCTTTGTCCGTTTTGTCTTTGGCGGGGTTCACGAGTGAAGCCCGCCTCTGGCTCCAGTATGTCTGGCAGGGGCAGGAAGTGAGGGAGGTGCCTGAAACACCCTGTGCTTAATCCCCTTGGTTACAGAAATGCACCCAAAGGTGATTAGCCGGCTGGCTGTCTGGCAAGGACAGCCATCCTGCTCTGTGATTGACAGCTAGGCTGGAATGAATGGGAGAAAACTGCATAAAAGGTGAGGCTTTTTGTCTTGAAAGGCAGAGTCGACCACTGGACGAAGGAATCAGAAGAACTTTTAAGAGACGCCCTGCTGCTGTGCTGAAGCTCCGAATTTGCCTCGACTAGAGAAGTCCTGGAAGGACGGCTTCTCCCTTTGAGTTGGGACCAAATCGACTCAAAAGTAAGCCTGTCTGGACATCCTCTCGGAGCTGGCTGTACTTCCACTGCTGCTGCTACCAAAGTGCCAGGGAGAGGAACACCAGATTCTGTGTGTTGCTTTTAAGTCGGACCCGAGTGCCAGTAAGGTCCTCCAGACTTCCCTGAAGCAGGACTTACTGATCCTGAGCCACCACAACAGAGTGCTGGACCCCAGATGCAAGGATAGTCTAAAGTAGTATCCGAGAACCGCAGTGTTGCTATTTGCGGTCAGACGCGCGGAGCTGAAACATAGAAAAAACGCTGAATTGAAGTTTGCCCATTGCTGACACTGACCGTCCTATTGCAAAGCAGGAGTACCCAGACGTCCTCCCCTTTGTCCCCAAGACTGAAGCTCAGGAACAACAGGATCTGCAGAGCTGTACAGGAACAGAAGCGTGCTGGGACCATTTCTTCTAACCAGAGGTACTGTACAGTCTAAGAGAAATTACCACTTGTGTAGCCTTAATTGCTCTCAGTTGAGACCTGTCTTGGTTGCCTTGCAGAGCTGCTAAAGCTTGGCCCTTCACAAGCCTCTCAGCTTGTGGCCCTTCAAGTGTTAATTTTTCTACAAAAGCATTTCTAAAAGAATTGTGCAAGACTTAACCTACCTACAAAGAAGATCTTCAGCTCCCCCTTGATAATGTGCAATTAACATTGGCTTTCCTGACTCCCTTAGAGACTCTTCTTTTCATCTGACTTTGTGCGTTGGCCTTTCCCCTAGTAAAAAGGTGAACTTACTCTGCATTGGAAGGTTTTAAAAAGTACTTACCTGTTTGTGAATTGTTAATCTTTGTTTTATTCCTCTATTGTATCTTTTGCACCAAACTCAGTATGGCTCTAAAAGTACCAGTGATAAATCAGTATCCACAGTGTCCTAGCTATTTAAGTCACCTGAGGGTGTAGGAATTGTCTGTGTGCCATCCCCAATGGGTTCAACTGTTTTAGAGAAACATGAAGTGCATTTTAATTGTTACATATATTGCTCCCTTCTGAAGAAGGCTTATACAACTGACTGTGAAATAAATAAATAATTGTTTTATCAAGAGACCTTGAGTAAGTGTTTATTTGGATAACTGCTACTGTGAAAAACTGTCACAACATAACTTCTCACATTGACCCCTCTTGAGATAAGCCTGTCTGCTCAGCCACAGTACCAACCTGTGTAGTTCAGCCTTTACCAAAGGTTGGGTCCCTATTGCCAGGAGGTCAAGGTTATTGTAGTGCACCCAAAGGGTACTGCATACAATCTTGCCCAACAAAGATTAAGAAAACTCCGCTGAGATGATTTCCAGCAACCAGAGAGCCTGCTGTGTAACCGGAGCCTGCTGGAGCCCTTCCCTTCCAATCGACCTCGGGACTCCAGAAAACGACGACCCCGACCCAGAGCCTGGTGGGATCCACTAGACTCAAGAAGACCTACATTTTGAGCCATTCTACATCGTGCTGCGACTTTGAGGGGTCTGCAATACCCTGGGACCTCGAGTCACTGTGCAGTGCACAGTCATCCGAATTCCAAATCTTGCTGAAGCTTTATGGGCATCCTGTGGACCTCCACAGAAATGAAGCAAGTCAAGTCTGAAAAGTCCCTTCACCATAGTGATGGACCTTGCAAACAAGAATCCAACAAGCAATATTCAGTCTTCTAGAACCACAACCACAGAACCGCATCCAGCCGCTTAGAAACTCTTGCCTGGAGCCTTCCCCATTGATCCTTGCTTCAAATGTCCTTCCAGGGCACTGTCTTCAATCTTCATGACAAGTAATTCAGTGACTGGGTTTTTGGCTGCAGATCCTGAAGTCTCCACTGTTGCAACCTCTGCTTCTGTGCTGAGTAAAACGTGAAGATCCTCTTGCCTAGAGTCTTCCCTGTGATCCCTGTTGCAAATGTCCTTCCAGTGTCCGGTCTTCGGTCTTCATGATAAAGGAATTCAACGACCAAGTTTTTGGCTGCAGATCCTGAAGTCTTCTTGCTAAAAATATTCTGTGCTAAAGGTATTGTGCTGGCTGGGGCATTTACTTGCCTTAAGCCTTTGTGATTTCTGTAAAGCTTTGGGGTGTTCCTGTGATTGGAAGTCCTCTCATCCAGTGCACCAAGGCCCCTTCCTCCTCGGGTGTCTTCTCTGATGTTTCCGTACCCTAACTAACTTTGAAAGTGAAATACTTACTTGTTTGAACAGTCTTCCACAGCTACTCCGACGCCTCCTTTTAAAAGTATATAGGTTTTACTTACCTTGAATTAGCTGTGTGCCATCCTAAAATAAGTTAAGAGTCATTTCGTACCACAATCTGTGTTACACTGATCTGAAAAGCAACTGTAATTGTATAATACACCAAAAGGTTTTACTCACCTACAATAACTTAGCCTGAATGATAAGTATAGGTTTTTTAGTGTTCCTTGAATGAGTGTTTCACTATTCAGAAAAGTCTATTTGCAAGTTGGTTTACTTTGTGATTTCTTTGTTGAGCATCACTGCATAACTGACAGGGTCTACTACCCTTGTATTACAGAAAGTAATCTAAAAGTAACTTATGGTTTTACTCCCCTGAGAATAGGTGCTATACTGAATGTAGGTTTGACTTCCCTAGAATTACTATTAGATATTCTGAATACTTTTTTATGCTTTGGTCTGTGTACCTTCAAGCATGGTGGTGTGTTTTTATAAGTGTGTTTATGACTGACCAGTACTTACCCCAAGAATTAACTTGGCCTACTTGTATTTGAAATAAACCTTTATTTTGTATAATACTTCTGATTTTCAGTGTGTCTATCGAATACTTGGTGTACTACAGGTTCAGTGTACTTTCCTACAGCCCTCTCTCCCTCCTAAGATAAGCCTGGCTTCTCTGTCTGCGCTACCATATACTCAGGTGGTACAGCCTTATACTCAGAGTGGAGTCTTGTACTATCTCAGTTGGTTTTGCTAAGCCCTTAGTTGGACTTCAGAAAAACTGTCTAACAGGTGTTTAACTTTTGCAGCACACAGCACCCTATGTGCGGTGTTGGAGGACCGCTTGGATCTTCCTTTGAGATTCTTTCATCATCCTTAAGTAACTACTGTTCTTAAGGATAGAGAGATACTTTGTATCCTTCCTAAAACGTTATACTATGAGAGATTAGCACACACCAACTTATCTGGAGTGCTAAGGGGATACCTAGTATCCCCCTTCTCTCTGGTCTTGCAACTTTCTAGTCACATAGAAAACCTGATAGTTATGGCTGGGGGCAGTGTTCTACCAACTAAGGTGCTATTTTTTACCGCAGACTGTATTCACAGTTTTGGTTGTGCACAATAGGGTCACTTGCTTTTTTCGCCATTTCTATCGTGGTTTTTCTTAGTTGGAGACTTTCTTCTACCATTCTGGGAGGGGGAGGTCTGTTTGGGTTTTGCCTTTGGCGGGAACCCTTGGGTGTCCCCGCCTAGGCTCCATTGTGCCTGGGGGAGGAGTTTTTCAATCCCCTGCCCTTTGTGGCCTGAGTGCCTGAATGGAATTAGTTCTCACTGGTGGGCTGGCTGTCCTGAATGGACAGCCATCTGCCCCTTTCGGTAAAATGCTGAGAGTTTGCAGAGGAGTGAATGGGAAAAATGAATAAAAGGTGAGGTAGCAGAGATGAAAGGCAAGTCGACCAACCACTGGAACTGAAGAAACCGAAGCTGAAGACGACCAGCGATGCCTTTAGACCCTTCCAATCACCATGAAGCGACCACTGCTGTCCTGACCCCATTTTCTACTCGACAGAGGAGCTCCGAAGAGTACGACTCCTTCCCTTTGGCTGATGAGACCAACCAGCCCAGAGACAAACTACAAACGCAGCCATCTCCCTAGGTGCGGTGCCGCTGCAGAATGAACACCAGGAAATCTCTGATCCATTTGAAGTGCATCATCTTTGAAAGGCCGAATACGTCCAATTGGACCTCCCGAGGCATGATCGGACTTATCAAAGTCCCCTCACCATAGGGCAGGACTTCAGAAGCGATGAAGATCGACCGGGCTAATACCGTTGTTGGTTGGTGCTGAGAAAAAGGTGCCAAAATTGCAGATCGAGCAAGGAGACCGAAGAAATCCGTGCCAAGGGTCTTCTCTCTCAACTGATGCTGAGACTCCCCATTCAGAGTCCTTCCTTTCGTCACCAAACCGAGGAATCAGGAGACCGGGTCCGTCGCTGCTGCACAGAAGAGAATCCAGCTACAAGCATTTCTTCTAACCAAAGGTACTCTCGGGTGAAAGGTATAACTTACCTTGAACCAAGAAGTCGCTCCACAGTAACTGAGTGTGTGAAGAGGTGCCCAGGGTGTCCACTTTACCTCTGACCCAAGCTTGCTAGCTTGTGACCCTTTAAAGGAGTCCTTACGCAGGGTCTCCCTAGTGCTGATTTGCCAAGTAACTTATCCTAGATACTAACGGGATCCTGAGGAACCTTTGCTGTTCTACTGCTGCTTAAGACTTTGAATCCACCCGAAACTGACTGTCGTATAGTTAGATTGGACTTTTAAAGCGTTAGTTTGTCCGAAAAGTGTCTCCAGAACGATAAGCTCTGCTGTTGTGTGATTAACCAATCTTTTTCCTTCCTAAAGACTTAAGTGCTTTTGCTAACCAAATACAATTACTGTATATCGTTGTCTTTACAAGAGTATGCTGTATTACCGATAATACAGTAGAACTATAATTTGTGTCAAACTAACAATTGTAACCGTGAGCAACACCACTGAAGCAACAGCCTTTGAAAAGTATTAATAATTCCTATGTGTGTTGGTAAGTGAATCAAATATTTATCTACCTTGTGTAAATAAAATAAATGTATATTTTAATGTAACATTTTATGTGCAAGTGTTTCTTTGTACTATTGTATTTACTGGGTTCAGTGTCCTTGCCTACAGCTCACATCTTCCTCCTATGATAAGCCTGCCTTTACTTTATAATGCGCACACATTGACCCATAGCCTTTAGGGCGCAGACTGACTCACAAAGAGTGCCGACTGTAACGCTCACCTGACTCCCACGGAGGCGCTGGCCTGGTTTGCGCTGCTGTGACCTCTTCTAAGGTGATGCGCAGGGTTCGGAAGACAGACTGGACCGGGCCCCCAAATCTGGCTTGTCTGGCTCGCAGAAGTATCCTTCTGTAGGCGAAAATAGGGGATTAACTGTCTGCGGGGTAATGCAATCAGCCTCCCAATTTCCCCTCTCACCCTCCTCGAAACCCTTCTGTGATTCCTCGTAGCGTCTCAACTTAGGGTCTGGAAGGACAAGCTCTCCATCCTGCTTCTGATGCAGGGGCGCGTTGGTACCCAGTTACTTCACTGGATTTTCTGATTGGTGAATACCAAACTTGCTTGGCATCCAGGTAAGTTTTTTGATAAGGTCCCCCTTGTGTCCATGCATTAATGTACTAATGCTAGTGTCTTTTTCCCCATAGAGGCCGTGGTACGTTTTTGGTAATGTCTTTTCATTCGCTCATTAACGCTGATGTCTCTTTTCCCCTTAGGGGCCGAGGTCCGGAAATGCCAGGATGCGACGCGGACCCGAAATGAAGAGGGAATGAATCAACAGGTAAGTCTTAACATGGAGATTTAGCTTTCCTTATTCCCTTCTCTCTCTCACCTTTTGTTCTGATCTTTTTCTCCCTAGGCGCTGGGGCGTGACTGCGAATCCGGATGATTGCTGCTGAACATGGAGGCACCCTGTAAAGGTGAGTGAAATGCGGCGCTGCAGCGATCGACGCGATGAGCTTTTAAATAAAAAAGTCTTCCTTTTCAGGATTGTCGGCGAGATGTCTCCGGGATGCGGATTTAGCAGGTAAGGACTTTTCCTTCTTCTGTTCTCTTCTTCTCTTCCTTTGCAGGTGATCCAGGATGCTGGCAGGCTTGGCAGAAGTCAGGATGCAGGAGCAGACACGGTGAGCGTCCAGCTGCTAGATGCAGAACAACGCGAAGCACGTGTGGCTGTTCGGGTGGGGTTTAAATAGCCTTGGAAGAAGTTCCAGGTATGTACCCTTCCTCCAATCAGGTATGTATCCTTCCCCGGCCACGCCCAGATGGTAAATTAGTCCCACAGGTAAAGTAGTTCCTTTCAGGCCTCAAGGAGGCCGGGATCCTGCAGCATGGTCTGCATCAGGTAAGTGCACCCAAGCACTTCCATAATGAGCCTGGCGCCTATGGCGCCAGGACTGATGTCTTTTATGAGCCTGGCACAATAGGCGCCAGGACACTGTCCAAAGGGCCCCTATATGGGGTTGCTGGGTCCTTCCTTGGGGAATGGATGTCCGCTTTCGGGGACGCAGGGCTTGAACCGGCTCCCCGGGAGCAGGCATCATGACACCGACTCAGTCAAGAATATAGGAAAGAATGGTGCGATGTTCAGAAACCATGATGCTTTGGGTAGTACAGACTTGCCAAGGGATAGTTTTATTAAGTCTGACCTCAAGTGGACTTTAGGAAAACTCCCCTAACACACATCTTCGAGTGGAGGGCAGCACAGTGGATTTCCAGAGTCCTAGCAGAGGCTCAAAGATGTCCACAGTGCGATCCATCGTCTTGGTAAGCTGTTAGTCCTTGCAACAGTGGATTTCTGTTTCGGGCCTTGCAGAGAAAAAGTAGTGGTGCACGCTCCAGTGATGAAAAACAGGCGACAAACCTGGAGCATGATAGGTGACTTGTTGCTCCCAGAAGGTAGAACAAGCTTAACTGTTGAGTAGGTTGAGGTAGCCAACGTAGTGCTTCTTACTGGGCCAATACTGGTCGCTGCAGCAGTCCTACGGTGTCATTCGGTCAACTTCAGCTCCAGTGGTCGACTTACTTCCTGGGTCCCGCTCATTTCCTATCTAGAAAAGGGGTAGAGGGTGACCCCAGCACTCCAATAAGGGCACTCTGCAACTTTCAAACCTGGGGGTAGCTGTCCATTTGGGGACAGCCAGTCTCCCAGTAACTTGTAACAACATCCAGGTTCCTGAAGGAATGTGGACTGGGGCAGTCAGCTCCCCCAACAACTCCCCACCCCAACTTTCTTCTTTCAGCTTACACACAAAGGAGCACCTCAACAGTCTTTCTGCAAGAAGCCTGCAAAGGTGCATGAAGGAAGATAGTCCTACCCCCACCTGGTAAGGAAGAAGGCCACTTAATGGACAGGACTTCTTGAAAAGGGCTTAAAAGTAATATGGTCCCCTTTAGCTCATGATCGCAGCTGCAGCAACAGCCTTGGATGATGCACCCAAGAATTACATTAAGAATTATCGACTGCAGCAGCCTGTTTATAGGATGATTGGAAACAAGTTAAGGGGATACAAAGTGTCCCCACAGCATTCCATTATAGATGGCTTGTGCTGCAGTGAGTGAGCCCACAACATTGCACTGGGGACCATGAGGGTCCCCAGGAGCACTCCACATATGGTGGGGGGTGCCACAATAGGAAAGCATGAGCCATAGACTAAAGGGAGAGGTCTCTCCTCATCTGGATCCTTGTGAGGAGGGTTCAAGTGGTCCCAAAACTAAAGAGGATACAGGAGGTGGGCGATCTAAAAAGGTCTCAATCACCTCTGGAATCAGAAGGAAAAAAACAGATACTCCAGCAATAGTATTTGGGGTCTCAGGACAGAGAATAAGATTTGCAAAAAGAAAATCTCCCTAGCAATGATCCTGTTACGAGAAACGTTCACAACACTGTCCTGCAAAGGGAGGCATCATGGCCACACAGTAAATCTAAGCAATAGTGCATTGCAAATGTTTGTAGTAAGCCCAGGTCGCCGTTCGGTAAGAGTTCTATAGTTATGATAAATCTTCCTGACCTGTATCAACCTGTTAGGTAAGAATTGGTGCAGTCTGACTGAGACTACACAACACTTATCTGCTTGGTATTCACCTTTTGGTATAGGTCTGTACTACACAAGTTGGTAGTGTGACTGAGCAGCCAGGCCTATCTCAAGAGGGGTAAATGTGAGCTGTAGAACTGTACAAATGAAATCCGTAAATAAAAGCAGCCAAGTAACACTTGCACTCAAGGTTTCAGTTATAAACAATTATTTAACATCAATTTTTAAATAAGCGTTCTTTAAAAAGGCAAATCGTGTAAAAATGATATGCTTCATACACAATTCCTACACCTTGAGGTGACTTCAATCACAAGGACACTAATGGCATTTATATTGCAGATTCTGAGGTTGTAGAAAGGAAGGGGTAGGGAAGGAAAAAGGTTTAGACAGTTTCTGAGTATATGTGAGGACAACTTAATCTTCCAATGAAATCTAGATAAGCCCTTCTCAACAATAACAGCATACACTAAGCTACCACCTATGAGGGACAAACAGTATCAAAGTCAATGGACTAGAAGTGTCTTCAGGGAGCCAGAGCAGCCAAAGGCAATGGATCTGTTGCACTTCTTGGATCAAAGTCTTGCACAAAGTTAGAGAGTTTGTAGAAAATCATTTGTAGGGTCACAAGCTGTTAAGACTGTGAGAAGGTAGGTGAGATCAACTCTACAATGTAAGCCAATGCAATTCCCAACTGAGAAAAGCACAGCTAATAAGGTAAGTACCCCAACCCTAAAGAGTACCTCTGGTTTGAAGAAGAGTGGAGACCCTGAGCCTCAGTCGTGGGGAAAAAGAAGGATGGCGTCTGGAGGGATCCTGCAGTGGTACTTGGCAGGTCGTCGGCATCTACGGGCTCTTTTCGGTTCAGCGGCACTTCGCAGTTTCAGCGCTTAGCAAAGAGCACTGTGGCAGATCTTGGATACCTGTTGGATTCTTTACTCCCATGGTCCTTCACTCTGGTGAGGGGACTCTTAATCTGGAGGTTCTGCTTCATGATGGTTCCTAGGTGTCGCCTGGAGCTTATTAGCCAGATCAGTTCCACGGCAGACGTTGCACTCTACTACTGACAATCAACCCCTGGCATTGGGTTCTCCCAGTAATGAAGAAGCACAGCCAGTCGGGGATGATGGTCCAGTGGAGTTTGCCTCGGGGTTAACCCAAAAGGGAGAAATTGTTCCGTCCGGACCTTCTCTGTCGAGGTGAAAAAGGAGTTCAGCACAGCAGCAGGGCTTCACCAGGCAATTTTAAAGGTCCAGGGGGTTGCAACAAGCTTTGTTCATGATTTGTCAGATGTTTTTCCGAGTGGTCGACTCTGCCTGTAGTCCCAAAACCCTCGCCTTTTTAGTAGGTTTCTTCCATTCATGCACAGCCTACGCTGTCAATCACACTGCAGGGTGGCTGTCCTAAAAGGACAGCCAGCTAATCAGGACTAGCTGCATTCAGGCATTCCTAGAGACAAAGGGCAGGGGAGTTTGGGGACCCTCCCTCACATCCTGCCCTCCCAGACACACTGGAGCCAGAGGCAGGCTTCAGGACTGAAGCCCGCCAAATGTAAAACAAAGGGCTCAAATCTGTCTCAACACACAGAGTAAAACCCAAGCAAGACCTCACAAACAGAAAATGGCGAAAAAGAAGACAGGGGCCATTTTGACAAAATGGTCACCCATGGGTGCTGTACTGCAGCGGAGAGTTCAGACGGCGGTAGAAAGAAAACAATGGTAGGAAAAAGTAAACCACTGCCACCAGCCATTTAAAGTAGTGAGGGTAACAAACATGTTACATGAGAATGTAGGATAAGTGGCTACTAGGTAACCCCCCCCAGCACTCCACATAAGATGGTGTGCTGGACCTACAAAAGAGGAAAGGTAAGTAAAGTCAATTTCACTTCATTATTCTTGGGAACAGTAGTTCACACAAGAAAAGTATTTAAACCTTATGAGAAAGCTGAAGGATTTCTCACTGACACTGCACTGAAGGTGCTGTGCGTCACCATACAAAAAGCAGATGCCTATTGAGTTTGTCAGACTCCAAAAACAGTGAAAACACAAACCCCAAATCAGGTAAAAACACATGCGAGAGTGAGAAAAAGGTCTCACCCACTGCAGGGTTAAAAATTAAAAGTCCTACTAAGTCCAACAAAAGAGCTGGGGGTCTGTCTCTAAGGTGGGAGGAATTTAGCACTAAAATTCCTCCCACCTTACAACCCCAGATATTTTGCTTGGATTTGGTAATTATTTCATCTTATCCCTAGGTGAAGGGGAATCTTTTCGCCCTCTTACCTAAGCTATTACTCTTTTTATGAGGGACCTTTTAATGTCTATCCATAGTGTATTGTTGGAGTTAGTTTCCTTTAACTTTGGGGCTTAGGCTGGGTTGCCTCTTTGGGCTCCCCTGAATTTCTCTTTCCTCTACTTGGGTAACCTACTGTTCCCCAAGTGGTAAAGAGGGATTTTCACCCCCTTTATATTTTGTATAAGTGAGCCAGCACACGCCACATAGTGTTGGGGGATACAATGTATTCCCTTTCTTACTTACTTGGTAACATTGTGTTACAGTTGTGAGTTTACTAGTTGGCTCCCGGCAGTGGTTTTACCTTTATGACGAATAGTCTATTACCCACAGGCTGTTAATTCAGCCTTGTTAATGCACAGAAGGGCCACCATTTTGCTAAAAGGGTGGGCTCCTTTTTTCACCATTTCTTGTCTGCTTGCTGTTCCGGAGCTCTTTCCCTGCCATTCTAGGTGGGAATGACCTCAGTGGTTGTTTTGTCTTTGGGGGGAGTCCTCTGGATTCCCCTAGAGGGCTCCAGAGTGTCGAAGAAGGCAGGAAGCGAGGGAGGAGTCCAAAACTCCGCAGCACTTTGTCCTTCACCTTGTCTGAAAGGAACCAACTCCCAGTGGGGGGCTGTCCTGAATGCACAGCCAGACCGCCCCTTGCTGTAAAAGGCTCCTGAAAAGGGCATCAAAACCACAGAGCTGCATCCAGACGTGAAGAAACCCTTGCCTGGAGTCTTCCCCGTTGATCCCTGCTGCAAATTCCCTTCCAGTGTCCCATCTTCAGTCCTCACAACAAAGAATTCATCAACCAGGTAAAATAGTTACCAAGTCCAAGCAAAAAGTTCTGGGGTTGACACAGGCCAGGAACATTTATCACTAATATGAAAATCTTACCTAACAAGGGACCTTTCTGGGCCCCACAAAATGACAAAGGCTCGCTATTCGGCAAAAGCAGTAGCTTTCCCAAGCAAGAGCATTCCCTTATAAGGATTTCCCTGACCTGAGAAGGCAGGAAGAATGTGAAACTACAACATGACCAATGAAGAAGCAAAAATCTTGTGGCACGGTCGTTTTAGGGCACTAGCCATGTTTAGTAGCCATATGCAGCAAACGCGAATGCGCACATCAAAAATAATGCAAAACCGGTACAAATGTAACTGCTGCCACCAGGATGTCTTGAGGCACATATAAAAGTAACCAAAAATCTTACGTGTAAAAAGCTACGCTGATACAAAAGCATCCCTATTGCACTGCAAGGTGCTGTGTGCAATGTAAAAATACAAGAATGTTTAAAGGGAAACAAAGTATTGATAGTCTGAAGGATTGATCAGTTTCCCCATAAAACACTTGAGCAAAAGGCAAGGTAAGAAGTGGAGCTAAAGGCTTTAC
Organism: Ambystoma mexicanum; assembly: GCF_040938575.1. Taxonomy (NCBI): domain Eukaryota; kingdom Metazoa; phylum Chordata; class Amphibia; order Caudata; family Ambystomatidae; genus Ambystoma; species Ambystoma mexicanum. The sequence continues at coordinate 97,454,523 of NC_090932.1, forward strand.
TTTTCTTCAAAAAGTCAGGAAACATTCAAAAACAGAAAAAAGAATGGGGGTTCCATAGGAAACTATGGCAGGAAAGTTGGTACCAGAAAATCTTTCCTAACATAGCACGTTGTTTTTGTTGGCCAACCTCTCAGTGTATTTTCTGTTTAGCCTAAATTGGTTGGCCTCCGTTAGGGAGAATTCTCACAAATGTGCTAATTCCTCTCTACCTTAGAGACCCCCAGCTCTTTTGCCGAACTTTGGGATTTTGTACTTTTAATTCCATTTGTTTTCCTTCTATGTTATCTTTGATTAGGTAGTTTTAGCCAACTCCATAGGCATATTTTCATTTGTGTCACACAGCACCCTCAGTGCAGTGGCACAGGGAAACCTTTTCAGGCTTTCCCAAGGTTTAGATACCTTCTCTGGGATAAACTACTATTTCCCAGAGTAAGCAAAGTGAAATTGACTTTACTAGTCTTTTAAATTCCTAGACCAAGCACGCCCCATTTTACAATAGAGTGGTGGAGGGGTTAGTTAGTACTCCCTGTGTCTGGATACTCATGTAGCAGTCAAATGCTACCCTTTTCTCTCAGAATGGGTGATGGCAGTGGGTTTACAACAAACTACCATGATTTTTCCCGACCGCGACACCGGTAGCGTTAAATCGCGGGAGCCATGTTTTTCAAGATGGCGCCTGAGCCCCCTCTGTGAAAAAAAGGTCCCGGTCGTCTTTTTTTGCCATTTCTTTGTGGAAAGGGCCTTCTAGAGTTTTGCTCTGCGTGCCAAACTAGGTTTGGTTCCTTTGTTCATTCCCCTTTTGCGGGCTTCAGGATTGAAGACCGCCTCTGGCGCGAGTGTCTGGGGTGGGCAGGAAGTGAGGGAGGTGCCCAAAACTCCCTGTGCTTAGTCTCCTAGGAGACCCACATGCACTCTGTGGTGATTGGCTGGCTGGCTGACTGTCCGGCAAGGACAGCCACCCTGCTGGGTTAGTGACAGCTAGGCTGGAATGAATGGGAGAGAACTGAATAAAAGACGAGTCTCTGGGCTTGGAAGGCAGAGTCGACCACTGGAACAAAAAGAAACGAAGACGAGCTGGAAGAGGACGGCTGCTGCAACTCCTGGACCATTGGTTTGCCCGGTGAAACATTGTTTTAGAGAGTCTTTGTAGAAAAGAAGAAATCAAAGTAGGGCCACATGCTGTTTAGGCTTGTGAAGTAAAGAAGCTGTTAGCAACTCTACAGAGCAACCAAGACAGGTCTCAGCAGAGAACAAGTGAGGTTTCACGACAAGAGGTAAGTTCTCTTAGACTGTACAGTACCTTTGGTTAGAAGAAAGGGGCTTTGGCTGGCTTCTGTTCCTGTGCAGCTCTGCAGATCCCGTGTTCCTGGGCCTCAGACGTGGGGACAAGAAGGACGATGTCTGGGGACTCCTGTACTACAATTTGAAGGTCAGCAGCAGCAATGGGCAAACTTCAATTCAGTGGAACTTTGCAGATTCAGCTCCTTGTGTCTATAGCAAATGGCACCACTGCGGTCTCTCGGATACCACTCTAGGCTTTCCTTGTATCTGGGGTCCAGCACTCTGTGGAGGTGGCTCAGGATTGGTCAGGCCTGCGTCAAGTGAGTACGAAGGATCTTCCTGGAGCTCGGGTCCTGACTTAAACGCGATGCACTGGATCTGGTGTTCCTCTCCCTGGCACTTCGGTTCCAGCAGCAGCAATGGAAGTACAGCAAGCTCCGAGACGATGTCCAGACGAGTTCACTTTGGGGTTGATTGGTCCCACCGACCCAAGGGGAGAAGTCGTCCTTGCAGGGCTTCTCTAGTCGGAACGAACTCGGAGCTTCAGCATAGCAGCAGGGCTTCACCGGGCCAACCAACAGTCCAGGAGTTGCAGCAGGAGTCTCTTCCAAGTTCTTCTTCGGATTCCTTCGTCCATTGGTCGACTATGCCTTCCAAGCCAAAAAGCCTCACATTTTATGTAGGTTTCTCCCATTCATTCCAGCCTAGCTGTCAATCACACAGCAGGGTGGCTGTCCTTCAAGGACAGCCAGCCGGCCAATCACCTTTCGGTGCATTCCAGTAACCAAGGGGATTAAGCACAGGGAGTTTCGGGCACCTCCCTCACCTCCTGCCCCTGCCAGACGCGCTGGAGCAAGAGCCGGGCTTCACCAGTGAATCCCAGCAAAGACAAAATGAACAAAGGGACCAAACTGGGTTTGGCGCACAGAGAACATCTCAAGAAGGACCTTTCCATCAGGAAATGGCAAAAAAACCATCAAATCGAAAGAACGTTACCAGTTGGTAAGTAACTTGTTCTTCGAATGGATTGTGTCCTCCAATGTATTCCAAACAGACTCCCAAAGCAGTACCAGAAAATGGAGGAGGGAAAAGAATTTAGAGTACCCAATCAGATGGCGGAATAAAGAACCGCCTCACCAAAGGCCATATCTTGACCCTGGAACGTATCGAGGGAATGTTTAGAAGTAGCCACGCCCCTAGTGGAATGAGCTTGCAACCCGTCAGGAGGGTCCTTACCCGCCAATTGGTAACATTCAGTAATGGTGAGGATAATCCACCTGGACAAGGTCTGTTTGGTAACAGCCTAGCCCAATCAGTGTCCAGTATATCCCACAAAGAGCTCATCTTCCACTCTGACCCTGGACAGACTAGAAATATAAAAGCTCAGAGCTCTGCTAAAATCCAAGCTATGGAGTCGCTCCTCTTCCTTACCAGGATGAGGAGGATAGAAAGAAGGAAGAACCACTTTCTGGCTTAAATGAAATTCAGACAGTATCTTGGGTAGAAAGGATGGACATACCCTCAGTACAACCCTATCCTTGTGAAACACAATAAAGGGTGGCTTAGATGAGAGTGCCTGCAATTCACTCACTCTGCGAGCGGAAATAACCGCAACCAAGAACACGGTCTTGAAAGACAATCGCAGAGGACAAGAGTGCAAAGGTTCAAACGGAGCCCCCATAAGTAATTTCAAAAAATTCAGATCTCAAACTGGCACCTGGAAAGGGGATGATGGGAACACATTAATGTGGAGTTTGGACTCTGATGGAGACCAACGACTGCTGGCGGTCAAGTCTGCGGCATGAGCTCCCCATCCTGTGAGGGAAGCGTCCGTCACTACAGTCACCTCTGGCCACAGTTGCCAAAAACGTCTCACCCTTCATCAGGTTCCCCTCGCTAGCCCACCAGAAAGGATCCTGGGAGACCGAGAGTGGAATCTGAACGGGATACGACATTTTGCCTGAGAACTGTGACCACTGCATCTTGAGAACCCATTGCAGGGATCTCATCCTCAGCCTGGCCTCTGGCACCAGAAAAATGCAGGATGCCATGAGGCCGAGCAACCTGAGGAATTCGAAAGCCAGGAGACTCTGGGCATGTTGAAACTTGTCCACCATCTGCACAATGTGATGAGCCCTACCCTTGGGAGGCGAGCACTTCCCCAAGGACGTGTCCAACACAGCCCCAGTGTACTCGAGCTGTTGGGAAGGTGTCAGATGCAACTTCTTGACATTGAGGGAGAAGCCCAGCTTGTGGATGGAGTGGCAGGAGAAACCAAGGTGATCCAATGCTTGCTCGGGAGAACGTGTACAGATCAGCCAGTCGTCCAGGTAGGGGTAGACGTGAATCCCCCGCTCGCCTGAGATACGCTGCCCCCACAACCATTAGCTTGGTGAAGAACCTCAGGGCAGAGGTCAATCCGAATGGCAGGACCCGACACAAAGTGTGAGTCGCAAGCCGCAAACCTCAGGTACTTTCTGTGCTTGGGATGAATCGGCACATGAAAGTAAGTATCCTGTTTGTCCAGAGACACCAACCAATCCTGAAGTTGAAGGGCCTGGAGGACTTGAGAAAGAGTGACCATCTTGAACTTGTCCTTCCTGAAATGTTTGTTCAACCAACGCAAGTCCAGGATGGTTCTCAATCCCCTGTCTTTCTTCGGGGATCAAAAAATAAGGGGAATACCATCCCTTGTTCCTCTCCGCTACTGGCACTAGTTCTATAGTGCCTTTCTCTAGCAGGGTCTAGATTTCCTGCACAAGGAGCGGATCCGGAAGCTTCAAATTTCCCGGTGGATTGTCGTGAGGCTGCTGCAGGAAGGGTAAGCAGTAACCGTGGGCTATTGTATCCAGAACCCGCGCATCCGAAGTAATGGCTCGCCATTCTTCCCGATGCGGAGACATCCTACCACCATCCGGCGAACCACGGAACATGGCCTCATGACTGTTTTGGAGCAGCTGCGGCAGCACCTGAAGGCAACGAGGCAGCTGCCTGAGTGGCTTTGACACCTCCATTTCCCCGACCACCGTGGGTACTTTTACGCTGACCCCTTTGACTGCCGGCTCCTCTCGTTCTATCAATGGAGAAGTAGGAACGAAAAGAACCTCCCCTCTACTGCTGTCTCCTAGGACGAAAAGGCAGAGGTTGACGCACAGCTGCGCTCAAAGATTTAGCAGCAGCTTTTGAGGTCTGCAACCTCTCAAAAGCTTTGCTGCCAAACAAATGAGCGACATCAAAGTGCATGTTCAAAAGACGGGCTTGCACATCCAGAGCAAAACCAGACTTCCTCAACCACGCAAATCTTCGTATAACGGTGCTCGCCGCCATGGACTGTCTACCATGTCCAAACCCGACTGAAGGGATTCACACATGGTGCCCTTGCCATCTTGCATGAGAGCAAGGAACCCATCCCTTTCTTCCCCTTCGGAAAATACGCTCAGCTACTAGAGAAACAATACCACAGAGGGTGTGAAAACCTTGCCAAGGCACAAGTGGAGTTGGCTGACTTCAACACCATACTCCCTGCAGAAAACATCTTGCGTGCCCAACCGACAAAGCGTTTGTCGTCCCCATCAGGAGGGATGGTAGGGTACGCCGCCTGCCTCGAGGTGGCCGTAGCCGCCTGAACCACCAAACTCTCGGGAGTGGGGTGAGACGAAAGGTAGCCGGGGTCGCTACCGGAAAGGCAGTATTTTCTGGTTAACGATTTGTTAACAGCCGGAAAAGATTCCGGTGACTGCCAAGCAGCCACCACCCTTTTCTGTAATGTCAGATGAAAAGGTAACACTGGGTCAGAGGACGGACCTTGAGCTAAAATGTCCGTTAGATCATCTTGCAAAAAAGCTTCAGGAGGACTGGACCAGACCAGATACTCAGTGACCCTAGCCATGAGCCTCCTGTACGACGACTCGGCAGGAGCCCCAGGATCAGACCTGCCAAATTCCACTTCCGGAGAAGTGTCCAATCCACTGGCATCATGAAGGGTTTGCCTCAACTCTTCCAATTGACTGTCTCCAGAAAAGACAGGAGCCACATCAGGCTCAACAGGGTCGATATCAAAGTCTGACCTTTCCTCCTCCTCATATATGTCATCCAGAGGGAGGTAAAAGCCCTGCCTCGGGACAGAAGAGGGTCTGGAGTCCACCACAGGCCTCACAGACCTAGAAGTAGCCTTCCTTGGAGGAACCACAGTATCAGGGATCTCCAACTGTAAATTTCGGGCAAAAAGCCCCAAAGGCGTCGAGGGTGCCAAAAGCTTTGGCATAGAGAGCGCCACCGGCTTCGGCGCCGACAGCGCTGAGGGCTGGAACGAAGGCAACGCTTCGACATCGGTATCCGACGGACACGGTGCCGACGGAGTTGACGCCGACCTTGAGCCGTTACCAGGTTACTGCGGTCTCGCTGGAGATGAGGACCGAGACCTGGAAGCACGTCTCTTGCGACTATCCTGAGCCTTGTCCGAACAGGACCTCGAAGGTTCCCGATGAGTCGCGTCGAGGACCCGAACCCGAAGGTGCACAGGCCACAGTATGAGATTGTTCCTTGTTTGTTTTATTAATTTGTATAGCGTCCAGTCCCGTAACTAGAAGGACGCTTAAGGAAGCGGTTACAGGCATGAGATAAACATTTAAATAGTACAGCAATTTACATAGATTACATCGTACCGGCAGCAGTTACATATAATATAGGCAAGGTGGCGGCCTTAGGGAGGTGAAGGTCTTCGAAGGTGAGGGTAAATGCTATTCTTTGTTCAGTAACCAGCCAATACCTGTTTCCTAAAGATTGGAAAGGACTCAATAGTTTTAATGTTGAATGGAAGGGTGTTCCAAAGTTGGGAGGCAAGCACTGTGAAACTAGCGCCTCCTACTCTTTTTAGGGCAAATCTAGGCACTGACAAGCATAAGGAGTTGGATGATCTGGTGGTTCTGGTGGCGGTTTTTAAGGTAAATTTATTGGTGAGGTATGGTGGGGCTAAGTGGTTTAGGGACTTGTAAGTGAGGCAGATGGTTTTGAGGTCAATTCTTTGCTATATGGAAAGCCATTTACACGCTTTCCTGGTTGTGGAGATGTGCTCTCGCCTTGGGATGTTAAGTGCTGCGCGTAGGGCATTATTTTGGAGAACCTGGAGTTTGTTGATTATGGATTGGTTGGCTCCTAGGTACAGGCTATTGCAGTAGTCCAGTTTGGACCGAATGAGGGCTCTGGCAAGAGTGAGGCAGCTGTTGGGGGATAGGAAGGGTCTGCTAGACCTGATAAGCTTACCCGTGTAGGCAGTGGCTGAGGCGGTTGCGTTGATTTGTTTAGAGAGGTTGGTATTGGCATCTAGGTGGAAGCCTAGGGTTTTCACACTCTTAACAATGGGGATCGTATTACCATCTATGATAATGTTATTGTAGCAAGGACTGAGTTTTGACAGGTTGTTGGGAGAGCCGACTAGAAGAAGCTCTGTCTTCTCATCATTCAGGCAAAGGCCGTGGGTGGCCATCCATGCCTGAATGATGGAGAAGATTTTGTTAACCCGGGTGACGTCCGCACTGTAGTTGCCCGAGATGGTGAGGAGGATCCGGGTGCCATCTGCATAATTAGTGTAGGTGACACCCAGATGGTCCAATTTGTCGAATAGCGCCTATGTAAATATATTATACAAAGTGGGGGTGGGGGGGGACACAGGAGCCTTGTGGAACTCTGCATGTGATGGGGATAGGGTCCGCTGCTGCTGTTGTGGAGAAGACTTGCATGGTTCTGTTCGCCAGGAAGGATTGTATCCATGAGGAGGCAGAGGAGGAGACGTGGGCTGCGCTAGACAGGTGGCTACAGAGGATTTTGTGGTCGACTAAATCGAAGACCGCTGAGAAGTCTAAGAGGAGAAGGATTGTGGCATTACCTTTGTCCTTGATTTCATCAATCTGGCTTTTGAGGTCAAACAGAGCAGTTTCTGTTCCATGTTGAGGTCTGAAGCCAGACTGACGTATGCTTAGCAGTTGGTTCGATTCTAGGTACTCCTGAATCTGGATGTAGCCGACTCTGTCCAGAATTTTCAGCAGGAAAGGGACAGTGGTGAGGGGTCTATAATTAGTCGGTATGGCTGGGTCTAGTGATTGTTTTTTAATAGAGGGAGGACCCAGGATTGTTTTTAGGTTGCTGGGGACAGAGTTATTGGTGAATGAGAGGTTAATTAGCTTGGTGATAAAAGGGGAGAGGTCTCTGGCTGCGTCTTTTATTATCTGGGCAGGACAGCTGTCCTCTTTGCAGTTAGATGGTTTTAAGGAGGTGATGATTTTTTGGACTTCTAAGATAGTTACTTTTTTAAAGGAGAAGCCTATATTATCTTTGATAGGAGTTGGTGAGCTAAGAATTGGGTTGGTGGTCTTGTTGCTGAAGAGTTGTTGACGTTTGTCCTCAATTTTAGTTTGAAGTCCTGTGATTTTGTTGTTGAGGGCGTTCTGGATGCTGGTGCACCAGGGTTTATCTTTTGAGCAGGTGTCTGGAGGTGGATTGGGGTTTTCTAGCTCTTTTAGTATTTTAAATAATTCTTTGGTGGAAGAGCCTGCCTGATCGATCCTAACGTTAAACGCATCTTTTTTGGTACGAATTATTTCACTTTTGTAAAGCTCAGAGATGTTCTTGAGGTTGGACTTGTTTTCAGGTGAGGGGTTAGTTTTCCATAGGAGTTCTGATTTGGCCTTCTTTTTCCTAAGCATTTAAGTTCAGGGGTGTACCACGAATTCAAGTGGCTTATTGGTTTGCTTTTACGTAGTTTCAAAGGGGCAATGGTAGCCATGGAATTGTTGAAGGTGTCAACAAGTAGATTTAGATCAGCATTGTCCGGTAGAGCGTTAAGGGTAGGTAGGACCAAGGGTGGTCCTTCTTGCCGGCTTCATCAGAGGGCGCGGACGGGACTGTGCCCTGGGATTGGAAAACCGCCAGCATCTGCTCCCTGAAGGCAGCCCATTCCTTCGGAGTCGAGGACTTTGTTGGACAAGCCACTTTCCTTGCGGCTCCATCCTCCGAGGAGGACGGGGAAGGCGACTGCGCTTCCTAGAATGCTGAGACGAGGACGACGAATGGCGGGAACCATTCCGGGACCGAGACCCCCGGGACTCCTCCTGACGCAGAGAGTCACCCTTCAAATTGTCGGTGGATATCCCCTTAGACTTAGATTTAAGGGACTTACTGAGTTTTGGAACCCCTACCTACCTGAAGCTTCCCCTTATGCTCCCGCAAGGCCTTGGAACAGTCGTCAGTGGTGTGACTCTCGCCCAAGCACCACAAACAAATGCTATGCGAGTCGGTAATAGACATTTTTGAATTGCAGTCCCGGCAAGTCTTGAAGCCAGACCACGGATTCGGAGGGGTTGAAGAAGACATATTCACGAGGAATACACAAGGCACGCCGAGTCTACGAAGCAAACGCGTTTGCAGAAAAAACAGACCTGAGGCTACGGGCGCTGTGCGTTTTATTTATAACATCCCGTGACGTCGCCCTCGACAGAGACCTTCGAGGGACATCGATCCGACGGCATCGCTGCAGGACGCCCTCTACCAAAAAGGTTTCCCAAGTACACAGCTGTGGACAATACATGTCAAAGATGTGGAATACATTGGAGGACACAATCCATTTGAAATTAGCCCTCGCAACGTGGTTCCTGAGCAGGTCACAATAAGGCACCTCAGCCTCTCACAGACTAACCTAAAGATCATTCAGGGTGCGAGGAGCAAGGGTACTAGGAGCCAGTACAAGAGAAAGTGGACTAGGTCCTGTCACTGGGCAGACTCTAAGGAGATTGATCCCCTTACGTGCAAGTTGGACGATGTACTGTCCTTCTCGGCGCACCTTGCAAACTCAGGCGTGCAGGTAGACGCATGTCGCATGTATCTGGCATCCATAGGGGCCCACAGAAACTCACAAAGGAGCAGGTCTTTTCCTCTTCCAACCAATAGTCAAGAGGCATTTGACAGGCCTAGCCAAACTTTACCCGCCCATCAAAAAACCACACCCCATGTGGGACCGCAATGTAGTGTTGGGCGCCTTGACGCATAAGCTGTTCGAGCATATGGCGTCCACGGACATCAGGCTGATCACCATTAAGACAGCCCTGTTAGTTGGCCTCACTTTGGCTCGCAGAGTCAGCGAGATCCAGGCTCTGGTGGCATCAGAGCCATATGACAATGCATTACTTACCGTAAAAACATTTCTGATGGTATCTGCTTAGATTCACATGCTGTGCATAGGTCCGACATCCAGTGGTCACTGCGGAGTATTGCATTTTGTTTTTCGTAGTCGAAAAGGGGACGTCGACAAGGCGTGTCTGTAACACTATCCCTATAGTGACGTGCGTTGTACCCACAATCCCTCACGCGTCGAGGTCCCTCTGTTTGTATTTTTTCTGCCCTGAGGGAGCCTTCTATGCGCGAGTGAGTACAGAAAAGAGAGAGATGTAGAAAGATGTCTATGTTCCTTCCATCCGAGCAGGGAGGAAGGGTGGGCGCATGTGAATCTAAGCAGATACAACCATCAGAAATGCTTTTACGGTTAAGTCATGCATTGTCTTCTGATGTTTGTTAATCTGCTTAGAATCGCATGCTGTGCATAGACTAGCGAGCAGTACCCGGAGTTGGCGGTGGGTTATGAGAAGGAACAGTAGAGATAAGATGTCTTAATACTGCCTGTCCCACCTGGGAGTCAGATCTAGAGTGTGCATCTAGACAGTAGTGTTTTGTAAAGGTGTGCACAGAACTCCAGGTAGCCGCTTTGCAGATGGACTCAAGGGGAACATTTGCAATGAATGCTATGGATGCCCCAGTGCCTCGAGTAGAATGTGCTCTTGGCTTGAAGGGTAGTTCTCTCTTAGCAAGAGAGAAACAGAGAGTGATGCATTGAACAATCCATCTAGATATAGTGGACTTTGAGACTGCATCTCCTTCTCTTCCTGCTGCCACCGAGACAAAGAACTGATTAGTCTTTCTCAGTGGCCTGGTTCTTTCCATGTAGAACATGACAGCTCTGCGTACATCCAGTGTATGCAGACTTTTTTCTCCCAAGTTGGAAGGGTTTTGAAAGAACGTTGGCAGTTCTATTGACTGGTTTACATGGAATTTCAAGATGAATTTCGGTGCAAACCTTGGGTGTGTGCGTAGAACCACCTTATCTTTGTGAACTGTTACGAAGGGGTCTAGAACAGAAAGAGCCTGTAGTTCACTTACTCTCCTAAGAGTGAGGTCCTTAAGAGTTGCCTCGTGCATGGGTTCAAATGGCGAGCCCATGAGTCTGGAAAGTACCACATTTAAGTCCCATCCGCTGGGTTAGCTATCGGAAGGTGTATTCTCTTTACCCCCTCCATGAAGGCCTTGATAACTGGGATCTTCCACCACAACACTTTAAGTTGGGAAGTGGTGTATGCAGAAAGTGCCGCCAGGTGGACTTTAATGGAATTGAACACTAGACCTGAATCCAATAAATGGGTCAAGTACAGAACAATATGTGTGGGAGAGCAGTCAACCGGGTTGATGCTCTTTCCTCTACACCAGATGACAAATCTTCTCCACTTGTTAGAATAGCAGTGGCGAGTATTAGGTTTTCTGGCTTCCCTGAGGATGTCCATACATCTCTGCGGGAGTTGTAGATGTCCAAATTCTATGATCTCAGGAGCCAGGCTGCTAAGTTCATGGTCTGAGGGCATGGATGCAGTGTCCTGCCCTTGTCCTGTGACAGCATGTTGTACGGGCAGGGAAGTTTCACTGGGGGAGATAGGGAAATCTCCATCAAGTGAGCGAACCATGGCTGCCGGGCCCACATCGGGGCCACTAGTATCATGGTAACTTGTTCCTGGTGCTCTTGTGCACAACTTTGTTGAGAGGGGGAGTCGGGGGGGGAAAGGCGTAAACAAATTTCCCTGACCATTGAATCGACAGACCGTTCCCCTTGGACTGGTTCTGGGGGTACCTGGATGCGTAACTTTGGCATTGTGAGTTCTCCAGAGTTGCGAACAGGTCTATTTCGGGGAATCCCCATTGCGTGAAGACGTCCAAGACGATGTCTTCATGCAATCGCCATTCGTACTCTTAGGGCAGGGGGCAGTCTCTACTGAGTTTGTCTGCTAGCAGATTGAGTTCCCCTGGTACGTGTTGTGACAGTAGGAACATGTGTCCGAGAGCCCACTTCCATATATTCTGGGACAGCTTGGACAGTCCTGGAGAGTGGGAGCCCCCCTGCTTGTTGATGTAGTACATGGCTGTAGTGCTGTCTGTAAGGACCATCACTGTCTTCCCTTGTAGGTGTTCTTGGAAGGCTTTTAGTGCTTTGAACACCGCCAGTAGCTCCAGTAGGATTATGTGCTTGGATGCTACGCTCGGAGTCCACACTCCGTGAGCAGTCTGATGGGATAGGTGAGCCCCCCCCATCCTGTGAGGGATGCGTCCGTGGTTAGAGTGGCCTCCACCCCGGGTGTGGCAAAGGGTTTCCCTATTATCAGGTTTTCCTTGTCCACCACCGTAGCGAGAGAACCAAGGCCTGCGAGACCACCACTAGATCGTCCCATTGTCCGCTGGCCTGACACCACTGGCTGTTGAGCCACTCTTGCATTGGGCGCAGGCACGCGTGAGGTACCAAATAAATACACGACACCATCATTCCTAGCAAGCGCATCGCTTTGCGCACCGTCACCTCTCGACCTGCCACATATTGGGGGATCTGAAACAGCATGTTTTGGACCCTCTCGGAGGGGAAGACGAGGCCGTCCTTTGTTCGAATTAGAGCCCCTAGCAATTGTTTGACTTGGCTGGGGTCTAAGCTGGACTTCTTCTCGTTGATGGAGAAGCCCAGTTGGAACAAAAGGTCTACAGTCTTTTGGGTGTTTGAGAAGCATGTCTTGTAAGAATCCCCTGTTATGAGCCAGTCGTCGAGGTAAGGGTATACTGGGATGGATAATCTGCGCAGATGGGCCGCTGCCACTGCCAGTACTTTCGTGAATACCCTTGGTGCAGATGCTATGCCGAAGGGTAGCACTCTGAACTGGTAGTGTTTGCCCTCTATCATAAACCTGAGGTATTTTCTGTGCGCTGGCAACATTAAAATATGAAAGTATGCATATTTCATGTCCAGTGTTGTCATGTAATCTCCCTGTGATAGCAGTGGGATCACTTCCTGTAAGGTCACCATACGAAAGGTTTGGGGTTTGACAAGCTTGTTCGCTGGGTGCAGATCTAATGCAGGGCGCATGGTTAGATCCTTTTTGGGTACAAGGAAGTACACTGAATAAATACGGTGGAAAGTACCCAGCGGTCTGATGTTATTCCCTCCCATGCTGGAAGAAAGGATGTTAACCGGCCCCCGACCGGCGTTGCATGGGAGGGGACGCGAATCTTCGCGTCACTTGGTGGTGTTGGTGGCTTGGGAACCTCTGGGGGTGGAACCCCGGTCTCGCCCTTTGCCACGGCGTTGACCCCTCTGATTGTACTGGCCACTATTACCTTGGTAGTTGCTGGCAGAATACTGTTGGTTTTGTTGCTGGCGTTGTCCACGAAAAAAGCGCTTATTACCAAATCCCTGCCTTTTAGGGGGTTTTGAAATTTGGTCTAAGGTCTTTATTGTGTCAAATTCTTTCTTCGCGTTCTCCATCACGTCATCCACTGCTCTCCCAAAGAGGTTGGACTCCTCTATGGGCTTATTAATAAGGGACACTTGTGTTTCTGCCTTAAATCCGGAATTGCGAAGCCAGACGTGACGCTTCAGCAAAATTCATTGTACCAAAGTGCGGCCAGCCGTCTCTGCTGCATCGAGGGTATTCTTGACGATGCTTTGGTTGACCAGAGAGCCCTCGTTAACTGTAGCCAGCAAACAAGTCCTTAGGGATTCAGGAACTTCTTAAATGTCCTGTTTGAGCTTTGCCCATTGAGCATCAGCGTAGCTTGCCAATAGGGTATTATTATTGGCAATTCTGATAGAGAATGCTGCAGAGGTGGTGATTCTCTTGGCTAGGGCATACAGCTTCTTCCCCTCTTTATCTGGGGGTCCTCGCTGGTAGATATTGGGACTCCTGCCCTTTTCCTGGTGTTGGTCACGACCAGGGAGTCCGGGATTGAGTGACCCCTAATATATAATGGGTCTGATTGAGAGGGAGAGAACAGTTTCTCAATCCTCGGATTGACCCCTCTCACCAATGCAGGAGTGGAAAGAGAAGGGGTAATACGTCTCTTAACTGAGGCGAGGATGGGGATAATTTGGCTAGTGGGGGGGGGTTTTCCTTGATAATCCTCTCCACAAAATCGGTGTCTGGGGTGACCTCCCCAGTTTCAATTTCAAAATGTGCTGCTGCCTTCTTCAGCAGTGCATTGAAGGTGGGTTGATCATCAACAGGCGACGGGTTCCTGACTGGTGTAGTTTCAGTAGACCTGATGACTATACTGCTACTGTCTGTGTCTGTCGACCTAGCTGGTGACTGCCAGGGATTTGAGTCGCCCTCGCCTGTGTCCTCCTGGAATCCCTCCTCACCTAGGTTAGTGTCCTCGTGA